>NC_084480.1:139043272-139686784 GCF_030035675.1 Rhineura floridana
TACACGTGCAACAAGAACACGCTCATGCCACTGTTCGAAGAAAAAGTGAGAGGCCTGGAATGGCGGGTGGCCACACTGAGGACTATAAGAGAAGATGAGGAGTTCTTAGACAGACACTGGAACAACAGCAGCAAAGAGAAGTGGAGGTGAAAGAGCAACAGCATGTGATAGCAGAAGAGGAGACTGCTTTGGAGAGGAACAATGAAGTGGAGGAAACTCTGTAGAAAAGGGTGACAGGTAGGAGCAGAAGAGCTAGAAGACACCCTTCACCAGTGGAACTATGGGACCGCTTTCAACCACTCGAAGATGAGACTGGAGGACAGCTTGTGGTGGAAGAATTACAGGAGACCCCATGCAACGAGGAAGAGGCTGAAGCTCGATCAAGCAGGGGCAATGAAACCACGCCCTACAAGAAGAGAAGAGTACTAATAGTGGAAGACTCCCTACTGTGTGGGATTGAAACCCAAGTATGCTGAGAAGATCTGTGAACTCGCCAGATATGCTGTCTACCAGGAAGACAGATTAGAGATGTGACGGAAGGGTTGCCATCACTCATCAAGCCCACCGACAGGTATCCCTTTCTCCTCATCCATGTGGGAACAAATGATACTGCCAAACGAAGCTATGAAGAACTCACATCAGACTTTGAAGCTCTGGGAAGGAAACTTAAGGACTTTGAGGCCCAGATAGTTTTTTCATCTATCCTTACAGTACTTAGAAGAGGAGTAGAAAGGGTAAGAAAAATACTCCGTGTGAATGAATGGCTACGAAGGTGGTGCCGACATGAGAGATTTGGATTCTGGGACCACAGGCTATGCTTCCTGGAAGATGGACTGCTGGCAAATGATGGGTTGCATCTCACAAGGACTGGGAAGAATGTGTTTGGTGACAGCATGGAGAAGTTCATCAGGAGGGATTTAAACTGAATCCTAAGGAGAAGGGAGATGTAAACTTGGTGGTAACGACTGATGAAGGCTTGTGTACAGTAACGGGAACAGAGAGATCGGCTCTAACAGGACCCAGTAACAGTCCTCAGAAAATGTAGTAAGGAAGCCAAGCCACAAATCACATGGTCTTCGATGTCTGTATATTAATGCGCACAGCATGGGAAACAAGCAGGATGAACTTGAACTCTTAATACAGGAGGGCAATTACGACTTGATAGGTATAACTGAAACTTGGTGGGATGTCTCCCATGACTGGAATACAGCAACTGAAGGATATAACTTGTTCAAAAAGAACAGAAGGAATAAAAAGGGAGGTGGAGTTGCGCTATGTATTAAAAATATATATCCCTGCACAGAAATACAGGAAGATGAAATTGGTAGCTCCACCAAGAGTATCTGGATTAAAATTAATGAGGCAAGTAATAAACAGAATGTAGTGCTTGGAGTCTACTACCGACCATCCAATCAAGGAGAAGATGAGAATGTAACTTTTGAAAAGCAAATTGCCAATGTTTTGAGGAGGCAGGATGTAGTAGGAACCTGAGACTTCAATTATCCCGATATCTGCTGGGAGACAAATTCTGCCAAACACGACCCCTCCAAGAAATTTCTGACTTGTGCTGGAGATAACTTTCTCCTACAGAAAGTGGAGGAAGCAACCAGAGGATCAGCTATCCTGGACTTGATTCTAAGCAACTGAGATGATTTGGTGGATGAAGTGGCAGTTACGGGAACTCTGGGGGATAGTGACCAACACCATACTCGAATTCTTGATTTTAACAGAAACAAAAGCTGAAAGTAGCCATACACGCATCCTGGACTTCAGGAAAGCAGAGTTTAATAAACTCAGAACAATTGTAAATACGGTTCCATGGCAAGCGAGCCCAATGAGAAAAGGAGTCGAAGATGGGTGGGAGTTTCTAAAAAAGGAAATTCTAAAAGCGCAATGGCAAGCAATTCCAACAAGGAAAAGAAGCCAATGTGGCTTCACAAAAAGCTTAGAGATAACCTGAAAACAAAAAAGGACACATACAGGAAGTGGAAAGAAGGCCAGGCCACAAAGGAAGAGTACAGGCAGGTATCATGGAATTGCAGGGATGGCATCAGGAAGGCTAAAGCTGAGAATGAGCTGAGGTTCGCGAGAGATGCTAAAAGCAACAAAAAAGCTTCCTTCAGGTACATCCATAGTAAAAGATAGAGAAAAGAAATGGTGGCACAGCTACTCAATGAGGATGGCAAAATGATAACAGATGACAAAGAAATTCCTACTTTGGCTCAGACTTCTCCAAAAAAAAGAAAAAAGAAAAGAAAAGGTCTATGACCCTCCCAGGAAACATGAAGCAGAAGGGACAGGATTAGAGCTTGAGACTGATAAGACAAAGGAATACCTAATCACTTTGAACAAATCGGCAGGGCCTGATAAACTGCATCCTAGAGTATTGAAGAAACTGGCTGAAGAACTCTCAGAACTGCTCTCTATTATCTTTGCAAAATCATGGAGGACTGGTGAAGTGCTGGATGACTGGAGGAGAGCTAATGTTGTCCCTATCTTCAAAAAGGGCAAAAAGGTGGAACTGGGGAACTACAGACCAGTCAGCCTAACATCAATCCCTGGAAAAATTCTGGAGCAGATTATAAAGCAGTCAATCTGCAAGCACCTTGAAAACAATACAGTGATTACTAGGACCCAACATGGATTTATGAAGAACAAATCCTGCCAAACTAATCTTATCTCATGTTTTGATTGGGTAACCTCCCTTGTACTGTGGGAATGCTGTGGACGTAATATATTTTGACTTCAGCAAAGCTTTTGACAAAGTGCCCCATGATATTCTGATTAGCAAGCTAGCTAAATGTAGGGTGGATGGAACAACTATCAGGTGGATCCACAGTTGGCTCCAGAATTGTACTCAAAGAGTACTTATCAATGGTTCCTTCTCAAACTGGGTGGAAGTAAAGAGTGGGGTACCACAGGGCTCGGTCCTGGGCCCAGTGCTCTTCAACATTTTTATTAACAACTTGGATGAGGAGGTACAGAGCATGCTTATCAAATTTGCAGATGATACAAAATTGGGGTGGGGGGCACAGCTAATACCGTGGAAGACAGAAACAAAATTCAAAGGGACCTTAATAGGCTGGAGCATTGGGCTGAAAACAACAGAATGAAATTCAACAGGGATAAAGGCAAAGTTCTACACTTAGGAAAAAGAAACCAAATGCATAGTTATAAGATGGGGAATACTTGGCTCAGCAATACGACATGTGAGAAGGATCTTGGAATTGTCGTTGATCACAAGCTGAATATGAGCCAACAATGCAATGTGGCTGCAAAAAAGGCAAATGCTATATTAGGCTGCATTAACAGAAGTATAGTTTCCAAATCGCGTGAAGTATTAGTTCCCCTCTATTCAGTACTGGTTAGGCCTCATCTTCAGTACTACATACAGTTCTGGTCTCCACACTTCAAGAAGGATGCAGACAAACTGGAACAGGTTCAGAAGAGGGCAACAAGGATGATCAGGGGCTGGAAACAAAGCCCTAGGAGGAGAGACTGAAAGAACTGGGCATGTTTAGTCTTGAGAAGAGAAGACTGAGGGGAGATATGATAGCACTCTTCCAACTACATGAAAGGTTGTCACATAGAGGACAGCCGGGATCTCTTCTTGATCGTCCCAGAGTGCAGGACACAGAATAATGGGCTCAGGTTGCAGGAAGCCAGATTTCGACTGAACATCAGGAAAAACTTCCTGTTAGAGCTATACAACAGTGGAACCGATTACCTAGAGAGGTAGTGGGCTCTCCGACACTGGAGGCATTCAAGAGGCAGCTGTTGGGAATGCATTGATTTGGATTCCTGCATTGAGCAGGGGGCTCGCCTTGTAGGCCCCTTCCAACTCTACTATTCTATATAACACAAAAGACTGGGAAATGAACTACAAGGAATAAAGGTAAAACCAGTATAGGTTCCTGGTTCCATCCCTACTAGGGGGAACACTGTCCTGGCTTATTTACGACCCTAACAAGTCACTTTATACTAGGTCAGATGACTTGTGATACCCAGTGCCTGCAGGAAGAAGGAGAACATCGCCACCCAGAGAAGGAGAGCCTGCTGTTGCTGCTGGAACACCACCTCCACCACCCTTCCCAGTGGGACTGCTGCCTGGCAGGACCAGGTCCCAGGTACCCAGCCAGCTGTGACTAATTTCCATCACCTGTCCCTCTTGGAGGGATACATAAGCTGGCTGGCTGAGGTGGCCTGGGTTTTTGTCTTTTGTTTTGCTGCTTTTTTTTCTTTTTTCTTTTGGGTGCCATTGGTTTTAGCTATGGGTGGGTTTGGTTTCGTTTTATATTGTAGTTCTTGGGTTTTTATGTAGTTTGTATGTTGTATTTTACTTTATCTTGTACGCCGCCTAGACTGGTCGCTTGTGCGGCCAGATAGGCGGCCTAGAAATAAAATTTATTATTATTTATTATTATTATTATTGTCTATCTAGTCCAACACTGCCTACTTGGCAGTGGCTCTCTCAGATAGAGGTCTTTCCTATCACCTGGTACCCAATCCTCTTCAAAATGAAAACATCAACTATTGAACCCAGGACCTTCTGCATGTGAAACATGTGCTGCACCACTGAGCTACCAGTTCTTCCCCAAGTATCATAGCATTTACCCATTTTCTATAAATGAAATTCATTATAACTAGAATGAACAATAATATCCTCCTTTTTAATAACATTCTGTTGTTTGCAAGAATGGCTTGAGGATGGACAAAGGCAGTTTGAGTACTGACTATATGTCCAGAAGCTGGTTCCTAGCCAAGTGCGATATTCAGTTAAACATTTCCCTCATATTAAACAAATTACAGAAATTCAAAAACGCTCAGGGAAGTTTCAAAAGCTTTTCAGTGTTGAACTGTTCCTTTGTTTAAAAAAAATACTCAGTAAAATAAGACCTGTATTATCCACATACAAATGCTCCATTTCTTTTATAGTATCCTGTGACCTGGTTCGCGCATCATGAGAAGCCATAGTTTGATCACACTGTACCCACCTCACTCTTCCCTTAGCCAAGCTAGGAGGAAACAAACCATGGCATTACATGTGAACTCTCTAAAACAAACCTGGCAGAAGCCAGGACTCATGTAAACAATTGTTTCAGAATATGGCTTACCATGACATGCGAACAAGGTCAATGTATCTACAACCTTCAGACAGAATTATACCATAACAAAAGCACATAAATGTTAACAAAAAAGAAGTAGCCTAAATGTGTATTGTAAACTATTACATACAGTTCTGCTACAATGGGATTAATGACATAAGCCACATTTCTTTAAAATAATCAGTGTTTTATATGTCAAAGCATTTATTTTCTAGCATTAATTACTAAGAAGATGCACAGAGCCAGCTTGATCACTCAGTTGGCAGAGAAGGAAAAGAGCACTGCAAGTGAAACTAATCAGTCAGTCAGTTAGTATGAAAAAGCATTGCTTTTTACTTAATGTCCCTGTCAATTTTACAGCATCTGCTTCCCCACCTTCAACACCTTTTTAGCTTTAACAGGGAAGCATGCTGCAGAAGGAGAAAATTTCACTTTAGCCACAATTTTGGAGATCGGTTTCAAACCACCAGAAGGCTGCACAGTAATTCTTGCTTAGCCTTTTGGTGAGCCTGCTAAAAGAAGAAAATAATGTGCAGTATTTTACTGATGTTACTTCTCTATGGAATAACTATTGATTCTATTAAGTTCACCAGCAAATAATAGGTTATGTTGCAATTATACTGATTTGTTTGCCA
This sequence comes from Rhineura floridana, assembly GCF_030035675.1. Taxonomy (NCBI): domain Eukaryota; kingdom Metazoa; phylum Chordata; class Lepidosauria; order Squamata; family Rhineuridae; genus Rhineura; species Rhineura floridana. Next base: position 139,049,013 of record NC_084480.1, read on the forward strand.
CTTACTTTGAATTTTCTCAATACATTTTTATAGATACAAACTAGAAAAAGCAAAACAAAAACAAGCTGTAGCTCATTTACAATATACCAAGAAAATTGCACACTGAGCTCCACTAATGAAAGGAAGAAAGAAACATCTAGTATCAGATACCTGTCGGTCAAGATCAACGTAAGCATCATTTCCAGCAGAGACTGGAGATTCTTTACTCATCAACTGCAATTAGATTACACTGAATTAGAAAAAGCAAAAGATTGATTGGTATTCATTTAAGAGACAGGACAGTCTAAAATTTAAGGAAACTTTGGAGTATGTATATATGTCCCAAAGAAAGTCAGAGGTAAACAAGAAAGTAACTTATTTTTACTATGTGATTCCACAAGAACAGATGCTCTTTTGCATCCTTTCTTGGAGAGGAGGATGGGTGGTGGTGACACCTCGTGTCTACAGTACATCAATATGCATACCACATTTCATGTTATCCCAAAGCTACCTTTGTAGATTTACCTGAAAGACATACTTTGCACTCCCGGAAGAGAATGTTCAGCGTTTTCTTTTCTTGTATTAATTATCAACACCAAGCTTTCATAACGAGACCTGCAACTGTATGCACCTATTCATGTTCCTGGTTTTATGCAGTGTGGTGATCAAAAGTGTAAATTACCTTGAGGGAGGATCATAAAATCAGACCCATTTTAAAGACTGTGGAAGAGCCAGGTTTTCAGCTTCTGCTAGCAGACAGTCAATACCTGAATGGGTGCACGGATGCAATAGCGCGCACGGACACACAAAAACTACTCGCTCCAATAGTGAAGGAGAAAGGGGAAACCAAAGGCCAGGAAAAGGGAAAATGTGTGACTTGGCTCACCACCTTTAGTGCAAAATGCTTGGATGCCTTTTTTGCTTGATCTTGCACATCAGAACCAGGACTAGAGTTCAAACAATGCCAGTTCATGAGATGTAATGTAGACTGTATCCCCATATCACATGAACTTTAGGACTAGGTTGTATGAAAAACTGCTGAAGCAGACACAACCTTACTGTCTATGATCAGGTCGATAACAGATGAAGATGCCTTTAGGACATTGTCTGAGATTAACAGAAAAATTTATCTTAAACTAAGCTGAGGCTGCTACAAGAATGAAGTGTGCCGATGGCATGGAAATCCACTTCTTTGAGCAGTATTTAATTTAATATTATTATATTTAACCATATGCAGTACAACCACTGAGATTACCCAATACAATATGTTTTGCAATATTCCAATAAGTGGGTGGATTATACTTAGAATTCTAGTCTAGGCACATTCCAATCATGTAACACTTTAGTATGAGGGACCTCTGCTTAAACCATTGTTATTTGTTTGTGTTTGTTATTTATTGAAACAACCCAGAAAATGTTACGCCTGATGAGTTTCAGTTGTAATACGAAGTCTTTCATCATAGCAATGTTCTATTTGCTTCTTCTGCTCAAGATACTTTCAAGTGTGTGTTTCAGTAATTAGGCTTTTCAGTAGTTTTGAAGTTTACTTCACTTTGTTGGAATCTGGAATTGCTGCTGTCTTCTTCCTTTACCATAAAATCTAGGGTTTTTCCTAAGTTTCCTGGATACCAGAAACTTTTAAACATAGAGGGATGAGAATTTTTAAACACAAGATGGAGGAAACGTACTTTACAAGACAATGTTCAAAAGTACTCGTACCTATACCAGACATGTTCTCACACCATATTTGTTCCAAAATGTTTCCTTCCCTGTTGATTTTGTAAAAGAAGCTCAAGTGCTAGAAAGCAGGGATGGGAAACCTTTGGCACTCCAGATATTGTTGGACAACAGCCATCAGACCCAGTTGGCATGGCCAATCAGCAGGGATTATGGGAGCTGTAGCCCAACAACATCTGGAGAACTTCAAGTTCCCGATCCCTGCTATAAAAGGACTAAAACCTAATGTGCAAGGCACTGGCTTTCTCTAACCTTTTATGTGCTTGTTATTTACTGTGCCCTCATGCTGGACAAAAGTCAAAGAGTCAGTGAAACTATTTACTCAGTTATTTGAGAATGCTCTTTTCAGCACCAAGATGATTTAGCTTCATAGTACAAATGCTGCTTTCATGCTATACCTTTGTCCACTCGGTTTTAATGGAGTATTTACTTGACATCTTTGTTAAGCTGTTGCAATCCTCCCTGTGCTTTTTTAAACCAGATCTGTGGTGATTTTTTTTGTGTGAGATAAAATGCAATTGTAGCACCAACTGTCCAGTGTGCACAGGCAAAGCACTATTAAAACTTTCCAAAGATCCTATGTCTTTAAATCGAACACTTCCTCTTTGTAAACTCTATTGTATCACTTCCTGTTCTGGGTTAGGAGATTAATGATGAAAAGCCTCTAGTTGCCCCAATGATGGTTTTTCCTCCTGGGAGAAGGAGGTAGGCTTTAATTAGTGATTTAATTTAAACTTTATTTTTACTGAATTACTGTTTCCTCTCATGATTTATTATATTTTTAGTGGCAAAATAACACTAAGAAAAATGCATGGAGGGAAATTAATAATAACTGCCCCGCCCCCCCATGTGGGAGAAACTAATATTGAGGCAATTCAGAGTGACTATTCAAGGTCCAGATCAAAGTCTTCTCATAACTAATTCTTCAGCTGGGATCAAAGGAAGAAATATAAAAACAAAACCTCGAAGGCTAAAACTTGTAAACAGTAGACTTTTCAATTGACGTTAAAAAGGACCTTTGTTGAATGGAACTTACTTATGAGTAGATATTACAGAACGATAGGGAAGTGCACTGCTGAATATTAAAGTGCTATATTAATTGTTGTACTTAACCTCTGCCGTTAATTCCACTTCCAGCTAATTACAGAAAAGCAATGTACTAAAGAGCTCTAGTGTGGGAGGAATCCTAGAATCCTGCTTTTGTTGTGTCACTTGGCAACCTACTAAGGTTTAAGTTTTTCTCTAAGCATGCCTGTTGGTGCTCTGAGAGTTATTTTAGAAGGAATACTGATGTTTCATATGGAATAATTTGCTTTAAGGCTGGTAAAGTATTCAATAAGATTACCTGTCCCTCCCAAGAAAAACCTGTCCATTGTTGACTAACCAGTTATGAATCCTGTTTCAAACTATATGCAGAACAACCAATATGCCGCAGTGGAGTGACAAAGGTGATTTGAAAAATAACGACTCCTAAGCTCATACACTGAAAGGTCATTCTGAAGCAGCAGGATTCAAAGAAAATGTTGCTTAACATATCACCCTATGAAGTGTCCAAATTAAGGTTTAATGCTAAAGCATTTACACCCCTTTCAACTGAACCATTTTATAATGGCCGATCAGTCTTCTTAACTTTAAAATAGGAAGCTGTAATGAATTCCCTCCACACTGCTATTTTCCCCTCTTCTCACCAGGATCTATCAATTACAACATGTCAGTTTCTAGAATATCTTAGGCTGCTAAACCAAAATCTGGAACATGGTCCAACCAGCATTAAAAGACTTTTCAGTCCCAGTTAATTTCAATGGTAGATATTTATACACATGTTTAAAATCTCTAACTTAAATTAAGGGGACTTAAACATGTTTAACTTTGGTTAGATTTGTCCACTGATTTTCCTCCTTATTCCAATATCATGCTAATTAATCATTATTCACCAGCATGCTAACATATTTCAGATAGTATGTATCAAATAATGAAAATCCAATTACAATTAACCAGAAAACTAGTCATCCACAGTTTAAAAAACAATGTCCACTTAACATCTAAAGACAATCACAGCAAAATCCTATGCATATCTCATTGAATTTTATGGGACTTACACCCAGATAAGTGTGTAAAGGACTGCAGCCTTAGAGAGCCTAGTCATCATTAATGGAAATGAAATTCAGTTATCAAATCTTCTATTGCTAACTAAACCAGTAATTCTAAAGTATTGTGGGAGCCACAGGGAAGGAGAGATAAGAAAGGAACCTACTATCAGTATCCAGAAGTTGAAATCTTCCAGATTTAAAGAAAAATGGAACAACTGATTGAATACTTATATACATTAGCAATTTGATAGGCAAAATAAAATTTCTAATGAATATTAAGTATTAAATCATTCCACTTTTCTTCAAATCTAGAAAAGTGGATGAGAAAATTCTGATTTCCTAAAAGTGTTACACACCATGCCCTTTCTGTGAATTGTTTCTTTCTGCTAAGCTGAAAGAAGCAGTTGTACTGAACCGCTCGCTCGCTCTCCATTTTACCATCACCCAGCTCCTTACCTCCTGAATGGCTGTCATGACAACATGCTGAACAGACTCCTCCATCATCATGATGGTCTGGATATACTCTGTAAGAGAGCAATTTTGGCACGTCATCACTCATGCTTAGGACAATCAAAAGGATAAGTACGGTATTTCTGCACTTCCTACAGTATTCAAAGCTTTCACCTATCAGTTTTTCTTTTTAAATATAAGTGAAGCAGAGGCCATATAAAGAGGACTACTTTTGTACAATAATGGAAGCAACTTCCCCAGAACTGTGTACAGTTCTGGTTGCCTCACCTCCAAAAGGATATTGTAGAGTTGGAAAAGTTTCTGCAAAGGGAAACCAAAGTTGGGGATGGAGTAACTCCCCTATGAGGAAAGGTTGCAGTATTGGGGGCTTTTAAGTTTGAGAAAAGATGGGTAAGAGGTAATAATAATAATAATAATAATAATAATAAACTTTATTTCTACCCCGCCCTTTTTCCAATAGGACTCAGAGCGGCTTACAACTAAAAACAACACCATTAAAATATACAGAAATATACAATTAAAATAGAATTAAACTATGAGAAAAATTAAAAACCATAAAACATACGTTAAAAACAGCAGACAATTTAAAATAATAAAATCATATACTGTAGACACCAATCCCATGACATTTAATCTTGGTCGTTCTCTATCCCAAATGACCGTTGAAATAAAACAGTCTTTACTTGTCGCCGGAAAGACGGCAAGGAGGGAGCTAATCGCACCTCACTCAGAAGGGAGTTCCATAGCCTAGGGGCGGCCACCGAAAAAGCCCTATCTCGTGTCCGCGTCATATGTACTTGCGAAGGTGTGGGGAGCACAAAAAGGGCCTCACCTGAAGATCTCAAATCCCGGACACGTTCACGTAGGGAGATACGATCTGTCAAATAGCCTGGACCTGAGCCGTATAGGGCTTTGTAGGTCAAAACCAGCTAACAGGTAACATGATAGATGCACGTAAAATTAAGGACGGCGTGGAGAAAGTGGATAGAGAAAAGCTTTTCCCCCCTCTCACAGTACAGTAGAACTCATGGACATCAAATGAAGTTGCATATTGGAAGAATGAAGACAGACAAAAAAAGTAATGCTTCAGACAGTGCATAGTTAAACTATGGAATTCGCTTCCACAAGAGGCAGTGATGGCCACCAACGTGGATGGCTGATTATACAAATTCATGAGGATAAGGTAATCAGTGGCTACTATCCATGATGGCTATGCTCTCCCTCCATGGGCAGCAGCAGTATACTTCCAAATACCAGTTGCTGGAAACCCGCAGGATGGAAGAGTGCTCTTCTGCTTAGGTCCTGCTTGTGGGTGTCCTATAGGCATCTGGCTGGCTACTGTGAGAACAGGATGTTGGACTAGATGAGACATTTGGTCTGATCCAGGAGGCTCTTCTTATGTTCTTATGATACAAACGTGGCATTAGCCACAGATGTATTTATTTATTTATTGCACTTGTATACCGCCCCATAGCTGAAGCTCTCTGGGCGGTTTACAGCAATCAAAAACATTAAAACAAATACACAATTTAAAAACATATTTTAAAAACAATTTAAAACACAATTTTAAAATCCAAAACAATATAAAAACAATTTAAAAACACATGCTAAAATGCCTGGAAGAGGAAAGTCTTGACCTGGCGCCGAAAAGATAACAGTATTGGCGCCAAGGCGCACCTCATCAGGCAGATCATTCCATAATTTGGGGGCCACCACTGAGAAGGCCCTCTCCCTTGTTGCCACCCTCCGAGCTTCCCTTGGAGTAGGCACCCGGAGGAGGGCCTTTGATCAACGGATGGGTTCGTATCAGAAGAGGCGTTCCATCAGGTATTGTGGTCCCAAGCCATGTAAGGCTTTATAGGTCAAAACCAGCACCTTGAATCGAGCTTGGAAACATACCGGCAGCCAATGCAAGCGGGCCAGAATCGGTTTTATATGTTCGGACCGTCTGGTCCCTGTTACCAATCTGGCCGCTGCATTTTGCACAAGCTGCATTTTCCAAACCGTCTTCAAAGGCAGCCCCACGTAGAGTGCATTGCAGTAATCTAATTTGGAGGTTACCAGACAATGGACAACTGAAGCCAGGTTATCCCTGTCCAGATAGGGACGTAGTTGGGCCACCAACCGAAGTTGGTAGAAGGCACTCCGTGCCACTGAGGCTACCTGAGCCTCAAGTGACAGAGATGATTCTAGGAGAACCCCCAAGCTACGAACCTGGTCCTTCAGGGGGAGTGCAACCCCATCCAGGACAGGTTGGACATCCGGTCAGAAGAACCACCCACTAGCAGCATCTCAGTCTTGTCTGGATTGAGCCTCAGTTTATTAGCCCTCATCCAGTCCATTGTCGCAGCCAGGAACTAGTTCAGCACATTGACAGTCTCACGTGAAGAAGATGAAAAGGAGAAATAGAGCTGCGTGTCATCAGCATACTGATGGCAACGCACTCCAAAGCTCCGGATGACCGCACCCAACGGTTTCATGTAGATGTTGAACAGCATGGGGGACAGAACTGACCCCTGCGGAACCCCATACTGGAGAGTCCAGGGTGCCGAGTAATGTTCCCCAAGCACCACCTTCTGGAGGCGACCTGCCAAGTATGAGTGGAACCACCGCAATGCAGTACCTCCCACTCCCAACTCAGCTAGTCTCCCCAGAAGGATACCATCGTCAATGGTATTGAAAGCCGCTGAGAGATCAAGGAGAATCAACAGAGTCACACTCCCCATCTCTCTCCCGACAAAGGTCATCATACAGGGCAACCAAGGCTATTTCCATGCCAAAACAAGGCCTGAAACCCGACTGAAATGGATCCAGATAATTGGTCTCATCCAAAAGTGTCTGGAGCTGGCCTGCAACCACTCATTCCAGGACCTTGCCCAGGAATGAAACATTTGCTACCGGCCTATAGTTATTAAGATTTTCTGGGTCCAGGGAGGGCGTCTTTAGGAGTGGTCTCACTACTGCCTCTTTCAGGCAGCCAGGGACCACCCCCTCTCGCAGAGAGGCATTAATCATCTCCCTGGCCCAGCCAGCTGTTCCATCCCTGCTAGCTTTTATTAGCCAAGAAGGGCAAGGATCCAGCACAGAAGTGGTTGCACGAACCTGTCCAAGCACCTTGTCAACGTCCTCAAGCTGCACCAACTGAAACTCATCCAAGAAGTCAGGACTAGGCCGTGCTCTGGATACCTTGCTTGATTCACCTGCTATAACACTGGAGTCTAAGTCCTGGCGGATACTAAAGATTTTATCCTGGAAGTGCCTAGCAAATTCATTACAGCGGGCCTCAGATGGTTTTACCATGTCCCTGGGGCCAGAGTGTAATAGCCCCCGGACAATTCTGAAGAGCGGCAGATTGATGATTTGATAGTGGCAGCAAAATATTGTTTTTTTGCTGCCCTCACTGCCCCTAAATACACCTTACCATAGGCACTTACCAGTGTATAATTGCATCCACCAGAAGTTCGCCTCCATCTGCACTCAAGCCATCTCCTATATTGTTTCATCACTCTCAGCTCTGGGGTATACCATGGAGCCGTATGAGCTCTACACAGGAGAGGGTGCTCAGGAGCAATCATGTCCACCGCCTGGGTCATTTCTGTATTCCACAGTTCAACCAGGGTTTTGACAGGAGCGCCAGCCCTATCAGCCGGAAAACTCCCCAGAGCCCTTTGGAAACCATCCGGATCCATTAGTCTCTGGGGGCGGACCAACTTAATAGGTCCCCCACCCTTGCAGAGGGGAAAAGCCGCTGTAAGTCTAAACTTCAGCAAGCAGTGATCTGTCCATGACAGAGGGACTGATGTAAGGCCCCCCACATTCAGATCACCAACTCCATGTCCAGATGCAAAAACCAAATCTAGAGTATGCCCTGCTACATGTGTTGGGCCAATGGCATATTGGGACAGTCCCATGGTTGTCATGGAGACCATGAAATCCTGAGCCGCCCCGGATAAGGTGGCCTCAGCATGGATGTTGACATCCCCCAGAACCAACAGTCTGGGGGATCTCAACAGTACACCCAAGACCACCTCCGTCAGCTCAGCTAGGGAGTTTGTTGGGCAGCGGGGTGGGCGGTACACCAACAGAATCCCCACTCTGTCCCGCTGACCCAACATAAGGTGTAAACACTCCAGACCAGTAGTCACATGGACAGGGTGCTTGCAGAGGGAGATGGAGCTCCTATAGACCACAGCAACACCCCCTCCCTGACCCTCAGGTCTACCCTGATGCTGGACCAGGTACCCTGGTGGACAAAGCTGGGAGAGACTGACTCCCCCCTGCTCACCCACCCAGGTCTCCGTTATACATGCCAGATCGGCGGCCTCATCCCCAGTTAAATCGTGAATGAGGGAGATCTTATTATGCACCGATCTGGCCAAACTATTTTTTCCCAGGACTATGCAAATGTGCCGGCTCCCTCAGAGAAGCATATATCCATGTCATCCAAACCTGGGATCGTCATTAGGGTCTTTCCTCCTCAACCATGATCTGCAACCATAGGACAAACTCTGGCTACAGACTATGGTTAAGGAAGAGAGACCTTAATCACAATCCTGGATTTGGAGGCCATGCCACACCAAACCTTGGCTTATCTGCTGTGCAACGCTATGCTAAAAGGACCAAGGAGAAGTAAAGTGGGAGCCATCCTGTTCATGAAGCCCCAGGAAGCCATAATTTGGCTTACTGTGATGTGTGAATGAAAAACCAGTAGTGATTACTTCCTTTTCTATTCAAATCTGTGGAAAGGGGGAGGAGAATTTGAAAATGATAAATCAGAAGCTTCTTGCAATTCAGCCTTATCAATTTAGCTCCTGTAAGACACTTAGAGAGGAGGAATTGTTCTTGAGTGATGGAGCATTGCTGAAGGAAGATAACTTTTTATCCCCACCCCACCTCTTTTCAAAGGGCTACATCATGTTCATGTGGATAAACAAATATCCTGTGCACATGGCAATAAAAAAAATCATTAGTTTCACCTCAGTTGTAAACTCATCACACACACTAGCTGATAGATGCCTGCAACCAATGCCAGTGCCAGGCTATTTTGCGCCCTAGGCAAGGCTAACTACTTGCACCCCCCCCAAACAATTGCTAACTTCAATTTTCAAAAACAGATGTCTTGTAGAAAAAATGAAAAACACAAAACTTGAAACTGCTAAATTTATTTTAGTTGCATTTTTCCAAGGGTTAAAAATACTAATGTGCATAAAACTGTGCCCCTCAAAGGTCAGTACTGCGCCCCTCTGAGGTCTGCGCTCTAGGCAGCTGCCTAGGTGGCCTAATGGTAGCACCGGCCCAGCCTGCAACAGTCACACTCCTCTATACATACCTATAGCAGCAGTGGTGGTCATGCTTTTGGGGACTAGTTTCAGCTTTCTAGAGTACAGATTGAAACAATATGGTACAAAATCAATTTGACTAGTGACAAAGAAAGGAAGCAAAATGTGACTTTTGTACTGTGGGCAAGGATGTCTCACCAATACCACCTCCAATTCTTTGGAAAAATATATTTGTATGCAGTCTAAAAGATAAAACCAACTTTTTAAAAGCTCACTTTGACTTATATTCCAATTGTGAATATCATGGACATTAGGTTCAGAAGAACACAATCCACATTCAGGTTTCACATGATGATATGTGACATATGGTGTGAAGTTAGTTTTAATGAGTTAGATATACCAGATGTCTAGAATTATTTTCTGTAATAAAACCAGTGCTAGCATGCTATAAAGCCCTTCAACCAGCTATGTATCACCTATTCATCCAGCATAGCCTGCTGCTCTTGGCTTCCCTCTCTATGCCTTTTGGTATTGGAAAGACCTGCAATCCTGGGGGTAAAAGCACTCAAGCAGGTAACAGACCACCCTACTGCCAGCACTTGGGAGAGTGAGATGGGATGAAAGGCAATGGGATCAACCAGAATGACCTAATGAGAACTGTTTGAGGGTGGGGAAGATATACTACCTCAGGGCAATGTTATGTATCATAGGGAGTAGAAACCACCTATTTTATGTAAGCCACCTTGGGATCCCTCTAAATCACAGGACAGAATAGAAATCTAATCAAGAAATATTTAATAAATAATTTAGTCTCCCACCACTTCAAAAGCAACCAAGAAAAAGAATAGCAAAGGAAGGGCAGGAGATAAGAGTACCTGCTCAAATCTTCTCTCTTTGGTCTCATTTCTGCTCAAAATCACACCCTCCTCTCCCAGCTGTTACACATATGTGCACACGTATGGATAGAGATACCATATCTCCCCCGCACTCCAGATGGAAAAGGAGGGAGGGAGGACTGGAGTAGAAAAATGGTTGGAGGCATAGGAGTTAAGCATGTGTACACCCCACACATTTTACCAGCTCAATATTGCAACCATGTTGCAAAACACATCAGGAAACTATAAATGCATCTGTCATGTAACAGCCCTTATTTTCCCATGTCTCCAAAATAAATATTTTAAAAATAAACAGGACTCTCTTTGAGATGATATGTCATGTTTTAAAAACTGTTGATTTTATGCATATTTTGATCGTTTTATTGTGTCTTTGTGTATTTAAAGTCTGTTAATTTAATTTAATGGATATTTTCTTATGAATATACTATTTCATGTAAGCCACTCAGAAGATTTTTTGATTGCGGGGTATTTAAAAAATTTTAAATGAACAAACAAAAGTTTTCTGTGTCCAGTCTGAATGATGCATCCTCTGAAATAAAGTTTAACTGACCTTGTTTTTGTTCACAGTTTACAGCACAGCCCAAAATAAGCTGAAGCATTCTTCCAAGCTCAGCAGCATCCGAGTGCTCCCCAATCAAGTTGACATCAGGAAGGATGAAATCATTGATCTGCTGCCCCAAAATCTATGAAAATACCAAAATGCAGACATGGCAAATAGGATATGGAGAGCACATCACTAGATCTTGGCAAGTTTCCGAATCTCAGGGACAAACACGAGCCCTTTAGACACAGGTCTAGGCCACTAAGCAACTGCACACTAATGGTACAGAAGGGCGTTATCCACAGTGGAAAAGCAGAAGATAGGAACCAGAAACTTTTCCCTTGCCTGCTACTTGTACCCAGCAACCCACTCTACCAAACAGCAGGGGAAAGAAGCCATTAAGCTCTCTCACATAAGCATCTAGACTACAATCCATGCTCTCACCCCATATGGCAGCAACCCAGTCTGCCTCCAGACATCTAGTTCAGCCCTCAGCTAAAGACTTCAGACAAAATGAACTGGACAATTAAAAGCAGCAAAGCAGGCCTGCGTACAACAGTTGCCTTCTACTTGCAGGACTAATGTTCATACTTCTGTATGAACTGTGATGTTCATTCAAGCCCACTGAACTGGCTCACTAAGTTTTTTGGGCAAGATACAAATCTACACTGGTATTCTATTATTTTCGTGAAAACACAGTTTAAGTACAGCCTTCTCTAATGTAAACAGCAAAATATCTCTTCTAATAAAGTAAGTAGTACTAACAACATAAAGCACAGCTATCTACTGTCATGAAATTGTAATATTGTTTAACATGTTTTTTGCAACATGGCTCAGATGCAGAGAATTGGGAGGAGATGGGCCTCTGTGTGAGTGGAAAACTTTTAAGTTTCGTTTCTCAGCTGTCGCCAATTAAGAGCTGGAGAAGCACACCTGGTTATCTCTGTTATCTGGTGAGAGCCTGGTACTCAAGGTCAAGCGGGCCTGAGAAGAGTTGAGCTCAGGAAGGGAGGGGGCCCTGCTAAGGTGCGAAAAGTGAAGAAGCTTCGGGAAAATTACTTCATGAGAAAGCCCCGATTGGCTGAATCATTGTGAACCGTTGCTAGGGTTTTTTCCTTAAGTATAGGGGGTGACACCTATAGTCTTTGTTCCCCTGGGTTCCATCTAGATGGGTGGTTACCTGAGTGGGGTTCCACTGCCTTCACTACCCTACTTATGTCTCTCTGAAGGAGGGATGAGATTTACAACAACTACCTCTTCAAGTAAGTAGAATAGGTCAGTTAGTTTTATTATTTTTGGTTGTGTCTGAACTCTCTTGTATGCGTTACCTAAATCCCTGGTTGGATGTGGGTTTTGAGGAATTGTTTTGCTGCTATTAATTGTGCACTTATATTTTATTAATAAAGCTACTTCTTATTTACCTTTGTGTGTTCATTGAGAGAGAACAATTTGGTTCTGGATCCAGCACCTTGACCACTGACCACATCTACCAAGAGTGTGTTTTGGCTTTACCAGAGGCTTCTGGACAAGGAGTGCCTGTTTGGCTCTTGTTCTTAGGAATCCTTGGTTTACCTATGTCTGGGCTCTGCGTTTCCCCTAACTCAGAGTGAGAACCAGTAGAAGGGGTGGTGGCAGCCTATCTTCTACCTTGCAGGGTTGGTGTTGGTTTGCATAGCCTTGGCAAGGGGGGAAATTGGGTTCCGGATCAATTACCCAGAGTGGGGAATTGGGTCCAAAGCATGCACCTGGCTCCCGTGGGGTCTAGGTCATGACATCTACTATCACCTGGCCAATTTGAAACTTAAAGAGACTACAACTGACTGTTAACAAGTATCTTCAGCCACCAACATTTGAACATGTGCTCAAAGATTTAGATCAGTAAGTATTTTTATGGGGGTTTTCCCTCCAAAACAGTGGCATACTAGAATACCAGGGAATTCTAAAATGTATTTGTTGTAGACCGTTTCCCTTTAGAAAGCGTTAGAAAGCAGGAAGAAATTTTCTGAAGTACAGAGAATGTAGTGGAAGGAATCAGTTTGTGTAACTGAATAAAAGACCTTACCTCATGATTATAATCCAAAATTCCTTTCAAAATTTTCTTCAGATTGCTCACCTTTTAAAAGGGAAGGGAAAAATACATATTGAGAAACTGTGATAGGAGGCCATACAGAAGCACAATGTCGTGTTGCGGTTTACCATATATATCTAGCCAGAAGCCATTTTTGCCGAAAGCAGCCAATCATTAAGACTGCAAGCTTTTTTTGCCTAAAGCAGCCAATCATAAAATCATGATTCTGCTATTAATTTTATTTTTATTTACAGTTTTTCTCTGTTCATATTCACAGGGACAGAAGAAAGCCAACAGGTATCTCAACTACTTACACTAACGGGTTTGAGGGTTGGACCTATAATCTCATGGTTCTTCCCATAAATAATTATGATTTCTTTCTGTATGTCAGAATTCAAGCATTCAGTTTGGGCCACACTGTGAACTCTATGCACACATCAGGGTTTTTGAGTCCTTTCTTGGTAGTAGCCACAGTGCCTTGCAAAAGTAGTCAGACCCTTGACCAATGCTGTCATATTACTGAATTACAAATGGTACATTGTAATTTCATTCTATATGATATTTTATTTTGAAATACTGAAACTCAAAATCAGTTATTGTAAGGTGACACTGGTTTTATGTTGGGAAATGTTTGTAAGAAACATAAAAAACTGAAAACATGTTGCTTGCCTAAAGTATTCAACCCCTGTGCTATGGAAGCTCCCAGTTTACCCAGATGAAAGAAACTGCCCTATCAAAGACACAGTTACTTTACTATTGGCCTCCACCTGTGAACCATTAAAGTTGCTGTCACATTGTCAGGATAAAAAGCCCACTGTTGAAGGATCATTGGTCAGGCTGTGGATCTGAATGAAAATGAAGACCAAAGGGTTTTCTACAGAAGTGAGAGATAATGTAATACAAATGCATAGATTAGGAAAAGGGTACAAACTAAGTGTTTGGATATCCCAGTGACCACCCAGGCACTGCCAAGAAAAGACTGTCCCTCAAAACTCAGCGCTCGAACAAGAAGGAAATTTGTGAGAGAAGAACAGAGAGGCCAACTATCACTTTGAAGGAGCTACAGAGTTCAGTGGCTGGCAGTGGAGTAATGGTGCACCAGTCAACCATATCAACAGCTCTGCATAACACTGGCCTATATGGGAGGGTGGCAAGAAAGAAGCCGTTACTGAAAAAGTGCCATCTGAAAGCACATCTGGAGTTTGCCAGAAAGCATGAGAGTGCCCCAGCTGTGATGTGGGAAAAGGTTTTGTGGTCAAGACCAAGACAGAACTTTTTGGCCAAAACTCAAAGCACTATGTGTGGCGCAAACCTAACACTGCCCATGCCTCAAGACACACCATCCCTACAGCGAAGTATGGTGGAGGCAGCATCAGGCTGTGGGGATGCTTCTCATCACCAGGGACTGGTCATCTTGTTAAAATTGAAAGAAGAATGGATGGAGCAAAATACAGGGAAATACTGGAAGAGAACCTGCTTCAGTCTACTAAAAAACTGAAGCTTGGGAGGAAATTCACTTTTTGGCAGGACAATGATCCCGAGCACAAGGTCAAAGCAACATTAGAGTGGCTCAAGAACAAAAAGATGAATGTCCTACAGTGGTCCAGCCAAAGTCCTGATCTCAATCCCATTGAGAATCTGTGGTGTTCTTTGAAAATTGCAGTCCACAAGCAAAGTCCAACCAACCTGAACGACCTGGAGTGAATCTGCCAAGAAGAATGGGCCAAAATCCCTCCAACACTGTGTGAAAAGCTGGTACATATCTACCCCAAGAGACTTAAAGCTGTTATTGCAGTGAAAGATGGCTCTACCAAATATTAATGTGTGGGGGTTGAATACTTATACAAGCAACATGTTTCAATTTTTTAGTTTCTTACAAACATTTCCAAACATAAAACCAATGTTACTTTACAATAACTGATTTTGAGTTTCAGTGTTTCAAAATAAAATGTCATACAGAATGAAATTACAGTGTACCATTTGTAATTCAATAATATGAGAGCATTGGTCAGGGGTCTGATTACTTTCGCAAGGCACTGTACTTGTTCAAATTGGCGTAGCTTCAAAAGCAACCTCAGCACAGCAGGGGAAGACAGCAACAAGTTCTTATGCACAAGAGAACCAGCAGACATGTTTGACATTTATTTATTTATATTATTATTATTAGCATTTATTGACCACCCTTCATCCAAGGTCCCACGGCAGGTTACAACAATCTTAAAATACAGTGTTAAAAACAATTAAATAAAACAACCAGAATCACAAAATAAAATCACCGAAAGGACTCTCTGCATCACAGTTTTAGTATTAAACCTAAATTAGTATGTTCCCTTTTCTATTTCACTTCTGAAATTCTTTGGACTTCATGGTCCTTATTCTTTGGAATTTGTGGTCTTTATAAGCTGAAAACAAGATGTCAAAATGTCATTCTATTAAAAAAAGTTGAATGGCATTTTGACATCATTTTTCCAACTTATAAAGACCACAAACTCCAAATAATTTAAATTTTCTCATTAGCCAATATAAACTCAGGCTTTTGCTCGTTCTCAAATTCCTTAAACAGAAAACTCCAAGAATATGCTCTCAGCAAGAATCAGGACCCATGAAAGGGGATTCAATACCAGTTGCCAGTACTATAATAAAATGCTTTGTATAGTTGTGCAAATAAGCATAGACCCTGAAGCTAAAGACTTTATTGAACATATATTTTCAAATGTAAATGGAGGCGGTTAAGATTAATTACCAAACTTTTGCCACCCTGGGCTCCTACTGGAACAAAGGGCTGGATATAAATCAAATAAATAAATTAACACAGAATTTAAGAAGCACAGTCTGATTAGAAGACATGTTTTACTGAAAAAGTTAGACAACTGATTGTCACATATTTATTTCTGGATCATGCACATTGCCTGCTTTGTCAGGTACTCGTTGTTGCAACTCACTTTTTAAAACAAAAAATACTGCTATAAACTATGTGAATTATTTCTAAATGGAACATGAGAAAAAAATGGTACCAACATAGGCTGTAGTCTTTAGTGCCAGAAGATCGCAAGATAATTCCAATTAAACTATAGCACCTACCAAGAGCAACGTATTTAATGTCCCTGATGGTGCACAAAACAGTTCCTTGGTTGAGAATTTATCTTTTACTCCTCTATCTGATGGCATACCATCAGTTAGCCCATATTATCTTCAATTATATCTTATTTTTGAAAGATTAAAGTATTATTTCAAATATTCAAGGGGTAAGATGTTTTGACTGTAATGAAGCTTCTTAGCTTTTTTATCTCTGTTCCCAAAGAGAAAATCACCAAATCCTTCCTTGCATAAAGAACTTGCATAAATAAGACATAATGCAGCTTGGCTTTCAATCATGCTGCCTGAGCTGGTAATATGAATTCCAAGACATATTTAGACAACCAAGAGTGACCCACAGGCAACACTGCTTCCAGGATTCTACTGTGTATCCAACTTGTAAGTAATTTAGAAAGCTGTGAGGCCTCTACCACACCCAAATCTTTATTAGGTCTTCATAAGGACATTGGCCATGTGTAGAGTAACTGCTAATGAAGTACAGAGAAACCGCTCAAATTGCTTCTACCCTGACATCATTTCATGTATTTTGGTTAGTTTGTACTTTCAAGCATCTGTCAAAGAATGAAATACAACAGCAATATTTTAGCTGTGCTAGAAAATGTATGACTTTTTCAAAAAATGAAGACAATTCTCTTTCATCTTCCTGACAAATTTCCCATTTTCTATCCACTTGAATGGGGGGAAAGGAGTTTATCATCTAAAGATATACGGATACAAGCATCTATTTGTGCTATGACATTTTTATTTGATAATGGATGGGTATAAAAACTTATGTCTATCATCAATGCCATTTTCTCTCAAGTTGTTTTTGCATTCATTATGTCCTACAAGGACAGAGTCATTTACTGCATGTAAATGAGAACTGCCAAGAACTCTGTGTAAATCAACCACGAATCAGGCCAGATTATACACAATCAAATGAAAAAGTAATTTATAGTGTATCATTTTCCCCTATGACAGCAGCAGCACCAACAAAAAATTAAGCAAACATTTCAGCAAATGCTTTTGAGACTTCAAGATTAATAAATATAGAATGATGGATACAAGGTGTAACAGTTCCTTCCCAGTTTGATTTTCTACTGGCCAAGAGGAATCTGAGTCTCAAGACAGAAGCTCCCATTTTACCTCCAGATCAGCAGATTAGGCTGAAAAAAGGCTCCCAACAGAAATAAATTTTAGCCTTTGCCTTCTACAAGCATGAACTGCAAACACAGAGAGGATTAATTCAGTCTTTTTGCCTGTGGTGTAGACTCCTGGTCAGCAACTAGTATGATGGATATGACACTGGGAGAAAGAAATGGAGAGTAGTGGGACAGGGTCATTCTTACCAAGCAAATCATGTTACCACAGCCTCCACTTCCTACATGCACCTTCTTGCCTCCCAGTTGGCAACTCAGGGCCAGCTGATATTCTGCAGTGCATTTTGGGGTGGGATGGGGGGGAGAGCAAGAGGAGAAAGATTTGGCCTTGGCCTCCAGCTATGAATCCCTAGTGTACACACCACCATGTGAAAAAGTGTTTTTAACTTGGTAGCAATGGTTCACCTACATTTATTATACCCAACTCACTCTGTATTTGATATAAGGAATTACAATAACTCTCACTAGATCCATAGGATAAAGTTAATGTACTACTGCAATAATACAGAATTCTTGAACCGAAAATACGCAATACAAAAATGAAAAAAGAGTAATGGCTGTAATTCTATACTTTATCCTAACAGAGGTGTGGCAGGTATCATCACTGTATCCTTTTCGGAGACAGGTTAAGACACACCTTTTTGCCAGGTTGTTTGGGGTGTGTGTGATTGAATGAAATCTAGTTCCCCTCTGCATTATTTTTATATTCTTCCTGAACAGGTTTTTATGTTTTAATTTCTGTTTTACTGTTTTAATTGTTATTTTGAAGTGTATATATCCCAGCCTGGGACCTTTTGGTAAATGATGGATTATAAATACAGTAAATAAATAAATATTTTAAAACTGGGTTTTCCAAATCCACAGCTGGACTCTAACTGGTTCTGAGCCCATTTCAAAGTGCTGGTTTGACCTTTAAAGCTCTTTATGGCTCAGGACCCCAAAATCTTCTGAACACCTCTCCCAGTATGAACCTACCTGGACCCTTAGATCTTTGAGGCCATTCTCCAGGTCCCTTTGAAGGAGGCTTGGAGGATGGTGACAAGAGAGCCTTTTCAGTTGTGGCTCCCCTTCTGTGTAATGTGCTTCCAAGCAAGGTCCACCTGGTGCCTTTGTTGACATCTTTTCAGTGCCACAGAACTGCAGTGGGTAGCAATACTGGGTCCCAATAGTAATTTAGTAATGGGGACTAATTATCACTCTCTTGACCAAAAGGCCCAACATGATCTTGAAATGGACAACGAAATCAAAGAGGCATCCAGGAGGAGGAAATGTTGTAGTAATGGATGACTTCAAATACCGTCACATAGACTGGGTATCTGTGTGTTCCAGTCACGGCAAGAGGTAAAATTCTAAGTACCCTAAAGAATGTGCCCCAGAATATTGGGTCACGGAACCAAACTGAGGAGAAGTTAACCCTAAACATAATCTTAAGTGGGGCCCAGGATTTGGTGCAAGATGCACTGTTGAACTGACTTGGGAGAAGTGATCACAGTGCTATCAAGTTTAACATAGGGCTGGTTCACATATGAGCCAAGATCCACATTAAAAATGCTGCTTTTTCCATAGCGATTGATTTTGACAGTTCACATACTTCCATCCTCGCTAAGAATAAATTGCCTGTTTTTCTTTTTAGCATTCACACGCGTGTGCTATCAACATTTCCTTGTTGCCACGCCCACACATTAGAATGTTAACTGCGGAGGCGGGGAATGGGCGATGTTTCCCTAAACGAAGGGAGGAATAGGCGCTTGAAAGAGGCTTTCTCCCATCCCCCCTGCTCCCACCCATGGCTGTTAGGCTGTCCCTGCACGAGATTGGTTTTCCCTTGGCACCCTGGGACAAGCCTCAGCATGCGTTCTGGGAAACATAAAAAACCCCAAACTTTAGAGACTTTTAATATCTCTTTAGAGAGACATTAAAAGCAGCTACTAAAGGAAGCATTGACCATTTAAGATAACAAGGCAGCTCCCCTTTCTCCTGCACTTTTGGGCACTTATAAATTACCCCAGCGGCGCCTTCGCCAGCCTCCTCTCGCCGTGGCTGCACATGCTCCAAGCCTGGGTGTAGCTCCAGCAAGTGCTGCGTAGCTGCTTGAGGACCCCCCCCCCCACAGCTCAAGCGAGAGAGCCAGCCAAGGCTGAAGTCTCCCTCTCTGGTGGCCAGGAAGGACTTTCCCGAGCTCCAGATCTCCCCTGCGACCCTCGGGGAGTTGTTGGTGTCGCTGCAGAAGAGAATGAAGGGGTGGGGAATGTGATTTTGTTTAAAGGAGCGGGGAAGGAAATGTATTGGGGGAAAGCGGGAGAAAGGAAGCCAAGATCAACCAGATGTTGCTTCGTCAATGGCAGGAAACAAAATGACACCCAGAGACAGTTAAAGGGGCGGAGAAAAGGGAAGATCTAATGGCAAAGAAACTGCGTAGCCAAAAAAAGGCGCTTAAAAGGTAATACACATTAGAAGCGCACCGAAGCAGGTGCGGATTTTAAAAGCAATTTCGGGTTTTTGTCACATCTATTTAATCCGGAGTTAAAGGCAAAAGCAGCTGAATGAAATCGTGTTGGCAAAAACTTCATGCAAATGGTCCAAATTAAAAGGATCTGCAAAAAGCCTCAGATCCAGATTACACCGGCATCTGAACAGGCCCATGTATATGTAAGAGGACAATTACTAAGAAAGTTCAATACCATTTGATTTCAAAAAAGGAAACTTTCAAAAAATGAGGGGATTGGTAAAAAGGAAGCTGAAGGGGAAAGTCAAGAGGGTCAGATCTCTCCGGAATGTTTAGAGATTATTCAAAACAATAATAATAGAAGCTCAGCTAGAATGTATACTACAGATCAGTAAAGGTACAACCAGGGCCAAGAGAATGCCAGCATGGTTAACAAGCAGAATCAAGGAAGCTGTTAGAGGCATGAAAGCCTATAATTTTATGTGAATGTTGGTAGTTCAGAAGTATATGCCTACAAGGATATTAGCCAAGGTCTCCAATGACTCCTACAATTCATTTCCATGTGGTTGAACAGACCCCCTATATCTCTACTATGCAGTTTTCCTCTCAATTCAAGATCTCATGGAGAAATGAACAAAAATTCTGAATGGTTAACACTTCTGCATCTACATAAAGTAGTTATTGTATAGTAAAATTAGAATTTTCACCAACTTGCAGTATTTTATACCCCTCCCACAAGGCACTAGAAGTACTGTATTCCCCCAATTTACCACCAAACAGTCAATTACTATAAGCAAGGCATGGGGAACCTCTGGTCCAGAGGCCTAAACCACTCCTCCTTTCCCCTATACCATATCCCACCCTCCCATCTGTTCCGTTCCACAGCAAGATGGAATTGTGGAAAGATATCTCTTCTGCATGACTTGAATGTTGAGTTTCATCTTTGTGTGCTGAGAAAGGAGAGCCCCTTTCTTAGTGCACAGCACAGAAGCCAAACTGAGAAAAGGAAGGAGGTGTGAGAATGTGGTGTTTGTTTTGGCTCCACCCACTTCAGGCATGCAGCCCCCAAACACTTTCCCCTGAGGAAATTCAGCCCTTGGAAGAGAAAAGGTTCTCTACCCCTTTCAGGAAACAATACATGGAGTGGGGAGTGGCATGCTAGGGACAAAAAGACCCTAAAACATGAGACTTGAATAATAATTAAGCATTATATATTTGATTTGGCTTGGTTTTGATTGATATTGGGGTTTTTTTTAATGGAACCTACTCTGAACCTTTGGGAAGGCAACTTAAAATCCAAACACACATGCGTATTATACTGCAGTATTTTGTGAATTAACTGCAATATTTTGTGAATTAAAGCCTAATATTAGAGTTAAACAGCAAATTATACCTTTAATCTCCAGTTGTCTCCTACTTCAGTTTTGATTCTGTTTAACCAGTTTTCATCAAAGTATGTTGGATCTCTGAAAAAACAAATGTAGAATGTTAGTGAGCAGTATCTCTTGCAGATTCTTGATTGCCGCCACCTACAGCTTTTCACATTGCTTGATAATATTCTGCATTTCATTTCTATTTGCTTGCCTGGAATACAAAACATGATTGCCACCCCAAACAGAACTTGCTTTTAGGAGTTTATTTATTATTATTTATTGCATTTGTTAGTTGCTTTATACAAAAAAAGTTTCTCAAAGTTTAAAGCTTCATCTTAAAGTATCTGATTATTAACTAATGTTCTACAGTTCCTGTATTACCTATCACGGCGTATTGCGTTCTTTTTTGTTAAACTACTTTTATCTGAAGCTTCAGGGGAGTATTGGGTGTGTTACAGGGCACATCATTTCACTGCACGGAGAGCAATGATGAGGCCTAACATACATGGTCACCACCTTACATAACCGAGTGTGTGCTGTGGAACACTTCCCAGAGTTTTCCACAGCCATGAAGAAGGTATTCTGGAAAATTTGCATCAAACATTTTTCATATGCCCTTGGATGATCTAATGTAGCATGTTTATTTTCCTTGGATTTAGTAAACAAAGCTAAAAACTTTGAAACTGCCAAGCTTGCCTAATATCATATATGAAATTGACACTCATTTATGTTACTGATGAAGTTAAGAAAATGATTTTTTTCTGTGGAAAAAAAAAAAGTAAAGCACAGGAAATTTTTCCATCCCATATCACTGCTTCTCTGTACATAAGTCCACTGAGAACAGACAAGAGTTCTTTAGCAAATACGATGTGAAAAGGGTTTCTAGATGCTAGAAAGTTTGAAAATGACTTGCCTGATAAAACAGGTATTTTCACACAACACAAAATGAATTTCAGTATCTGTCCAAATGCTAACAAACAGAATAACAAACAGAGAAATATATTTTACACATTTAAAGAGAAAGTCATAAAAAAGCTTAAAAATACCCTCCAAATACATGTTTGGTACCTTTGCCAATTCAAATATTTTTAATTGCAAAGCCTTCCTATTTTATTCTCTTAACTGCGGACAAAATTAGAAAGTAGAATTGTACAGTGAGCATCTACACACTTCTCAGAAAAGACAATTTCTATAGCTACAATAGATTATGGAACACCTTGCCCTTTGAGGTTCTAATGGGCCTCTCTCTTGTCATCTCCATCAGTCACTGAAGACTTTAATACTGGCAGGTTTTTGCTGCACAGCCAGGTAAGGGTCTGAGTTTAGGACTATTTCTTAATCTGTTATTCCTGTACTGTATTGGGATTATGATCTTAATTGAGAGCCAGTGTGGTGTAGTGGTTAAGGTGTGGGACTACAACCTGGGAGACCAGGGTTCGATTCCCCACATAACCATGAAGCTCACTGGGTGACCTTGGGCCAGTCACTGCCTCTCAGCCTCATGAAAACCCCTGTTCATAGGGTCGCCATAAGTCGGAATCGACTTGAAGGCAGTACACACCCACACATGATCTTAATTTATGTAAGCTGCCTTGAGTGGGTCATAAGTCTCAGATAGGCAGGGTAGAAATCTTATAAATAAAATGCCACTAATGTAAAATAATAGGCAAGGTGCCGAGAACCATGACAACAATTCAGTGAGGCCAAATTGGGTATAGATTTGAATTTCTTGAAAAACGGTTCCCTCCATTCCCCAGGACTCTATGCCTCATGGCAAAACAAGTTTGAGTCTGATGGAAGTTTCAAAAGAAGTGTTTCTGATACCACATGGAGATAACCAGTTCAAAGTCAAAATTCCATCAGGCTAACACAGATTTGTGTGAGCCTATAGTTACTTGGCTTCCAGTCTTTAATCCCTATAAATGCTAGTAAAACTTCAAACCTTTTAAACATTTTCCTCCAATTGTTACATGCACAAAGAAGTAATCAGTGTATTTCAACACTCTGCATGATAGCAATCGTGTATAGGTACTACAACTTATTTTTTTAAGTATTTTTCCTTTCAAAATATCCACCCATATCCCTAAATTTAGGTCCTTCTGTTCACTATACAGTACAAACTATATCTGTTTGGAGAGACAAGTCCAGTGCACTGACTCATGCAGAGTCATGTCAGACAGCAGATAATTTTTTGTCTCTCTCCATTGGGAGACTAAGTGATCCAATCATCTAGTACAGAGACACAGTAAAATTACTGCCCCTCCCTTGACTGCTCAGCAATAGTATCCTTTTTCAAAAATAGATTAAATGCCTTTCAACATAAATAATTTTCAATATCCTCAGGTTTCTCATTTTGTTTAAAATCTACCCACTGGCTTACTAGATACTCTATGGAATTATAACAACTTAAAAGATGGTTCCTTTGCCAACTCAGACTTTACTGCTAGATAACTAACCCCCCCCCAGTGATAAGTGCCTCCATTTTCTCTTCCAAGATCAAAAAAGTACAGATTCTTCACTAATCCAATTATAAATTCTAAGAGACCTAATGAAAACGGCCCTGCTCCTATAGTATTTTTACCCCAGGACTGTATAAGGAGCAGACTTTCTCCCCCCTTCCCTTATCATCAGATGTAAACGACCAAACTGACACAAGCCACATTTGTTTGAACATGGAATCCACTGACCCTACAAGATCACTAAAATGAAGTATTTTCTTTTGCCTATCAGAGTACACACTCTGTATTTTTTTTTTTTAACATAAAGGTGGTAAGATGCTGGAATTGCATTGTTTTTACATCGTTTCACGGAAGATAGTTACTTCTCCAAGCACAATGAAATTAATTTAGATGTTCTCCTTTTCTTCTAGGAATACCAAGTTTTTAAGGATCTTGTCAAGCCTACATAAAGCACTATAGCACATGCAGTATAGTCATTACAGGATACCTGGAGAAAAAATAAATGTTCTGATGACTTTGTTGTAAAGATACTGTATTTGCCATCTAGCTTTATGAAGAGTTTTGGAGAATGTAAAAGCTTATGCACTATCTTGTGATTTTCAGCTGCTAATAGTATTGCCCTAATATGGATTTTTTTTATTATGGGGCCAACATGGCTACCTTTACTTTTGTGTAAAACCAAGCTTATTCTCAACAAGTAAACGGGTAAAAACAATGTCATTTATTTACCATTAACACATTATCTAAATGACTGAAATTCAGTTTTCCTTTTCAAGTGTATTTTTACACGCATGAATTTCAGCACAGGTACAGCATCAAATCACCACATCTGAACTTGTTCTTCCTGAAGAGGTCAAATCCTAAGCACATGTACATGCAAAATGCATTGATTTCAGTGAAAGTGTCTGTTCACATTTTCATTTCCCCTTCACTCTCTTTATGAAGGTTGATAACAGTGTTTTTCTCTAGATTCTGGAAGATGTGACATCATTTTTTCTGATTTAAAATCGGTACAACACTCTATTCACAACTGAAAAGATTTACTTTCAGAGTGTTTAGCGCAGGGGTTGCTGTGTTTCTGGACTAGGAGGAGCATTTTGAATTTTGAGAGAGTGCTGAGGGTGCCAAAGACAAAATGATAATCATGGGGGTGTGGCATAACACAAAATGGCTGCCTTGTGGGGGATGATATAAAACATAATTAGAGAGAGTACAGTAATTGGTGCCCTCCCCCCCCCCTCCGAAAACCTAATGTTTATCATAGGAAGTCAGCTATGTCTTGCTGGTCCTGATTGAGGAGATGCAACTTTTAAAAGCACATGAAACCTGTTTTCCTCAATGTTTATCCTAAACCAAAGCCTAGGCTGTCATAATGTACCCATTTGCCTGGAAGTAAGCTCCACTAAACACAAAGAGACTTACTTAAGAAGTAGACATATACTGTACACTGTATTGTAACGGCTATACAATGAATTCTTAATGAGTGACTGGATATCAGCTTCTGTTCTGCTGAAGACATGCCTAAGCCTCTTTGCAAAGTTTTCACATTTTGTATTTGCTATTTGGGGAGGGGATTCTTTAACATTCACCCACAACACTCTCAGAATTCTAAATGTGCTCACTGGTCAAAAAAGGTTGGCAAACCCTGTTCTAGGGAGTATCTTATCTCAGACAAATCCACCACAGGAAGATGCATCCTGGTTACTAGGAAAAAGGAAAGGCAAACTAGGGAGATTCCAAGCCCTACTAGAAAATAAGACAGAAGCAGGAAAAGTGCTCTAAAGGGGAGGGGAAAATAGAAGCTCTTAGGACTCCAGGGATTCCTATTGCCTGCTGTCCAAACAATTCACTTACCAATCACAGCTCTGACTTCACTCATTAGGTAAAAATATTGATAGGCAGGCACCACCAGGCCAGCTCATTTCACAGAAATGGATTAGAATACCTGCACATTTTGCTTCGTAACTTCTTTTCAAGGAGAGCTAAAGACTTATTTTTTTAAAAAATGAAAATTCAAAGTCTGGGTCTCTTCCAGGTGCCAATGAAGGCCTTCATGGGTGCCGGATTGGTGACTCCCAGTATAACACCACTAAGAACTACTCACCCACAGAGAAGCCCATGTTTCTGCTCAAATTATTGATCAGAGTATCTCCTGACTGGGAAGAGGCAAGACCAGAGCAGCGGCTCATGCAGAGATGCAGCAGACAGCCTTTGCTATAGATGGGTACTTCGGGCTCAACAAAGCCTTCAAATATTTAGTGTGGAATCCAATTGGTGTCCTTGCGCTCTCAGAGGTGAACTGAGCAGAGGTGTTCACTGTATCAATATCCCTTCTAATGGAGGAGGAGGGGAGGGGATTTTTGTTGATTCCACCCATGCCTGAAGCCCCCAGTGTGCCTCATAAATCCCCTCCTCTTCCATTAGAGGCAGTGTTCACTGGATCAAAAGCCCTTTTATGAGCAGAAGAGCACCAACTGGATTCCACCCTTAATTTATATCTCATAGCACAGTAGTACACTCTGCCACACAGTTTTGGAATTACTGGTCTAACACCTACCTTCCTGCTGTCATGCATTTTTACTCCCCCCAGAACTATTTGATTCTGAAACAACTTATATTATTGATCTAGAAGCATGCCAGTCCTTTGGACATTCTCCTTCGCTTCAACAATTACGCCTGCCTCTTCATTTCTGCAATACCTGTTTAGAGGAACGCAAGGAAGAGTAATTTCGATATAGTATAGTAGGTTTTTTAAAAAATAAACCATACATTTTTTAATCACTGTTGGGAGAAAAACATTTTTTGTTTATATTCTTTTAAATTCTCTGAAAATATGCATATATTCAGTAATAATTTTCTGATCCATTTTGCTCTGGGAAAATTCAAATTCAGTTTTTGCTGTTACAGTTTTTTGCTTCTGAAAACATCTATTCTCTCAAGTTATCAATGAAGTTACTAATAATAATAATAATAAAATAAATAATAAAATTTTATTTCTAGGCCGCCTATTAATATCTCATTATACATGAATTTTGTACCAAGTACTGCTTTGTACGAGGCTACAATTAACAGCAACCAAGAGCTACCACAATCTATTGTAGAGACCAAATAATTTGTTATGAAGCTCATCACCAGAAGGCTAAAGAGTTTGTTTTAAAAAACAAATATTTCTAGGTTGTATTAATGAGAACAGCAAAAGCATATTTGTGTTAAAGATAGAGAGCACCATATAGAAATTACTAAAATAGCATCACCATATGCAAATACAAGCTGAGTTGTATAGTGTCCATATTTCACTTAAACATCATCCTGAAACTTGGTGACTTTTGGAGAATTTCAGTTAAGGTGGCTGTTAGGCTTCCTACAAGAGGCTGTGTAATGAAAACAGGTCTTAGCTTTCAACCATGGGGTAATATAGAATTGTTTTCATTCTCTCTACATGATAGAATGAAACACTCACTTCCATGTACTTTAGTGGTGGCTGATAAGGCTGCTGTCTTGTAGGAACTTAGTATGCAACACAGAATCTCAGTTTCTGTATCATATACATGTATCAATGTCCTGAAGCCACAATGCAACACCAGTTGGTATGTTTCTGGCTATCGCTGGAAGGGCTCTTTCCCCCTAATCCAAGCCCAAATAGGCAGCAGAAATACTGCTCCCCAACATTCTATGCCACATGTTATGAGGAAGATTGTCATGCCCTACATTTTGATTGTTAAATGAAACAATGTGTACTGATTTTTCTAGTAAGCAAGTGTTTTTCGGGCCTTTTCAGCTCGCTCAGTGGACTGGAAATACTTGAACCATTTAAGGATATGCCGAAGGAGAGGTGTTATACAAGTTTTATTTTCATCCCGCCCCCCAATAATAAGAATGCTTTAGGTGATATGGGTATCAAACATAGGCACAAGGTTTAACATGTCTCTGTATTTCTGCCATCTCCCTCCAGCTCAGAACCAATAAGAGGTCAGCACATCACCACCACTCTTTGCTGGCTCTGACATGAAGGGGAATGGCAGAGGCACATTCAGCCATAGAGTGGAGGGGGGTCCAAACACCTGGCTGCTACAGAGGCAGACAAAGCAGGCTTCTTTCCACCCCATCTATATCAGTTCATAGCTGGGGGTGGGGGGAGGATGGCAGGGACATTAGAGGGTCTTCAGTTATTCCTGACATTTTGCGGCATCTTTGAGATGCAGCCCAAGGTAATGGACAAGATCCTAGCTCTTTGGGTAGGGGTATGCCCTGGCAACAACCAATTTTTGGCTGGCTACCAAGACACACAAAATATATTGACTCCTGTATGTGACCCCCTTTTTCATATACGCTAAAGGGAATATAAGTGGAGCAGTTAATGTGCGTAACAACCAGCCATTATGCAATTTCACCAGGTGTCATGGAGAATGTGCACATAGTCCTTCCACACCTCTGAACAACAGATAGGACAAAAATGCATGTTTTATGGAGACTATGCATACTGACCGGAGAATGTCATATTGCTCAGAAAATGTACAAAATGCAGTTGAGATATTGACATTCCCTAAGGCCTGTTGGGGACTATGCATAATGACCAGAGAATGGTCAGAATTCACTCAACATATGCCCATTCCTCAAGGACTGTTGGAGATATATTGACAGGGAAATGTACACAATTCCCTCCCGATAGAAGGATTACGTGCACATTTTCCATGATAGCAGGTGAATGTGCATAATGGCTGGCTATTTTGCACATTAACTGCTCAACTTACATTCCCCTTAACATATACTTTAAAAAATGAATTTTCAGAAGCACAGGAAGCTTATGCCATTATTTCTTTTTGTCATTCCCTCACAATATATATTACTAATTAAATCTTTATGATGACTCTCTTCTGTATTGGTGTTAAAATATCAGTGTGATTCTTAACTAAAATAGACTTCAATATAAATATTCTCAAAAGGTATCTTCCTTTTGGACAGTTGTGAATTTTTTTATATGTGCCTCTCTAATATTTAAGGGGAGGGAATTCCAAAGGGTAGGTGCCACTACACTAAAGGTCTGCTTCTTATGTTGTGTGGAACGGACCTCCCGATATGGTGGTAGCTGTAGGAGGCCCTCATCTGCAGAGTGCAGTGATTGACTGGGCATATAAAAGATAAGATGGTCTTTCAGGTCTCAAAAACTGTCCAATTTTCTCTGTGGCAATAAACAGCATAGAGAAATATAGGACTGAATTCAATGCTGCATGAATCTGCTTTGCCAAGAGGAATTCCATGTCTTCTTTCTTCCAAATAAACTCCCCTGCTCATTTGGCTTTACCAAATATTAATGTGTGTGGGTTGAATACTATGCAAGCTACATGTTTCAGTTTTTTGTTTCTTATAAACATTTCCCAACATAAAACCAATGTCATCTTACAATAATTGAATGTCAATTGCAGTGTTTCAAAATAAAATACCATACAGAACAAAATTACAATGTCCCATTTGTAATTCAAAAATATAAGAGCATTGGTGAGGTATCTGATTACTTTTGCAAGGCATTGTATTACTCTTCAAACATAGATAAGGCCTCATTGAACAGATTTAAGTCTGTCTGCTGCAGAGAACTTCCAGGTATTAACAGCTATTCTGCATGCTTTGGGGTTTGTACAACTGCTGATAAAGTAACATCCAAATTGCAGACATGATAGACTTTATCCTCAAAACACTTAAAAATTGCTTCACAACAGGTGTCCAAAATGTCTTTCAAACACGTTTGGGGGCAGAGTTGAAGGCAGCCATGGACCACTCAGAAAATTCCTTCTCCACCAACTTAACCAACAGAATAGGCTCTAAACAGGGATTGCCAGTACCTCCTACGGTACTTGCAAAAGGTCTCAGTAAATATCCCCTCAAAAATCCACAATGCATGAGAGATGATTTGTTCTTCTTGCTCAATTCCTGTTTGCCCTGTCTCAGCCTCTGCTACACAAGCCCACAGCAACTATTTTGTGTTATGCCATGCCCCCACGGCAGCCATTTTGTGAATGGCACTTTCTCAACTTTCAGATGTGTCCACTGGCCACAAAAGGCTAGTGACCCCTGCTCTAAGATGAGCTTTCACTAATGTTGAATTGAACTTGTTTTGAGTTTTCTGCCATCTGCATTCCAGATGTCATCCCATCTACTTCATCACTCCTAGGGATAGGTGAGAATTTCACTTCAGTTTGCATTTCAAGCAGAATTTATTAAATTTGCAATTTCCGAAACAATATGAGAACCGAAACACAGCCATCCTTCAAAATTTGCATTTATTAGAATTTAGGATGCAGTTCACCAACTAAACAACATTTACAAATATGCTTATATAAGGGGAAAGTGTGTATAAAAATGAATACTAAAGTGAAAATAACATGCAAAAAGGCATGAAATGATGAGAAATGGCTTGCAAAAATGTGTACCTTTATCAAAACTGCCTACAAAAATGTGTTTATTTAGAGAAATTCACACTACAACGGTGGAGAATTTTCATGAGGATTTTTTTTAAAAAAATCTCTGATCACTGCAGAAATGTAGAGAACTGAATTTAACACTGGAAAAATGAGAAACTGAGGGAACCGAAACTGACAGATCTTTCCATCCATAATCACTCCTAGCTCTCCAGTAAAGCAAGGGGCCAAACAAACTCTATTGAATAGGAGACAGCATTTAGGAGCAATCATGCCAACTGTCCACATTCCACAGAGGGACCAGGACGTGGAAAGGAATACCAGCCATGCCAGAGGAAATTTCCTAAGAACTCTGAAGAATCCATCAGCAGAGAGCAGGTAATTCAAAAAAGTTCCATCATTCCACAGACAGAAGTGACTACCACGGCTGTGGAGTTGGTACGCCAAATCTTTGACTCCGACTCCTCTATTTTTCTACTGTCCAACTCCGACTCCACCCAAAATTGCTTCCGACTCCACAGCCCTGGAAAGGGCTGTAAATGTCTTTTTAAATTGGAAGCTCTTGTAGGAGCATTTTTATCGCTGCCTGAATATGCGCTGATCTTGGCATCACAGCATTTGTCTTCATCTGGGTCCTGTGTCATACACTGACACAAAATGTTTTCCATCTTGAGTTATGGTGAAATGCTCAAATACAGCTGACTTCATGGGAAGCTTCTTTGACATTTTGAATTTATATTTTAAAAAAATTGTCAATCAAAATTTATTTTGAAGCCGGAGTCGGTAGAAATGTACCGACTCCGACTCCACCCAAAATTGCTCCCGACTCCGACTCCACAGCCCTGGTGACTACAGCAAGTCTAAAGCTCACCAATAAGTGATCTGACCATGATAAGGAGTTTAAAAAAAACAAACACCTAGATCACAGTCTTTCCACTCCCATGAGAACATCAGGTCCAGAGCATGATCTGCAACAATGCAATCGAGCCAATATGTTGGGACAGCCCTATGATTGTCATGACAATCAAAAAAATCCTGAGCTGCCTCAACACAGCTACACATGGATGTAGCAACACTTCAGTACCATCATTTTGAGAGTCCTCGATACCAGATTCAAAAGCACCTACATCAGTTCAGGTAGGCAGCAGGAAAGGATTGGGGGGGGGGTCAATACAAACATTCAAAACTGGAGATCAACTGGACAAGAAGCCTGGCCAGTGTAATGAAATTCTTACAGGCTATCCTCCCCAATCATTGAGCCAAGGCTGTATAGCTCCTCATTAAGTCCTGCCTCTAGACCTTTATCTCATAATTCAACATTCTTAACTTAATTTCCATCAAATAAGAAGTTCATCTAATTTCACACACTACTCTTAAATCAGTAAGAATTTGAAGTTTTTATTTACTTTATCATCTAATACAGTAGTACCACAACATCTTTGATGAGCTGAGTTAAAGTTGCTGAAGTACAGCTTGGTTTTCAGTGGTGAATAATAGGATGGCTGAAATGGATGGCAGGTAAGGTGTCAGTAGCAAAGCCCCCACAAATTTGGTTTAGTTGACAGTCATTTGGTTGAGTGAAAGGGCTAACTTGATTTCCATTTGTGACATGATGTGAATAAAGCACATTCATAATTTTTGTCAGTAAATTCTCTGTGTTTTTGACATGAGTAGCACAAATGTGCATTACCCATTTAATGCAATATATTATCTAGCAAGATGTCCATTAAATGGTGGGAATGTCTATGGAAATGTAGCTCCAAGTTGGGCTACAGCAGAGTGAATGGGTATTGGGAAGAACCAACTTCCCTTCCTTGATAGCTTTGGTTCATCTTTCTTTGGCATGGCTGCCACTCTCTCTCACTCTCCATGCCTGGGGAATTTCTTCTGCTTCATTTATACTTTGCTGCAACTTCTTCAGTCCCACTGAACTGCAGTCCACCCACATGGTCATGTTACTCAGGGAAAAGCACAGTGCAATCAATCCCCATGTTCACTTAGGACAGTCATGGGGAACCCTTGACAGGCTTGCCCACCTGTCAATCACCTGATGCTGCACTCTGAAGTTTCAATTGTTGGGAGCTCAAGATGCAGCGCTGTTTGAAAGCCTTTTTGCTGTTTACAAAGGGTTCTCAGACAGCCCCTATGTTCATGTTTGAGCCTCTGGTTTTCAAAGGCTCAAACAAGAATACCTAACTGCTTGAACTGAGCAGAATTTAACCCCCACTCATCAGCTGCTGTGGGGGAATTAAATCCTGCTACCTTGGCATCATCAGTGACATCAGCTGAAGGGCACGTAGGTGTGGCTTGAGGAAAATGGTCTTATTGGCCAAATAGGACCCCCTGGGATCAGAGGTTTTCACCCCTAATCCAGAACTTCTCTGTCCCTTTCTATGGGGTATGTTGATACATGATATATACATAATGATTGCAGCTTTCTCCTTAGTGCAAGGGAGATCTGTGCTATTTACCAATGAAGTTCAATGAGAAGAAGCATTTTAGAGAGGCTCTCTCTGAGATGAAAGGCTGTAAGCCTACCAACACAACTGTTTACTTTTCTCTCCCCTTTCTGATTTCGGACTACAGTAGGGCCCCGCTTCTCAGCACCTCGCTTTTCGGCGTTCCGCTAATAGGGTGCTAGCAGGAGCGATCAGCTGGAGGGGGGGCTGGAGCTCCCTGCACTCCAGCTGATTGCGCCGGAGGAGGGGAAGATCAGATGTAGCATGCTCCAGCTGATCTCCTCCTCCTAGGGGGTGGTGAGACTCCCACACTCTAGCTGATCACATCGGAGGAGAAGATCAGCTGTAGTGTGCTACAGCTGATCTTCTCCTCTTCTGGCATGATCAGACTCCCGCTCGAGCTGATCGCGCCCGAGGAGGGGAAGATCTGATCTTCTCCTCCTCTGGTGCGATCAGCGGGTTATGTTCCAGACCCCCACACTACAGCTGACCCGCTTTTTGGCATTTTTCGCTTTCCGGCGGAGGTCTGGAACCTAACCTGCCATATGAGTAGGGCCCTACTGTACACCTCTCCCACTTGCAGAGGCAAAGTTGTTCAGGAGGAGAAGGTGGAACAGAGACAGAGAGGTGCAGGGCTTTATTATATTCTAAATGCATTCACCTTCTCCTTCTGAACAACTTTGCCTCTGCCTTTTAATGCTTATTCTCAACAGAAAACCAGGTACTAAAAAATCTACCATTCAGTCATCTCCAAGCACTTTTAATGTCCTTGAAAGATGCTAGACTTAGGACTGCAGGAAACAGAGTCCCTCTGTTTATAACAGAATACATATTATGCAAACAATAGCACTTTCCCCAACATTGCCTTGACAGAGCTGTCACCCTTCAAGGCTAATACAGAGTTGGGATGAAAAGGATAATTTAGACTGTCTTCAATAAACCAAGTCATTACCAATGTTACTTATGAAGAATAGCAATATGGAGACATTATTAAATGAACACTTAAATACACCAGCCCTATTTCTTTCACTGTGGGCATAATTTACTGAACATACAGATCTGTTTTTATTGGGTATGCTTTGCATAAAAAAACCCAAATACATAAAACATCCATTCCCTTCCTTTGTTGCCCACCCTACTGTCAAAATGCGCTCCTATGGGAGGAGATCCATATTTATCCTGTACATTAGTGGCACACTATAGATTTTTTTAAAAAAACAACCTACTAAATATTGGCCACATTTGCACATAATGCTAAGCTATAAAGTTTGGCTTAGTAAACAAATCATGTTGTGTGCAAGCTCCTCCCTTCATGCAAGTGAAGAAACAACGGGGACAGTTTAACAAAACACATGAACCTGGGATTGTGGATTGTTTCACTTTAACAAATGATTGGCTTGTCAATCCTGTTGTTGTCGATTACGACTTATGGCGACCCTATGAATCAGCGACCTCCAAGAGCATCTGTCATGAACCACCCTGTTCAGATCTTGTAAGTTCAGGTCAGTGGCTTCCTTCATGGAATCAATCCATCTCTTGTTTGGCCTTCCTCTTTTTCTACTCCTTTCTGTTTTTCCCAGCATTATTGTCTTTTCTAGTGAATCAGGTCTTCTCATGATGTGTCCAAAGTATGATAACCTCAGTTTCATCATTTTAGTTTCTAGTGACAGTTCTGGTTTAATTTGTTCTAACACCCAATTATTTGTCTTTTTCGCGGTCCATGGTATGCGCAAAGCTCTCCTCCAGCACCACATTTCAAATGAGTTGATTTTCTCTTATCTGCCTTTTTCACTGTCCAACTTTCACATCCATACATAGAGATCGGGAATACCATGGTCTGAATGATCCTGACTTTGGTGTTCAGTGATACATCAGTGCATTTGAGGACCTTTTCTAGTTCTCTCACAGCTACCCTCCCCAGTCCTAGCCTTCTTCTGATTTCTTGACTATTGTCTCCATTTTGGTTAATGACTATGCCGAGGTATTGATAATCCTTGACAAGTTCAATGTCCTCATTGTCAACTGTAAAGTTACATAAATCTTCTGTTGTCATTACTTGAGTCTTTTTGACGTTCAGCTGTAGTCCTGCTTTTGTGCCTTCCTCTAACTTTCATCAGCATTCGTTTCAAATCATTACTGGTTTCTGCTAAGAGTATGGTATCGTCTGCATATCTTAAATTATTGATGTTTCTCCCTCCAATTTTCACACCTCCTTCATCTTGGTCCAATCCTGCTTTCCATATGATATGTTCTGCGTACAGATTAAACAGGGTGATAAAATACACCCCTGTCTCACACCCTTTCTGATGGGGAACCAATCGGTTTCTCCATATTCTGTCCTTACAGTAGCCTCTTGTCCAGAGTATCTTAATCTTAAACCATGCTTATTTATGGTGTAGCGATTGTGGTTTGCTAGGGCAAAACAAACCATGATCCTAGGTTCAGATGTCACACTAAGCTATAGTTTGTTTACTTGTTCACACAAAGGGAAGAGCAAAGCATTCAGCTCACACACAGTATGAATTACTAAACCAAACATTATGGTTTTAGGTGTGAATGGGGGAATTGTTTACTATTGAACTGATGTATTAAAAATATTCAAATAAATATTTTATTTTCTCTATAGTCTTCTCATTAAAACTGAGGATAAACGCCCTCCCAAATTACATGTGTGTTCTGACCATGAACAGTGACATTTATAGCTGTTTTCTGTGTTTAAAACAAAGGTTTGAGATACCAACAATCACATTCATTAATAAAACCCACATTTTATTGTTAAATAATTGTTGAATGGTAAGAGCACAGCATAATAGAGCAAGTTCATATTGGATGGATACGATGCGGGGGAACAGAATCTAAACTGAATAAAATGACACATTTACAATGATTTACAAAAAGTGTTCTCTCACATCTTCTGCAGGACTTGGGCCATCACGACTCCATTGGTTAAATCTTCTACAGTCTGGCATGGTGCTTCAACATTAAATGTCTGGATCTGAGGAGGAATACATATATTTAGTCAAGTTGCATCTATTACATTATGTTAGCACATCAAGAGATTTCAGAAGTGTGACAACACCTCACTAGGCAACTTCAAAATATTATTTTATTTTATTTATACATAGCATAGAAAAGTAAGCATACAATTCAGCCCAAAAGAATAAATCCAATATCCTGATTAGTACTCAAATTTGTCACTAGACAGCTAATGTCTACAGTGGCTGTGAAGAAGGAAGGCCTTAATTCAAACATTACCTCTGAAAGGTGGTCACTCTCAGAGCCTCTTGAATGAGCTTAGACTGTGAGTTTATTGAGGCAGGTATCTTTTTTGTTTTGTTGTTTGTTTGTTGTGGGTCAGTAAAGCATCATGCACACTGGTGTATTATTTATAGAAAGATTTCCTCCAGATAACCTAACTAGAGACTTGTAGATCCCTTGCATCTTGATTAATACCTGGAGTACAGTTCTCACAAATCATGATTGCTATAGATCTTTAGACAGGTGATCAACATTAGATTTTCTCATCCCGTCCAGTCACTTAGGGATTTATTTTTCCTAGATGGTATGATAGCTGAGCCAATGACATTTTTATCCTTTTAATAAAATAAAGTCCCCATCAGGTGCTGACAGTAGAAAATTGCTGTAGAGAAAATGGATCAACTGAATTTACCTGAAGACAAAATAAATGAGTATTTGCATAGATTATATAATGCTACATTAGGCTAAAGGTTTTTTTTACGCCACTTTTTGGCCAAACATGGCTCCCAAGATTAAAATACAAAAATGTACACTAATGAAATAAAATACAAAATACAATTATTATCAATCAAATTCAGCAACAGCGACAAAGAGTGAAATCTCGCACAAGATCAGATATATCTGTGTGCGAACTTGAGCAACGGTGTCCATGCAGGAGTGGTTTACATTTTCAGCCTCAGATAAATATACTGTTGTTTCCCATCTGCACCAGTGGGCGGTCCTTGATAGGGATGCTTCTGTACTCTGTATACTGCCCCTTTCCTCAATTACTACTTCCCTGTCCTCCATCACTTTTGCTTGTCTGGGTATCTATTTCTGTACCTGCACACATACACCTTTAAAAAATCCTTGCAGGAAGTGTGCATTCTCGAAGATGGAATTGTAAAATTAATTAGGTATTTTGCCTACTCTATCCTAAAAGTGAATGTTATTTTTCTCTGCACACTGGCATGCTATAAATAACCACTCCAGTCTTCTTTGGCTTTAAAATTACACCCTTTCGAAAATACATATTTTGTCCTTCCTGATCTGCTACATTAGTAGTGCAGCCACCATCCCCACCTCCTAGCCCAGCATGTGGCACCAACTCTGTGATGATGTTTTGATGATGATAGTATCAACAACAATACAAACTTTGCCCTTCAACTCCTCCCCTTTTCAACACATGAACAGCAAAAAGGAGCATCTTTGGGCTGGTTTATATCTTGATAAGCTAATGTGTTTTTCAAAAAATTAAATACACCTGTTTTGCAAAACATCAGTTTGCACTAAATTGATATATTAAAATTAAAGATAAAACCAGCGCAACCTCAAGAGAAGCAGCTATGGGGAGCGGGGAGACACCCTATTAACTGAAACAGCGAGCATAGTCAATTTTACATATGCAGATGTCAGCCAATTTGATTTTTATTTTTAATATAGCTGTCTTCCAAAGGAGAAGTTCTATATAAAACAGGTGGGTGTCTGCACACGTGTGTGTGCATATATGTATGAGTGTGTGTGTAATTGTAATGCAAACATGCCTTCAGCAACAGGTGTAATATGCTCCGATTCTTTGGTCTGCCAGAAAGAAAGACTGGGTTTTGCTCAAGCGAAGAACGAACAGAAACAGGGAGTGTGGGGACACAGGGTACCCAATGAAGCATCACCTCACACCCAAAATAAACTGTCCATAGAAACTTAAAGTCACAATGCCTCCACCACTGGGCAAAGTGAAGGATCATGAAAATGAAGATTCAATGGCCAAAAAAAGCATGGGTTGACATTTGGATGAGAAGAACATCAAGTGTACGGGGCAGGCATGAGTAGTTCTGAATCCACATTAATCTGTTTTGTGGATGTGCCCGCATAACACAGCTTCTTAAGATGCAAGGAAAAACTCACTGTCCTATGTCATGGCCCCATCAGTGGACTCCTCAGATGAGGACGACTCGGGAGTAACAGCAGCAGACCCAGGAGCAGCAGGAAACACGGAGGAGCCTCCTGAGAATCCAGCTCCTTCTGCCCCTCAGCTGCAGAGCACCCCAGGGACAGCAGAGGCCCTGCAGCCAGACACAGACAGTGAACAGGATACTCCCCCCTCACCTGCAGAACGGAGACAGCAGAAGGTCAGGCAGAAGAGAGGCAGGCCTGTCTCCTTAAGGCCCAAACGCTGAGGGCTCACACCTGCTGTCCATCCTGCTCTTTATAAGGCACACCTTGGCTGCAGCTTGTTGCTGACTGCAACGTCAGGCGTGGCTTTGCGTAGACCTAGTTTCCCTGCAGCATCTCTTTGACTGACCTCCTTGGCAATTGATCCCGCACCTCCACTGACCTCGCTTCTGGACTTCTGACTCGGCAAGTATGCTTCGGATAGGCCTGGCAGATTTATAACCCGACTGCTGGCTAAGGACTTTCCTTCCCTGCCAAAGACCCAGGAATTTCCAGCCCCCCCCGGACACTGCTGATGCAGTGTAGAGCTGACAGTTTGCAGTCAGCCCAAACAAAGCAGGCAACAAAGGAGTGGGGGAAGTGCTGACCATGGAGCAACTCCAGCAGGAAAACTTGCTCTTGCGCTCACAAGTAGACCAGCTGCTGTTGGCTGTCCAAGGCTTGCAAACCCAGCTAGCAGCAGCCCCACCCCCTCTATCTACAGGGAGAGCCAAGTGCCCTGTGACTCTCCCAGAGAAATTTACTGGGGCTTCCGACCAGCTCTCAGCCTTCTTGGCCCAGGCCCAGCTCTTCATGGAGTTACGCCCAGAGGCCTTCCCAGATGATAAGACCCGGGTGGGATTCTTGATTAACCTCTGCACCGGGGCGGCAGCTAGTTGGGCCACGCCCCTGCTCCTCGAGCGGAGCCCCGTGCTCAACGACCTAGCCGCCTTCACCAGAGAACTGAAGGCTATGTTCGAGGACCCAGTCCAATCTGCCACAGCCAACCGCCGGATACGCAGGCTGCGGCAAGGCCGACGCCCCTTGGGGGAATATGTAACAGACTTTCGTCTATTGCAACAAACCCTGGGCTGGAACGAAGCCGCTCTCATGGACCAGTTTCAGGAGGGGCTGTCGGATGAGCTCCTGGATGAGCTAGCTAGGGTGGAGCGCCCTGGAACCCTGCAAACCCTCATATGCCTGTGTCTCCAGATTGACGGGAGGCTGGAAAGCAGGCGTGCTGCCAACCGACCCCAGCCAGTCTACAGAGCATCAGCCCCAGTGGCTGGGTCCTTGGAACCTGTCGGCAAGGACCCTACACCCCCGGCAGAACCGATGCAGCTGGGAGGGGCTCGGCCACGTCTCTCTGCGGCCGAAAAGCTGCGACGCCGGCAACAGGGCCTCTGCCTGTATTGCAGGGCCCCGGGACATTTTGCAGCCCAGTGATCCGCGAAACGACCCACAGCCCCTGCCTCGGGAAACGCCCATGCCCCGGCCTTCACAGGCCCCTGAGCCGGGGCAACCTCATGGTTCAAGGGGCCTGCCACCTCAGTTCCTCACCGCCCAAGCATCTGACCGTGTTGATCGCACTGACAGTCCCCGGAAGGGGGACCCTACAAGTACCCGCCATGCTGGACTCAGGATCCACCAGCAATTTTATGGATGTGTCCTTTGCCAAGCTCCATCGGGTTCCTAGTCAACCCATTCACCGCCCCCTTCTGGTGGAGACTATTGATGGCCGGCTTCTCGCTTCGGGCCCTGTAGTACAGGAGACAGTGCCGCTCGACATGGCCCTGGGGGAGCATGAGGAAAGCCTCCAGTTCTACCTGGCTGCCGCACCCCACTTCCCGGTCGTGCTAGGCCTGGCATGGCTCCAGCGGCATGACCCCATCATCCAGTGGTCCACGGGCCGACTGACCCTCGGATCCCCCTATTGCCAAGCCAACTGCTGGAGGCCGAAGGAGCGCATCCTGATGACCCAGGAGGCAAGCTCCGTGCCCGAGGCCTTACCGGAACAGTACCGGGAGTTCGCAGATGTGTTTGGGAAGCAAGAGGCAGACCAGTTGCCGCCCCATCGTCCTTACGACTGTCCCATTGATCTGCTCCCTGGAGCCAAGATTCCCGTGGGCCGGCTTTATTCCCTGTCAGAACCCGAACTGGCAACCCTCAGAGAGTTCCTCGACAAGAACCTGCGCCGAGGGTTCATTCGCCCTTCCACGTCCCCTGCAGCCGCCCCTGTCCTCTTTGTCAAAAAGAAATGTGGGGAACTCCGGCTGTGTAATGACTACCGCGCCCTCAACCAGATTACAGTTCGGAATCGCTACCCTCTGCCCCTGATCCCAGAACTGTTAGAGCGGCTGCGGGGCGCTCGCATTTTCACCAAACTAGACCTGAGAGGGGCCTACAACCTGGTGCGTATGCGGGAGGGCGATGAGTGGAAGACGGCCTTCTGCACCCGTTATGGGCACTTTGAGTACACCGTGATGCCGTTTGGCTTGTGCAATGCTCCTGCCGTCTTCCAGCACTTCATGAAAGACATCTTCCAGGACCTCCTAGACCGCTTCCTGGTGATCTACTTGGATGACATCCTGATCTACTTGCGGAACCCCTCGGAACATAAGGAGCACGTTCGAGCGGTGCTGCAGTGCCTGCGGGAGCACCGCCTCTTCGCCAAGCTCGAAAAATGCGCCTTTGAACTCACGACCGTGGATTTCCTAGGCCATCGGATCTCGCCCTCGGGTATCCAGATGGACCCTGCCAAAATTGAGACCATCCTCCACTGGGCAGCTCCGCGAAGCCCCAAAGATGTGCAGCGCTTCTTGGGCTTCGCCAACTATTACCGCCGGTTCATCTCCCACTTCTCCGAACTCACCACGCCCATATCAGACCTGCTTCGAGGCAAAGAGAAGTTTGTTTGGACCGAGGCCGCTCAACAGGCCTTCCGGCACCTCCAACACGCCTTTACATCTGAACCCATCCTCCAGCAACCCGACCCTACCCGACCTTACATAGTGGAGACCGATGCATCCGATAAGGCAGTGGCAGCAGTCCTACTTCAGCCGGTGGGGAGCAAGCAGTCCCTGCTCCCCTGTGCGTTCCACTCCTGGAAACTCAACGCTTCGGAACAGAACTACACCATTTGGGAGAAGGAGTTACTGGCCATCAAAGTAGCCTTTGAGACCTGGCGTCATCTCCTGGAAGGGGCACACCATCCGGTCCAGGTACGAACAGACCACCGAAACCTGGAGCACCTGCAAAGCGCCCGATGGCTGAACCAACGCCAGATCCGGTGGTCCCTGTTTTTCTCCCGGTTCCAGTTCACGGTCACCTACCTCCCTGGCCACCGAAACACCCTAGCAGACGTGCTCTCTCGCAAGACAGAATACCAAGCCGAGCAGGTCGATCGCCCCCTTCGCCCAATTCTTCACCCAGAGAACTTCGCCGCTACCCACCAGCCACAACCCCTCCTGGACCAGGTGCAGGAACAGCAGCAAAAGGACCCCTACGCCCTGGCCCAGCAGCAAGAGCTCCAGTCAGGGATGCCCGCCCGGGACAGCCCCTTTTCCTTGCAGCAGGGCCTCTTGTATCACCGGAACCGGTTGTACGTTCCTCTGGGAGCTCTGCGGGGAGAGGTGCTCCACCTCTGCCATGACAGCCAGCTGGCAGGGCATTTTGGAACGTATAAAACCCTCCACCTGGTCCTACGGGATTTCTGGTGGCCCCGGGTCCAAGCGGACGTCAAGGACTATGTAGTGGCCTGTGATACCTGCCAGCGAGCCAACAGCCACCCCGGCAAGCCCCCGGGGCTCCTGCTCCCACTGCCTACCCCCCCCGGGCCCTGGCACTCGGTCTCCCTGGATTTTATCACGGACTTACCAGCCTCCCGGAGAATGACCACCATCCTCGTAGTCGTAGACCTGTTCACCAAGATGGCCCATTTCCTCCCCTGTGCCGGCCTCCCCTCTGCCCCAGAAACTGCGCAACTGTTCTTGACCCAGGTTTTCCGGTTACACAGCCTCCCCGACCACCTGATCTCTGACCGAGGAGCCCAGTTCACCGCCCGGTTCTGGCAGGCCCTGTTTCAGGCCCTGAACGTCCAGATCCACTTGTCCTCCGCCCACCACCCTCAATCAGATGGACAAACAGAACATACCAACGCCACCGTCAAACAATACCTGCGGTGTTACACCTGCTTCCAACAGGACAATTGGGTGGATCGTTACCGCTGGCGGAGTTCGCGTATAACTCCGTGCATGCCTCCACGCGCCAGACCCCGTTCTTTGCCTCTTATGGCTACCACCCCCAATTCTTCCCCTCAGTGCGACCCCCGTCGCCGGTCCCCGCTGCGGATGTCATGCTGCAGGAGTTGCAAGCCCTGCAGGCAGTCCTGAAGGAGCAGCTGGAGCAGGCCAAGGACGCGTATAAGCGCTTTGCTGACCGCCACCGCCAACCAGGCCCGCCGCTGAAGGTAGGCGACCGGGTATGGCTCTCAACCAAATTCCTGCGTTCGCAACGGCCGTCTCACAAGCTGGAGGCTCGGAATGCAGGACCCTTCCGGATCACCCAGCAAATTAACCCGGTGGCGTTCCGGCTCCAACTCCCTGCCTCCTTCCGCATTCACCCTGTCTTCCATAGATCACTGCTGACTCCCGCTCTCCCGCCTCACCCCTTGGGTAGTCAACCACGGCCCCCACCACCGATACAAGTCAACGGGGAAGAGGAATTCAAAGTGGCGCAGATCCTGGACTCCCGGAGGCATCGGGGCCGCCTCCAGTACCTCATAGACTGGTAGGGATACGGCCCTGAGGAACGCTCATGGGAAGATGCAGCGCAGGTGCATGCCCCTCGTCTGGTCCGGCGCTTCCACCAGCACTACCCGGATAAGCCGGGCCCCGGTGGGAGGCGGAGGGTTGGTCGTGGGGCGGGGGATAGTGTCATGGCCCCGTCAGAGGACTCCTCAGATGAGGACGACTCGGGAGTAACAGCAGCAGACCCAGGAGCAGCAGGAGACACGGAGGAGCCTCCTGAGAATCCAGCTCCTTCTGCCCCTCAGCTGCAGAGCACCCCAGGGACAGCAGAGGCCCTGCAGCCAGACACAGACAGTGAACAGGATACTCCCCCCTCACCTGCAGAACGTAGACAGCAGAAGGTCAGGCAGAAGAGAGGCAGGCCTGTCTCCTTAAGGCCCAAACGCTGAGGGCTCACACCTGCTGTCCATCCTGCTCTTTATAAGGCACACCTTGGCTGCAGCTTGTTGCTGACTGCAACGTCAGGCGTGGCTTTGTGTAGACCTAGTTTCCCTGCAGCATCTCTTCGACTGACCTCCTTGGCAATTGATCCCGCACCTCCACTGACCTCGCTTCTGGACTTCCGACTCGGCAAGTACGCTTCGGATAGGCCTGGCAGATTTACAACCCGACTGCTGGCTAAGGACTTTCCTT
The DNA here is from genome assembly GCF_030035675.1 of Rhineura floridana. NCBI lineage: Eukaryota > Metazoa > Chordata > Lepidosauria > Squamata > Rhineuridae > Rhineura > Rhineura floridana. The sequence continues at coordinate 139,092,069 of NC_084480.1, forward strand.
CCCTGCCAAAGACCCAGGAATTTCCAGCCCCCCCCGGACACTGCTGATGCAGTGTAGAGCTGACATCCTATAATATAGAAAACTTTCTTCAAATAAAAATTTATTTAAAAAGATAACAGAAGACACACAAATTCAGTGATGCATTTTATAAAATTTAAAGCAATGCTTCCAATGATGAAATATATGTTCTAGAATGTAAGTTGTTCAGGAGATCGGGAATAAGCTGTGGGCTTGTGCACATCCTCTTCCCTCCACTTAACAGTGGTGTAGTATTACATGTGCTTTGATGCTAACCATGGTTAGTACTAACAAAATTCCAGGGTAATCCCAAACCTGTTTTTAAGGCTTAGTTACAAGGGTAATCCTGGTTAGCATTAACCTTATTGGTACCAATTAGGATACAATAGCACACCAAGGTAAAGCAAACTATGGAAGAACCGGGGAGGGGATAATTGTACAAGAAAAAGAAAATTGGGGACATTATATGCCCAATGCAAACAAGGTACAGGTTCACAAAACACTGTACAATCCAATTTTGTTCCATAGATTGTGGGTTTGGTTTTCTTTGTTGCAGCTGTAGGTGGGCAGCTTCAGCATATGTCCTAAACCTACTGAACTGGCAAGATCTTCTAAACCTTATAAAATAATTTCCATCCAATACAATAAAGGTACAACAACGTGATTTTGTAATATAAGCATTATATTGGGGACTACAGATTATTTTTGTGTGACATGAGGTTTTTTTGAAAATTCTCCCATGTCAATGCATTTCACCAGTAGGTTACCCGCAGAGAGTGTGCTGGTGAAGCAGACCCCTGCAGTCAGCAGGATTAGACCCTCCACTCATCATCTGGTGAGAGGAGAGGACAATCCTGCTGGTTGTTGCTTCACCAGCATGTTTCCCATGGGGAACATGCTAGATAAGCAGAATCCTGCTGCCAGCAGGATTGAACCCTCTACTCATCATCTGATAAGCGGAGGGCTCAGTCCTCCTGGTTGCTGCTTCGCCAATGCATTCCCTACAGGGAATGCGTTGCTGAAGCAGACCTCACCCCACAGGTCAACTCTGACAGGTGTGCAGTACCATCTGCCTATCAGTCACCTGACCTAATCATGACATCAGATAATTGACAAATGGATGGCCCCACCCACCTGTCAAAGTTAGCCAACAGGGGTTGGAGGAGATAAATCTAGCCCACCAGGCCAAAAAGATTCCCCACTCATGGCATATATTCCCCACTCACGGCCTGAAAGAGGCAGTAGTGAGACCACTCCTGAAGAGACCCTCCCAGGACCCAGAAAATCTTAATAACTATAGGCCAGTGGCAAATGTTCCATTTCTGAGCAAGGTCCTTGAACGAATGGTTGCAGGCCAGCTCCAGACACTGTTGGATGAGACCGATTATTTGGATCCATTTAAGTCAGGTTTCAGGCCTGGTTTTGGCACAGAAACAGCCTTGGTCACCCTGTATGATGACCTCTGTTGGGAGAGAGATGGGAGAAGTGTGACTCTGTTGTTTCTCCTTGATCTTTCAGCAGCTTTCGATACCATCGACCATGGTATCATTCTGGGAAGACTGGCTGAGTTGGGAGTGGAAGGGACTCCAGAAGGTGGTGCTTGGGGAACACTGCTCGGCATTGTGGATTCTCCAGTATGGGGTTCCACAGGGGTCAGTTCTGTCCCCCATGCTGTTCAACATCACATGAAACCGTTGGGTGCAATCATACGGAGTTTTGGAATGTGTTGCCATCAGTATGCTGTTGACACGCAGCTCTATTTCTCCTTTTCATCTTCTTCAGGTGAGACTGTCAATGTGCTGAACCAATGCCTGGCTGCGACAATGGACTGGATGAGGGCTAATAAACTGAGGCTCAATCCAGACAAGACTGAGATGCTGCTAGTGGGTGGTTCTTCTGACCGGATGGTGGATGTCCAACCTGTCCTGGATGGGGTTGCACTCCCCCTGAAGGACCAGGTTCGTAGCTTGGGGGTTCTCCTAGAACCATCTCTGTCACTTGAGGCTCAAATAGCCTCGGTGCCACGGAGTGCCTTCTACCAATTCCGGTTGGTGGCCCAGCTACGCCCCTACCTGGACAGGGATAACCTGGCTTCAGTTGTCCATGCTCTGGTAACCTCCAAGTTAGATTATTGCAATGCACTCTACATGGGGCTGCCTTTGAAGACAGTTCGGAAACTGCACTTCATGCAAAATGTAGCGGCCAGATTGTTAACAGGGACCAGATGGTTCGAACATATAAAACTGATTCTGGCCCGCTTGCATTGGCTGTCTGTATGTTCCCGAGCCCGATTCAAGGTGCTGTTTTTAACCTATAAAACCTTACACAGCTTGGGACCACAATACCCGATAGAACGCCTTTCCTGACATGAACCCACCCATACACTACGCTCAACATCAAAGGTCCTCCTCCAGGTGCCTACTCCGAGGGAAGCCTGGAGGCTGGCTGTGGCCCCCAAATTATGGAATGATCTCCCTGATGAGGTGCACCTGGCACCAACACTGCCATCTTTTCAGCACCAGGTCAAGACTTTCTTCTTCTCCCAGGCATTTTTAAACAGCATTTGAATAGTACGTGTTGGAACTTGCCTACCGGTTTTTATGGGTTTTCATTTGGTATGGTTTAAATTTGTATACTTGTTTTTAATGTTTTTAATTGCTGTAAACCGCCCAGAGATCTTCAGCTATGAGGCGGTATATAAATGCAATGAATGAATGAATGAATGAATAGTAACATGCTTTTTTTGTACTGACGGATAGGAGTTATTGTACTATTCAGCGAGATGCATGCTGTAGGCAACTCTCAAACTTCTTGATGGTGATGATTCATTATAGGGGAGTTACATTTATTTTTATTATGGTCATATTTCCACAAAAATTCCTGGAAAATCTGGGGACCTACCAACACCACAGTATTTCTACACACAATTCCATATCTGTCCAGATCTAGCAAGAAGGCATGGACTGAGCATAGTGCTGTTTTCAGCAAGGTCTGAATCATATACATTTTGGAACTAACCAGGTTACCCATAATGTCCCCAAGTTTAAGAGTCAACTGGCAATTTATGTAGTACTAGAAGTACACCTAAGTGCAAATATCAAAGTATGGAGGGGAAAACTATCAATGGTTCCTTCTCAAACTTGAGGGTGGTAACAAGCAAGGTACAGCAGGGCTCAGTCCTGGGCCCAGTGCTCTTCAACATTTTTATTAATGACCTGGAAGGTGCAGTGAATGCTTATCAAATTTGCAGATGATACAAAATTGGGAGGGATAGCTAATATCTTGGAAGACAGAAACAAAATTCAAAGGGATCTTGATAGGCTGGATCATTGGGCTGAAAACAACGGAATGAAATTCAACAGGGATAAGTGCAAAGTTCTACACCTAGGAAAAAGAAACCAAATGCACAGTTATAAGATGGGGGATACTTGGCTCAGCAATATTACATGCAAGAAGGTTCTTGGAATTATCATTGATTGCAAGCTGAACATGAGCTAACAGTGCAATGTGGCTGCAAAAAAAGCAAATGCTATTTTACGCTGCATTAATGAGGTATAGTCTCCAAATAGTGCGAAGTACTAGTTCCCCTCTATTTGGCACTGGTTAGGCCTCATCTCGAGTACTGCATCCAATTCTGGACACCACATTTTAAGATGGATGCAGACAAACTGGAACAGGTTTGGAGGAGGGCAGCAAGGATGATCCGGGGACTGGAAACAAAGCCCTAGGAGGAGAGACTGAAAGAACTGGGCATGTTTAGCCTGAAGAAGAGAAGACCATTGGGAGATATGATAGCACTCTTCAAGTACTTGAAAGGTTGTCACACAGAAGAGGGCCAAGATCTCTTCTCAATCGTCCCACAGTGCAAGACGCAGAATAATGGGCTCAAATTACAGGAAACCAGATTTGGCTGAACATCAGGAAAAATATCCTAACTGTTAGATATGACAGTGGAATCAATTACCTAGAGAGATCATGAGCTCTCCAATACTGGAGGCATTCCAGAAGCAGCTGGACAACCACCTGTGGGGTATGCTTTAAGTGAGATTCTTACACTGAGCAGGGAGTTGGACTTGATGGCCTTATAGGCCCCTTCCAACTCTACTATTCTATGATTTTATGAAACCTGCACCCCTAAACCCTCAGAAACAGGAGCAGTGATAGAATGTAGCTTCCTTGTGTATTTACACTACATGACTAGAGATCAGAATCTTCTTTTGAAAGTAGAATATACACACCTTTCTATAGAGATTGCAGTCACCTTAGCATCAGTGTGCCTGCAGTGCCAAATAAAAGTGGCTCTAAAATCTAAAATAAACCAGGAAGTCATGAGATATTTTAATGGGTTATTCAGGCTCCTAGATAAGAGTGCACAAATTTTGGCTTTGTTTAGTAGCCAGTCATTATTTGTAATCACTATTCCACCTCCATCCCCACCCATAAGTCAGAGTCCCAGAGAACTTGGACAGGGGTGGGCAGGAGACAGGGAGACAGTGATGGGAATTGGGTCTTTTAGAAGAAAAGGCCTACTAGATTAGACCAAAGGTTCATCTGGTCCAGCATCCTGTTTTCCACAAGGGTGAGCCAGATGCCTCCATGAAGCCAACAAGCATGTCATAAATGTAACAGCCCTTCCCTGCTGCTGCCTTCACTCCATCCATAGTATCCAATGTTCAGAAGAGTTAAGACCTCTAAACATGAAAAGCTTGGCTAGAATGTATTTATATAAATAATGATGTTTTTCCAGCAGCTAAAAAAGTTCACCACAAAACAAAACATTGTTAATAGTCATTGGTACATCGACCTTCCACAAATTTATCTAATCTTTTTTCAATCCATGCAAGCCCATGACAATTACTATATCTCACTGTGGTGAAATGCATAATTTAAATGTTGTGCGAAGTAATAATTTCACCTGAGACTTTTGAAGAAGCAGAAAGACTTATGCTACTTCTGCAAAAAAAAGTGTAAAGGGATATGGACTCCTTCACTCCTTCAACATCCTCTGCAGAACACAGAACCTGAGAGAGTGGCATTCACCAAAGGAGTGATGCCTGCTATTTTGGAGTTAAGCAAGGGATTAGATAACTCCTTGATCCACAAATCTGGGTGGTGGTGGTGGACTTAATATTGGGCTCAAGTTCCCTCCCACAGTTAAGCTCATCATCTTGTACTAAGGGAAGGACTATATGTTCTAAATACATGTGCATTCTTCCAAAAGGAGTTATTGCCTACAGAGCTACCTTCTCTCCTTCCATAACATTTTGTAGAACTTACCTTATGTCATCTTGTCCTTAGTTGTATTTTTCTTATATTTGGCCAGCAGCCAATGATATAGATCAAAATCAGAAAAATGTTCAGTATAATGACAGCGCCACAGAAGTTGTTTTACTCAATCTAGCACCAACACCTAGCATCTTTGGAGAGATACCAGGGTCTCAGCACGTCCGCAACAAGGATGGTACTGCTAATACCACCCCGGGCCTTCCGTTTCAATTACCTTTTTAAAACTTACAGTGGTCTGGCCATAATATTTTTGCAGTGGCAGCCATTTTTTACCTATAACATCAAACAAAACCTGGGGACTAGGATGGGAGGATGACAAAAATGGTAGCTGGAAGCAGGGCTGTGGAGTCGGTACGCCAAACCTTCAACTCCGACTCCTCTATTTTTCTACTTTCTGACTGTGACTCCACCCAAAATTGCTTCCAACTCCACAGCCCTGGAAAGGGCTGTAAATGTCTTTTTAAATTGGAAGCTCTCATAGGAGCATTTTTATCGCTGCCTGAATATGTGCTGATCTTGGCATCACAGCATTTGTCTTCATCTGGGTCCTGTGTCACACACTGACACAAAATGTTTTCCATCTTGAATTATGGTGAAATGCTCAAATACAGCTGACTTCATAGGAAGCTTCTTTGACATTTTGAATTTATATTTTAAAAAATTTGTCAATCAAACTTTATTTTGAAGCCGGAGTCGGTACATTTCTACCGACTCCAACTCCATCCAAAATTGCTTCCGACTCCGACTCCACGTCTCCGACTCCACAGCCCTGGCTGGAAGCCACTTTACAGTGCTCAGCGCTGCCAAGGTAAGCACTTTGCCCGAGAGCCCTCACGTCCTTCAACCCAATCCGGGTTTTACTAGCAGTTATGGTGGGGGATATTTTGGCAGCAGCTTTTACTGTTTGTTTTTGCAAAGTTCCAGTCCTGGTCTCATCAGACTGCAAATTAATGGGAAGCACCTGGAATAGCTAAGGGATGTCTACTTCCTGCTTCATAGGGAGTGGATATTAGGGACTCTTACATCTGAGAAGTCATAATACCCAAGGCATGTTGGTCTGTGTTATGCTGTAAACAAAACAGCTGCTTTGAAACCTGCCCAGAAAACAACCCCTCTCAACCTGTATTTAGAAACTGAAGTCCTTATGTAGGATGGGGCGTTAATGCATGTTTAGCAATTGCACATCTTCAATCTTTTTAAAGTAGAACAAATACAAAATGTTCAAACTTATTTCCTACCCCTGGAGAGTGGAAATATTCAACCAGTTCCTCATCTTAAAACAGGAAGTTAACACCCTGGAAAAAGAATGTGAACACATTTCAGCCTGCCCATGTTCACCCAACTGCTAAATCTGTTTTATATGGAAACAGTTTCAACTAAAAAAGCCTGTTGACCTACTGATCATTTAATCCGCCCTAACCAGTTCTTAGCATGTTCACAAACAGAGTATTTGGGTGGACGTGAAAAATTTCACCAGGAGCTCAAGTAAAAGCTTAACTCATATTCTCACCTAAGTAATAAAAAATGAGGAACACCCCACCACCAAATAATAATATATAAGCTTTGGATAAAAATGCAACTCTGGAAATTTCCTTTCAGCTGTTCATGTTTAATATCTAAGCCGCTCAAAGTTTTTAACAACAGAAAAGCAGACTGCTCATATGCAGCTGATCAATTTTACTCTATTAGTCTTTTATTATTATTATTGCCCTGAAAGCAAGGCTGATAGGGTTCAGTATCCATTTTAAAATATACTGTGCAATTTGACATATTAATATATTTGCCACCTCAACTCAATGTGGGCAGATGCACAAGAGGGATTCCTGGACCCAGTGTGTGTACTGTCTGGCCCAGTTCAGATTTCACTATCTGAGTCCAATGACCCATGATTTATGTTACCAGGAGCACGTTTTGTACCTACATGGTCCCACTCCCTTCTCCTGTGCACCTTATTTCAATACTTACAGGCTTTGTTAAATCAGTTTTCTGTGACATCAGAACCAGGAAACTATGGGTTAACTCAGCTTTTTCCAATCGGGTACCTTCTGGATGCCTGGACTATAATTCCCACCATCTGATGACCACTGACCACGCTTCTTGGGGCTAACAGGAGTTGTAATCTCTAACAATCCAGAGGGTGCCAAATTTGGGAATGCTAGTTTAACTGATCCCTACAAACTAGGATATCACATCGTGGTTTGAATATACTGTGCCACAGGGATCACTTACAGTAGGGCCCTGCTTTACGGTTCCGTTTTCCAGTGTTCCGCTGATGCGGTGGCTTTCAATTAGGGGAAATTCCCCATTTTAAAGCCGATTTTGCGGCATTTTTGCACGACGCGACCCATTATAGTCAATGGGTTCCGCTTTACGGTGATTTTCGCTTTACGGCGGGGGCCTAGTCCCTAACCCGCCATATAAGCGGGGCCCTACTGTACCTGTTTTCTGGTTCAGACATCACAAGAAACTATCAAAACTTTGGAAATACTGAATTAAGATACAGAAGAAAAGGCATTGAACTGACACATGGATTGTGCTCAGTCCAATAACCCATGATTTGTTAGATCAAGATCGTTGTGTGTGAACTGGGGCTTTTTTGTTTTTAATGTATAAAGGGGGTTCTCCCCACCCCTAACCAGCAAGCCACTCTAAAAGTCAACTTTCAAATACATTTTGTCTTATTCCAGAAACACTGTGATTGAGTGCACACAATGATGCACTGAGTGCGTACATATGATATTCAGATGAATGTTCTACTGTGCATTCATGACATTTCTTCTGCGGATCCCAGCCCATAAGTCCAACATAGGCATGTCAGTGAAAAAAGAAAAAAAACTTAGTAAGTCATCTCTAAGCAGTGCTTAAAAATTTGAGGCTATGGAAGAGAAAGAATGACTCAAGCTTATGTGTAACAGCAGGGCTGCTGGCCGATGGATTAAAAAAGTCAGGTGCTACTGGGCCCAGGGCCACCAGATTCTCAGCTTTCATTTTTTTTAATTGAAGTAGGTTTCTAAGTGCTCTGGATCAAAAGAAATAGACCAAAATGTCAGCTCCCCTCCCAGCAACTTCTATTAAATGAGCTAAGCAGCTGCTCCAATTCCAGCCCTTTCAGGTTTTTAACCAATAAGAGACGTTAGAGTTGTGATTGAGGAGGGATTTGTTGAACTCCAGGCAATCGCTAGAACTCCTTGTAAGTCCTGAAAAGCTGTCTTTTCCTGCTTGTCTCTGCATATTGCTTAATGGTGTGCCTCTACACATGAGTTGAGTAAGCTTATAGCTGTCAGCAACAGCACGTGTGTCTGCCCACCCACTTTTTTCTCTGTGTGCCTATCCAGCACAAGATTTAGAACAAAAGTTCACAGCTGGATCCTGGTAGGCATGTACAGTAAACAATTTCAGTGACAATAATAAAAACATACATGCAGGGTTTTTTAATTACTTGCCAAAATAGTATATCTAGATAAAGATATATCATGCTGCAGTATGCAGTCCCACACACAGGTGGCACTATGAACTGTAGCGTGAAAGCTTCCCCCTACCTGCACAGCTCTCGCACTGCCTACCCCTGCTTTGGCAAACAGGCAAGGTGGCAGTCGCTGTCTGGCCAGGGGGGCAACTGCCCAGCTGGTGCGCAGCGCAGTGGCAGCACTTGTCTAAGATAGGCAGCAGTGTGGGGCAGGCAAAGTGGTAGCCTGGACAGATAGGCAGGAAGTCAGTCAGTGGCCTAGCTGCACTGTGCAGTGGCACTGTTTGTCCAGGGCAGCAGTGGCAGAGGAACAGGCAGAGCCAACATGTTGGTGAGGGGAGTAGGGTTGCCTGAAGGTGTAGGAGTTGGTGAGGGGAGTGAGGCTGCCTGGGGATGGCAAGGAGGGGGGGCTGGTGAGCAGTCCCCTTTGCTGAATGATTTGTGAATATGACATGATACATTTGTACCTTGCTTTTCTTCCTGGGTCTTCCCCACCTTTTACTTTGCAACAACCCTGTGAGGTAGGTTAGGCTGAGAATTGGTTAAGCTGCATTACGTTTTTTTAGCTGCTCCTATTTTTTAATGTTATTTTAATGTTCAAATGTTATTTAACAATTATGTGATTATGGTTTTTGAACTATTTATATATGTTGTAAAATGCCTTGTGAGGCAGGAACTCTGAAAAGCAGATTTAAAAATCTGTTAAATACATTTTAAATCAAGATTGTGGATTCAAAATAACTGTTCATATTGGTAATATATGTACATAAGTAGCAGTTCTTGCCAACAGACTGCGAGGAGGCGGATGGCATAGGGGGCCCAAACTACATGCAGTGTACTGGGTCCAGGAAATCCTATTGGCAGCCCTGTGTAACAGATATATGTTACTCAGACTCTCTTGTGAATTTCATTGCTACCAAGCAAATAGTCAGAAGAAAAATCCTTCTGTTTCTTATAGCTTACAAAATTTTGTATGCTAATATGCCTTGTCCCCCAATCACTTAAAAAATCAAACAGTACAATGCAGCTACGTATTTTAATTACGTAGGTCAACATTTTTTAAAAAAATAAAACCTTACATTAATAATTATAGTAGGACTACAATTATGTTTGAGAAACTTTTTCCGAAGGTAATGGTACAGTCAATAGTGCTATAGTTCACAGACATGCAGTACTCCAACACTGAACCCAATAACAGTATTGTTTCAAAAGCATTCCTTGATTACTGTTCTCGGTTACCAGTCCCATACTAACCATAACTTAAGTTTTTTCCCACACAGATTACACCAATTAGCTCACACCGCCATTTTGTAAATGCTTCAGAGATTGGTTTCCATGAGAACTGCATTACAACACAAAAAGAAGTCCTGCAAGCGCCTATCATTTCCAAATTCTGGTGTTCTATACAATAAAAGCAACCCACAGCTGTCTCTACATAGGGTTGGATCCAGACTTATTCATGCTAGTTAACTTTAAGTTAAGTTTGGGATAGACCCTCCCTCCACCTTCCGTGTGGCTACTTAAAGCCTGTGTGCCTTGAGGGAAGACAGAAGAGAAGGTACCAGGGTAGGGTGTGTGTGTTATTAGCTCCTGAAAAGATGATCAGTTGGCCTGAGAGGAATCTGTTGCTCTACATTTTATATCATTTATTACAGCATTTCAAAATGGTAAACTTCCTTGAGTGCTGTGGCAGAAAGGCAGTATATAGATTTAATAAATAAGTTACCTAAGTCCCACTGATTTCAATGAGTCTACTCTGAGCATAACTAAATATGCCTCCAAACCATAGATGTTTCTGATACTGAAGACAAGACAGTATTAGGAGAACCACTGAGGTCATGTCAAAACCTATGAAAGTAAGAGAGTAATTTGTAGGATCAACTACTAGCATATCAAGTCTCAGTCTATTTACAAGCCTATATGCATACTGCTATGTGTCTTGAAGAGCACATCACACCAGCTCTCTAGTGTCTTGCTGGCCCTCTGCTTCCTTCCAAAGTGCTGAAGGTGATCTATAAAATCCTAAACAACTTGGATCCAACATAACCTGATCGTGATGAAGCTTAGGGATGGAGGCAGTCAATCTCCAAAATTAACTGAAAGCTTCCATCTATGCACTGTTCAGAATGCAAAGGTATTCCTAGCGGCTGACCCTGCAGAAAGTTATTTTCCTAGAGACTCACTAAAACTTCAACTTTCTTCCAGATGCAGCATAATACATCATATATCAATTGGTTACCAATGGCAAGAAATAAAATGCTATGTGGAGATAGGAATATAGGAAGCTGTCTTATACCGATTCTGGCCATTGGCCCAACTAACTCAGTGCTGTCTACACTAACTGGCAGTAGCTCTCCAGGGTTTCGGAGAAACATGTTAGAAACAATTGGCACCAACAGATATTTCAATACAGCACAACATGAGTGCTTTTTAATATGTTCTCAAACCTTTTTAAAAATGTTTTTAATCTTAGAAGATGTTCTGAACACTTTTTTAAGAAACATTTTTGAAGATGTTTTGTTTTAATGTGCTTTAAAGTTTGTTTTTATGATGTTTTAAAGTTTTTAGTGCTTTTGTTTGCTGCCCTGGGCTCCTGCAGGGAGGAAGGGCGGGATATAAACAAACAAACAAACATGAGCATGCTTCCTCAAACCTGTCAACAAGCAAGCAGCAGCATCTTGAAGTAGCTGGAGTTTCCATTTTCTGATGGAGCCTGGTGACTAGATTACAGGAGGACACTCTTGTAGTATAATAAGCAGTATCACACTATGGTAACTGAAAAGCACAGACAGACATCCCAGGATGTTCCATTAATGCAGAAGAACAGAGTCTGAGTTAGAAACAGCCACCTTCAACAGACACATGGTGTTACAAGCACAGAAATGGACACACAGTGTGGGTAGCAAGTACAACACAGGAGATAATATGCGGACCTTTCACCAACCATAGAGCTAACTAACATAACACATTCAATACGTAATTGTTAAAAATGAAAGCAGTGAGATAGCACAACAGAATGACCTTTCTGAACATACATAGGTTTATTTAATTAATTATACCTAGAAACATTTATATCCTGCCCTTCTCTGCTGATGTACAATGGCCAAATAAAAGTGAAAATCAATAAATTTAAAATCAATACAATACAATAATGGTTAGAAAATACATCACTAAAAAAACTACAGCTGTAGCTGCATATACCCAAGTTGCTCTTTCTTCCACTATGTATCTGTGGGTTCAGAATACAAGAAAGCCATTTTTAGCCCGTTTTACCTAATAGGATTTCAATCAACAGAGGAACTCCAAAACAATCTAACTGATTAATATACCCTAAATAAACCAGCCAATTGCAAACTAAAGCTCATACAGTTACAAGGTAGTTACCCATATGTGTGACTACAACATGGAATAAACTACTGAGGTGTAACTAAGAGCAAAATTGGAGAAAATCAGGCACACCTACACCTATTTGAAGTTAATCAGACTTGAATATTGAACTGTGCACTTCTGAATGAAGTCATACTCAGAGCAGATAAGTCCATTGATTTCAATAGGTATATTTCAAGTATGAATTATTTGGATATTATAGCCCCTAAAGTCCATGCACTTTTTGTAGACAATCCTGAGGTAATATAGTTCTAGAAGGTAGTAAACTTCAAGGAACAAGAGATCACATGTTCTCGACTAGTGATGCAATTCTGACCTACCCAGATATGCCAGCTGGGAGAGGTTTAGATTTGAGATATGTCCTCACATCACAGATGAGCCGGCCTTGATTCCTTTCTGGCGTACCTACTTACACTGCCTGTTGGAAAGTCCTGCTGACATAAATTATGCCAAGGGAAGCTATACTGGTGTAAATGGCAAAAGAGGGGTGTGTCGGGGGGAGGAGGGAAAGGGAAAAACAAAATTATGCTGCATCCTAACTTCCTTCATCCATTGGTCCTGCTCACAGAGTTCAGTGCAACTTACTCCACCAAAAATGCAGGTATAAAACTTCAGGCCATAGGAGTCAGTGGAAGGAGAGAAAATGAAGGCTTACACTGCTTCCCACAACCCCACACTCTGGAGCAATTAGGATGCAGCTTAACTTAAACAGGAGATACACCAGCATATCTGCCTGGTTAAGACTGCTCTATTTCATCAATGGCAATGCACAGCTTTATAGACAGTATCTTACCCAACTGAATTTTAAATAGCCCAACTGTGATCAAAAGAATTAAACTAAGTCCAAATGTGTTATTATTGAAGTAATAATCAGAACACTGTACTTACAAAAGAGTAAAAGATCTTACATGGTATTCAACTAAGTCATCCCGTCAGTGTAAGGATTTCTATTTATGCAATGAGACTTCCCCTTCTCCTCTCCCACATGTCCCTAAATCTGTTCTAGGGCTCCACTCAACCCTCCAGAGCAAGTTTGGGAGGGTGCAGGGGAAAGTCCCGTTTCCCAAGCAGAAATCTTTGCACTGACAGGATCATTGCTTAGCACTTCATTGGATACATGTTCCCAGAATACTTTATCTCTTGCACATAATGGGAATATTATTTCCAGAAGCATTGCATTCCAGGTTTTTCAACAGAGATTCACATACAGCAACACAGGAAATCAGGTGTGGACCTCAGCTTTCTGCATGCTCACATTTGTTGTTGTTATTTCTGGCTGAAAAGTATACAGACTAAATTGGCCACAACAACTTTAAGAGATACTATGCATGTTGGTCTTATTTTCTCCCTGCGTAGTGCTCTACAATGGACTGAGCAGCATATATACATGGGACATACCCCAAATATCTTCAATAATGCACCTCTGTATTCATACCCCTTAGAACTAGCCCTGTGGAAATTATGCCCAAATATATCCATGCAAAGTCTTCTTAAAATGAATTGAGGAAGGCTTGTTGATTTTAGATATGCAGAGCAGACCACAACAGGGTGTGGTGGTAGATTTCTTTCCCCCAATTCGTAAGTGGCACAGAAGTCAGAGTGGTTGGAGGGGCAGCTCAACAACATTTGGAAACCATGACTAGGTAAGTGCTTTATTTTCCCCAGATAGATAGCTATGGTAGTCTGTTGCAGGAAAATCAACCAAGAGTCTTGTGAAACCAAAGTAGCAGAATCTACTTAGGTGCAAACCACTGTGCTGATGATGACAACTAGAAAGTTTTGCACAAGTTTGTACAAAATACTGGAGAGTGAAAGAGACTGATGAGATTTAAAGAAAAACAGAAGGGGCATTCACAAGCGAAGCTATAAAGGGCGAGATTGCAAAATGAGCAAGGCTGCCTGTTGATGACATTAATGCCACCAAAGATTAGAAAGATGGGTTGTATCCAATATTAGTTAGTGCAAACTCATCAAAATCAATGGACATGACTAACAGGCCCATTAATTTCAGTGGGTCTACTCTGAGTAAAAATTTGTTAGATACAGCCCATGGGACAGAAAGGAGATAGAGCCTATCGCTCACTAAAATATTTAGGCCTTCACAGGGAGCCATACACAGCCAATTCTTTGAGAAGTATACCTATTTAACGCACGTTTTCAGATACATGCATATAATACAATTATATGCAGAGTTAGTTAGGAAGGAGTCCTACTGAATTCAGTGGAGCTTGCATGTGAATACACATGCACAGAATTAGGCACACACATACAACAGAGGAACTGGACCCATCACCGGGGGAGTAAGGCAGAGCGTGGGGAGCAGCCTAAAAAACACAAGACTGACACTAGCATGACAGGGCCGAAATGGTAGTGGAAATCTGAGGTAAAGAGAAGGAAGCCCCCCAAGCAGCACTAGGGGAAGGGAAGCACAGGCCCAAGCAGGAAAAGCTCCTGGACGGCAGCGGCTATCACTTTCCACCTCGGTCACTCACCCAGGTGAGCAAGCTCTCCCCGAGCTCGGCCCGCTCCAGACTCTCCACATTGAACATGGTGCAGGCCAGGCGGGACTTTCCTAGAGGTGGCGGAAGGGCTGCGGCTGCTCCTGCTGCCCGGGCCTTGGAGCCGGAGTCTTTGAGAGGCGCTTACACCTCTTTTCCTCCTCGCCGTCGCCTCTTTCTTCTTCCCCAACCCAGGCCGGCAAAGCCGAGCCGGGCCGGGCGGCTGTAGCGCAGACACGTCACCGGGCCCGTAGGGATCCGCCCGCTCCGTTGGCACCGGCAAACACCGCGCAAGCGCCCGCCGGCCGAGAGGACCGCCTCACTCAGTCACGCCGGAGGCGAGCGGGGCGGAGCAGAGCTGGGGTTGGCTAGTGGAAGTTGCTGCTACTGTCGTCGTCGCCGCCGCCGCCACCACTTCTGGTGCTGTGTGAGGCCTTCCTTGCGGCCATCCGGAACTGAGGTACTGTGGCGAGCGGGCGAGCGCTCGTTAGCCGATCCGCCGCTGCCGCGCCCCCTTGGCGCTTTTCTCGAGCGGGGGCCGACTCCCCTCCCGTCGTTACACACTTTTCCCGCCCCCGAGAAATCCCACTCATGTAAATGGAAATTCTTTCATCTCCTGTCCACTTTGGCTGGGACAGCTTTTCCTCAGCCCTCACTGCGGGACGTGCCCTTTATTCTGAATCCGACCTTCTCTTTCGGGTGACCAGGCCAGGAAAGTAACAGAGGGGCCGCTTTCGTCCTATCGCACGTATCCTCCCAGACAGCATTAGTTTGCCCCAGCAGTAAAATATTTCTTGTTAGGCGAGGAGGATGCACTGAAATGAACGGGGGTAGTTTATTCTCTCATTCTTTTGGCAGTACATGCAGTACAGAAACACTTTACAGAATTTGTTTTAATAAACTTTGGAAATATTGTATCAGAAGTGGCCGGCTCTAGACCACGAAAATGTATACCAGGACAAAACGTGTTAATCTTTAAGGTTTTACAAGGCTGTTGATTGTGTTTATGGTTGCCTTCTGACCAGGGGGGAAAACCCACAAATGGTCTGCTCCTGTACTATAAAGGTGCCTCTGGGTATTGTTTGACTGCAACTTCAATTATACGAGACCCTTGGTCATGTTGGTTGGGACTGATGAAAGTTGGGAGTCCGAACAAGATCTAGAGGGCTAGAGATACACCACTCCTGTTCTAAGGAGAAGGTTTACATTGTATTGTATTTTTCTGCTGTTCACCGCCCAGAGAGCTATTGCTAGTCGGGCGGGATATAAGCCTACTAAAATAAATAAATAAATAAATAAATAAAAACATGGTTTGGAACTTATCACCTGCTAATTGCTGTTAAAGCAGCTTCAGAGGTCAGTTAATTGGTTAGTAACCCTAATTGTTTTGCATGTCTCCCACCCTGCTATCTTTAATGGTGCCCAAAATCTGTTCCTTGAATCAGCTATCTCGACTCATTGCATATCAAGTATACCTACTTATTACATATGCATTATACCAAGTCAGACCATTGGGTCATCTAGTTCAGTATCTACACTGACTGGTAGTGGCTCTCCAGGGTTACAGACTGGGAACATCCCCCAGTTTCCCAACCCTACCTGAAGATGTAGGAGATTGAACCTGGAACCTTGCACGCAAACCAGATGTGTTACTACAGAGCTAGGGTCCGCCATTGTAGTACCACCTCTGCTCCCTCTCTGCCTATTAATTTATTTGTCTTTTTTTAAGTAGAGACCTGTCTTAATTTATAAAGCACCATGTTCACAGATGGTGCTATATAGTAATAAAAGCTAAAACTGACTAGAATCCATGCTGTACCCTAAACATTATGGGGGGGATCTACCCTTCAATGCAACACCATACACACAAAACCACACTCCTGTACTGCATGCTGAACAACCAGAAAATGTGCTCTAACCTGAACCAAATTTCCATTCCAACTATAAGTATGTGTTTGGTGGTGAAATACTCTTGTCACCTAGATTTTGAGTGTGACAGGATGGTTGAATTAGCTTCACTGCTTCTTTAGTGTTATCACAAAGGGCTAGTGCACTTGCATTTGGATATTGTTAATATGTGAGAAGCAGCCCAATAAATGTAGTCTAGGTGAACATCTCCTGGAGGTGCTTGAGTATATCCTCCACTTAAATGTAGGCTGAACTGGGTGTCTCTTGAGGTTCTTCCAGACCATATTTTCTTATTCCTACATTAGACATTCTAGATTAATTTTAAAATGATCTTCTTAAAAGGTGTCTTTAACGAGAATATCTATTTCAATTATACATATGCAAAAAGTATGTTGTTTTGTCTGTATAGCAACATTGTTATATTTAATTATCCTTTAAAATCTGTATAGTGTATATAGATGAAGGGTGGGGAACCTCCAGTCTGTGGGCCAAACTTAGCCTGCCAGGCCATTTTCGGGAAGACACATCCACCTGCCCTACACCTGATGTCATACAGGTAAGGGTGGGGCTTCAAAAGAACAATCAGGAACTTAAAGTGGGCTCACAATAGTTTCTTTGCTGAAGCAAGGCATGCTCTCACCTGCTCATCAGCTTATGGGCAGTGGCAACATGGGCTTGCTCAAGGAGGGGGAAGAGGTTTCCATTGAATGGAAACTGTTTCTCCTTCCCAGCGCTGCTCTTTGAAGCAGCTTCACACTTCTCCTTCACACCTCTAGGTGTTAAGGAGTACTGTGAAGCTGCTTACAAAGAGTTTTCAAACACCCCTCATTGCTCCTTTAAATCTCTGATTTTCAGGGTTTTAAAGGAGCTGCATGAAGCTGCTTGCGAAGGGCTTTCTGACCTTCCCACATTGAGCTTTAAAGTCCCAACAATCAAAGAACAGCATCACCTGATACCACTATGACATCGCATTTGGTCTGCTAGGGTTCAAAGAGATAATGATCAGGCCTACCGGCCAGAAAAACCTCCCTACCCCCAATATATTTAGGTTGTTTATTGCATGGATAATTGTTGTGAGGCTCTTAAGAGTGTGCATCTTTATCAAGGCAATAAAGACACCAAGTAAACGAAGTACAGTGAAATTGCTTTTTGTCCAAACATGTACAATATTACTAATGTTCGTTTAACTGTTTTCAATATTATTTAGCCAACTCCTGGGGAAGGATAACTCAGAATGGTTATTGGAACTCTCTAGGCCCCTGTTGACTTTTTTGTAAAAATTGAAAGAGTGAACACACAGTCAGAAAAGGCATGAACAAACATTTGAATTGTTGATGGAGAAGGAAAGCAATTTGGGTTGAGAGAGAGGGGAAACAGAGCCTGTTTTGAATTGCCAGTTTATTCACAGCGTGAATGTAGTTTCTTCTTGTCTGATGAGAGGTGTGGTGGTCCTTCCTTATTCTTGCTTGCTTAAGAACAAACAGTTTTAGTTAGGTAGTTTTTCTGGATGTCCTCCTGCTTAGGAAGGGATGCTCCTTGGAGCTGTGAGAACAGTGGGAACATTCTGTGGGCATAATGACACAAAGCTCTTCGGAGATATAATACCCAACAGGAATTAACATATTAATAGATCAAGCATCTTATCTGAGTTAGTATGAGTCTTGAATTCATCTGTGCATTTCATACGCTTAGGATGACTCACTTACTGCTGTCCCTTGCATTTTAGTTCCCATGTGTAAACGCACAATACAAAACCATTAATTTTTTTGGTTCAGGTTCAGCTGTTCTGGTTTGGTTCCAATTCATGCTAGTAAAAGTTCAGTAGTCAGTTCAGCACACATAACCAACCAGCTCTGGTCAGGTTCACTCGAGAAAATCAAAATATAAGGCACATTATTTATCATGGTAATTTGCATAGCGGGGCAGAGCAAGGTAACAGTTGAAAACTGTTGCAGCGAAAGATGTCTTCAAAACCAAATCCAGCAATGGTACCCCCTTTCCTTCCTCCAACAGGTGCACTGCAAAACCTTAGGTTTGTCACCTCACATCATCAAGGTTTGTGTTTCACATCTCTTCATTTCAGTGGAGCCTGATTGATCTTTGTATCTGTTTTTTCCAATCTTTCTGTAATCTTGCTATTTTCTGTACCAAGTTTGGGTTCACAGATTAATCCCTATTTCAATCACATTTCTACTTAATTTTAAATGTATATATATGGTCTAATTTACTGTATGTATAAAGATCATTTGATAAATGTGTACTGTTTACCTTCTTGTATTATTCTTTCACCTCATTTGGAGCCAATAACACAATGGCAGCAGATGTAGGCAGAGATTGGCATAATCAGCAGGCAATTACTAACATCAGATTCTACCAATATCTGATCGTATTTTGGAAATTGCCATCTGCCAACATTTGCTGCCATTCTGTTATTGACTTTGCCAATGCACCACCATTTTGTGACTGGTGGACCTCAGTAATTTTAGCTTTCTCAAGAGGACCCTGAAGGTAGAAAGTGTGAAAACCCCTGGTACAGAACATTGTTTTTCCAACTGTGTTCTGAGAAACTCTTGCGTTCTTCACTGCAATAACATTCCATGAAAGCTTATGCCTTCCAATCTTTCCCTGTTATCTAGAGTTGGAAATGGGTCATCAGTGGTGCCCATGGGAGCCAGGGTGCCTCCAGAGGGCTGCCAGGGTGCCAACCAAGCTATCTGTTCCACTGTGCACCAGATTATCAAAACTTTTAAAAAATGTTTTGAGTTCAAGGGCTTAGATCCTAGCTTTGCCTTGTATTTAGGCAAATTATTAAACAGGCCCCCACAGCAGCCATTTATAACTAACAATAGCCCATTTATTTTGTGGTAGTGCCCACAACAAGTTTTTCACATTTCCAAATGTACTCACAAGCCCAAAAAAGTTGGCATCCCATAGGCCTAGGGCATATAGTTGATATGGGCTTATAGTTGGTAAGGCCAAAATGTAGCAGATACTCAGGGGTTCCTCAGCAGACAAGCATATTTAAAGAATTTCCTGAAGGTAGAAAATCTGAATTCCACTGGAGTAGAACAGATGTGGGGAACCTGTGGCCCTACACATGTTGCTGAATTACAGTTCCCATTGTAATGAGAGTAGGAAAACGAAAGTAGAGCTCTTGGTTATGCTGCAACACACTGTGAAGTAAAGTTTGTTCCTTCTAACCTGTATTTGTGGTTCATTCCAAATCTTGCAAATATTACATGGTGTCAGAAGACTACCTAAAAACATAAGGCAGTGAAAAATGGACCAGTTGAAGCCTCTAGGAAAGTTGGTGTTTGAAGGAAATGCAGCAGAGAACTGGAGAAGATGGAAGCAAGGGTTTGAATTGTACTGCATTGCAAGTGGAGCAGATAAGAAAGATGAGAGACTCCAGTCAGCGTTATTTCTGCATGTGGCAGGTGAAAAAGCAAGAGAGGTATTTAATACTTTCCAGTTTGATGATGATGCAGATAAATATAAAATTCAAGTTTTGATGAATAAATTTGAAGCTTATTGTGTGCCCAGAAGAAATGTTACTTATGAAAGGCACAGGTTCTTCACTAGAATACAGAGTGAAGGAGAAAGGATAGACCAATATGTGACTGATTTGAAGCTTTTGGCTCAAACCTGTGAATTTGGGGAGCTGTGTGATTCTCTTATTAAGGATCGCATAGTGTGTGGCATTTAGACAGACAGATTGAGAGCCAAGTTACTGAGAGAGAGTGATTTAACCCTTGAGTGTGCAGTGAATATATGCAGGGCAGAAGAAGTGGCTGCAAAACAGATGAAAGATTTTGAGGCAACAGAAAAACAAATGGATGCCTTACAGGGCAAAAGTACCTTTGAAAAGCTAAAAGTAAGCCAGCCTCAGAGCAAATGGAGCTTTGGCACTACTACCAGCCCCCAAGAAAAGGAAATGCCGCAGAGGCCTGTAAAAGCAGCAAAGGCCTGCTACAAGTGTGGTATCAGTCATCATGACATAAATGCTTGTCCTGCATATGGGAAGGAATGCAGAAGATGTGGCAAACTTAATCATTTTGCTAAAATGTGTAAAACTAGAGATAGAAAACTTCAAGGCAGACAAACGTTCTCAGCAGATACAGCTAAAAATGCTCATGATTTCTTCATTGCCACATTGAATTCTACAGCTCTGGAAGATGAATGGTGTGTGGATCTTCTCATAAATGATCACAAGTATGTGACCTTTAAGATTGACACAGGAGCACAGGCTAATGCAATGTCTTTAAAAACATACAAAGCCTTGCAAGCTGAACCCCTTTAGACCATATACAGCAGCACTACAAGAGGTGGGAATTAGATATCGTTGGGGATTTCCCTTTAAGCTAGTGGTGATCTACGAAGGGAAATTCTTTACAGCAAGCACAGGAAAGCAAGCAGAGAAATTACTCTACGATCTCCATATCTCACCTGGCCAAAATAAACAGCAGGACGAATGAGTCTGACTCGGATGAAGGGAACAAACCATGGGAACATCAAAGGAGTAAAAGAAGCAAGAACAGCAAAAAACAAAAAGACACTATAGCACAGTCAGAAGGGGAGAGCAGCAGAAGCAGCGATCCTACTCTGGCAAGCCGTGATGGTTGAGTGCACCTATCCATACTTGCACCCGATCCTGATCTACGTACAAGCATGCAGGGTTAATTGAGTAAATTATATAGGCTATCATGGCCACATCTCAGTCTGAAGGGAGAGGACCTATATGCAATTATAGTCCCCGCTAACACCTCCCCCCCGAGCAGGTTGAGGCAATTCTCGGCGCTGTCTCATGGTGGTCAACTAACTGCGGACTGCCCTCGATGGTTTGTTTGATGTTTCTGTTCTGTTTAGTTTTTTCCTCGTGTGGGTTTATAAGGTTTGGAATACAGACAAGGCATCATCTCTGGTATCAAAAATGCTAAACCGCGTTTGAACACTCTTACTCTCCCCTCTCAGTATTATGAACATGAGGATTAGTACGCTAAAGATACTCTCTCTCAATGTCAGTGGCTTGGGATCCCCTGTCAAATGAGCACTCAAACGTGAACTTCCAGATATAATTTGCCTCCAAGAG
Organism: Rhineura floridana; assembly: GCF_030035675.1. NCBI lineage: Eukaryota > Metazoa > Chordata > Lepidosauria > Squamata > Rhineuridae > Rhineura > Rhineura floridana. Next base: position 139,113,721 of record NC_084480.1, read on the forward strand.
ACTCACCAGGCTAAAAGATTTCAGGACAAACTTCTGAAAGGGGGCTTGATAGGCGAGCAAGTTTGTGCCGCAGGAACTTCAAAAGCTAGGGGGGTGGCCATCCTGGTGGCTAAAAAGTGCCCCCTAGTGGTGAGTGATAGTTTATCGGACCCAAATGGTCACCATGTAATAGTAAATGGTATGATTGTAGGGGAGCAACTAACTTTCTGTTCCATATATGTTCCCAATAAAGGACAACTGACCTATCTAAGAACAACTCTATAAACTATAGAGAACTTTGCCCACGGCCCAATCTTTATTGGGAGAGACATTAATAGCTGCCTCAATAGCAGGCTGGATCGCAGCAACAGTAAACGAGGGGACCGCAACAACATATTAGACCTATTTAATCCCACAACCTGCTGGACGCTTGGAGATTGCTTCATCCATCGGAAAGAGACTACACTTTTTACTCCCACAGGTTTCATTCACATTCAAGACTGGATCACATTTTCATCAATAAAGAGGCATGGGAGCGGGTAACTGAGGCTGAAATAGGAGTAAAAAACGTATCGGACCACATTCCAATATCACTTACACTGTACAAAAAGTCAACTTTGAGGCAGACTATCTCATGGAAATTCAGCTCCACTTTACTTGCTAATGAAAACTTCAGATCCAACGTGAAGGAAACCATTGATCATTACTTCCAAAAAAACAATACTCCGGAGGTTGGGTTGCACGTGATTTGGGACGCCATGAAGGCAGTCGTAAGGGGGCATTGCATCAAGGAAGCCAGCTTCTTCAAGAGAGAACGTCAAAAACATGTCAAAAGTATACTGGTGATATAGACAAACTGGACAAAGAGTTGAAAAGGTTTGGAGATAGGAAAATAGGCCAAACACTGAATACTAAACAAAGAGAACTTCAATCCCTGGAAATAGAAAAAGCACATGTGGCAATGGCTTATACAAAAAGACAATATTATGAATTTGGTGACAAAGGTTTTAAACTACTAGCTCATGCCCTCAAAAAGCAACAATCTTGAAATCTCATCCCAGGAATTAAAAATGAAAATGGATCTTTGCTTCTAGACTACAGGAAAATTAATGAGGAATTTGCAACATACTAGTCGAACCTATACACGTCAGACAAACCAGATGACCACAAAATAGAGGAGTATCTGTCACAAATAGAATTGAAAAATCTCTCTCCAGATCAGATGTCTTATTTGAACCAACCAGTAATGACTGAAGAAGTCAGCGATGCTATCAAGAATTTGAAAAATGACAAAGCTCCAGGCAATGATGGATTCACTAGCACCTTCTATAAGGCATTCAAAGCAGATTTTGCTCCCTGGCTGACTCAACTATTTAATAGCATTCTGTCGGGGGGGACAACACCTGACACTTGGCGTAACTCAAAAATAATAGTACTACTAAAGCCTGACAGAGATCCTCAGTTACTGAGCTCCTATCGCCCCATAGTGCTTATAAGTCAAGACGCCAAATTGTTGACTTCAATAATGGCTAAGTGACTGAATGTATTTATCAGACAAGTTATATCCCCAGATCAATCTGGGTTTATGCCAAGACGTAATATTGCAGATTCATTACACAGGGTCCTGAATATTATACATGTTATCAATACTAACAAACTTTCAGCAGCTTTGGTATCTCTTGATGCATTTAAAGCCTTTGATAGGGTGGAATGGGGGTTCCTAAAAAAGTTGTTGCGTAAGATGAACTTTGGAAAAGCGTTTTCATATCTGATTGACCAACTATATTCAAAATCATCAGCTATAATATGTACCAATGGTCTAGAATTTCCCCGTATAGAATTGGGAAGGGGAACTAAATAATGCTGCCCTCTGTCCCCATTATTATTTGTCCTCACTATAGAAGCCTTAGCGCAAGGGGTAAGTCTCAACCCAGGGATAGAGAGCATCCATGTTGGCGGTAAGGATCATACTATTAACTTATTTGCTGCTGATGTGTTATTGATGCTTAAGAATCCGGACAGGGCAATCCCCTTTACAAAAGAGGCTCTAGAAGAGTATCGCAATGTTGCAGGCTTAGAGATAAATTACTCAAAATCAGTAATGTTATGCTTTCATATGTCACTGGCTGAACAAAATCGGTTAAGCACAACCTCAGGCTTTCGATTAAGCCATGGCGGTTTCCACTATCTGGGAGTATTGATCTCTAAAGATTGTAATCAACTTAGGTGGTGCAACTTCAACAAAGTTACAAAGACAATAGTCAAAGAACTGATGGGTTGGCAGCATCTGAAACTGTCCTGGATGGGCAGGATAGCCGCCATCAAAATGGTCATTTTACCTAAATTATTGGGTTTTTTCCAGGTACTCCCGATTTCAGTACCTAAACAGTGGTTTGGCAAATGGCAGAAAGTACTAGAAAAAATTATTGCGAAGGACTAATACAACAGAACAAGTGCAATAACCAGATACAGATACAGAAACATGGGAGGCCTGGGGGTACCTAATCTAAAACTATATTAAGATGCTTTCCAACTCAAACAACTTTTGCATATCATTAGGAACTCTGAAGATACAGCGTGGGTAACCATGGAGGCGGCGACATCAGTACCCTCAATTCGAGCATGGCCCTTTCTGTCTCTATCATGGCCACAACTTAAAACAGATTCCTAACCCTTTCCTACAGGCAACCTTTTTGGTATGGAAACTGGGGGGGGGGAAACATTAGCACCCAGCCTTTCTCCTCTCACCCTCTTCCTAGACCTTCCTGAATTCAGGGATAAAGACAAATATGCTCAGTACAAAGGATGGGAGGAGAAACGCTTATATAAGATTCAGGATCTACTTGTAAAAGGCCAACCCGTATCAGAGGACTCACTGCACAGAAAACTGGGACAGACATCCTATAACTGGATGCATATAGCCCAGATTCGTTCATTAGCATACAAATTAGGGGAAAGAGCTGACACAAAATGCACACTTACAGCATTTGAGAAAATGTGTACAAGCTCAGCTGCAGAGACAAAAGGTGTAGCAGCTTCAATATATAAAGTTCTTATAGCAGCCACAATGGGTAACACTTTAGGTCTTAAGATGAAATGGGAGGAAGAGCTAGCTGTAGGCATGGATGAGCAGCAGTGGAATCAACCATGGTCTAAGCCTCAGCTACAATCCAAGAAACAGCTCTCAAAATACTTTTCCAATGGCACTGGATGCCTTTAAAATTATACCATATAAATAAATCTCTATCCCCTCTATGTTGGAGAGGGTGTGAAGTTGTGGGCCCTTTTTGCCACATGTGGTGGACCTGCAAACCAGTAATGAAGTTCTGGGATGTGGTTTTTGCAAAAATCTCGGATATTACAGGGCAATTGCTAGCTCCAGACGTGGCTGTGGTGTCCTATACAGGACATTTGAACATACCCATTGTGCACAAAGACCTGGTCATCCTGTTGCTAGTGGCAGCCTGCATGGAAATCTCACTTCAATGGAAATTAGCAGACAACCTTTCAACCGAATGATGGATGGGCAGAGTGTGGGAAATAGCACTTTCTGAAAAACTAATGCGACATGTTAGAAAAGTTCGCGGCATAACAAAAACAGACAAATTTGACAAAAAGTGTGGTACCCGTTCATAGATTTTATTAGCAAAACTCTACCAGTTTTCTCTCCCCCGTTGTCCCAGGTCTCGCTATGGAGAGGGTCTATCTTTCACACTAACACAGAGAAACTTATAGGAGGGCACAGAGAATAAAGACATTTTGTTTTTATTAAAGTTTGGATACAAGCTTGGATTGTTAACATCATTTGTATATACAATGTACTCCATGTTTGTTGATTAACTGTTCATTTTTCTGTATATCCTGAAAAAGAAAAGAAAAGATAATTTAAACAAAACATCAAAAGTCCTCCTTAGGGTGCCTACTCTGAGGGAATCTCAGAGAATGGCAACAAGGGAGAGGGCCTTCTCAGTGGTGGCCCCCAAATTATGGAATTTATTATTTATTTTATTTATTAATAACATTTGTTAGTCGCTTTTTTCCAAAAAATAGGACTCAAAGCGACATACAAAAAGGAAAACAAAAACACACTGCATATGTGTGCAAACACAGGAATGATGTTCTTGACAAGGTGCGCCTGGCACCAACCCTGTTATCTTTTTGGCGCCAGGTCAAGACTTTCCTCTTCTCCCAGGCACTTTAACAGCATTTGAATAACATGTGTTCTTAACTTGCTTTTCAGTTTTTATGGGTTTTAATTATTTAGATTTGTATACTTGTTTTCAATGTTTTTAATTGTTGTAAACCGCCCAGAGAGCTTTGGCTAGGGTGGTATATAAATGCGATAAATACATATATGTAAATTTAATAAATAAATAAATAATAAAAAGAATGGGACAAAATGTTGGCATCTGACTTATACACATGTTGGTTAGATGATATGAATCTCAGCATACTTATTAAAACTCATTTTCTTTCTATAAGTCTACTCGTATAGACATCCTTGGATGCTAGAGCTCTCTTGCAATTTCTTTTCATTAAAAATTATCCTGTGGTTACTACATAGCCAAACTGTTCAGGGTAAAGAGATTCCAAAAACTATGGGGGTATACTGTGGCTTGCAATCAGTTAAATGTTACAAATTCATTTTTTACTATTTCTTTATTGATCAGTTTAAATTGACCCCTCTGGTCCTAGTAGACTGTACTATGGAGAATAACACATGCATTTTTGTTGCTTTTCATTTCCCCTCTCCCCATCACATAGATGCAAGCAATACAAAAGCCAATTTAAGTCATTTTTATAAAAATGGCCTTGGTGAATTCAAGAATGCAGATTAACAGCCAAGTATTCAAGGCAGCTATAGAAAAGGGCAACTTGTATAGTCAAATATTAAAAGTCTTACATACTCATTGTGGATTTTACATGAAGAGTAGAAATTGTAGTTAACCATTGCCGGTCTGACAGTACAAGCCTATAAAATACTCAAAAGTAAGTCTCATTAAGTTTAATAGGACATATTCCCTGGTAAGTGGGTATAGGATTGCAGCCTAAATGTATTTTATCTAACATTATGAAAGGAGTATAATGTAGTTACTCTGGAAGGATATAAAAGATGAGAGTAAATTATTCAGAATTACTTAACACTTGTACGGAAATTAACAGGACTTGCCTCCAATCTGATGCAATTAAGATTTTGTTTTATTTTGACTGGTCAGTTACAATTATTTACTGTATTCTGTCAGGCACTGGGGGTAAGTCTGAACCATACCATGTGGCAAGGCTCCAGCTTTACCACATGATAAATGTTCAGTGAGGTCTTTACAGTGTTTCTCTTATTAACTATCTATTCAGAAGCCTAGTGAGATAACACATCTGCACTGACATATTCTTTTGTGACCTTAGAATTCAATGCTTTTTTTAAAAAAACCCAGAGCTTATCAGAATAAAAGCCTCTGTTGTAATTAAAATGTAACTGCTTTGTGGTACTTTGTTCTTCTTCAAGAAGCAATGGAAATAAACAAGATTATGAAGAGTTTTCTGACATAGTGCCAGTAAATTAAATCACCCTTCACTTTGCTATCTTAGTATGTTTATGACTCTGATGGTATATTGTAGTTACAGTTTTGCAAGATATAACTAAAAGTTTCTGCTCTTATCAGCACTCAACAGTCTGTGTACCATCTATACTTTCAAACAATGATGAGATTACAGTTGCTTGTGGTCTCTGTCTTCTTTGCATGGGTTAGGGTTGCCAGGCTCAGGGCCTGAGACTGATCCTGTATCTTTAGGAGAAGAGAAAGTCACCCAAGTGCAGGTGTTCTTGCAAGACTGTAATGGGACAAGCCACAAGGTGGAATTCTCCCTTCCCCCTGCACAACTTCTTCTGTATCTTTAAAAGTTGTGCAGGGGGAAGGGAGAATTCCACCTTGTGGTTTGTCCCATTACAGTGTTGCTCTTAAGAACACCTGCACTTGGCTGACTTTCTCTTCTCCTAAAGATATAGGATCAGTCTAAAGCCCTGAGCCTGGCAACCCTACCGTGGGTGCATTTCTTTACCAAGTCCGGATCAAAATACGCTGAATCATAGGGCCTATGCATACTTCCACTCTATTTTCAAATGCAATTCCCCTTTTGAGTGTAACTGCAGTAAGGTGTTACGTTAACAGTAACATTAACCAGGTTAGAGATTAGAGTTAACTAGGGCTCCTCTTTGAAATTATGGTCTCCGATCCTGGTTTAAGCATAGCATGTCTTGATTAGCACTAAGTGTAGTTCATATCACTTCCACCATAACAGCTAATCATTGGTTAGGCTCACCAGGAGGAATTTTTGCTCCACTGGGAAGGAAAAGGGAGTGGCTGTTCATGATTGCTTAACCCTTGGTTTAGGAATTGGCAGTATTACATGATCTGTAACAGTTTCAATACATGAAGAAAAGGAATTGCCCTCTTAAATAAAGAACAAATAGTGTTCTTTTCTTGGGTAAAGTAACTTTTACCATCAGTGTTTTATATAATTGCATGTCAGTTAGGATTGCCAGGTCAGAAGCATCCCAAATCTTGAGATTTCAGGAGCAGGCCCTAATGATGTCATGGGGTGGGCCCAAGTTATGTCATTAAGTATGATACATTAAGCATAAACCACAGTTGCTTGGAGCATACAATTCAAACAAAAACATTTCTCTGATTGGAAATTAAGACAGAAATCTTAGCTAAAAGAACCTGGGTAAGGAACGTTTAATCTAGTTTACTTGCATCTGGCAAGAATGGTTTAAGTGCCCTCAGGCCAGCCTAGTCACCAGAAAGTCACTGTAGGAAGAAAGGAGCCTAGTGTTGTGGAGATATTAGATGGAGATCTCAGGAATAAAGATGGATGCCCCTGAAAGCTGCAATTCTAAACACACTTACTAAGGGACTAAGCCCCATAGAACTCATTAGGACTTACTTCTGAGTAGATATAGCTTGGATTGTGCTGTTGGTAAAGCTTGACTTAGGGATCCCCTACAATGATATCCATATCCAAGCAGGGTTGGCAACCCCTTGCCTGGAATGCCCTTTTAACATGGCTGCTCCAAACTTCTTTACAGATTTGATCCTTCACTTCAGAAGAGGTCTGAGAAATGAGTAAGAGTAAGAAGATTCTCTACCCTTTTCTGTCTCCCTATGGGCTGCTATAAACTCATTTTGCAAGCCAACCAAATTCCAGTGAATAGTAATTGACAAAGAAAATACACATGGTTTGGTCTATCTTCCCAGGCAGCAGCTTGGGAACAACAATTACAGCTACAATTCCCAGTATGTGAGTTCTCTTTTACCACTATTGGGCAAGAAACAAACCGTCATGCAACCGATAAGGTGCGTCATCAGTGGGTTTAAGGGGTTGAGCTGAGCACATGCAACACTGTTGTTGCCTGTATGGATGTAAGGGAGTGAGGTTAAAGGTAAATTTATTTATTTATTTATTTATTATTTATTTGTTTCATTTATAAACCGCCCATAGCGAGTAGCTCTCTGGGCGGTGTAAATGAAATGCAAAAAGAAAAAAAGACAGTGATGATTTCCGAAATGCAATGCCATACCAACCACAAGATTCCTATAAGGCAGAAAACTTAGCATCCCACAACCAGTCAGGATTCCTAACCAAAAACCAAAATCAAAAAAATCCTGTAGCCAGGTAGCTGCCTTGAATTGAGTCAGGCCATTATACATGTCTACTATTCTCTGAGTCCACAACTCTAGAGTTTCAAACAGGTCTTTCCCAGCCCTATGAAGAAACATCCGGAATTGAATCTGGGACCTGCATGTAAAACATCTGCTGTACCAATGAGTTAATAAAAGATTTCTTATGGTAGGAATTTTGAGAGGAGTTGGAGGTCTGTCTTCCAATGCTATTTGTCTATGATTATGGCATACTGGTATAGCGGTTAGAATGTTGGACTACGACCTGGGAGACCAGGGTTTGAATCCCCACACAGCCATGAAGCTCACTGGGTGACCTGGCCTCTCAGCCTCAGAGGAAGGCAATGGAAAACCACCTCTGAACACTGTTTACCATGAAAACCCTATTCATAGGGTCACCATAAGTCGGGATCAACTTGAAGGCAGTCCATTTCCATTTTCAGTTTTGTATATCTGAGGACTAGGTAACAGGTCTTCTGAATTTTAGCAAACATGAATAATTATTTTCCCATACTGATGCACAGAAAGTTGCAAGTTAACTATGTGAGGCGCTAGAACTGTGGTGTAGCTAATATTTTTTCAAATTGCTTGGAGACAGAAGGAGAGTGAGCAAACACAGGAACAGTTTTAAGTGGACGCTTGTTTATTCGCTTGTTGTAATCATGACTTTATAGCATAAATTGAAAGGAAACAACAATCCAGTTTACTAGTTTTGAATTAGCCAAATTCCACCTCAGTTTCTTAATGTTTGTAGCTTAGTTTGTTTCTGGACTGGATAGGGATGATTTCATAGCATATTTCATCCAGACTTGAGTTATTTTATATCCAGCTGTACTTTACTCTGTGTGGGCTTTGATGTTACTCAAGCCTATATCAGCAGATGAGTAAATAATGTAAATGAGTGCTATGCTAAAGTGTAAGTTAAAAAGCAGCCTGAAAATGTCCCCTTCTTCTAAGCACAGCTCAGAGGTTTCCCAGCTGCAGCTTGTGAAGCTTTTGCTGTTGGTCCGAAGAGAGCTGGCTGATGACATGGTGCTAAGACCTCTCATTTCCATCTGAGGTAAATAGAAGAAATTGATGCTGTCAATGTCATAACACTAAATAAAAGACTTCCTCATTTGGCATTTTCATAATGTTCTTTTGAGATGTAGGGTGTTATCTGAAAAACAATTTCTGCACACAGGTTTATCTGATAATTCTAAGGATTTGTTCAGAAGTAATGTTGACTGATTTATTTTTCTTAAACTAGGTTAACTATCTCATCCAATTAATAGTACTAGGACTGATTTTCAGCCATATGTCTTGTTTGGAAGTCCAGTTTGTAAATGGATTCTCAGCCCAGAAAACTGATAATCCTGATTTAGTTCCTCAAGCTTTTTATCTCTGGCTCAAGTTAGTTCTGCTTTGGCAGCCTCGGCCTGGGTAAGAGACATGGAGACTCTATGGGAATAGGCTAGAATTTTTAAAAACTGCCCTGGAATATATTCTGATAAAAGACTCTATAATTTTTTGAAAAAAACTAGGATGTATTTTTTAGGATGACATAGCAGTAGGGGCAGAGCTGAATTCAATAAGCAGAAGCGGTTTGCTTGCATTATTGAATGGCTATAACTGGATTAAGAATCTACAACTGGGTTAATAATCAGATTTCAACATTACAGCTGAACCATGTTAAGTGAACAGAAATACCCAAAGCTGTATTTTTAGAACGTCTCCAATGCTGACATTTGAATTTAACACACCGGCATTTAGAATTCTTTAACATTTTAACTTTGCTGTGCTGTGATGTTGTGCTGATGAGTGGTGGTAGTAGTACTATTATTGCCGCTATTCTTAATTATTGCTTTATTATAAACAGCAACACTGTGAGGTTGGTCTCTAATTTGGTACACTGAGAAAACTGGGAAATTGACTTGTCTAACACTGCTCCTGGGTCCAAATATAGTATTCTGCTCAGAATGCTATACTGAGAAGTGTTCAACAGAGTTTTGAATGAATATCGTGTGATTTTTATGAATAACCAGAATAAAATTTATTGCCAACTATCACCAATTGGTAAATTTCTTCCCAACATCATATTGTGTATTTCTGTATTCAGATGTGATGCATACCTTCCAGGTGGCCCATTTCACAGGACAGCTATATTTTTTGGAAACTTTTTCCAGGAAAAACCTTACCCTCCAATCATGCCAATTTCCAGGTAGCAGATCAGGTTTTTTGCCTTTGTATTGGTTTGTTTTCTGCACTTTCTGCTAATCTGTCCAGGATAGACTTCACAAAAAAAGCCTGCAAAACTTGTATAGACATCTCTGCATTTTTGATACTTGTTTCTTGTGGCCATGCCAAACAGTAATTGTTGATCACAACAAAACTTTAAAGTAGATCACAGAAAGCAAAAAAGTAGCACAAAATTACCATTTAAAATGCATTTGCTGTTCTCACCACTGTTACTACAAAGCCTTGGTGTTATTAGGTGCTTTTACTATTGGCGAGTTTTCCCCAAAACTCTAGGAAAGCCAGCTTGTAATGCTACAAAAATGTGCAGGAGTCAAGATGGAGGACAGAAGTAGTTTGGGCAAGTAGGGTTGCCAGGTTCAGGGCCTGAGACTGATCCTGTATCTTTAGGAGAAGAGAAAGTCAGCCAAGTACAGGTGTTCTTGCAACACTGTAATGAGAAAAACCACAAGGTGGAATTCTCCCTTCCCCCTGCACAACTTTTAAAGATACAAAAGACCTCTTGGAGGCCGGGCCTGGCAACCAACAAGTCTTCTGTATCTTTAAAAGTTGGGCAAGGGGAAGGGAGAATTCCACCTTGTGGTTTTTCTCATTACAGTGTTGCAAGAACACCTGTACTTGGCTGACTTTCTCTTCTCTTAAACAGGATCAGTCTCAGGCCCTGAACCTGGCAACCCTAGCTCTGAGGTGCACTTGATTATTACTACTTATTTCTGCTTAAGAATTCTGTGCCATAGCTTCACTGACTGATTTTGGGCTAATCACTTATTTCTGTGTGTATGGGACTAATGTCCTCAAAGTTATAAATGCAGTATACTATATATACATATTATATATCTTCTATAAACTGCTTAGAAGTTTTTTTACAATCAAGTGATATATATATATATATTTATTAAATAAATAAAATATATGTGTTTGTCCTACTATGTAGTGTGTGGCTTGTCTCCCTTCCTTTGTCATTTGGAACCACTCACATGTGTGCACTGTAAGTCTGCACTTTCCACTAGTGACACATTTGAGACAGGATTGTGTTGGCCATGTCATTAAGCTGTTGGCTATCCCCACCAACCCTCGCATCAGAAATGTAAGGGGGTAGGTATGGCATGGAATCCTTGGAGCTGATATCTTGGCTGTGTGAAATTCTGGAAGTGTGCCAAACTATAATAGAACAAAGTTTGAAGACCAGTGAAAGCTTCAGTTTGTTTTGTTTATCCCTTCTTAGAGTAGACTGAGCTATGCTAGAAAAAAATTGCATGCATGTATACATCTGATTGCATGTCTTTCTTGGGTTCTAGCTCTGGAATGGCCAGCCAAGAAACAGAAGTTCAGAGATTGATGCTAGATAATGATTCAATGATTGAAGGAGTAAGTGACCAGGTGTTGCTGGCAGTGGTTCTCAGCTTCACATTCCTTGCAGCATTGGCATATGTGCTTTTCAGGTGAGATATTGGTAGTACTTGACAAAGAAATTTCTGTGGTACATCAGACGAATATTTTTAAAGCACACCTATACTAACCAAATTGGGGAAGGAGACCGAGAAAGCATTCTTGTGCTCCAGAGTTAAAACAGAACTCTACACCCTAACCTGAAAAACCAGTCACAGAACATGATTGTGTTAACACACCCTTCGACTAGCCAGCTCAGAGCATTAACTAGCATGATGAAACTATGATATTTCCCCAAACCAGTTCTCTGTTTTCATTGGTGCTGTTTAAACATGCAAACTCAGCATTAACATAGTCCATCTCCAACATAATGTATCTGGTCTATTAAGAAAACCAATGACAAATACTTTGCTGGGAACAAGAATTTATTAACGTGTAGGAAAAAATAATAACGGTGTTACTTTTATCCTATACATGTCTGCTCAGAAATAACTCTCACTGAACTCAGTGGGACTTACTCTCAGGGAGGTATGTATAGGAGTGCAGCCTTAAGCACTCAGCAATAATGATGGTTTTTAAAAAGATTTCACATCTATGTACTAATATATTTTTTAATTAGAGTTAGGGTTGTAGCCAAGTTTTCCCCAGAGTAGACCCATTGAAATCAATGAAACTAAGTTAGTCATGTCCATTAATTTCAGTGGGTTGACTATTTCTAATATTGAATACAAACCTTACCATTTTTTTTGGCAATGGATTCTGTTCTGTAGCTTGGCCAAGTAACATAGAACTGCATGAAATACCATTATCATACAGTTAAATGGAATGTCTTAGAATTCTGAATGTGGTAGACAGATACCATTGTGTCCTACTCTGATTTTGAACTATTTTATTAATATTATTTTATGCTTTGTATTTTCTCCTTACAGAAATGAGCACCCAGATATTCATCCAGAAAACCAAGAACTAGTGAGAGCAGTTAGACAACACATACAATCAGGACAGGTATAATGGTATCTGCTCTTCCTTGCATAAATTGCATTTGGGGCTAACTCTCTTGGGAAATTCCTCATGAAACCATCAGGATGTAGATAAATTTGAGCCTTGTAGATGTTTTGCTCATCATCTTCTTTAGAGCCAAATCTGGCTATAATACATGGATGTTGGAGAAGATAATTCATATCTCATGAACATTTAGTAATACCTGAAGACTATTTCCTCTGTTTTCCAACTTCAGGGGTGAGGGCTGATACATATTTAAACAAAATGGCATCATGTATGCACAAGAGGGAGATATGGGCAGACTCAAGGGAGCCCTGAAATTTGCAGAAATAAAATTTAAAAAATATTGGGGGGGGGAGTAAAAAACCCAACAAAAGAAAAAACAGTGGCACTGTATGTGTGCAGTCCCAAAGAAGAAAGGTACTAAGGAAGAAACAAGGAGAAAAAACATAGGCACAGCCAACCCTTCTCAGGTGAGGGGATTTTCACATTCTCAGCAGCCCTTTCATCTGAGAAAGAGGAGCTTTAAAGATGTGAATGCTGACAGCCAACCCATTCTGTATCTTCGAAGGCTAGATCTTATGGCTAGAGCCTGAATAGCCCAAGATTTGCTGCAAAGTCAATTGAAGAGTTAGAACACAATCTTGTTGCCCATGTGGTGGTGTGGGCAGCAAAGAAAGTCTATTTTGCTGCCTCCCATCCATCATCTTTTCAAGTGGTCATCTTGTAGAACACTTCAGAGTGGTCCATGATCTGGTGACACCAGCTTTGCTATACACAGGTTTGAACCCTCTAAGGATCAGCTGTAACTCTTTTGTTAAGCACTTTGAGGGCAAAATCATCTCTGTACTGACCTTGATGCAGTTGTTATTGCAGATCCTTTACAGGTGTCCAGTCTGGAATCAATTTCAGTTGATGTGGCCCTTTCCCTATATCACCCTGCCCAGTCCCTTAGGTCATCAAATGAGGCCTTCTTGTGGGTGCCACACACTCCAGAGGTTTGTTAAATGATTCCCCGGGGCAGAGCTTTTAGTGGTTGCGCCCACGCTTTGGAATGCACTCCTCCTGCAAATTAAGATAACGTGAACAATTTGTTCTTTTAGTTGGCTTCTTAGGATTTTTTATCCAACCAGGCCTTTTCAGGATACATTGTTGGAAAGTGTTCTCATTGGCTTTAAAGACTGTTATTTATTTATTTATTCATTCATTCATTATTTGATTTATATCCCGCCCTTCCTCCCAGCCGGAGCCCAAGGCAGCAAACAAAAGCACTAAAAACACTTTAAAACATCGTAAAAACAGACATTAAAATACATTAAAACAAAACAACTTTAAAAACATTTTTATTAAAAGCTTTGAAGACTTTTTTTAAAAAGGTTAAAAAAACAATGTTTTTTTAAAAAAGGTTTAAAAGCATATTAAAAAGCAATTCCAACACAGAAGCAGACTGATGAATAAAGATGAATTTAATATATTCTTATTGTATTAACTTTGTATTTGGTTTTTACTGCTTTTGTACATTGCCACAATATTTTCAAATGGTGGGCAGTTTATAATTTCCTCCTATACAGGCATACCCCACTTTAAGCAGCAGAGCGAAAAGAGGGTAAGTAGCTCCCATTTATTCCATTATTTAATTGAAGTAAAACAGCTCAGAGCAATAAGTAATAAGGGCAGCCCAAGGTCACCCTGAGCTAGGAGCCAAATCCTGAAAGAACCTATATCTTAGGAGACAGATCCTAGGAGAAGGAAGCCTATAGAAAGCTAGTTTTCAACACCACCCTAGCAGGAAAGCTTCAGGGGACACTGTAAACAAGGCTAAATTCCAGTCGGAGAGAAGGGGGAAAAGGAAACTCCACCGACACATACAGGGAGAGAGTCAGCTCAGTCCTTGCTAAAAAGGGCAGCTTCAGCCTTCCTGAAACACAACCACAAGCTCTGTTTCCCTAGGTTAAAGAAAGGTCAGGCTGTTCTAGGTGGGAAAACAACAAACACAAAAGACTTGCCTGGAAGGCGCAGCCCCTTGATTAGATTAAAAGCAGCCAAAAGCTTAAACAGCCCCGCCCCTCGCTCAGGAAGGAAGGAAGCCTGCCTTCCTGCCTTCAAAGGAAGGAAGCCTGAGAGAATACTAAAGAGTTAAGCCCCAGCTGATAGCCATCAGCCTCAAGTAACACATCACTGGCTGGCAGCAGTAGCTGGGAGGAACCAGCCACACATATAAAGTCAGAGCACCCTAGCGAGGGAGCCTGCTCCACGAGCTAGAGAGAGCCCCAGCTGACGAAGCGTCAAGGCGAGTTAAGCAGCAGAGCGAGTTCGGCAGCAGGGCGAGGAGGCCAGGGCCCCCACTCTGCCCGTCTGTTCCCTGACCTCAACTAAACCGCAGTCTCCAACCCATTGACGTAATAAACCTTAAACAAAACTATGCAGGTAAGAAGCCAGCAGGGGTGTGGGGGCTTTCCAGTGTTTTGCACCGCCTGCAGCATGTACGACTATCTGCCTGTTGGACAGAAGTCGTGGGTGTGCTCTCGGTGCAATGAGCTCCTGGCTCTCCGGGAACGACTTCATTTCCTTGAGGCCAAGGTGGCGGACCTGGAAAAGCTGAGAGAGGCAGAGAGGTGTGTGGAGGAGGCCTTCAGGGACGTTATAGCTGTGTCCCACTCCAACGATGATAGCTCTCCTGCTATCATGGACAACGATGGTCTCGGGGAAGGAGAGCATCCAGCTGAGGAAGAGGGAAACGATCCCTTAGAAGGGACCCATTCCTTGGGGGATGAGCAGCTATCCTCTCGTGCCGAGGATATATCTCCAGGGGTTGGAGGGATCCTTGTAGTGGGTGATTCGATCATTAGGAACATAGACAGTGGGGTGTGTGATGGGCGTGTAGACTGCAAGGTGTTTTGCCTGCCTGGTGCGAAGGTTGCGGATATCGCCCGTCGTTTAGATAGTTTGGTAGACAGTGCTGGGAAGGAGTCAGTGGTCGTGGTGCATGTTGGCACCAACGACATGGGGAAATGCAGCCGTGAGGTCCTGGAAGCAAAATTTAGGTTGCTAGGTAGGATGCTGAAAGCCAGGACCTCCAAGGTGGCATTCTCTGAAATGCTACCAGTTCCACGCGCAGGACCAGCCAGACAGGCCCAGCTTCGCAGTCTCAATGCGTGGATGAGACGATGGTGTCGGGTGGAAGGGTTCGGATTTGTTAGGCACTGGGGAACATTTTGGGACAATCCGGGCCTGTACAAAAGGGACGGGCTCCACTTGAACCAGAATGGAACCAGACTGCTGGCACTTAAAATTAAAAAGGTAGCAGAGCAGCTTTTAAACTGACTGAGGGGGGAAACCCGACAGGAGCTGAGAAAGGTCCGGTTCGGAATAAACCTCCCCCCTGGGATAAAAACCAAAGAAATGATGAAATTTTAAAAGGGGTAGGCCTAGAAGTAGGCATTGTGAGAGCAGGGGCACAGGATATAAATTCAGAAGAGCAAAATTACCACAGGCCTAACCACAAGTGCCAAAGACACTTGAAGAGAGACACTGCTTACAAGTGCCTGTACGCTAATGCTAGGAGCCTTCGAACCAAGATGGGAGAACTGGAGTGCTTGGTCTTAGAGGACAGCATTGATATAGTGAGCATAACGGAGACCTGGTGGAATGGAGAAAACCAGTGGGATACGGTTATCCCTGAATATAAACTATATCGGAAGGACAGGGAAGGACGTATTGGTGGCGGAGTTGCTCTATACGTGAAAGAAGGCATTGAATCCAGCAAGCTGGAAACCCCCAAAGAGGCGGACTCCTCCACAGAATCGTTGTGGGTGGTGATACCGTGCCCCAGGAGGGACTTAATACTGGGAACGATCTATCGTCCCCCTGATCAAAATGCTCAGGGAGACCTTGAGATGAGATATGAAATTGAGGAAGCATCCAAACTAGGAAATGTGGTAGTAATGGGTGACTTCAACTACCCGGACATAGACTGGCTGCATATGTGTTCCAGTCATGACAAAGAAGCAAAGTTTCTAGATATTCTAAATGACTATGCCCTAGACCAGTTGGTCATGGAACCGACCAGAGGGACGACAACCCTGGACTTAATCCTCAGTGGGGACCGGGACCTGGTGCGAGATGTAAGTGTTGTTGAACCGATTGGGAGCAGTGACCACAGTGCTATTAAATTAAACATACATGTAACTGGCCAATTGCCAAGAAAATCCAACACGGTCACATTTGACTTCAAAAGAGGAAACTTCACAAAAATGAGGGGATTGGTAAAAAGAAAGCTGAAAAACAAAGTCCAGAGGGTCACATCACTCGAAAATGCTTGGAAGTTGTTTAAAAACACTATATTAGAAGCTCAACTGGAGTGCATACCACAGATCAGAAAAGGTACCTCCAGGGCCAAGAAGATGCCAGCATGGTTAACGAGCAAAGTCAAGGAAGCTCTTAGAGGCAAAAAGTCTTCCTTCAGAAAATGGAAGTCTTGTCCGAATGAAGAAAATAAAAAAGAACACAAACTCTGGCAAAAGAAATGCAAGAAGACAATAAGGGATGCTAAAAAAGAATTTGAGGAGCACATTGCTAAGAACATAAAAACCAACAACAAAAAATTCTATAAATACATTCAAAGCAGGAGACCATCTAGGGAGACAATTGGACCCTTGGATGATAAGGGAGTCAAAGGTGTACTAAAGAACGATAAGGAGATTGCAGAGAAGATAAATGAATTCTTTGCATCTGTCTTCACAGTGGAAGATATAGGGCAGATCCCTGAACCTGAACTAACATTTGCAGGAAGGGATTCTGAGGAACTGAGACAAATAGTGGTAACGAGAGAGGAAGTTCTAAGCTTAATGGACAATATAAAAACTGACAAATCACCGGGCCCGGATGGCATCCACCCGAGAGTTCTCAAAGAACTCAAAGGTGAAATTGCTGATCTGCTAACTAAAATATGTAACTTGTCCCTTGGGTCCTCCTCTGTGCCTGAGGACTGGAAAGTGGCAAATGTAACGCCAATCTTCAAAAAGGGATCCAGAGGGGATCCCGGAAATTACAGGCCAGTTAGCTTAACTTCTGTCCCTGGAAAACTGGTAGAAAGTATTATTAAAGCTAGATTAACTAAGCACATAGAAGAACAAGCCTTGCTGAAGCAGAGCCAGCATGGCTTCTGCAAGGGAAAGTCCTGTCTCAGTAACCTATTAGAATTCTTTGAGAGTGTCAACAAGCATATAGATAGAGGTGATCCAGTGGACATAGTGTACTTAGACTTTCAAAAAGCGTTTGACAAGGTACCTCACCAAAGACTTCTGAGGAAGCTTAGCAGTCATGGAATAAGAGGAGAGGTCCTCTTGTGGATAAGGAATTGGTTAAGAAGCAGAAAGCAGAGAGTAGGAATAAATGGACAGTTCTCCCAATGGAGGGCTGTAGAAAGTGGAGTCCCTCAAGGATCGGTATTGGGACCTGTACTTTTCAACTTGTTCATTAATGACCTAGAATTAGGAGTGAGCAGTGAAGTGGCCAAGTTTGCTGACGACACTAAATTGTTCAGGGTTGTTAAAACAAAAAGGGATTGCGAAGAGCTCCAAAAAGACCTCTCCAAACTGAGTGAATGGGCGGGAAAATGGCAAATGCAATTCAATAGCATTGAAAATAAAACAGCCGATATCATAATGCCGTTGTATAAATCTATGGTGTGGCCGCATTTGGAATACTGTGTACAGTTCTGGTCGCCTCATCTCAAAAAGGATATTATAGAGTTGGAAAAGGTTCAGAAGAGGGCAACCAGAATGATCAAGGGGATGGAGCGACTCCCTTACGAGGAAAGGTTGCAGCATTTGGGGCTTTTTAGTTTAGAGAAAAGGCGGGTCAGAGGAGACATGATAGAAGTGTATAAAATTATGCATGGCATTGAGAAAGTGGATAGAGAAAAGTTCTTCTCCCTCTCTCATAATACTAGAACTCGTGGACATTCAAAGAAGCTGAATGTTGGAAGATTCAGGACAGACAAAAGGAAGTACTTCTTTACTCAGCGCATAGTTAAACTATGGAATTTGCTCCCACAAGATGCAGTAATGGCCACCAGCTTGGATGGCTTTAAAAGAAGATTAGACAAATTCATGGAGGACAGGGCTATCAATGGGTACTAGCCATGATGGCTGTGCTCTGCCACCCTAGTCAGAGGCAGCATGCTTCTGAAAACCAGTTGCCGGAAGCCTCAGGAGGGGAGAGTGTTCTTGCACTTGGGTCCTGCTTGCGGGCTTCCCCCAGGCACCTGGTTGGCCACTGTGAGAACAGGATGCTGGACTAGATGGGCCACTGGCCTGATCCAGCAGGCTCTTCTTATGTTCTTATGTTCTTAACATACGCAATGGGACTGTAAAGTGAAAATGTACTTAAAGTGAAGCAATTGTCTATGCATGAACTGCACTGCAATCACCACTAGATGGCAGTGGCTTCATGCCATTAAGTGTCCGTAATTGCGAAGCGCGCGTATGTTAAGCGGGGTATGGTGGCATATGGAGCGTGTACGTTATAGCGAGATGACATTAAGTGAAGCAACGTTAAGCGGCGTATGCCTGTATAATAACAATGTCACACTGCAGTTCACTTGGCCACAGACAAGTGGCACTGCGAACTACAGCACGATAACCTGCAGCATTCCATGGTGGAAGCCAGGCGTGGTGCGAGAGTGAGCATGGCACATGGCTGACAGGCGTGTGTGTGTATGATTGCCCAAGGAGTGTAAGTGGCCTAGGGTCAGACCACCAAGGCAATGGCAAGCACCATGCACCAATGCCTGGAGGCACTATGGGATACAAGTGAGTTCCAGAGGAGTCCAAGCATACTGGTGTCAGGTGAGCATGCCGATGGCAGACCCTGCACTCTAACATCTAGAGGCATGAGGGAACATAGGGGGTGCCTGGGGTTCCTGTTCCTAGGATGAGGTGGTAGGGCAGGTGCAGTAAGTGCACAGGGGTGGAAGCTCCAAGCACTACACCTGCAGCACTGGGGGACTGGAGAAAACCTGCCCTGGGAGTGAGCATTTGAGCATCGGGTGCTTGCTCGCTCCTCTGGATTGCTGTCTCTTGAGGCTGCTGAAGTCTCTGGTAAGTGCTGCAAAGACTGGGGACCCCTGCCTGACCTCGACTCCAGAGAGAGGCTGCAGTCAATCATGCAACCTCTTGCATCAGCTCCTGGCTGGATCAGGGGCCATAAAAGCCTGACTGCCCTTTGGGTCCTTGAGAACAACTGCAGCACTGGGGAACTGGAGAAAACCTGCTCTGGGAGTCAGTATTTGAGCATTAGGATGCTTGTTTGCTCACTCCACTGGGTTGCTGTCTCTCGAGACAACTGAGGTCCCTGCGAGGACTGGGACCCCCTGCCTGACCCTGACTCTAGAAAGGGGCTGCAGTCAATCTTGCAGCCTCTTGATCAGCTGCTGGCTGGGTCAGGGAGCATAAAAGCCCAGCTGCCCTTCTCTGACCTAGCTGGTGGAGACCATCTTGGCTGTGGTATTGGAGGAGCCCAGAATGATAGTCATGGGTGATTTCAATATCCATGCTGAGGGGGCCTCTAGTGTTCCGGCCTGGGATTTCATGGCCTCCATGACGACCATGGAGCTGTCTCAAGTTGTCAGCAGCCTGATGCATAGGTTTTTGTTCAACTTTGTTTTTACTCCAGATGGAGGGAGGGGTGGTCTGAAGATAACGGGGGTGGATGTCACCTCATTGTCATGGTCAGACCACTTCCTGGTGAAGTTTAGACTTACGGCTCCAATCCTTCCCTGCAGGGGTGGTGGACAGATTAAGATGGTCCACCCCCGGAGACTAATGGAGGTCCAGCCCCCCCTCCAGCTGATCACCCCTCTGGTGCCATATTAGCAGGATGCCGACAAGCAGGGCCTTACTGTATTATTGACCATGATATCCTTCTGAACTGACTTAGTGAGACGGGTATTAGAGACACTGTATTACAGGAGCTCTGATCTTACCTCCAGGGTCATTTTCAGAGAACAGCATTGGGTGACTGTCTTTTGGCCCCTTGGTAGCTGTGCTGTGCTGTGGGGTGTTGCAGGGTGCCATCTTGTCCCCGATGCTGCTTAATGTCTATATGAAGCCCTTGGGAATGGTCATGAGGAGATATGGGGTGAAGTTTCAGCAGTACGCTGATGATACCCAGGAACATCTGAATTGGGAGAGGCCGTGCAAGCTCTGGACTGGTGCCTGGACTCCATGGTGGGCTGTTTGAGGGCCAGTAACCTGAGTCTGAATCCTAGCAAGATGGAAGCACTGTGGGTTGGTGGTTCTGAAGTTCGGATAATTTGTCAGTTGCCTGCTTTGGAAGGGGTCATACTTCCTCTTAAAGAGCAGATCGTAGTTTGGGGGTGCTCCTGGTTCCATCTTTGTTGCTAGAGGCCCAGGTGACCTCAGTGGCTGGGAGTGCCTTTTATCAGCTGCAGACTGTAAAACAGCTGCGGCCACAATTGTCCATGCAGTGGTAACCTCCAAGCCTGGATTACTGTACTGCGCTGTATGTGGGGCTGCCCTTGAAGTTGGTCTGGAAGATGCAGCTCGTGCAGAATGCGGGGGCGAGACTGCTCACTGGGGCAGGGTATCGCCAACATGTCACCCCGCTGCTAAAAGAATTGCACTGGACTAAGTTCAAGGTTCTGGTTTTGGTGTGCAAAGCCCTATATAGCTGGGGCCTATATAGCTGGGACCAAGTTATTTGGGATAATCTTATCCTTATATACCTAGTCGATCACTACAGGTGAGGGCTGCCTGCAGATACTATCTTATCAGGAGGTCTGTTCCACACAATTTAGGAAGTGGACCTTTAGTGTAGTGGCACCTAACCTTTGGAATTCCCTCCCCTTAAATATTAGACAGGCACCATCTCTGTTATCTTTTTGGCTCCTACTGAAGACTTTCCTCTTTCAACAAGCCTTTTAAGTAGAGACCTTATCTCAGTCTGTGTCTGTGGTGGAATTGTTTTTTAAGATGTTTTTAAATATGTTTTGTTTTAATATGTTTTTAAAGATATTTTGTTGTAAGATATTTTAGAGCGTGTTTAGGGCTTTTGTTTGCTACCCTGGGCTCCTACTGTAAGGAAGGGCAGGATATAAATCTAATAAATAAATAATGTGGTCTCATGTGTAATACATAATTGTGATGTAATCTATAATACCTACTTAGACATTTTAAAAGTCTATGAAATGTCCCTCACTAAAGTTTCTAAATAGTCACAAAATGAAATGAGATAATCTAGAAGGGTGGCCATGGTAGTCTGCAAAAGCAACCAAGAGTCCTGACCAAGAACAGGTTGGTCAAGAATAACATCAAATGTCCTTTTGATTAAAATTAGGAAATGTAAAAACAGATTCATTTCTTCGGTTTGCACATTTCCTATTCAGGGAGTGGTCAAATTTCATGTATTGTTAATTTTTTTAAAACGTACGTACTGCCCTCAAGTCAATTCTGACTTATGGCGATCCCATGAATAGGGTTTTCATGAGGCTGAGAGGCAGTGACTGGCCCAAGGTCACCCAGTGAGCGTCATGGCTCTGTGGGGATTCGAACCCTGTAGTCCTACACCTTAACCACTACTCCACACTGGCTCTAAAACATATACATAAAAATGTTTATATGATTACTCCACCTCAAAAGCTTTGTATAGTTGATCACTCTGTGTTTTCAAATATGTTTTTGTATGAATTATCCAATTAAACCAGAATAAACATTTAAAACACATTCAGCTGGCTTACTCTGGTCTGTCTAGTTTAGTGGTGTCTACTCTGATTGTCAGCTGTTCTCCAAGGCCCCTGGGCAGAGCTCTTTCTCAGTTCTTCTAAGATTATTTAACCAGAGATGCCAGTAATCAAGTAACATGCTCTACCAGTGAGCTGTGGCCCCTCCCAATTAAAATAAAAACTTAAAATCTTCTGCTCCTGCTTAGTCTTGGCTATCAAACAGTAGCACAAAGAAAAAGATAATGAAAGAGACTTCAGTTTAGACAAATATCTGTGAGGAAAGGAGCCCTCACATTTCAGAGTGTAGCCTAACAAGTTGGGATTTGTATCCTTTACGTTCTACTGTGTTATTGTTCTTATATGTGATAACTAATATATCAATAGGAAAAGAAGGTAGGGGGAAATACGCATGTCTGAAACATTTTCTTCTGATCTTGCGGATAGGATTAGTTTGCAGCTTCTGGCAGGTACCGTAATGTGAGTCACTTCTCATTTCTTCCAGCAGAATGTAGTTGATGACAGACAACATTTCTATACTGACATGACCTGCCCAGTGTGTTTACAACATGCTACATTTCCCACTGAAACAAACTGTGGACATCTTTTCTGTGGTAAGCAAAAAAAAAAAAGTTCTTGCATTCTATCATGCTGGCAAGATGAGCTAAGTAAATGTGCAGGACAAGGATGCTTTTGAAAACATGGACTGGGTTTACAGCAGCATGGAATTCCACTTTTGATTGTTTTCATTCACTGACCATAGTTGATACTAGCTGTCTTGAATACATGTGATGCAACTTTTAAAAATTTCAAAATGATAACTGCTATAGCCTTCTGCTGAGCAAATACATTAAATTATCGTCCATTTTAATCATATGCCACTTTATATAAACCATTTTATGCATATCTGTAAAACAGGTTCAAAAGGAAGGTTAGGCATCATTGGCATTTAAAATTAGTTATGGCCTACAAATGTAGATGAACAATATTTTAATATTGTTTGTAAAGAGTTAAGACACCGAGTTAAGACAAATGATTTAATGTGTTGTGGAGAAAATAGTCCTTTTCCCTAACAAAGGGTCATTGTTGAACCAGCTTAGCATTTTGATCAGCTCATAATTTTAGAGTGTTCAGTGAAATAGCAACTTCTGTATGGAATACTGTCAGTTTAAGAAGATAGTAATAATATTATTTCTTTTAGGTTCCTGCATTATTGCATACTGGAGGTGTGGCTCATGGCTAGGTGCGATACACTGCCCCATCTGCAGGCAGACGGTAATAAGCTGATATTTAAAATTCTGATGTTAAATTCAAACCATAGTTCTAGAAATACTAATTTTTTGCTTTGCTTTACATGTAACAGGAGTATGATGAATTTTAATTTAGAACATATCAATTGAAGTGCAGGTAGTCAATCTTAGGGCAAGTTCAGAAAGGCCTCATTGCTGTTTCTTTTAATCTTACATTAGGAACATAGGAAGCTGCCTAATACTGAGTCAGACCATCGGTCCATCTAGCTCAGTATTGTCTGCACTGACCAGCAGCAGCTCTTCAGGGTTTCAGGCAGGGTTTGCTCCCAGCGCTACCAGGAGATGCCAGGGATTGAACCTGGGACCTTCTTCACATAAGGCAGATGCTCCACCACTGAGCTAGGGCCCTTCCACCTTGAGGTTTTTTTTAAAAAAATGCTTGTTGGATAACTTTCCCTGCAAAGTTTTTACATGTTTATGTTTGAGGAATATACAGAATAGTACCATTGATACCTTTAGTGCAGTAGCATTTGCTTCAGAATCTAAATCTAGGCTTTATTTTATATTATGCATTTCACAGGAGTAGCTACATTAATCCTTGTAGCAAAACCAACTAATAATTCCACAGCACCCGTGCATATTTATTGTGGCAAAAGTTTTCATGGAGTAGAACCTACTTCATCACATCTGAAAATAATATAAATAGGTCCATACTACTACAAATGAAATACTTACCACATTCCCTGATGTAGGTAATAGTTCTTACTGAACTGCCCTGTCACCCTGACCATGCCCCTTGACTCTGAACTTAGCTCTACAGCTGACCATGCAAAGCATGGGGCTGGTGCAAGTGCAACAAAGAAAGCATATCATGGCATACACTAGCTACCCTCCTAATAAGAGTTAAACATATTTTCATTGTCTAGAAGGAGCAAGACCTGCAGATGGATGCAAATGCCTTTCTCTGCACCTGACTTCTGTACACAGGCACATGCATCCATTTGGCCGTTCATTAATCCTGGCAAGAACAAAAACATATTCTCAAGAAATGCTCTCCTTACCAGAAAAATAATTAATAGTTGTTTGCATATCTTAAAGTTAGGGTTGTGCTTTTCGTTAAACCGTTTTT
This sequence comes from Rhineura floridana, assembly GCF_030035675.1. Taxonomy (NCBI): domain Eukaryota; kingdom Metazoa; phylum Chordata; class Lepidosauria; order Squamata; family Rhineuridae; genus Rhineura; species Rhineura floridana. Next base: position 139,138,126 of record NC_084480.1, read on the forward strand.
ATACATTTTCACCATTTTGGAAGGGTTCAAGGACACCCTGTTTGGATACAGCACTGTGCAGAGCTCCAGGTGATCTAGGAAGGTTTGCCTACCATTGGTCCTACGTCTCAGCCTCTCTTGCCTGTGAGAGGCAAATTATTACTTATTATTATTATCTATTATTATCTAATTATTATCTAGATCCATTTCAATCGGGTTTTAGGCCCGGTTTTGGCACCGAGACAGCCTTGGTCGCCCTGTATGATGACCTATGTCGGGAAAGAGACAGAGGGAGTGTAACTCTGTTGATTCTCCTTGATCTCTCAGCGGCTTTTGATACCATCAACCATGGTATCCTTCTGGAGAGGCTCGCGGAGTTGGGAGTTGGAGGTACTGCTTGGCAGTGGTTCCGCTCCTACTTGGCGGGTCGTCTCCAGAAGGTAGTGCTTGGGGAACATTGCTCGACACCGCGGGCTCTCCAATATGGGGTCCCGCAGGGGTCAGTTTTGTCCCCCCTGCTTTTTAATATCTACATGAAGCCGTTGGGAGAGGTCATCAGGAGTTTTGGAGTGCGTTGTCATCAGTATGCTGATGACACGCAGCTCTACTTCTCCTTTTCATCTTCTTCAGGTGAGGCTGTCGATTTGCTGAACCGTTGCCTGGCCGCGACAATGGACTGGATGAGAGTTAACAAACTGAAGCTCAATCCAGACAAGACTGAGATGCTGTTGGTGGACGGGTTCTCTGATCGGATGGTGGATATATACCCTGTCCTGGACGGGGTTACACTCCCCCTAAAGGACTGGGTTCGTAGTCTGGGAGTCTTTTTAGACTCTTCCCTCTCACTTGAGGCTCAAGTAGCCTCGGTGGTTAGGAATGCATTTTACCAACTCTGGTTGGTAGCCCAGCTACGTCCCTATTTGAGTAAAGAGGACCTTACATCAGTGGTACATGCTCTGGTAACCTCACGTTTGGATTACTGTAATGCGCTTTACGTAGGGCTACCTTTGAAGACAGTTCGGAAGCTACAACTAGTGCAAAATGCGGCGGCCAGATTGCTGACAAGGACCAAGCGGTCCGAGCATATAACACCTGTTCTGGCCAGCTTGCACTGGTTGCCAATATGTTTCCGGGCTAGATTCAAAGTGTTGGTATTAACCTATAAAGCCTTATACGGTGCGGGACCACGATACCTTGCGGAACGCCTCTTCCGATATGAACCGGCCCGTGCACTACGTTCTGCTACGAAGGCCCTCCTCTGGGTTCCAACTCACAGGGAGGCCCGGAGGGTGATGACAAGATCTAGGGCCTTCTCAGTGGTAGCCCCCGAACTATGGAACAGTCTCCCCGAGGAAGTATGCCTGGCGCCGACTCTGCTCTCCTTCCGGCGCCAGGTCAAAACCTTCCTATTCTCTGAAGCATTTTAAGTTACACTGATTTACTTTTTAAAATGTTTATTGTATTGGATTGTTGATTGTATTTTAGTATTATTTTGTTATTCATTGTATTTTTATGCTATTTTATGTTCACCGCCCAGAGAGCTATTGCTAGTCGGGCGGTATATAAATTTAATAAATAAATAAATAAAATAAATAAATTACATTAGAAATTTGCTAGTTTTAACCAAAGACTGTCTGACTACATAAGAACTTGTACTTAGCTGCTTCAAGAAGCTTGGCATACAGCTCTAAACTTAGATTCCGATATCACCATGAATCACAGAAAGTTCTATCTTAACTCTTTCTTGCTTTGGAACAAGTAACTATAGGTTCTTCAGCCATTCTGCTCTTCTCATTGTCCTATCTATCTTCATGTGGCCCAAACCTGTGCCATTTACATCTGAGTTTTCCCACTGCATTTAGGCCTTCATTGAGTCTGATGGACTCAATGGACTCATCATCCCCACTCCTTATGCAGCAATAGTACTGTTCCCCCTCCCTCCATCTCTGCATACAATTAAACAAGTATGAGCTGTTGCTCTAGACGGGGTGGTGTCTTGTTAAATCTGTGCATGAATTATACACCTATTAACCATATTTATATTCTGTAACCATTTTGTATATGTGGGTCAGGTGATGTTGAGGACATATATCATTATTTGTTGAGCTGCTCTCTTTATAATGACCCGCGGTCTAAGTTCCTAGCTCCTATTAGTCATCTTCTTGAGAATAGGTCTACCCTGGAACAAGTCTGCATGCTACTAGCAGATAATGATATTTTCGTCACTCGGCAAGTGGCCAAGTTTGCCCTTGCTGCGGCAAAAATCAGATGTAAATTCCGAAAACAGCCCCAGCCTACAGGTTTATTAGCCTCTTAAACTGACTTGGGCTATGGCCCTAAGAGGGCAAGCAATTTTTCCAATAGATCTGAATTACCCTCTACAAATACTCTGAGCTGTCCCTTGTACTTGGTACCCAGGAAACGTATAGGATGGTATGTTTATCTTCAGCAATTTTAAATTTCACAATTGTATTTTATAAAAATTTATGGTCTGTATTATGTATTGTGTATTGGTGTATGTTTTTGTGGTGGCCTTTGGCCTTGAGCAATAAAGTTTTACCTTACCAATTACCTAGAGAGGTAGTGGGCTCTCCAACACTGGAGGCATTCAAGAGGCAGCTGGACAGCCATCTATCGGGAATGCTTTGATTTGGATTCCTGCATTGCGCAGGGGGTTGGACTTGATGGCCTTATAGGCCCCTTCCAGCTCTATGATTCTATGAGGCCTGACCAAATTGAGTATAAGAACTCCCAGCTTTTTTTGTCTGCCATACTTCCATGTAGAGATTCAGCCTTCTGCTATCTGAGGGGTACAGTTTTCCTACACTACAGTATCCTTTGGCCCTGTGGGTGGAATATATTTAACACTGCCCTCTCCACCAACACCCTTAATGGTGGTTTATAGCAGAGGTGTAGCAAATAACTGCAGCACATGGGTAAGCTTCCTTATGTATAATGCATACACACATACACCCAGTTTGCATTTCAGATTAGAAAAACTCCCATGCAGTTTGATTTCAGGGACCTGGTGTGTGGTGCCCTTTGGTTTGGAATAGTGTTGCCTTGATACAGTAAGAAGGCACTGCAGTATGTTTTTTTGGTCTCATGATTAGTATTGTAAGAGAAAACACAGTCTTGAAATCTTTGGGAATTCTGGGAGATGGTTCTAGGAAGTAAACCAGTTTTTGGATTTTTTACTTTAGGTTTTGGGATTGCCTTGTAAGAAGCTGGGAGTCCTGAGATTTAGTTACATAATCTTAGTAATATAATCTCTGGTTTTAATTGCCGAGCACCAAGACTATACCATCAGAAGTCAAAAGAAAAAATGGCCTCTGCTTTGGTAAACGTCAAGTCCCTGTTGAAGCAGTTGAGCAAAACCACCAAGTTGGAAAGGTGGGTGGCTAAACAAGGAAAGTGCCCATGACAGTAGGTTTGCTTTATGACTGAGGACCTGGTTGTGTCTCTGTGTGAAGCTTATGCAGAACAGCAGAGTTCAAACCCAAGGGTAGCAAGAAGGATGCATGAGCAGTATGGAGTCTGTGATATGCTTGTTCTGGTGTTGTAGGAGTTCAGGAAAAACTGTGACAGTTGGTGAGAAAATGCAAATTTAGAGATGTAAGGAATTAGGGAAAGGAATGAGTATGACGCACAAGGTGGATAAATGGCTGAATAGAGGGGAAATTGTAATTTTGTAGCAGAGAAACATAAGACTGTCACTTTGCCTACGGATGCATAGGAGTACTGATATCAGGCTGTGATCTCAGCAGAGAAGGCAGAAAGAGAACTAGCCTTGTTGAAGAAGCACTTAGAGGAAGTTTGAGGAGCATCCCATTTCTTGGTGGACCAGAACCACTGAGCTAAAGCTGCCGTCAGTCACCAGAAATGTGAGGCCATAATTCAGAAATTGAAGGTCTTGGCCTAGCCTGGTCTCAAAGATGAATAACCGCTGTGAGGATCAAGGACACAGTAGATTATCAAGCTCACAAAAAGGCACGTTTAACTTTTAAAAAAATCCAGTTTTTAAATATGTTTTTATCACTTAACAAGTATAGAGAAGTCCAGGAAGCACCCATTTGGCAAGACATACTTTTCTAATTTGGTAAGTTGTTGGGCAGTACTGAAAGTTTTATATACATGGAAGCACAAAGAAAGGTCTATAGATGGAAGCACAGAGAGAGGTGTTCTAGGAGTTTCCTTTTTAAAGCAGTACCATCTTATTGAAGCCTTAGCTAATGGTCTGCTGTAGCAGATAGAAAATAATTCCCAGTAAAATTGAGCCAGGCTTTTTGTGGAGGAAGTAAAAAAGATTTACTTACCTCTGTAATTCCTATGGGGGGTTGCTCTTTTGCGCTTTCTTACCTTAAAATAAGTAAGAGGTGGCTAAGTGGTGTTTGTTCTTGCTTATACATTTTTTTAAAACTTTGCAGCTTCACACAGGCTTTTTTTTCTTTCCTGTGCTTCTTGGTGTCCTCCAATAGGCCTTGGAGTCTGTGATAGGCCTTACAGCATGAGGCTGTCTGGAACACTGCCTGTGGAGTTCTGAAGAGCTCTCCAGTAGGAGAGTCCATCATAGAAAAGAACAATCAGTTGATAGTATCAAGAATCTGAACTGTTTCTTTTAGCCTGCAGTCAGACACTTCCACAAGAAATCATTTGATATCATTAGGGTAGATGACATGAACAGCTTTGCATGGATGTCAGCCAGTGAATTCATTCTAATCTTTTACCAGGTGGATTGGCTTTGGAATTGGTAAATGTGTTATATGACAAAGCACACTATATTTGGTTTTAATCACAGTAGAGACACAGTCTTCTTTCCATCAGTTCCCCTAGGTTTTCAAATACAAAACCAAATCAGTATATATACTGAGATGCCAATCCATTTTTTCTGTAAAAAAATTTTTTTTAAAGGTGGGAAACGGAATGTTAAGGATGGTATTAAAAGGAATTGTTTAGGTTTTGTGTCTGATTATAGTAATTTGGAGGTGCACCAAGATTGTATATTTTGATATAACTGAAGAAATAGGTTTAACTGTAGTTTACATCAGTAAGTGATGGGTTTCCATTAGAACTCATTGTGAATTTATTATTATTAATATGCCCATACTGCAATATATTAATTTTTGTTTTTGTAATAGTGTAGTGATGGATTATGATTTTCAGGTCTGTGTGCCTATATGAACCATATGGCATATGAAACTGTACGCTTCTCTCTATAAGGCAAGGGTGAAGTACTGGATCCAGCCAGTGGCGAGATCTAAAAGCCCACCCCCCACAGGTCATTTTGACACGTGAATGGGGATACCCACCTGTCAATCACCTGGCAAATTCAACCTCAAAAGAAAGAATCAGGAGCATGCTGTAAGGCTGGAAGTTCTTCACCACTGCTAGGTGCTATAAGGAAATAACTTTTATCATGAAAAACTATGGAATGCCTTAAGCGAAATGGGGGTGCCACAGCATCTGATTGTTCTGATGCGCAACCTATACTCTGGACAAAAGGCTACTGTAAGGACAGAATATGGAGAAACCGATTGGTTCCCCATCAGAAAGGGTGTGAGACAGGGGTGTATTTTATCACCCTATTTGTTTAATCTATATGCAGAACATATCATACAGAAAGCAGGATTGGACCAAGATGAAGGAGGTGTGAAAATTGGAGGGAGAAATATCAATGTTAAGATATTCAGACGATACCATACTACTAGCAGAAAGTAATAATGATTTGAAACAAATGCTGATGAAAGTTAAAGAGGAAAGCCCAAAAGCAGGACTACAGCTGAACGTCAAGAAGACTAATGCAACAGAAGATTTATGTAACTTTAAAGTTGACAATGAGGACATTGAACTTGTCAAAGATTATCAGTACCTTGGCACAGTCATTAACCAAAACGGAGACAATAATCAAGAAATCAAAAGAAGGCTAGGACTGGCAAGGGTAGCTATAAGAGAACTAGAAAAGGTCCTCAAATGCAAAGAGGTGGATTGATTCCATAAAGGAAGCCACAGATCTGAATTTACAAGATGTGAACAGGGTGGTTTATAACAGATACTGTTGGAGGTTGCTGATTAATAGGGTTGCCATAAGTCAAAATCAGCTTGAAGGCACATAACAACTCTTGATTTAGTTCTCTGTAATGTAAAACAAACACTCTCTCCCTACTCCCTTCAGCAGAAATTAGTTATATTCAAGACAATGGGCAAAAATCCAGCTTTAGAGATCCGGCACACTGATCAAGAAATTGCTCAAATTGCAGCAGAATGGCAATTGTAGGAAGTGCTTTTTGGTTCGTCACCTACCTCAAAACTGTATTATCTATTATGGTGATTTTATGGTGATTTTAGTCCTTCAGGTGATATTTGTGACTGGTATGTTAGCACTGATAGTGTTGAAGAGAAGACAAATGCACATGCTTTAGATTTTGGAGGACCAGCTGGCAATAGTCTGATCAAATTTCTGAGGGGGGATGCTTATTCTGTAACCCCATCAACAATTAATTAATTAATTAATTAATTAAAATATATTACCAGCCCTTCCCCCAAAGGTCTCAGGGCAGGTTACAACTAAATCCCAAATAAGGGTGGTAATTGTTAACTAACGACCCTGAGCATGTCCCTTCACTTCTTGGATTTCATTATAGAGCTGGCTATGCATAGGGCTTTTGCAAGCACTACAGATGAATACACCATGCATAGACTAGCCACTCTCCCTTCTAGGAATTAGAACTTGCCCTCATTAGAGAAGTTAACCAGAAAGTGTCTGACCATCCACAACTTCATCCTTAGCAGCTCTTAAGAAACTTGGCATAGACTCTTGAGTTGACATGAACCACAGGAAGTTTGCTCCTACTCTTTCTCCCTGCTTTAGAACAGGTAATCATTGGTGCATCAACTATTCTGCCCCTCTCATTGGCCTATCTATCCTCACACGGCCCAAACCTGTGCCATTTACATTTGAGTTTTCCTACTGCATTTACGCCTTCAGTGAGTCTGATAGATCCCTAGGACCATCCCCACTCCTTATATAGCAATAGTAATGTTCCCCATGCCCCTATCTACCTCTGCACAAAATTAAGCAAGTGTAAGCTGTTGATCTTGTTCGGTGGTGTCTTGTGTAATCTGTGCATGAAATATACACCTATTAACCATTTTGTTTTCTGATACCATCTAATTTTTTTTAATAAACAAAACCTCTGGTTTCGCTTCTGATTCTGAATTGGGATTCATTGACCTATCGCTATTCTTTCTTTATAATCAAAATAAAAAATAATGTTCCTGTGGCAGAATATGACTTTATGGCCAAGTTCTTAGAAAATCACACTTCTGTGGTAATACTTGTGTTTATGCATGTGTCTGTATAATGGGATCAGAGACACATACAGTCTTGATAACATTATTTCATGCATAGGTAATAGTTTATTTTTTTTAAAGTCTCCTTCATGCAACCATCCAGAAGAATATTTATAGTGAGATACTGACTTTATCTTGTTGGCTAAATTTCCTGGTTTGCTTTGGGCTATGGATAATGTTCCTATATATCTTGGACAAATTGGCAAGCGCTTAGTACCTTGATTTTCAGAACTGCCAAATTTCTCTGAGCTCAATGGTTTGTGTAACACCTGAGGTTATAAGGTTTTATATTTATTTATATGTTTTAAATTGCTTTTTAAAAATGTGTCCTTAAAATTTGTATATTTGTTTTTAATGTTATTAATTGTTGTAAACTGCCCAAAGAGCTTCGGCTGTGGGGCAGTATACAAATGCAATAAATAAATAAATAAGAGAGGCCTAGCAAGAATATCTCTACAGTTGCATCCATCTGAGCTTAGATTTCTTCTGATGCTAAAGCACATCATTAGTTGATATTTTTTAGTGTATAACATTCTATAACCTTTTAAAATGGGTAGGGAACCAATGGATCTCCAGCTCCCATTATCAGTGAGCATTGGTCATGCAGGTTGGGGCTGATGGAAACAGGGAGACTAACAACATCTGGAGGACCATAGGTTCCCCCCTCTGTTTTAAAATTACTGTATTAGAAAGTGGGGGGGAAGATGCATGCAGCTATTGAATGACTAATTTTCTATTGCATTCAGGCAACTTTATTTTTACCACTCTTCAATGAGGAACAAGAGGATGCAGCACAGGTGCTCCAGGATGTCAGTGATTACAACAGGAGATTCTCAGGACAGCCAAGATCGGTATGTGTGGGCAGATTGAATCAATTAGACCAGGGGTACACAATTCCACTCTCCATGGCAAATAGTGTACTGTCCTATGGCTCATATGACAAGCTCCTGCTGTTCTTACAGCCTTCAGGGCTGAAGAGGGGATGAGAATCTTTCCCTCCTCCTCTGTAGCACACATTTCAGAGCTCTTGGGACATCTCAGCAGTGTAAGTACAGGGGAAACCCTTACCATTTCCCTAGAGGCAAGTTTGGAAGGAGAGCTGGTTTGTATTCCTACTGTTCTTCAAAGACAGTTGGAGTGCCTTGGAAGCAGAACAGCAAAAGGACAAACCTCAGCTTTTTGGAGGGAAAGGCCAGATCTTGTGGTTATTTGTTATTATTATTATATTTATTTTTACCCCACCCTTTTTCCAAAATTGGAACTCAAGGCGGCTTACAGATAAAAGTGGATACATATAATAAAAAGATACAAGAATCTGCATTAAGCTAAAATCAAACTGTTTGCAACATTAAAACATTAACATACACTCAAGATACTTAAAAACAATTTAAAAATAGTGCAGTTAAAACCGTGAGCAATACAGCATACCTCTTAAGCAACTGTGCTTCAGAGACAGGCCCGGCCCTCCTTCCAACCTTGGAGCTGAGGAGGAGCTTGTCCCCATGGTTGTACTAGGATTAGTCCCCACCTCACCCCTCTCTATTTCCAAGATGAAGAGGCACACCAGATTCATTTCCGCATTGCACTATGCATCATAATTCTAGCAAGAAACGTTGCTCCCCACTTGGAATTATGAAGGGGAGCAAGGGATTGTGTCTGTCTTTGCACTGTGTTGCAAAGATGAAGGAACAAGACCCTGCCCTTTGGCAAAGCCAGCCAAATTTGTGGACCCCCAATACAAATAATCTTGTTGAATTGATGAATGTTGGTGAAAATTCAAGTATAACCTATGGGATTTACTTGAGAAATACTAGCTTTTGAGGCCCAAGCATTGAGAGTTCCCAGCTTTTTGTTGTTGTTATCTGTCTTCCCTTTAGAGATTCAACCTTCCTGCTGTCCAAACAACACAGCAAGCTTAGTCAGAAAAGGCTTTATGCTGTGTAGTAGTTAAGAGGGTGATCTGTGAGCCAAAAGGTCCCTATTGGATAACTCACCCTAGCCATATACTCATTAGCTATGCTTTGGCAAACCACAATCTCTGTCTCCCCCACTGTAATAATCTATTATGATTAATGGTATTGGTCTGCCTTCTGGGGTTTCTTGTAACAATTGTTGAGATATACGCATTTTAACACTTGGGGAAAGTGATGTTTAAATATTGAGTCTTATTTAAGTATATTTTGGATTTAATTATGTTTTGGATTGAGATGTACAACCTTGAAATATATTTTATTTGTTCCATGTATGTGTTTAACCTTGTACTTCTTGCTATAAAAAACCTCTTATCCAAGATACTATTTCTATTCAATTAAAGGTCCATAGGAGTAAGTATATAGATCTATAAGGGAGTGATAAAGGGGAAGGGGGTCATGACGACACACTCTGCAGGGGAATTACAGTATCCATGTTTTTATGTGTATGTGCATGAGCTTGTAACATGTGTCAGAAGGCCCTATGATAAATGTACCATGTATAACATTTACCCAAAAATGGTTTTTCTACATTTTGTTTAGATTATGGAAAGGATTATGGATTTGCCCACATTATTGCGTCATGCATTCAGAGAAATGTTTTCTGTTGGAGGTCTCTTCTGGATGTTCCGCATCAGAATATTCCTCTGTCTTCTGGGAGCTTTGTTGTATCTGGCATCACCCTTGGATTTTCTACCTGAAGCCCTGTTTGGAATTTTGGGGTTGTTAGATGATTTCTTTGTGATCTTTTTGCTGCTCATATATATATCTATCATGTACCGAGAAGTTGTAACACAGAGGCTGAATAGATGAAGGCAAATATCAGTGACCAACATTCAGGAGCCTTAAGGGGGATGCTTAACTAAATGAGCCACTATTAAGTAATCATCCTGACACATTTTCAGTTTCTGCTATTAAATCGCTTCTAGCTAAACATCTTATATAAGCATGGAAATTGTGATCATGATGATAGCGAACTGGATTTTCAGTGTATGTTATATAAAAGAGATTTAATTCAAGATGTAATATATTGCTTACATATGTTTACAATGGATGAGTAATTGTATGTTACTCAAGGTGCCACCACTTATAAAGGAATTACTTTTCAAATATTTAACACAAAAAAAGGATTTGATTTAACTGGACATGTAAAGGCACTACTCAATGTACAGCTTCATATTCAATGTACAGTTTCAAAAACTGCTTAATGTCTCTGTGGGTGCTGAAGTGGGAGGGAATTGTTGGTTTTTTAAATAAAATTGTGTAGCATCTCTGCCTGTGCAGTAAATGCAAGCTTGGCAGCAGCATAATATTGCACAAACTTACTAAGTACAGTATTGCTTCAGCTGCAACTATGTACAATTACATGCATTTCTCTCCATATAAAATCTGTGCCATGCAATGTACACTGTCCATTGGGAAAAGTGATCTTGACCCTGCCCACACCATGACTGATGATAGTGTGTGATGCAGGTGTGTTGCTTTTTACATTGCAGGTTCAACATGATGTTCTGGATAAAATATAAGATAGCCTGTCTCAAGAGGGGATATATTGTACAATAAGAGGGGCTATACAGTATAATGCAATATTAAGTAAAACTTTGAACTTGAATCGTAACTAGGCTCCCTGATCTTGTGAAATACTAAATGCTAGCAATTAGCTAAAATCTAAAACTGAATTTTGTGCTTGAAAGAACATCTGGTAATGGGAACTATAGATATCTGGTAGATATTCTTACTTTAGGGAACCCTGTGCTTGCTTGGGAGTATTAAACTCAGTTCTGAGTAAGCATGCATAGGATCAGGCTGTATGCCTTCTAAGTTTGCATCACATGATGGCTCTGAAATGCTATGAACCACCTTGTTTGAGACATCCCCCCCATCAAACTTAAATGGTTCTTCAAGCAGGAGAAAAGGGTTGAACCAGGTGCAAAAGCACTCCTTATGGTATTGCATTTGAGACTGCAGTTGGACATGCACTGGCCTGTGAACTGCTTGCTCCCTCCATCTTGGACATACAATGAACATTGACACTGGTGCTTTGAACAGTCCAAGAAAAGAGGGGACATGGATATACATAGAAAAAGGTGGCATATCCAAGACTTACTAAACATACCCTCAAATCTACAGATTAGATGTGGGGACTTGAGGCCAATGTGCACGTAATGCCCTCGATCACTTAAATGTGAAGTCGCAGTCTTGTTTGATGGTTGGCCAGTTCCTGCCTCAAATAGTCACAGGGGAGAGAGAATGAGGGCACTGAGACATAGAGCTTCTTCACAGATATGGGATCTTCTGGAGCAGACTATGGGATCTCATACACCTCCTTTTTTCTAGTATGAATTTTCTATACCAGCATTAACCATAGTGAAGGCTTATGTCGGCATTCAGCGCTAATCTTTATAGTTAATATCAATCAAACTTTTATTTTTAAGTAGCTTCACTCTGGTTTTTAATAGTTTTAATGGCAAAACCTGGTTAGTGTTAACCATGGTTGAAGTCAGTACCAATGCAACCCTTAACCATAGCAGGGTGAATTCATGCCAGAGGAGAGTAGTGTGTGAGATATCAATTATGTAACCATGGCTAAGAGCATTTAACACTAGCTTTTTTTAAAAAATGGAGTAAGCCCTTCAATTTGGTGAAATAATTGCCAAAGAAAACATTATACCCCAATTACTAACAGAACTCTTTTTCTATTAAACTCTTTTAAGTACTTGAAAATATATTTGATCCCCTTCTTTATATATTCTAGATAAGAATACATTTTGAAATCTCTGTGTTGACCATGCATCCATTTCTGTGCAGGGATTCTGAGTGTCAATGTAGACATATGAATATGTTCAAATATATAAAGTGCGTTGGAATAACAACTTTTATAGAGTGGGGGAGGGGTGGTTTCTTCTGTTCTTGTGTATGAACAAGGCCAAAGTTCGCTTTAAATGCCCAACTGCGTTCATTCATAACAAATGCTAACTCCTTCTATAAACTTAGTCTTAAATCTCCAAAATATGGCTAGAAAAAAAATGTTTGAATGTGTGAATTCAGTCTGAGACTTACAATAGGTTTGTTCTATCTATACTTGATATGAATGTTAAAAACAAGGGAAGAAGAGATTGTTTAAGAAGAGAAGCAACTCACAAGTTCTTACTTTTTTAGGCTGCCTCTACTTCCTTTTAATACCTCTGCTTACTTTCTCCTCATCACTAGTATGTTATAGTGATGTGTTGGCTACCTCAGGTATGATGCCAGCCTGATGCACTATATGAATCTTGCTTTATTTTTGGCCAGCCCAAATCCTAACTACAGTAGGAGTCAGGGGTGAAAGTATTAAGCCACTACTGCAAGTTAAGAAGCAGAGCCTTAATCATATAATAGTTTGCACAGAGGGCTGATTTGGTATTTGATATTCCTCGAAAACAGTTGCAAAATCAAAGAGGTGGAGTCAAACCTAGTACATATTTGCCTTATATATTTTCTGGTGTCTGAATAGTTTTATTATGTAGACTATATTTCAGCTGATTACAATAACTACAGAGTTTAGTAGCCTTAATGCCCTGTTTCCTACCCACACTGATAATTTTCTTCATTCAAGTCTCACCTATATTATCAGCATAAGTCCTCTTACATAATTTTAGGATGTCTTCCAACTGGCTTTTGTAGATCTGCCCTGTCTGTCACTGGTGGTGATGTGAGACGTGGGCTCAGTCTACGTAACACCTTGTGATCCATCACTGTTCAGCACTCAACTTACGAGATTTTTGCAAGAATTCTTGCACCTCATGAAAACAATACAAGTCTTTTATTATATATTAGTGCTCCCTGTTGCCATCTCTGGTCTTGTGCATATCCTTAATTATTGGAGCCTCCCCCCCACTCCCCACCAAACTTGCATCTGTGTACCTATTCACTACAGGCACCTTGTTTATTTTTTCTACTCACTTATTTGAACTTCCATTGATGCTTAATTCATGGTATGTATATCAGCATTTTATATTCTCAGTACCTAATTTTAATCTAAACAGTCATATGATCTCTGTATAATCTCAAACGCAAACTGTTGCTTCTAAACCTAAACTGTGGAGGATAATAGGCCATTTTGATTTCTTGTTGTACAAGTCTTCTGTGTTGCTCTATAGATACTTTCCTAAGCCTTGATGGCTAATGTTTGATGTGGGGCATGAATAAGCAAATCCTATTTTACATGACTCATTATCTTAATATGTCCCTCTGAATGGTATCTGAGCACCTACCCAGCGATTTCATTCATTCCTAATAGTAACAAAGATCCATTAAATGGGGGAACATATTTCAGCTCAAACACCAGATACAGTATTATAATCAGATAAGAGTATTTTTCTGTTTTACTTCAAAACACTCCACATTCAGAAGACGAGATGGGTTTTCCAGTATTAGCTCTAAACATTTTCTGGAAGAATCATTGACCAGAAATCCTAACATTTAGGAATCAATCACATGCAAAATAAGTGAATTAAAGTAATAACAGATTTGGAATGGCAGCCATCCTTTCTAGAAATACTTGCTATAAAAATTTTGAGAAGAGAAAAAAACAAAGCTTTTATCTTTTTTTCTTTCATTTTCCTGCTAATTAATGTTGAATTATAATTAGACACTTACGATTACATAATGCTTACTATTGCACGTGCACTCTACCTTGAGGCCACCTACTCTTCTCTTTATTGCAGGTACTATATGAGTTGATTTTCATATGAGGAACAATTAATGACCAAAGTGGATTTAAAATGGCTTCCAGAGATTTATGGGGTATAGAATGCGTGCTACTATAGATCTTTTACACAAAAATATAATTGGACTCATGTTTTTACTGATAATAAACCATGTTTGAAATAAGATAAAATATTCTCTGTCTATTTATTTCTGCATACTTGTAACAGTATAATCTTATCGTTTATTTACTGAAACATTTTAAAACACAAGACTTTACAATACATTAAGGACACTTTCTTCTAAAATGTTTGAATAGTAGCTTACTGATATTATAGGTTTGGCTGAATTTTCTGAGGTCTTTTAAAATACATTTAAGTGCCTGTATATAAAGATACTGGTATAATAGTTTTTTTATTATTATTTCTTATCTGCCCTTCACCAAAAGGCCGCAGGACAGGTTACAACACTTTGGAGGCCCTTTCCACATTGACCTGCTGAGAACTTCCTGTACATCTCCTATACACACAATTGTGTGCATTGTGGAGCCCAGTTTGCACCTTGGTACACCAGCAAGCTAAGGGCAATGAAACAGGCTGGACAATGGCTAGAGTGCAAGTGGTGAAAGATGTGCTGTGAGGCTGCTCGGGCACAAGTAAAACATAACTGCCTACTGTGTGGCAGTGAGGGCGGTAAAGAAGACCCACTACTCTGCTACCATTGCATCCTCAAGTAGCCATCCAGTGGAGCTTTTCCGAATTGTCAGTGATCTGTTGACATCAGCTCCAGGAAATGGAGTTTTAGACCCTTCAGAGGCCCACTGTGAATTGTTTGCAAGGCACTTTGAGATAAAGTTGCTCACCTCCGTAGCAATCTTGATGCCCCATCCACATGTACTGTATTCCCCAGTGATGGGTCCAGTGCAATGTCTGCTGCAACTTCTTGGGATCAGTTTCAGTTGATACAGCCTGATGATGTGGACACGGTGCTTGCGATGATGTGGCCAGCAACGTGTCCTCTCAACATAAGAACATAAGAAGAGCCTGCTGGATCAGGCCAGTGGCCCATCTAGTCCAGCATCCTGTTCTCACAGTGGCCAACCAGGTGCCTGGGGGAAGCCCGCAAGCAGGACCCAAGTGCAAGAACACTCTCCCCTCTTGAGGCTTCCGGCAACTGGTTTTCAGAAGCATGCTGCCTCTGACTAGGGTGGCGCAGCACAGCCATCACGGCTAGTAGCCAATGATAGCCCTGTCCTCCATGAATTTGTCTAATCTTCTTTTAAAGCCGTCCAAGCTGGTGGCCATTAGCCCTGTCCTCCATGAATTTGTCTAATCTTCTTTTAAAGCCGTCCAAGCTGGTGGCCATTACTGCATCTTGTGGGAGCAAATTCCATAGTTTAACTATGCGCTGAGTAAAGAAGTACTTCCTTTTGTCTGTCCTGAATCTTCCAACATTCAGCTTCTTTGAATGTCCACGAGTTCTAGCATTATGAGAGAGGGAGAAGAACTTTTCTCTATCCACTTTCTCAATGCCATGCATACTTTTATACACTTCTATCATGTCTCCTCTGACCCGCCTTTTCTCTAAACTAAAAAGCTCCAAATGCTGCAACCTTTCCTCGTAAGGGAGTTGCTCCATCCCCTTGATCATTCTGGTTGCCCTCTTCTGAACCTTTTCCAACTCTATAATATCCTTTTTGAGATGAGGCGACCAGAACTGTACACAGTATTCCAAATGCGGCCGCACCATAGATTTATACAACGGCATTATGATATTGGCTGTTTTATTTTCAATACCTTTCCTAATTATCGCTAGCATGGAATTTGCCTTTTTCACAGCTGCCGCACACTGGGTCGACATTTTCATTGTGCTGTCCACTACATACCCGAGGTCTCTCTCCTGGTCGGTCACCGCCAGTTCAGATCCCATGAGCGTATATGTGAAATTAAGATTTTTTGCTCCAATATGCATAATTTTACACTTGTTTATATTGAATTGCATTTGCCATTTTTCTGCCCAGTCACTCAGTTTGGAGAGATCTTTTTGGAGCTCTTCACAATCCCTTTTTGTTTTAACAACCCTGAACAATTTAGTGTCGTCAGCAAACTTGGCCACTTCACTGCTCACTCCTAATTCTAGGTCATTAATGAACAAGTTGAAAAGTACAGGTCCCAATACTGATCCTTGAGGGACTCCACTTTCTACAGCCCTCCATTGGGAGAACTGTCCGTTTATTCCTACTCTCTGCTTTCTGCTTCTTAACCAATTCCTTATCCACAAGAGGACCTCTCCTCTTATTCCATGACTGCTAAGTTTCCTCAGAAGTCTTTGGTGAGGTACCTTGTCAAACGCTTTTTGAAAGTCTAAGTACACTATGTCCACTGGATCACCTCTATCTATATGCTTGTTGACACTCTCAAAGAATTCTAATAGGTTACTGAGACAGGACTTTCCCTTGCAGAAGCCATGCTGGCTCTGCTTCAGCAAGGCTTGTTCTTCTATGTGCTTAGTTAATCTAGAGTTTGTTGAGGTGCATCCCTGGATGACTGAGTGCATCCAAGGTGTGGCCAATGTATATTTGCAGGAGGGAGTGGTCCAAGCTGCCATGAAAGAGATGGTGATCGGACCGCTTGTGAAAAAGCCCACCTTGGACCCATTGGTTTGTGACAACTACCGCCCAGTCACAAATATCCCCCTTTTAGGGAAGGTGATTGAGAGGGTTATAATGCAGCAATTGCAAGTACTCTTGGATTATCTTGAGCCATTCTAATCTGGGTTCAGGCCTGTTTATGGGACTAAACCTGCCTTGATTGTCCTGATGGATGACCTTTATTGGGAGAAGGATGGGGAGTTTGACCCTATTATTCTTTCTTGATCTCTTGGCTTTTGATTCCATTGACCATGGTATCCTTCTGAGTCAACTTGGTGAGTTGGGTATCAGAGGCACTGTTCTGCAGTGGTTCTGATCCTACCTCCAGAGTCGTTTTCATAGAATCATAGATCAGCTTGATGATCCCGTGTCATAGAATAGTAGAGCTAGAAGGGGCCTATAAGGCCATCGAGTCCAGCCCACTGCTCAATGCAGGAATCCAAATTAAAGCATACCCGACAGGTGGCTGTCCAGCTGCCTCTTGAATGCCTCCAGTGTTAGAGTCCACCACCTCCGTAAGGTAATTGGTTCCATTGCCTTACCACTGTAATAATTAAGACATTTTTCCTGATGTTCAGTTGAAATCTGGTGTCCTACAACTTGAGCCCATTATTCCATGTCCTGCAATCTGGGATAATCGAGAAGAGATCCTGGCCCTCCTCTGTGTGGCAACCTTTCAAGTACTTGAAGAGTGCTATCATATCTTCCCTCAGTCTTCTCTTTTCAAGGCTAAACATGCCCAGTTCTTTCAGTCTCTCCTCATAAGGCTTTATTTCCAGTCCCCCATTCATCCTCGTTGCCCTCCTCACAGTTTTGTATGTCAGGGAGCTTTAGGTCCACAGCGTAACAACAAAAACTAATATTTCTTCCTGATGTGCCAATTTGCTTTTTACAGGGATAAACTTTTTTTTAAAAAAAGTTGCATCTCCCACCTGCAGTCTGAAGTGGTACTGTCTACTCTACCTCAGGGTTCTATCCATTTATTTGGCTGTATGCATCCAAAACCCTGGTCTGTTTCCATTCTGCAAAAATGTACTCCTTTCACAGAGAGGCTTATACTATGACAGAGCTAGGAAAATCTTGGCCTTCCAGATGTTGTTGGACTCCAACTCCCATCAGCCCCAGCCATCGTGGCCAATGATCAAGGATGATGGGAATTGTAGTTCAGCAAACATATGGAATTAAAATATGGATTAAAATGGACGGGAATGGGATATTTTCAATAAGGCAACTACAAAATATTTTATGCAGGAAATGAGATATTAAGAAGAAATGAGTTTGCTTTAACAGTAAGAAGTGATGTAGCAAAAGCAATTAGAAGCTGTAACACAAGGTCTGAGCAAGTGATATCAATGAGATTTAACAGGAAACCTATTAACATAACCATCATCTAAGTCTACGCTCCAATGGCAAACACAGAGGAGGAGGAATTGGAGAGATTTTACGCAGAAGTACAGGAAGAAATTGATCACACACCAAAACAAGATGTGCTGATAATCATGGGGGACTGGAATGCAAAAGTAGGAAACAGAGAAGAACTAGGAATTGTGAGGAAATGGGATTTAGGAGATAGAAATTAAGCAAGAGAAAGACATTGAATTCTGGGAAGCCAATCATTTGTTTCTTACAAACACATTGCTTGAGCATCCAAAAAGACGACTGTACATGTCGACATCACCAAATGGTGGATATAGGAATCAAATTGATTATATAATTGGTAGCAGAAGATGGAGAATGTCCATACTTTCTGCGAAAACAAGACTGGGAGCAGACTGTGGTACAGATCATGAACTGGTAATATCGAAAACCAGAGTAAAGTTAAAGAGGAACAACAAAGCAATCATAATGCCGAAATACAATTTAAATAACATCCCAGAAGAATATAAAGATCAAATAAGGAACAGATCTGAGGCTTTAAACTTAGTTGACAGAGAACCAGAAGAACTATATTATTAGGGAAGAATGCAAAAAGACTATTCTAGTTAAAAAGAGAGAAAGACCTCAATGGAAGACTGAAGAAACTCTTAAAATGATTAGAGAGAAGGAAAGCAAAAGAAGATAGAAACATGGTTAGAACCCTAAATGCAATAATACAGAGACTAGTACATAGGGACAAAGAGAACTATTACAACAGTTATTGTAAAGAAATAGAAGCAGACAACAAAATAGGTAGAACAAGAGCCCTATTCCAAACGATTAGAGAAATTAAAGGGAAATTTAAACCAAGAGTAGGGATGTTGAATAAATAATCAATAGGGGAGCACACTGACTGACTGAGATAAAATAAAAAGAAGATGGAAGCAATACACTGAAGAACTCGATAAAAGAGATGCAAGGATGAAGATTCATTCATGGAGGAACCGTATGATGAAGAACCAGAAATGTTAAGAATGTGAGGTGAAAGCTGCTCTTAAAATACTTGGAAGAAACAAATCACCAGGAACAGATGGCATACCAATAGAATTGCTACAAGTTACTGAGACTAAATCTGTCCACATTTTGACAAAAAATTGTCAACAAATATGGAAAACAAAACAATGGCACACAGACTGGAAGCGTTCAATATACATCCCAATTCCAAAGAAAGGGGATCCCAGGAAATGCAGTAATTATCGAACTATTGCCTTAATATCCCATGCAAGTAAAGTAATGCTCAAGTTTCTACAACAAAGGCTCTTACTATACATGGAGCGAGAAATGCCAGATGCCCAAGCTGGATTTAGACAGGGAAGAGGCACCAGAGATCATATTGCAAACACACATTGGATAATGGAACAGACCAAGGCATTTCAGAAGGAAACCACCCTGTGCTTTATAGATTACAGCAAAGCCACTGACTGTGTAGATCATGAAAAACTATGGAATGCTTTAAAAGAAATGGGGGTGCCACAGCATCTGATTGTCCTGATGTGCAACATATACTCTGAACGAGGGGCTACTGTGAGGACAGAATATGGAGAATCCGATTGGTTCCCATTGGAAAGGGTGTGAGATAGGGGTGTACTTTATCACCCTATTTGTTTAATCTATATGCAGAACATATATGGAAAGCGGGATTGGACCAAGATGAAGGAAATGTGAAACTTGGAGGGAGAAATATCAATAATTTAAGATATGCAGACGATACCATACTACTAGCAGAAACCAGGAATGATTTGAAACGAATGCTGATGAAAGTTCAAGGGGAAAGCACAAAAGCAGGACTACAGCTGAACACCAGGAAGACTAAAGTAATGACATAAAGAAGATTTATGTAACTTAAAGTTGACAACGAAGACATTGAACTTGACAAGGATTATACCTTTGCACAGTCATTAACCAAAATGGAGACAATAGTGAAGAAATCAGGAGAAGGCTAGGACTGGCGAGGGTAGCTATGAGAGAACTAGAGAAGGTCCTCAAATGCAAAGATGTATCACTGAACACTAAAGTCAGGATCATTCAGACCATGGTATTCCCGATCTCTATGTATGGATGTGAAAGTTGGACAGTGAAAAAAGCGGGTAAGAGAAAAATCAACTCATTTGAAATGTGGTTTTGGAGGAGAGCTTTGGACATACCACAGACTGCGAAAAAGACAAATAATTGGGTGTCAGAACAAATTAAACCAGAACTATCACTGGAAGCTAAAATGATGAAACTGAGGTTATCATACTTCGGACACATCATGAGAAGACATGATTCACTAGAAAAGACCATAATGCTGGGAAAAACAGAAGGGAGTAGAAAAAGGGGAAGGCCAGTCAAGAGATGGATTGATTCCATAAAGGAAGCCACAGACCTGAACTTACAAGATCTGAATCAGGTGGTTTATAATAGATGCTATTGGAGGTCGCTGATTCATAGGGTCACCATAAGTCATAATCGACTTGAAGGCACATAGCAACAACAACAAAAACATATGGAGGGCCAAAGGTTCCCCAGCCCTGAAGCCAAATCTTTACTTTCTCTGGATAATTTTGACATTCATTTACTTCAGTCCAAATCATCCCCAAGAAAACATATATATATTATTGGTGAGCCTGGTCCAAATCCCCACTCACTAATAAAGCTTACTGAGTGGTTTGGGTCAGTCACCATTGTTTAGCCCAATTTACTTAATAGAGGTCTAAATTTGTAGTATACCAATGCCCCCATATACTGCACAGAAAAGCCATGAGTCATTCAAACTGACTAGAGCCCAAGCCCTAGAAAGGAACATTCCCCAACTCAACAAAAACTTTTTTATTTTTTGGAAGGACTTGGGTGACAATCTGGATCTTAATTATTATTTACAGCAGATTTCTTTTTGTCTAAAAATGAAATGTTTTGTGCCTTCATAAGGAGATGATCTGTTTTTGCATGAGGAACAGATGCTTAATTAGTGGCAGAGCAGGAGAGGGAAGAGCAAAGCAAAGTGAGAATGCTAATAGAATGGCTCATTGCTGGCAGGTGACTAATGAGTAGTAGTGGGTATATCAGGTGTTACTAATAGCTTGGCTCAGAAAGCTGTTGTGCTCCGCTCAAAGCATATGCTGTGCTTCAGATAACAAATTTTATTTCTCCCACTCTTCCCTACAAATTTTTGCTGCAGTCAACAAATGGCCTGTGCTTAAGGGTTGCCAATTGATGGGGGGGGGGAGCTGAGCCAGCTCTTATATCTTTAGTGTGTCATGGTTACCCCGCTGTGGTAACAGGGCCTATCTGAGTACAAAAGGGATTGACCCAAGAGACAGGAATCAAACAGCTCTTTGCTGAAGTTTCTTCTTGCAGCGTTTCGTTGGCTAGCAATTCATTTTTTAATGAATTGCTTCTTGAACTCACGGTCGCCCTACGGGGTCCTAGTCCACAAGTTGAGAACTGAAGGTGTTACACACCAGAAGATCTCTCAAACTGGACATTTACCATTTCACTGCATTCACAAAAGAATAATTTGAAAAAGAGATGGGAAAGATGAGTGTCACTGCTACTCAGTGTGCGTGAGGCCCTCATCTGGACAACTACCTTCCATTTGGAGGGGGAAGATCAGGGAAATAATCAGTACTCTAGAAGCAGTCTGCTTCTCACAAGCCAGCTCCAGAAACTCTGGAGGCCCTCTAGCCAGATTCTAAAGCCACCAAGCTCTTGCCTTTCTGGTCCATGCTGTGGGTAGGTGTGAGCTACGTTCCAGGATTTGAAAATAAGCTTCCACTGTGGCATGAAGCACCTTTAGCTATCAAGCTGTACAAAAATCCAGAAAGTTGGTCATCTTTGCATAATACAATGTTATGCCATAACACTTTTATTTTGCTTCCCTTCTATTACTGGAGCTTTCTCTGAAGGAGGAGGAAAATCACTAAAAATTTATGAGCCTTGATCCAGCAATGTGCAGACTTAGGCTGATGCAAACACAGCTGTACATTTGGATGTACATCCACATTCATTACAATAGTCATCCAAGTCCTGCTCACCTGGCTGGATATACCTTTTGAGGCAGGTATGCAGCAACATCTGGGCATGATCCTTGTGCATGGCTAGGGCTGGGTTGGGGGCATGGAATTGCAAAAATGTTCATGAGACAGGATTTATGTTCCAATCCTATAGCCCATACCTCTTCAATGCATAGGTTACGACCCTGAGGCCATGCTAGATGGGTTGGAGAAAGACTTACTTTTGCCTCCTCTCTAGATGGAGTTGAACCTGCTGCCTCCCACAACCACCAGGAAAGCTTCCAGTTCATTGCAGCAGCAGAGAAAGGAGGTGGCAGAGGCAGCAGAGAGGGGCGGTTCCGGCAAGCCACAAAGGAAAACGAATGACAAGCCAGGGCAGTTCCAAAGCAACTGTCCTGCTCTGCTAAGCCACCGGTGCTTGCCGCACTGATGTTGCTGCAGGTTCAGTGGTGGAGGACAAGGAGGGAAGTGGCCAGCAGCAGGACAGTTGCTAAGGAACTGCCCTGTCGTGTCCTGAGTTTTCTGCATGAATCACCTGGGCCATCCACCTCTATCTCCCTCCGTCGCTTCTCTCCTCCTTGCGGGATGGGTGGAATACTTAACCAGGTCTAAAGGGGTGAGGGGACGGGAGGGGGAAACAGAGGAAGCCTTAGGCAGGTCTAAAGAGGGTGAGTGGGGGAAGGGAGGGAGGCTTAGCCAAGTCTAAACCACCACCACCCCACTAACTCATTTTTTTGGTCCTACCCTGTGGGCCAACTTTAACAGGAGGGTGGGGCAACCCTCCTGTCAATCATGTGGCATCACATCAAAAGTGAAAATGTGAAAGTGCGTCCCATGTTGTGAGTTGGGAGTCAGAGGTGGGTCTCAAGTCTGGACCAATTGAAGACCACTTCCTTGCAAGTAAGCCCCATTGAACTCACTTCTTTTGAGTAGAGTTGCATAGGATGCACTGCTCCATTTATCAGTCACTCAGTCATCACAGTTCTCTCACGTAATGAGTAAGCCTAATTGAAAACACAATGGCCATACCAGTTCAGCAGATGAGAGTAAAGTATTTCATGTCACCCTTTGAACTAAAAAAACTCAGCCAGAAACGGACAAACATTCACATCTCCATGACTTAACAATTTGCAGCTCTGCTTCTCTCCCCCAAAAATGTATGTGTTCCACGGACAGCCTAAAAGAAAGTTCATTGCAAAAGTTCACTCTTCCCATTAATAACTAGTTTCATTTCTGCAGATCCAGGACTCAAAATTATCTTTAACCTTCAACATAGTGCCAACTGTTAAGTTATCATATATAACTCTTTACCTTTATTTATTTATTTATTTATTTAAGTATTTATAAGCTGAATCCCCACACAGCCATGAAGCGCACTGTGACCTTGGGCCAGTCACTGCCTCTCAGCCTCATGAAAACCCTCTTCATAGGGTCACCATAAGTCAGGATCGACTTGAAGGCAGTACATTGACATTGATTGAAGCTGCACTTTTGATAGAAGTACATCGAGGTAGCTTACAACATACAAAGACACACAAAAAATATAAAAACCAATAAAAACATCATTAGAAAAAAACAATAAAAGCATACTGCATTGGTCAGAGAGAAATTCCTGTTAAAATGCCCGTCTAAAAAGTTTGGTTTTCAAGAGAGGTCTAAAAAAAGAAAGGATGGTTCCTGTCGAACCTCTGTTGGTAGGGAGTTCCACATGGTGGGAACCTGCCACACTAAAGGCTCAGTCCCTGGTGGAGGCCAACTGAACCTCAGGGGCCACCAAAAGTGCCCTGTTGGAAGATCTTAGTGATTGAGATGAAACAAGGAGTCAGGCAGTCCTTCAAGTACTTTGGGCCCAAGTTGTTTAGGGCTTTGTGAATTCACACAAGTACCTCGAGCCTGGCTCGGTAGCAAACTGGCAACCAGTGCAGCTCTTTCAGCAGCAGGGTAACATGTTGTCAGTAATCCGCTCCTGTAAGCAGTCAGGCTGCTGCATTCTGCACTAGTTGCAGCTTCCGGACCAGATACAAGGGCAGCCCCACATAACGCATGTTACAGTAATCAAGTCTTGAGGTTACCAATGCATGGGCTACTGTGGTCAGGATATCACGGTCTAGGAACAGTCACAGTTGGCATACCTGCCAAAACTGACATAAAGCACTCCTTTCAACTCAGAGGAGGCCCTTAGCCAGCGCTATGCTCTGTTGTCAACAAACTGCCCGGAATTGATTCTAGTGCAATATCAAGGGATTATCAATGCTTTAGGATACACTGGGAGCACGAATAAAGCAGACGGACACCCTGGTTTGCAGTTAGTATCCAAACCATGGTACGACAAAGAATGTGTTCTTTGAAAAATTCCCTCCTGGCTAAATATAAGCTTTACAGAGCCCTTGATCTCCTGTCTCTGCCCCATTTGGCGCTGAAGAGAAGTTATAAAACCCTGCTATCTGAAAAAAAGAAAAAGGCACAGTGCGTGACCTGGCAAAATTTAATTAAAGCCTCCAGGCTGAAAGATTCGGCTGCATTCTGGAGACTGGTGGCTAAGGGCTGGCAATCCAAGTTAAGGGCCATGGATTCCCACATTCCAGTAGGTGCATGGGAATCACACTTTCGTGATATCTATGCTAAGTCACATGGCCACCTGTGCATCCCGTGGGAGGAGCTCCATTCTCTCCTGGAATGGCCTCCAGTAACTATCTCTGAAATCATCTCCCTAATTAACACGCTTAAAACCGGAAAAGCCCCCGGAAGTGACAACATAGTGCCTGAGGCACTGAAGGAGAATACAGATTGGTGGGCCCCAATCCTGGCAGTTCTATTTACTGTTATTGATCAATCCGCGCAAATCCCGGCTGACTGGAGATTTGCAATTGTTGTGCCTATTTTTAAAAAAGGAAATAGAGCTGACCCGGCCAATTATAGGCCCATAAGCCTATTGAGCGTTATTAGTAAGCTATACGCCAAACACCTCCTTGAAAAATTAACTACTTGGCTGGAGGAGGAGAAAATCCTAGTAGACGAACAAGCGGGGTTCAGGACAGGGAGATCGACCGCGGACCAAGGGCTAGTTCTTCAACACCTGGCCGAAAAATATACCGCTACTCCAAGTGGAAGGTTATTTGCTGCGTTTATCGATTTCAAATTGGCATTCAACTCAATCTCTAGGGACAGACTTTGGCTCAAGCTGGGGAGTACTAACATTGATAGAAGGCTGCTATATCTAATCAGGAGCCTGCATGAGAACACAAGTCTAAGGGTTAGATTTAATCATGTCGGGCACTTGTTGGAGCATGTTCCCACCTTTAATGGGATCAAACAGGGTTGCATCCTTGCACCCACCCTATTTAACCTGTATGTCAACTTGATAGTCAACCACCTTGCGCTTGTAAATTCTCATCCCCCCAAATTGGCTAACAGACCCCTGTCCATATATGCCGATGATGCTGTTCTTTTATCCCAAACCAGTGTGGGCCTTCGACGCCTCTTGAGGGCACTTGCTTCCTACTGTAAGAAGGAAAGGCTGACAATTAATTATGATAAATCTAAGGTTATAATCTTCACTAAGAAGGCGGCCAATCACCGATGGCAAATAAATGATAATCGGATTCAGTAGGTTACTGTGTATAGGTACCTGGGAATTATTTTCCACTCTACTGGCTCCTGGAAACCACAAATCACCAATTCTATTGTGAACGCACAGAGGAATATAAAGGTGTTGTCCTTCTTTTACAGTAAAAGGGGTCAACATATTCCCTCTGCGATACAGGTTTTTAGTGCCAAGGTAATAGCACAAATGCTGTATGGTGCACAATTTTGTGCTTTCGAGGACTTTGTGGCTTTGGAAGCTATTCTATCTAAATTCCTTAGATCCATACTTTGTCTCCCTCCCTGCGTACCTAACGTAGTTGTTCGCCTCGAGGCTGGTCTTCTCTTAGAGTCCTGTGTTTGGATCTACAGATTCAATTACTGGCTCAAGATGGTTTTCATCCCTTTAGGGTTGGCCCCTCTGATGTTAGAAGATTCTTTTCAGACCAAGTGGAAGCGCTTACTATATAATAAAATGTATACCCTTGGCTTTTCCCCTGAGGCACTTATTGAACTTGGGTTTTCTCAGGCCAAAATGGCTATTCTTCAACGGATCAAGGATGTCAAACTCCAAACGGCTTTAAGTTTGGTTGCGGCATATCGTAACCCGGGTTTGAATCGTAGAGTTTTCTCTCTTGTGCCCTATCTGGTAAATTTAACTGTCGCTAAATATAGGAAAGCGTTCACACTGGCTAGACATAATGTCCTGCCCTCTACTTTGCTTGAGGGCAGATACAATGGAGTTCCCTACTGTGAATGGGTCTGTCCATGTGAGAATGGGGAGGTAGAGACAATAGCACATGTCCTTCTGTACTGTTCTTTTTATCAAGATATCCGCTATGTTTTTATTACTCCTATTATACAAGCACTTTCAGAGGATTCCAAAGCTGGTTATCTTTCTTTCCTGTTAGCCGACTGTAATACAACAGTCACCATTAAGGTAGCCAAATTTTGTGCAGCTGCCATTACTTGTAGGAAAAAGATACTAGACATGGAGCAAATATTTTAATTGTTAATTACTCTTTATTCCCACGTTTTTATCCTGTGGTTTTTTTTTTGTAAAATGTAATCTCTGTATGGTATTTATACAAACTCGGCTGGTCTATGACCGAAATAAATTTCATTCATCGAGGAGTACTCCCAAACGGCATAGCTGCTCCTTCAGAAGAAGTGCAATCCCATCCAGGGCAGGCAATGGACCTATCTTCTGGTCATGGGAACCACTCGCCCACAAGGCCTGTGTCTTTCCAGGATTCAGGCTCAGTTTATTTGACCCTCATCCAGTCCACCACTGCATCCAGACACCTGAGCTTGCATAGCCTCTCCTGATTCAGATGTAATGGGAAAATAGAGCTGGGTATCATCAGCGCACCTTGCTCCAAAACTCTGGATGACTGCTCCTAATGGCTTCATACAGATGTTGAATAGTACTGGGGACAATGTAGTACCCAAGTATGAATGGAGCCACCGCAGCACAGTAACACGAATGCCAATCCTACAGAGATGGTCCAGAAGGATACCATCCTCCGAGTTCCGACTCATAGGGAGGCTCGGAGGATGGTAACAAGAACTAGGGCCTTCTCAGTGGTGGACCCTGAACTGTGGAATAGTCTTCCTGATGAGGTGTGCTTGGCGCCGACGTTGTTATCTTTTCGGCGCCAAGTTAAAACCTTCCTCTATTCTCAGGCATTTTAGTCTTTTAGTCTTTAAATGTGTTTAAATTGATTTTAGATCCCATTTACATGTTTTTATACTGAGCTATTGGATTTTTATTGTGTATATTTATATTTTTCTGTTGTACACTGCCCAGAGAGCTATGCTAGTCGGGCGGTATAGAAACTCAACAAATAAATAAATAAATAAATAAATGGTGAATGGTGTTGAAAGCCACAGAGAGACTGAGCAGGAGAAACAGGGTTGCACTTCCCCTGTCCTTCTCTCTGTAAAGGTCATCCATCAGGATGACAAAGGCTGATTCAGTCCCAAATCCAGGCCTGAACCCAGACAGGAATGGATCCAGATCATCATTCTCTTTCAGGAATCACCTTTCCCAGTATTTGAGACTGGGTGATAGCTGTTGCAATCAGTTGGGTGGGTCCTAGGCTGTGTTGTTTTTTAATAGTGGCCACACTACTGCCTCCTTTAAGGCTGCTGGCACCATCCCCTCATGCAAAGATGCATTTACCACTCCCTGGACCCACCTGGTCAGCCCTCCTTATATCTCTCTAGATCAGCCTTCCCCAACCTCATGCCTTCCAGATATTTTGGATTACAAATCCTATCCTCCCCCATCAGCTTGGCCAATGGTAAAGGATGATGGGAGTTGTAGTCCAAAAAGAGCACACGACTGGAGAAAGCTGGCCTAGATCTACTATTGTACTTTTTAATCTCTTCTCCCCTTGTTTCTGCAAGGGGGGCAACTGTTATATTAATCTGAATTATTCTTGGTCTGATTGCTTGGTCCTACTTTGCCCCCAAAAGAAATGTTTCCATACAGAAATGAATCAGGCCATTATATATTTTAATTTCTATCCAGCTTTTTCAGTAATGCAACTCACAAAGCAGTTAAAAAGACAAAAATATTAAAAAAACTTTAAAATTATAAACACAACCCAATAAACCCAATGGGTTGTATCCAATGAAGTCATCCTGTTAGCACAAGGACTTCCACCTGCACAACAGGACTCCCCCCTCTCTCCTCATGCAGCTCCCAAATCAGTTCTGAGGTGCCCCCCAACCCTCCAGAGGAGATTTAGGAATACATGGAGATAGGAAATTGCACTGCACAGCTGGAAATCCTTACGTTATAGGATGACTGTGTTGACTACAACCCTATATACTAAAACCCAGCAACTTCCAAAGCTATCAAAAGCTTGGTGAAATATAACCATTTTCGATGATCATTTTGAAATATGAAACGAGAGAGCCTGGTGAATTCAAATGGAAAGAATCTAAGAGCACTGGTGCCACCACTCAAAAGACCATATTCAGTAGGAATAAAAACTTTGGCATCATCAGTAATAGCACCTGAATAAACAATTCTCCAGATTAATTCCTGGAAAGGCTCTCTAGGTTATTTCAGATCTAGGCCATTAGGGCTTCAGAGGTCAGGACTAGTGACTTGAATTTTGCAAACAAACTGGTGGCCAATTAAGACAATAAAGAATGTGCATTATTATGTGTTTGCCACCCTCCAGCAAGAGCAAGCCTCCTGCATTCTGCACCATTTCTGAACATTCTTCAAGGCAGCCCACGCACAGCACAATGACTTAATGAAGTCAAAGATGTTTCCAGAAGAGAGAGAGTGGCCAAGTCTTGGAATTCGTTACAGGGAACTCATTCTATACAGCAGGGGAGGGGGGAGCCTGCATCCCACTACATGTTTTTAGACTCCAAGGCCCATCAGCCAGCATAGCCAAGAGGGATAATGGGAGTTGTAGTACAGCAACATCTGGAGTGCCACAGGTTCCTCACTCCCAGTACACAGATCTCCCATAGTTGAACTCCAAGAAAATACTGGCAATGTGGTGATAATAAAGCTATCAAGATGGGAAAGGTGAATCAACTTGGAGATTAGTCATTGGGTGAGTGGGCTTTAGAGAGGCGTTAAATGAGACTGAAAATGTAAACTAGCTTGGCGTCCACCCACCCTCCCATCTTTAACAAGTGATGTTTTTCTTGCTAAGAATGCAATGGAGCAACTGGCTTTCTTACCAGATTTTCCGCAGTTAGAGGTCAGTATTTTCAGCTTGCCTGATCAATGTTCAAGGGTGTTCAGATTAACACACAGGCAATCGTAAGCTAAAGAAAGGGTCTCGTAAATGGTTCTGGCCATGAATTGGTTCACCAGCCACTAAGGAGGGCACAGCACCAGGTACAGTCTAAATAAAAAAACAATGGCAAGCAGTCATGTAAATAGGTTAAAAGAAATACTTTGGAGATTTTGTTTGTTTTGCAACCCTACTGCTCCTTCTTTAACCACATCCACATAAAATTGTCTTCTTTCCTTTCGTTAGCAAAAATAAATAAACAAACAAACATAACAGATGACGTAAGAGTTTTTTTGTTTTACAGCTCCAAAGATAGAAGTGGTCCCATGTCTTGCTCAAACCACAGAAAATAAGATGCCCCAAAGCACAAAACATCAGGGCAGGAACGCAGGGCCAGCCCACCCTAACAGACAGAACAGATGACTGCTTGGGGCACCAGAATTTTGGGGAGCTCTGAACTAATCAAGAAAATCTAGGATGAACACAATGCCCAGCCTCCAAGAGGTCTTCTGTATCTTTAAAAGTTGTGGAGGGGGAAAGGAGAATTCCACCTTGTGGTTTTTCTCATTACAGAGTTGCAAGAACACCTGCACTTGGCTGACTTTCTCTTCTCCTAAAGATACAGGAGTAGTCTCAGGCAATGAACCTGGCAACCCTAGGTCTGAGGAATTTCCCCTCCCCCGTTTTCCCAGTTGAAGCGCCTTTCCCATCACTTCACAGAAGTGAATGGAGCAAACGCCCCTTCCCTTCGGAACAGGGAAAAAAGGGGGCAATCAGGAAAACCTTTGAGGGTGGTGGCAAAATTAATGTTTTCATAGAGCAACATAAGAACTTGAGCAGAACGCGTATCCCCACCACCACCAGGAATTTAACTGGGGCCCTACAGATGTTGGACTCCCATCAGCCCTAACCAGCATGGCCAGCGTTCAGGCATAATGGGAGTTACAGTCCAACAACCTCCCTGCTTCATATGAATCACAAAGGTGTGGGAGTGGAAAAGATACTGGGGCAGAAGAAGCAGTTTCATCTCGGACAGGAAGACCCATGGAAAGAGCGGTCACTGCCTATAGTGGTGTTGTTTTTAATGGTGCTACCATGACCCCAGCCAACGAGATAGAGGACCACTGTAACAATGTCAAAACCTTTTTTGAACATCTAACACATATTGTTCCTATTCCACCACTAAACTTTAGGCCAGTAGTGGAGATTATCTGCTTAATTTCACAGCTTTTTTGAACATCTAACACATATTGTTCCTATTCCACCACTAAACTTTAGGCCAGTAGTGGAGATTATCTGCTTAATTTCACAGCTGCTGGCAACGTGGCTGCATGCTGTAAGAAAGCTCAGTGTTTTGGAAAGTTTTTTTTTTTTAGTGCTTGTTCTTATAAATTTTATTTTATTTATTTATTTATTTAATTAAGCTTATATACCGCCCGACTAGCAACAGCTCTCTGGGCCCCAGTATCTTTTCCACTCCCACACCTTTGTGATTCATATGAAGCAGGGAGGTTGTTGGACTGTAACTCCCATTATGCCTGAACGCTGGCCATGCTGGTTGGGGCTGATGGGAGTCCAACATCTGTAGGGCCCCAGTTAAATTCCTGGTGGTGGTGGGGATACGCGTTCTGCTCAAGTTCTTATGTTGCTCTATGAAAACATTATCTTTTCCCTCTATTTATCCCAGAATGAGCAGATGAGAAATAGATCACCAGTTGCCATGTTTCGCTTCCTCCTCCCCTCACACACCACCTTCTTGTAATAGTTCAGAGACAGCCAGCATGATGCCTTCAAAAGGATGTGGATTTACAACTCCATTTTGGCAGGTGCTCATGGGAGTTGTAGTCTAACAACATCTGGAGAGCACCATGTTCGCTACCCCCAGTGCAGCTGAACACAACATGTGACATGACACCATCACACTGTGCATTGACCTGCTTGTGCCTCACATCATTGCTTAATGCAGACTAGGCAGGGCCCAGCTTGATGATGCCATGTCATAGAATAGTATAGTTGGAAGGGGCCTATAAGGCCAACAAGTCCAACCCCCTGCTCAGTGCAGGAATCCAACTTAAAGCACACCCGATAAGTGGCTATCCAGCTGCTTTTTGAATGCCTCCATTGTTGAACAGCCCACCACCTTCCTAGGTAATTGGTTCACTGTTGTACCGCTCTAACAGTTAGGAAGTTTTTTCCCTGATGTTCAACCAAAATCTGGCTTCCTGTAACCTGAGCCCATTATTTTGTGTCCTGCAACCTGGGATGATCAAAAAGAGATCCTGGCCCTGCTCTGTGTGACAACCTTTCAAGTACTTGAAGAGTGTCATCATATCCCTCCCCTCAGTCTTCTCTTCTCAAGGCTAAACATGCCCAGTTCTTTCAGTCTCTCCTCATAGACTTTGTTTCCAGTCCCCTGATCAACCTTGTTGCCCTTCTCTGAACCTGTTCCAGTTTGACTGAATCCTTCTTAAAGTGCGATGTCCAGAACTGGATGCAATACTTGAGATGAGTCCTAACCAGTGCAGAATAAAGGGGAACTAATACTTCATGCGATTTGGAAACTATACGTCTGTTAAAGCAGCCTAAAATAGATTTTGCCTATTTTTGCAGCCACATGGCACTGTTGGCTCATATTCAGCAAATGATCAACAACAATTCCAAGATCCTTCTCGCATGTAGTATTGCTGAGCCAAATATCCCTCATCTTATAACTGTGCATTTGGTTTCTTTTTCCTAGGTGTAGAACTTTGCACTTATCCCTGTTGAATTTCATTCCGTTGTTTTCAGCCCAATGATCCAGCCTATCAAGATCCCTTTGAATTTTGTTTCTGTCTTCCAAGATATTAGCTATGCCTCCCAATTTTGTATCATCTGCAAATTTGATAAGCATTCACTGCACCTTCCAGGTCATTAATAAAAATGTTGAAGAGCACTGGGCCCAAGACTGAGCCCTGTGGTACCCCACTCATTACGTCCCCTCAGTTTGAGAAGGAACCATTAATAAGCACTCTTTGAGTATGATTCTGTAGCCAACTATGGATCCACCTGATAGTTGTTCAATCCAGCCCACATCATGTCACACATTATGTTCAACAAGATGTTATCAACAACACACACATATATATTATTTATATCCCATCTTTCTTCTCACCACCTTCTCTTCCCTATTCCTTTCCCATTTTGTCCTCACAACAACCTGCAACATAAGTTACTCTGAGAGAGTCTGGCCCAAGGTCAAAGAACCGAGTGATTTCAGTTCTAGTCTGAGGCTGTGTGCACCCCATATGTTTAAAGCACCCCCCAAAGAATCCTGGGAACTGTAATTTACCACTCACAGATCTACAGTTCCCAGTACTCTTAACAAACTACAGTTCCCAGGATTCAGGGCAGTGGTGATGGGAAACATGTTTTAAATGTATGGTTTGTAAGCATTATGCAGCCTGATACTCTATCTACTACACCACACTGGCTTTCCATGGGAACCATGTGTAGATAACTTTCAGAATTTTCTGGATAGTAGTTCTGGAAGGAGGTAAAGGGAGCTTTTTGAGAGAACTATTACTGGAATGTAAAGACAATAGAGACCAAAATATTTAGGATTTTGGAGGGCAGACTCAGCACTTCAGTTCTTCCTGAAGGGGAATCGGGAGCCAGATGGTGGAGAAGGAACTTCTACTATTGTATCCTGAGAGAACTACTAGTGTACTCTGAAAAATAGCTTAACTGAACAACAAAATTAAGAGACAGGGTCATAGCTCAGCGGTAAACCACATGCTTTGAATGCTGAAGGTCTCAAGGTTTGAGCCCTGGCATCTCCAGCTGGAGAAAGATAGCTGCTGTAAGCTAGGTGTGGGTAACCTTTCTAGCTCCAAGGTCCAGATCTTTATCTGGCCCCCTCCTGCAGCCCAACTTGGACAGGTGGGCGGGCCAACCCACTTGTCAATCACATGACATCATCACCTGTCAAAATCCCTTACAAGCTTGGGAACCACAGCACAAGGCTCATTGCCAACCCTACGCTTTGCAAGCCTCCCTGCGCTTCTCCTTTCCACTCCCAATATTGGAAGTACAAGGGAGAAGTGTGGAGAGGCTTGCAAAGAGCTTTGAAGCTCACAAAGGGTGTCAGAGAGGTACACGGGGGGGGGGGAGTTTCCATTGAATGGAAACCACTTCTCCCTCCTTGAGAATGCCATGCTCCTACTGCCTATTAGCTGATGGGTAGTTATGAGCACACATTGCTTCAGCAAAGAAATAAGCAGGAGCCCACTTTACACTCCTGATTGCTCCTTTGAAGCCCCATCCTTACCTGCCTCACACCAGAGATCATGTATGACATCAGGTATAGGGCAGGTGGCCGTGACTTCCCAAAAATGGCCTTGCAGGCCAAATGGGGAGGACTGGCAGGCCAAATTTGGCCCATGGGCTAGACATTCCCCACCCCTGGTGTATGCAATACTAAGCTAGGTGGACCAATGGTGTGGCTTGTTATAAGGCTGCTTTCTATGCACCTATGAAAGTCTTCTGTGAGTCCAAAGCATCCATCCACACAGGAGGCTGCCCCCTGCATGGCTGTATGATTTTCTG
Source organism: Rhineura floridana (assembly GCF_030035675.1). Classification (NCBI taxonomy): domain Eukaryota; kingdom Metazoa; phylum Chordata; class Lepidosauria; order Squamata; family Rhineuridae; genus Rhineura; species Rhineura floridana. Next base: position 139,172,105 of record NC_084480.1, read on the forward strand.
CTGGTCTTACCTCTGGTCACACATGCTATATGCAAAGCTGCTGTATTCAGTGAAATGAAGTTTCAGATGACCAGATGCAACTGAGGGCAAGACTCTTTAATGTTGCCTTAGAAGAGGGAATTTCAGCAAGTGCAGCCTTTCTTATAAACAGCAGTACTGGCTAAATATTCCCCGCACAAAGCAGCACAGGTTGAAACGGCATGAAGCGAAAAGCTTATTCCTCTTGTGAACTGCTGCCAGATAACTGCAATGACAGGGCAGCATAGTCAGTGATAGCTCATCTGTGATTTTACATACAATCCAACCACCACAGGATGATTGTGTCATCATTAAGACTGTCCACTGATTTTTAGTTGATTAATCATCTCTAGTTAAGGAACAATATAATCTTTTACTAAAACATTTCGAGCTCTTCAGTTTAAGGATGACTAATGGGGCATGTGCCAGAGATTTATAAAATTAGGAATGGTGTAGAGATGAAATGATACACAGAGAGACTATTTTTCTCCCTTGCAGATGAAGACTTGAACTCTGAGTTGAAGGTCAAATATGCACAGAATATTTGCTCACTCAGGGAAATTGCACCATCAGAGTTGATGGTGGGATTTCATAGAATCATAGAATAGTAGAGTTGGAAGGGGCCTATAAGGCCATCAAGTCCAATTCCCTGTGCAATGCAGGAATCCAGATCAAAGCATTCCCAACAGATGGCTGTCCAGCTGCCTCTTGAATGCCTCCAGTGTCGGAGAGCCAACTACCTCTCTAGGTAATTGATTCCATTGTCGTATGGCTCTAACAGTTAGGAAGTTTTTCCTGATGTCCAGTCGAAATCTGGCTTCCTGCAACTTGAGCCCATTATTCCGTGTCCTGCACTCTGGGACGATCGAGAAGAGATCCCGGCCCTCCTCTATGTGACATCCTTTCATGTACTTGAAGAGTGCTATCATGTATTCCCTCAGTCTTGACTGAACAGCATGATAATGGCAAGCAAAAGTACCAGTTGCCCTGTACAGTGTGGCGGCACCTACCCTGTGGAACTCCCTGCCCTTAAATATTAGACAGGTGCCATCTCTGTTATCTTTTCAGCACCTATTGAAGACCCTCCTCTTTCAACAAGCCTTTTAAGTTGAGAACTTATTCCAGTCTGCTTCTGTGTTGGAATTGCTTTTTAATATGTTTTTAAACCTTTCTTTAAAAAAACCCAATATGTTTTTAACCTTTTTTAAAGATGTCTTCAAAGCTTTTTTTTAAAAAAAAGGTTTTTAAAGTTGTTTTGATTTAATGTCTTTTAAAGTCTGTTTTTATGATGTTTTAAAGTATTTTTAGTGCTTTTTTTTTTTTGCCGCCCTGGGCCCCATGCGAGTCCGGAGCAAAGAGACTGGTGCCATTTGATGATCTGGGTTGGGGCAGTCAATGGTGGCTGGACTAAAATCCACTGTGAGTGACATGGTGTTGCTAATTCATCATCTCAGTCGTCACAGAGAAAGGATCTCTCCTCCAGGTCTTTCCCCTCAAGATGCATTTCTTTGGACTTCTCCTGTGCCCATCCTTCTTCTCACCCACATTTATTTATTTATATTTATTTATTTATTTTTAAAACTTATATACCGCCCGACTAGCAATAGCTCTCTGGGCGGTGAACATAGATACAATAAAATACAATATGGTACAAAAAAAAAAAAATCACAGTCTAAAATCAAATATCACAGTCTAAAACAGCAAAGGCTCAGAATCAAGTATACATACAATTTATGTATTGCTTATTGTAAATAGTATTGTTTTTATTGATGTATTTTTATATTTGTGTTTTTTGTAAGCCGCCTTGAGGGCCTTTTGGCCAGAAGGCGGGATAGAAATAAACAACAACAACAATATAAATAAATAAATACATACATATTAAAAAATTTCCCTACTGATTAATTAACTACAATCTGAGTTGATTATTCTACAGTTAAAGCGATTCCACTCCTAATTATGATAGATCTCAGTCGTACAACAGCGATTAGCTTCCTAGCTACTGAAAGCTCAAAGTAGAAAATTTCATGGACTCAAAGTCTAAATACAGAATTAGAAAAATAAAGTTAGATATTTGTTAAATATATTTTCAAAAATGATGCCAAGCCATCTGTGGCTAATGTAGAAAAAAAGAGATGTAAATAGATGACACACTGTTGACAGTATGCCATGTGAGCAGTCCATCTGCCACAGGGAAAGTCAACACTCCTCAGTGGTAACTCTCAATGCTTACGAGTCCTCAAAGGGACAGAGAGATAAACATTTCAAAAACTTTTGACAGCTGAACTCTCCCCTTTCAGAGAACAACCTTCCTTTATCACTTACCACTAGGCTTGTCATACTAAACAATTAACATTAGGGATGGAAAGATCTGTCAATTTTGGTTCTCTCAGATTCTCATTTTTCCAATGTTAAATTCAGTTGTCTACATTTCTACAGCAATCTGCGATTTTTTTAAAAAAAGATCCTCATGAAAATTCTCCACCATTTTAGTGTGAATTTCTCCAAATAAACACATTTTTGTAGGCAGTTTTGACACAGGTACACATTTTTGCAAGTCATTTCTCATCACATCCTGCCTTTTTGCCTCTTATTTTCACTCATATATTCATTTTTATGCACCCTTTCCCCTAATACATGCAGTTTTGTAAATATTGTTTAGTTGGCAAACTGCATCCCCAAATTCTAATAAATGTGAACTTCGAAAGATGGCTGTGTTTCAGTTCTCACGTTGTTTCAGAAAGTGAGAATTTGATAACTTCTGCTTGTAATGTGAACTGAATCAAAATTCTCACCCATCCCTAACTAACATTCAGTAACTGCAGGTATGAAGCAGCAACCACCACAGATCAAACAGCTCAGAAAGAAATTTCATGATATTAATTCATCCCAAGCACAATATTTTTTTCTAGAGGAAGAAGTTCACATAGTCAGCTGCATGTCATCCAGGAATAAGCTGAGCTATATGCATGCTTGTGTAAATCAGCCTTAAAAAGAGGCTGTTAGCCTTTAACAGTTAAATGAGAGGCTCAAAAATCCAGGAGAGGGATGCAGCAGAGTGGTAGAGTATCTGCTTTACGTGCAGAAGGTCTAAGGCTCAATCCCTGGTATCTCCAAGTAGAGTTGGAAAAATCGGTCTGACTGCCCTGGAGAATCCCTGTCAGACAGTGCAGACCATATTGAGTTAGATAGGCCAATGGCCTGTCTCTGAATAAGGTAGCTTTCCAAGTCCACAGGAGCGTGTTTTTCTGCATGGAGGAGATGCACGTATGGAGGAAACCGAACTTTGGGGGAAATTTCTGCCGCCCTTCACAGTTATTTCAAACAGAGCATCTCTGCTATAAGAGGAAAAGGAAGCAAGCCCAGAAGATATGCTCCTCTTTCTATTGCTACTACTGTTATGATTTATAGAGAAGTAGTAAGATTACTGACATTCAAAGTTTTCTGGAATCTGCATGCCACTAGTCCCAGGTAGACCTGAAATGAAGGCGGGGAATCCCTGCAGTTTGGATTTTGATATTAACATTTCACTGTTTGCTTCAGAATCAAACATCAAAAGTTTGACATCAGCTTTTGACATTTGCCTGCTCATTTTTTGTCACTTGCTCAATGGTATGTTTCCTGATTATACACATATGGGAGTGTGTGTATCTATAGCTGAAGTAAAAAAGAAAAAGGGTTCCATCATGTTAAGTTGCTTACCCCCTATTAAGGGGGGGTGTTGCATAAGCATAATTGACAACAGAAATGTACAAACTGTTGGGCTCAAAAATGCTTCCTTAACAAGCACGCCAGTTTCCATAGTGATACTCAAAAACCTCAGGGAAAAATCCACAGGTTAAAGTAAAAAAAACTGGTATAAAGAAACTCGGACGTGGTTTGGTTTTCCCCCCTAGAAGTTCTCATAATTTTTGGGCTCAAATTTTAAAACAGAGACATAATAACTGCAGTACTTGTAGTCCTATTCATTTGATTGCTCCATTATGCTGCTTCTGGTGTTTTCAAGTTAAAAACCCCAGCAGTTGAATTTTAATAAATTTATGAAAATTAACATTATGATCAATTACTGTGCACTTGAACTACAATCAAAATGGCTACCAGGAATAAAAGGACTACAAACAAGATGGCCACTGTGAAAAATGGTGGGAAAACTGAACTATGATCAAAATGGTCACTGGTAAAATGAATGGTGAAAACCAAATGTAGAATTCTAAGTGTGATTGTGCAGGAGTAAATCCCACTGAAGTCTGCAAAGAATCAAAGCATTCTTAGGAAAATGAAAAAGGATCCTATTTCTTTCCACCATTACAAAAAGGTGGCAACTTCTATCATTAAAACACCTGTGGTTTAAGAACATACCTATAGTTCCATGTAGGTCTACCAAACTTTTAAAAAGCAGGGAAATTGGGCAGCTATAGTGAATGCATCAGGGGAGCAGGAGACCAGTCCTCCTCTCTGAGAAAATGAACTAGCCTACAAATTTGTAAAAATGCAAACACAATTTGGGTGGTCTATCACAATTCAATCCATGTCCTGTGTAGCTTGGAAGAATTTGGTAACATGTGCCTCTGAGCATATGGTGAGTGATGGCAACACCTGCAATGAGCCCAAATAACAAAAACAAGATGTGTGCTGTGCTAGTTTTATTTTTGCAGGGAGGAAGCAAAAATATAAAGACAGCTGATTGGTCTTTCACAATCCAATCCACTTCCTGTGTAGCTGCAGCTATATGCAGTATATGCAGCTATAGGTACATTCTTAAGCCAAAGTTTTTAAAATTATATTTATTTATTTATTTATTAAATTTATATCCTGCCCTTCCTTCCAGTAGGAGCCCAGGGTGGCAAACAAAAACACTAAAACACTCTAAAACATCTTAAAATAGACTTTAAACTATATTAAAACAAAACATTTTTATTTAAAAAAAAGCTTTAAAAACACCTTAAAAATCAATTCTGACACAGACGCAGACTGGGATAAGGTCTCTGCTTAAAAGGCTTGTTGAAAGGAAGGTCTTCAGTAGGAGCTGAAAAGCTAACAGAGATGGTGCCTGTCTAATATTTAAGGGGAGGGAACTCCAAAGGTTAGATGCCACTACACTAAAGGTCCACTTCCTATGTTGTGAGTAATGGACTTTCTGATAAGATGGTATCTGCAGGAGGCCCTTACCTGCAGACCACACTTATCGACTGGGTATATAAGGGGTAAGATTATCTCAGGCAACTTGGTCCCAAGCTGTATAGGGCTTTGTACATCAAAACTAGAACCTTGAACTTGGCCTGGTATATAATGGGCAGCCAGTGTAATTCTTTTAGCAGTGGGTGACATGTTGACAATACCCTGCCCCAGTGAGGAGTCACGCCGCATTTTGCACCAGCTGCAGCTTTGGGACCAACCTCAAGAGCAGCCCCACATACAGCGCATTACAGTAATCCAGCCTGGAGGTTACCAGTGCATGGACAACACTGGTCAGACTATCCCAGCCCAGAAACGGCTGCAGCTATCTTACCATCCGAAGCTGGCAAAAAGCACTCCTAGCCATAGAGGTCCCCTGGGCCTCTAGCAACAAAGATGGATCCAGGAGCACCCCCAGACTACGAATCTGCTCTTTCAGAGGGAGTGCAACTCCATCCAAAGCAGGCAACTGACCAATTATCCGAACTCAGGAACCACCAACCTACAGTGACTCTGTCTTGCTAGGATTCAGATTCAGTTTATTGGTCCTCATCCAGCCCACCACCAAGTCCAGGCACTGGTCCAGGGCTTGCACAGCCTCTCCTGACTCAGATGTTACAAAGAAATAGAGCTGGGTATCATCAGTGTACTGTTGACACATTGTCCCATATCTCCTGATGACCACTCCCAAGGGCTTCATATACATGTTAAACAGCATCGAGAACAAGATAGTACCCTGCAGCACCCCACAGCACAACTCTCAGGGAGCAAAAAAAAAAAATCACCCAATGCTATTTCTTGAAAACAACCCTGGAGATAGGTTCAGAACCACTGTAAAACAGTGTTTCCAATATGCATCTCACCAAGTTGGCCCATGGTCAATGATATCAAAAGCCACCGAGAGATCAAGTAAGAATAATAGGGTCACACTCCCCCTGTCCTTCTCCTGATAAAGGTCATCCATCAGGGCAACCAAGGCTGATTCAGTCCAATAAATAGGCCTGAACCCTGATTGGAATGGGTCAAGATAATCTGTTTCATCCAATAGTACTTGCAATTGCTGCACCACAACCCTCTCAATCACCTTCCCTAAAAAGGGTATTTGTGACCAGTCGGTAGTTGTCACATACCAATGGGTCCAGGGTGGGCTTTTTCAGGAGTGGTCGGATCGCTGCCTCTTTCAGGGTGGCTGGGACCACTCCCTCCCACAACAATGTGTTGACCACACCGTAGATCCACTTGGTCTACTCCCTGGGTAAGCTTTAATAAGCCAAGAAGGGCAAGGATTGCGAGGAAATGTTGCTGGCTGCAACGTCACAAGCACCTTGTCCAACTCATCAGGCCGCATCAACTGAAACTGTTCCCAAGAACTTGCAGCAGATGTTGCACTGGACCCCTCACTGGGGACTACAGCAGATGTGGATGGTGTCATGCCCAGGCTGGGAGGGGAGGATTTGACGAGTCAGCCTCGGACATTGATGACTGTGATGAGGAACTGGGGAGGGGGTAAGCAGTTGGGAAAGACCAGAGCGCGCAAATCTCAGCCACTAACACCTCGGCTTTCCCTGACCCTGGCTCCCCTGTCGAAGCACAACCAGGACTGCCAGTGACTGCCCCTTTGAAACCTGATCTTCCAGGTACCCCACCCATGCCCGGGTCTGCAAAGGAGGCGCCACCTGCTTCACCTTGGGTTTCCCAGGCTGGCGCCCCTCAAGTTCTCACGGCTGAGCCAACTGACCGTCCATCACTCTCAGAGGGGAAAGCAGAGACCCAGCCCCCTTCATCCCATGTGGTGGAGGCAGAAGCAGGAGATTCAACCATCATTAAGGAGGAGCCAAAGACTTCTGAGTGAAATCCAAGCCTTCTTAAGGAGGTGCAAGGGGAGGGGAGTGTTGCTGAGTCAATGTCTGTAGCTGTGAAGAGATGCTTCACAGAGGGCAAAAGTGCCTAGAAAGTGTAGTTAGACTGATGAGTTGTAAAGCTTTTATATCTCTTATCACTTTAATAAAAAGAGAAAAACTCACAGAACCGTCTGAGTCTGAATTCCTCAGCTTTGGGCAGGACAGATGGAGCATCAAGTCTACTATGGAAGTGAGCAACTTTACCCTCAAAGTGCCTTGCAAACAATTCACAGTGGGCCTCTGAAGAGTCTAATACTCCATTTCCTGGAGCTGATGTCAGGAAACCCCTGACAATATGGGAAAGCTCCACTGGATGTCTACTTGAGGATGCAATGGTGGCAGAGAAGTGGGCCTTCTTTGCTGCCCTTACCGCCACACAGTAAGCATGGTTATGATGCTTTACTCGTGCCCAATCAGTCTCACAGCACATCTTTTGCCACTTGTGCTCTAGCTGTCGCCCAGCCTGTTTAATTGCCCTTAGCTCACTGGTATACCAAGGTGCAAACCAGGCTCCACAATGCCAGACAGGGTGCTCAAGGGCAATCATGTTAAGAGCCTGACGTGTCTCATTGTTCCACAGAGTGACAAGAGCTTCAGCAGGGTCACCTGCTCTATCTACTGGGAACTCTCCCAGGGCATTCAGGAATCCAGTGGATTCCGTTAGTCTCTGGGGGTAGACCATCTTAATCTGTCCACCACCCCAGCAGGGAAGGATTGGAGCCATAAGTCTAAACTTCACCAGGAAGTGGTCTGACCATGACAATAGGATGACATCCACCACCCCCATTTCCAGACACCCCTTCCTCCATCTAGAGCAAAAACCAAGTTGAGGGTGTGCCCTGCCCTATGTGTGAGGCTGGTAACAACTTGAGACAGCCCCATGGTCATCATGGAGGCCATGAAATCCCAAGCCAGAACATTACAGGCAGCCTCAGCATGGACATTGAAATCGTTCTGGGCTCCTCCAATACCACAGCCAAGACGGCCTCCACCAGCTCAGTCAGAGAAGCTGCCGGGCAGCAGGGTGGACACTAGCAGCAACCCTAGTTTACTATGTCCTTGGCCAGACACCAGGTACAGGCCCTCACAGCCAGCTTCAAGACAGAACGGTTTCCTGGTGACAGAGAAGGGAGTTCTATAGATCATAGCAACCCCTCCCCCCTGTTGCTGCAGCCTGTGCTGGTGTTACACCAAGTATCCAGGTGGGCAAAGCTGGGTCAGATCAATTCCACCCTGCTCACCCACCCAGGTCTCAGTAATACACACTAAATTGGCACCCTCATCCATGATCAAATCATGGCTGAGTGTGGTCTTATTGTGTACTGATCTGGCGTTAAACAACAGCACACACAGGCCAGTGGGCACAGCTGATGAGCAATGAGGAACTTCTCCATGGGAGAAGTGGGAGCAAGGAACAAGGTAGAGTAGCTTTGCCTTCATTTTCTGCAGTAGTTCATCAGTGACATTTGTGCAAAATTTACTTCATTCTAGTTCCATATCAATATCAGCAAATGTTGACTGCTGCTGCCTATTAGTTGTCATCACATACTGTCCAATGCCAGTGGTTCTACTGCAAAAAAGCCTGGGTGTTAAATGCTGTCATTCCGTATCAAATATTTGCAGAATATTGATTAATCAATTTTATTTATTTATTTATTTATATACTGCTTTTCAGGCAAACCTCACAAACTGGTTTACATAAAAAATATTAAAATAGTAAGTATCAAAGCTATGTAACACCACAGAAAAGACCAGCTATGGCATGGGGTGGGGTGGGGAACCTCTTGAAAGCTAACCCTCTTCTCTTCTCAAGGCAAGATGGTTTTTGAGGAGCCTTGTGATAACAGTTGGAAGAGGGAGGGCACCTTAGCTGGGGTACTGGGGGTTGCGTTCGGTATATCTGAACATTCAAAGGAAGAAGACAATAGTTAATGTATTTGCATCTACAAGTGGCATCTTCCTTAACACCAAAGCTTCATTTACACTGAATGTTTTCTTAAAATTCAGTCAAATGGATTGGAGATTATCAAGAACTTGCTTCAAAGTAATTTCAAGGAAATGGAATAGTGTAAACTGAAAGAAGTACATCCATACATTTCCTTTGATTTACAGTGCTCAAGGGGAGGAGTTACAAAATATGAAATTTGTCCCTAACATCAGCCACTGTATGAGAGGACTAGAATGTATTTTTAAAATTTTTTAAAAGGGATCTGGAGGAATCCTGGAAATTACAGTCCAGTTAGCTTAACATCTATTCCAGGAAAACTGGTGGAAAGCATTATTAAAGATGGAATTAACAAGTATATAAAACAAGAAGCAGAGCCGCCATAGCTTACTAGGGTAAGTCTTATCTTGCTAACCTTTTAGTGTTTTTGAGAGTGTCAGCAAGCATATAGATAGAGGTGATCCAATTTACATTGTTTATTTAAGTTTGGAAAAGCTTTTGATAAGGTACCTCTTCAAAGACTACTGAGTAAGCTTAGCAGTCATGGAATAAGAGGAGAGGTCCTCTTATGGAACTGATTAAAGAACAGTAAGTCAAAAGTAGGACTAAATGGATAGTTCTCTCAACAGAGAAATGTAGAAAGGAGAGTCCCCCAAAGACTGGCATTGGAGCCTGTGCATTTTAGTTTGCTTGTTAATGATCTAGAGCTAGGGTGAGTAGGATAGTAGCCAGGTTTGCTGATGATACAAAATTGTTCAAGGAGATTAAAACAAAAGGGATTCTGAGGAACTGGGTGAATGGACAGTAAAATGGCAAATGTGAGCAAGTTTAAAGTGATAGATATTGGGGCAAAACTTCCTAGTTTCACAATCATATATACTAATCGGGTCTGAACTGGTGGTGGTGACTGACCAGGAATAGACCGGAGGTAGATAACACAATGAAGATGTTGATCCAGTGTGCAGCAGTTGTGAGAAAGGTGAATTCCATGTTACATGTTAGGAAAGATATTGAAAACAAAACTGCTAATATAATAACGTAATTGTATAAATCTGTGGTGCAACTGCACTTGTAATACTGTACACAGTTCTGGTCACCTCACCTCAAAAAGAATATTGTAGAGCTGGAAAGGGTTCAGAAAAGGGCAACCAAAATGATCAGGGGGTGGAGCAATTCCCTTATGAGGCAAGGTTACAAAAATGTAGAAAAAAGTAAGGGAGGATGTGATAAAAGTGTGTAAGATTATGCAACGTATGGAGAAAGTGGATAGACAGACATTTTTCTCCCTCCCTCATAATACTAAAACATTCCTACTGAATGTTGGAAGATTTAGAACAGACCAAAAATCCTTCTTCACACAGCACATGGTTAAACTACAGAATTTGCTCCCAACAAGAAGTAATGATGGCCACCAACATTGATGGCTTTAAAAGAGGGTTGGACAAATTTGTGGAGGATAAGGCTATCAATGGCTCCTAACCACAATGACTATGTTCTGTCTCCATTGTCAGGAGTATGCCTCTGAATATCAGTTGCTAGGAATCACAAATCACTGAACTATTTTTGAAGGGGTTTATGGGGGAGAGGTTAAAATGCATTTCTGCAAACCTTGGAGTTTGATTACATTTTCAATGCGTAGACCACCTTTCTACATTACTGTACTCGGTCCACAGAAATGGAAAAATATACATTCCCCCAACATTTGCTGCTACCTCCCTCTTGTCTATCAGTGGCCTTCATAGAATCATAGAATAGTAGAGTTGGAAGGGGCCTATAAGGCCATCAAGTCCAACCCCCTGCTCAATGCAGGAATCCAAATCAAAGCATTCCCGACAGATGGCTGTCCAGCTGCCTCTTGAATGTTTCCATTGCCAGAGAGCTGACTACCTCTCTAGGTAATTGGTTCCATTGTCATATGGCTCTAACAGTTAGGATGTTTTTCCTGATGTCCAATCGAAATCTGGCTTCCTGCAACTTGAGCCCATTATTCCATGTCCTGCACTCTGGGACGATTGAGAAGAGATCCAGGCCCTCCTCTGTATGACAACCTTTCATGTACTTGAAGAGTGCTATCATGTCTCCCCTCTCTCTTCTCTTCTCCAGGCTAAACATGCCCAGTTCTTTCAGTCTCTCCTCATAGGGCTTGGTTTCCAGTCCCCTGATCATCCTTGTTGCCCTCCTCTGAACCTGTTCCAGTTTGTCTGCATCCGACTTGAAGTGCGGAGACCAGAACTGGATGCAGTATTCAAGATGAGGCCTAACCAGTGCTGAATAGAGGGGAACTAATACTTCACGCGATTTGGAAACTATACTTCTGTTAATGCAGCCTAATATAGCATTTGCCTGTTTTGCAGCCACATCACACTGTTGGCTCATATTTAGCTTGTGATCAATGACAATTCCAAGATCCTTGTCACATGTCATATTGCTGAGCCAAGTATCCCCCATCTTATAACTGTGCATTTGGTTTCTTTTTCCTAAGTGTAGAACTTTGCACATATCCCTGTTGAATTTCATTCTGTTGTTTTCAGCCCAATGCTCCAGCCTATCAAGGTCCCTTTGAATTTTGTTTCTGTCTTCCACGGTATTAGCTATGCCCCCCAATTTTTTATCATCTGCAAATTTGATAAGCATGCTCTGTACCTCCTCATCCAAGTCATTAATAAAAATGTTGAAGAACACTGGGCCCAGGACCGAGCCCTGTGGTACCCCACTCGTTACTTCCACCCAGTTTGAGAAGGAACCATTGATAAGCACTCTTTGAGCACGATTCTGGAGCCAACTGTGAATCCACCTGATAGTTGTTCCATCCAGCCCACATTTAGCTCACTTGCTAATCAGAATATCATGGGGCACTTTGTCAAAAACTTTGCTGAAGTCGAGATATATTACGTCCACAGCATTCCCACAGTCTACAAGGGAGGTTACTCGATCAAAACATGAGATAAGATTAGTTTGGCAAGATTTGTTCTTCATAAATCCATGTTGGGTCCTGGTAATCACTGCATTGTTTTCAAGGTGCTTACAGATTGACTGCTTTATAATCTGCTCCAGAGTTTTTTCAGGGATTGATGTTAGGCTGACTGCTCTGTAGTTCCCTGGTTCCTTTTTGCCCTTCTTGAAGATAGCTCTCCTCCAGTCATCTGGCACTTCGCCAGTCCTCTACGATTTCGCAAAGATAATAGACATTGGTTCTGAGAGTTCTTCAGCCAGTTCCTTCAATACTCTAGGATGCAGTTTATCAGGCCCTGCCGATTTGAACTCGTTCAAAGTGATTAGGTATTCCTTGACCGTTTGTCTGTCAAGCTCAAGCTCCAATCCTGCCCCTTCTATTTCCTGTTTCCCAGGAGGGTCATAGACCCTTTTTTGGGAGAAGACTGAGCCAAAGTAGGAATTGAGCACTTCTGACTTTTGTCATCTGTTATCATTTCGCCATCCTCATTGAGTAGCTGTGCCACCATTTCTTTTCTCTGTCTTTTACTATGTATGTATCTGAAGAAAGCTTTTTTGTTGCTTTTAGCATTGGTCGCTAACCTCAGCTCATTCTCAGCTTTAGCCTTCCTGACACCGTCCCGGCAATTCCGTGATACCTGCCTGTACTCTTCCTTTGTGGCCTGGCCTTCTTTCCACTTCCTGTATGTGTCCTTTTTTGTTTTCAGGTCACCTCTAAGCTTTTTGTTAAGCCACATTGGCTTTTTCTGCAGTTTTCCCACTTTTTCCTTGTTGGAATTGCTTGCCATTGCGCTCTTAGAATTTCCTTTTTTACAGGACTATTAAAGATGGAAGATGGAATTAATATTGATAATGGAAGAATGGCTATTGAAATTATTGGATCTAACAGGTTTGATGAGATGGATTAATCTATATGTTTATTTGGACTATGGCTATGACAACAAGATTATTATGGGATAAGAATGGCTACTGAAATTACTGGAATTAACAGGATTATTGATAATGGAAGAATGGCTACTGAAATTACTGGACTTAACAGGATTATTGAAGATGGAAGATGGAATTAACATTGATAATGGAAGAATGGCTATTGAAATTATTGGACCTAACAGATTTGAACGAGATGGATTAATCGACATGTTTATTTGGAGAAAAATTGAAAGATATCTCTCTCAAGGAATTGAAACCTCTCTTTGACTTTTTGTGGAAAGAATAAAGTAATGTTTATGAGATCTGATGATTAATTAAAATAACTACTGGAGGAAAGTGATTTTATAATATAATTTAAGAGACAGGATTGTTATATATTGTAGACCTATAACTGATCTGCGACAAATCAGAAGTCAACATTTTATTTTATTGTTTAATTATTTTTGTTTTGTTTTGTTTTTTGTCTTTGAAAATTTGAATAAAAATTAATGATAAAAAAAAGAATTTCCTTTTTTAGAAACTCCCACCCATCTTGGACTCCTTTTCTCATTAGAGTTGCTTGCCATGGAACCATACTTACAGTTGTATTTACAATTTGTATTTACAATTGTTCTGAGTTTATTGAAATCAGCTTTCCTGAAGTCCAGGGTGCACCTATGGCTACTCTCAGCTTTTGCTTCTGTTAAAATCAAGAATTCAAGTATGGTGCGGTCACTTTCCCCCAGAGTTTCCTTAACTGCCACTTCATCCACCAAATCATCTCTATTGCTTAGAATCAAGTCCAGGATAGCTGATCCTCTGGTTGCTTCCTCCACTTTCTGTAAGGAAAAGTTATCTCCAACACAAGTCAGAAATTTCTTGGAGGGGCCGTGTTTGGCAGAATTTGTCTCCCAGCAGATATCGGGATAATTGAAGTCCCCCATTACCACTACATCATGACTCCTTGATACATCGGCAATTTGCTTTTCAAAAGTTACATTCTTGTCTTCTCCTTGATTGGGTGGTCGGTAGCAGACTCCAAGCACCACATTCCTTTTATTACTTGCCCCATTAATTTTAATCCAGATACTCTCGGTGGAGCTACCAAGCTCATCTTCCTGTATTTCTGTGCAGGGATATATATTTTTAACATATAGCACGACTCTGCCACCCCTTTTTATTCCTTCTGTTCTTTTTGTACAAGTTATATCCTTCAATTGCTGTATTCCAGTCATAGGAGTCATCCCACCAAGTTTCAGTTATACCTATCAAATCATAATTGCCCTCCTGTATTATGAGTTCAAGTTCGTCCTGCTTGTTTCCCATGCTCTGCGCATTAATATACAGACATCGAAGACCATGTGATTTATGGCTTGGCTTCTTTACTACTTTTTTCTGTTACTGGGCCCTATTAGAGCTGATCTCTCTCTTCCCATTAGTGTACACAAGCCTTCATCAGTCGTTACCACCATGTTTACGTCTCCCTCCCCCTTATTCAGTTTAAAACCCTCCTGATGAACTTCTCCATGCTGTGGCCAAACACATTCTTCCCAGTCCTTGTGAGATGCAACCCATCACTTACCAGCAGTCCATCTTCCAGGAAGCATAGCCTGTGGTCCCAAAATCCAAATCTCTCACGTCAGCACCACCTTCGTAGCCATTCATTCACACGGAATATTTCCCTTTCCCTTCCTACTCCTCTTCGAAGTACTGTAAGGATGGATGAAAAAGCTATCTGGGCCCCAAAGTCCTTGAGTTTCCTTCCCAAAGCTTCACAGTCTGATGTGAGTTCTTCATAGCTCCGTTTGGCAGTATCATTTGTTCCCACATGGATGAGGAGAAAGGGATACCTGTCGGTGGACTTGATGAGTGATGGCAACCCTTCCATCACATCTCTAATCCATCCTCCTGGTAGACAGCATATCTGGCGAGTCCATGGATCTTCTCGGCATACTTGGGTTTTGATCCCTCGCAGTGGGGAGTCTCCCACTACTAGTACTCTTCTCTTCTTGTTGTGGGGTGTGGTTTCATTGCCCCTGCTTGATTAAGCTTCAGCCTCTTGCTCGTTGTCACACGGGGTCTCCTGTAATTCTTCCACCACAGGCTGTCCTCCAGTCTCATCCTCAAGTGGTTGAAAGTGGTTCCATAGTTCCACTGGTGAAGAGTGTCTTCTAGTTCTTCTCCTCCTGTCACCCACTGAGACCCTTTCCCACGGTTTCCTCCACTTCGTTGTTCCTCTCCAAGGCAGTCTCCTCTTCTGCTACCACATGTTGTTGCTCTTCCACCTCCACTTCTCTTTGCTGCTGTTGTTCCAGCGTTCTGTCTAAGAACTCCTCATCTTCTCTTATAGTCCTCAGTGTGGCCACCCGCCATTCCAGGCCTCTCACTTTTTCTTCCAACGGTACCACGAGCTTGCACTTGTTGCACGTGTACGCCGTGTTGTTCTCAGGCAAGAAAACAAATATGGCACACACCTTGCAGGTCACCACCACTGGAGTATCCTTCCCGTTCATTCTCTCTTCTACCTTTTGTTTCTTTCTAACTACTTGTTTTGGAGTGGCCTGTGCTTTGTCCTGTCCTACTTCAGGGTAAACTTGAGAGTCCCACTGGTATGTTGTGCGCTGTACAAGGAGAATTAGTAATTTTTCTTGTTCCTTTGTTGTTGTTGTTGTTGTTTTAGGGGCCTGCCCCTTGACCTCCCCTGTGGAACTCCTTTGTCAAACTCCTGTTTGCTCTCTCTGTTCGCTCACTCTCTGAAAGCTGGCTTGCTTATATGTCCTCACCTGTAGACCAACTGAGACAGCTTCCTCTGCTTTGCTCTGCTCTGCTAGGAGTCAGGAAACAGAATGCTTGTATGCTCCCATCATGTCAGCACGGGGGCAGTAAATTTATTAGAGGGAGTAATGGGAGATACACAGCTGTGTGCCACTGAAACAGTACCCCATCATCTCCTCTCCCCTACAGTGCCTAGTAATATTACATTAGTATTGCAATGTCACTGCACTGCATGTTTCCCCAATTCCTGTTGCATGTAAGTGGTTCCCACTTGCAGGGGCGGAGACACATCCCATGTGATGATCTGACATCATGCTTTTTGTATTACTAGTTGTGGGGGGGGGCAGTGTATGGAGAAGCAGCCAGCATGTGGCTACCGTCTTCAGTGGCAGCCATCCACATCCTGTAATGTCTAGTTGTGGCTTCAATTTCAGTTGTAACAGAGTACGGTAAAAGAAGGATGCTAACAGCCACCAGTTGTGATTCAGAGGGCTGGCCCTACCATGTGGAAGGGCTGTTGCTCAGTAGCAGTGCATCTGCCTTGCATGCAGAAGATCCCTGCTTCAAACCCTGGCATCTCCAGGTAGAAATGGGAGACACTCCTGCCTGAAATTCCTGGAGAGCCACTGCCACTGAGTGCAGACAATATTGAGCTAGATGGACCAAGGGTCTGATGATAAGACAGCTTTCTGCGCTCCAGGAAGTAGAGTGTAGCTTTGTCATTGAACAACAGACAAGTTGTCAGTGAATTGATTTGTTGTTGTTAAAAAAAAAGTTTAAAATGATGTGTATTTTCTGCTTTGGGTGTTAAAATATCTTGGAGGGTTGGATCCACTGCTATCATGGGGGTGAAGTCAGCTGACAAAAGCTATGCCTATTGTTAGATTATTTAACTACTTTGAGGGAGGGTCAAACACCAGATGGCCTTAAATCTGTTCATGCACACCCACTACAATCACAGCAACTCAGTGTTGGTTCTCTAAGCAGTTATCTGTTCCTCTCTCTCATTTTTGAAAGCCTCAAAATGGGAGGACTCTTTTCCTTCTTCATGCTTACTTGCTTTACGATTCCTAGTCTGCATTACAGGCAAATTCTGCAGGTGCACCTTCATTGCATCTCCATGCTGAAAAATGTTATGACAGTAAAAAGGCACAAGGCCTTTATCCAGAAAAAGAAAACAAAGAAAGCCTACCCACAGCTTGATGAAATGAAACACTTCCAATATGTTAGGAAATAGTGGAAAGAGGTAAGGCTCCATACATATCCTGAACTCTGTTGAATCCCTTTGAGGGGTATTCCTAGGAAGTTATTCCCAATTGCTGCTAGGCTAGACACACCCTCACATGCAGCTATATATGCATCTCTGAGGTCAGAAACTCCACCCAGCCACTTTGCTGAATTAGATGTACTGAGGATGGGCATGTGGGCACAGCCCACGATGTAGCTTCATCAGGGCTCAGAAACCCAACCTAATTGCAAGAAAAGTTTTTAAAAACTTAACAGTTACATTGTAAGATTGTTATGCACATGCCTTCAAAAGGAAAAGGATCACTTACAGGAAGCATATTTGCTCAACATTGATAGCCTCGTATCATCCAAGCACATGCGAGCAATGTCAAAGACCCCCTACTGCTAGGTGTGGTCTGTTTTATTATAGATCATGACCATGTGTGAGGGTGGTTGCCAGACTCGTGTCTGGAAGACAGAATAATATTATAAGAGAATAGAAAAATTGACAAAAGTGACCAAAAATGGCATTTCACATATCCACTAGTCATTAAGGTACATGAAGATGTGCATCTAGAGAGCCAGTGTGGTGTAATGGTTAGAGGATCAGACTAGGACCTGGGAGGCCAGGGTTTGAATCCTCACTCAGCCATGAAACTCACTGGGTGCTCTTGGGCCAGTCATGCCTCTCAGCCTAACCTACCTCACAGGATTGTTATGAGGATAAAATGGGGAGAGAACCATATACACCACCTTTTGCTCCTTTGAGAAAAAGGTGATATAGACTTCCGGGAAGGGTGGCTTAGCCTGTGCTGCCTCTGAGTCGAGCTCTCGTCTCAGAAGAAGCTTTTTCAGTTCTAAAATCAGTCAGAACGTTCTTTTTGACTGGTAAAGATTTTCTCCCGGGCAGGGAGAAACGTAGAGATTAACCATAAAGCCTGTTTTTGTTGGGAGGACTGGATTTCATTAATTTATGAGAGAAAGTTCAGCCAGCAATGCGGATGGACTTCCATCAAGCTCTTTCTGATTAAGCGACACGTTTATCTTTTCTTCAAAGAAAAATGGAACTTAACAGGCAAGCATCCTTCTTTCTATATTTTTTTTTATTTGGTTTAAATTGTTGCAGCAAAAAAGAGATTTGTCAATGAATCAGCTATAAAGAACATCTGGTGAGCTATAACTCTTCTCTTTTACTCACGAAATTAAGGAGGAAAGAAATCGAAAAAAGCTTATCTTTGTTTTTATTGCAAAAAGCTGGCCTGGAGGTGCATTCTAAAGATACTAACGGAAGAGGGATTTCTATTTCGAGGAGGGGAAAAAATAAATAAATTTGATTTATGAATTTTGGAGTATTATATGTCTGGGACTATTTTTTTTTTTGGTCTATTTCATTTTGACGAATCTGCTTGTTCACGACGCCACTAACTGTTTGAAGCTGGGAACTAAATTTGTTTTGTTTTCCTGAACATATAAGAGATAAGACAATGATGTCAGCAAGCCTGGCATATTAACCCAATTGTGGCTGAAATAATTTTTTGTTTTTGTGGTTCTAAGAATGGCAACCAGGGAAGTGACTGAGACCATGGAAGAAATTATGTTTCAGAAAATAATGAGTGAGATTGAGACAACGAAACAAACCCTGAGACAGGGTAGACAGGAGATGAAAATTGAATTTAGCAAAATGACGCAGGAGTTTAAAGAAATAGGGGATTCTGTGAGAGAGGAGTTTGATGGGATTAGAGATGAGAAAATAAAAATTAAAGGGAAGATACAAGCCCTGGAGACTGGAACAAATATGGAATTGGAAAAAGATCTGGAGTTTACGGATGTTAGAAATAAAGTTTACTGTTTGGAATTCAACGTTGTCTCCGAAGAAATTAATGAAGATATTAGTGATAAAGTCATCAATGTCTTGGATAATTTTCTTGACTGGAATGATGTGATGGGGCTTGACATAGAAAAAATCTATGGAATTAACTACAAATATGTGACGATGGAAAAACTCTTAAGAGATGAGCCAGTGCATTTTGTAAAAAAGAAGAGTAGAGATGTGACTTTACAACAATATTTCAGCAACATAGTCAGAATTGATGGCAAGGACATATTTGTGATGGGGGAAATTCCCATCAGACTCTTGTTATATGACTATGGCTATGACAGCAAGATCATCATGGGATACTGATAATGGATGAATGGATACTGAAACCACTGGATTTAACAGGATTATTGAAGATGGAAGATGGAATTAATATTGATAATGGAAGAATGGTTATGGAAATTATTGGACCTAACAGATTTGACGAGATGGATTAATCGATATGTTTATTTGGACTATGGCTATGACAACAAGATTATTATGGGATACTGATAATGGAAGAATGGCTACTGAAATTACTGGACTTAACAGGATTATTGAAGATGGAAGATGGAATTAATATAGATAATGGAAGAATGGCTATTGAAATTATTGGACCTAACAGATTTGAATCAGATGGATTAAGCGACATGTTTATTTGGAGAAAAATTGAAAGATATATATCTCAAGGAATTGAAACCTCTCTTTGACTTTTTGTGGAAAGAATAAAGTAATGTTTATGAGATTTGATGATTAATTAAGATAACTACTGGAGGAAAGTGATTTTATAATATAATTTTAGAGACAGGACTGTTATATATTGTAGACCTATAACTGATCTGCGACAAATCGGAAGTCAACATTTTATTTTATTGTTTAATTGTTTTTGTTTTGTTTTGTTTTTTGTCTTTGAAAATTTGAATAAAAATTAATGATAAAAAAAAAGAAAAAGGTGATATATAAATGAAAGAAATCAAATAAAAAAATATATGCTGGGGTTATTTAAACCAAAATATAACATCATCCCAGAGATCTGGACCTGGTATCGGATTAGTCAATGTTGAATAGTTCTATTCAGGATACCGTAGCTTCGAACACATCCTCTTTACAATTAGTTTTTCAGGACTGTGTTAATTCTCATCACCTGGACAAGCAGAGCCTTGTCTCTTTGCAAACTACATCTCCACCCAGCACAGGCCGCCCTTCAATTATCTGCCAAAGTACTTTGTGGATAAATATTTGTTCTGCAGTCTCAGACACTACCTCATTCCTGTTTGTCCAGGCCCTTAATCCAGGACTTTGAATGTTGTGCTTAGTCCATCAACACCCTGAGGTGCTTAAATGCAAATGTAAGGGTTTAACAACAGATATCTGTGTTTATTTCTGTGTGTATTTCATGACACTTTTCTTATAAATAAAATTCTATTAGTTAAGGACTTAATTGAGATCACAGTTCTCTCCCTTGCTACAGAATTTAAATTAGTATAGCAAAGACAGAAATTGTGTTATCTATTATTACTGTTGTTGCAAATGATCATTATGTTTAACTTGGATTTATTTGAGCTTTGCGTAGAAATGTCACAGACTTCTTGAGTATAATGGCTTTTTAGCCCAATTTACACTTCATAATATGTTAAATGTGCCAACCAAAAATAACACCGGGGAGGGTTAATTTTCAGGACTAATTGCCTATTACTCTGAACTGTTATCATTCCTATTTATAGTTTCCTTGTTAAATTGTATTTTATGTGTATTTTATTGTGCTGCATTTACTGCAACTGATTTGTACGTCGCCTAGAGTGGCCATCGGCCAGATAGGCGACACATAAATTAAATTATTATTATTATTAACACTTCATGCAATAGTACTGTAACAGTCAAGCATAGCAACCTCTCTGAAATTATCTCTCCACTAACTGTTATCTGTAAAAAGGTAGAAAGAGAAGACCCTGACCATTCTGGATCCTGGTAACACTAGCCATCTCCCCACCACCACCACTTCAAAAGTAAATCTAGCATTGCAAATAAATTCATGAATTTATTAACCCATATATATTAGTGCACGGGGGCTGTACCCTTTCTTCCAGCGTACATCTATTCAGCTTGAGAAGAGCTACCTAGGAGATATTTACAGTAAATCTACCCTCTTTATCCAGACTTCATACAGAATACTTGCCTGAAATGTGTGCAAACAGCTTTTGCTTCTAAGACAGATAACATTTTAGAGTGAGGAGGGATTTGCTAGGTAGCCATCTTGTAGTTCTGACCCTAATTAAACTGGCCATTCTTTGAACCCTTTATAAGTTGTGGCTTGGTATCTGCAAGTTTGGCATTATTAGACATTGCAAGAATGGTTTTTATATTTTATAACTGTTTCTTTGCTATTATATAAACTAAGAGTAAACAACAGCAAGATTGGACGTGACAATTTCCATCTGCAAGCCAATCACAGTGGATGCTTCTAGTTCCAGTAATGTCACCAGTAACACCAGAACCTTGGCATCATTTCTAAGGAAAGCATTTGTAAGAAAAGCTGTGAATACAACCTGGAAGTCATGAAAAGTGGCAATGAAACACCATTGAACAATACCAAGCCAACCCAAACCTATCTATGGTGGCTCCAATACAGGCATAAAAAACCGGCCAAAGTCTGCAAATACAAAAGTTGGCAAGCATTTAGCAAGCCACCATGCATTCGGTCTGATGAGTTGCAAGTTGTGTATGCCTATTAATAGTGGATAGAATGCACTTCCATGTGAACAGAAATGTGATCCAAGTAACATACAGGCTAGGCAACTATAATGGATTGTATGTGGGTATGCCCTTGAAGACAGCCTGGAAATTGCAGCTGGTTCCAAATAAGACTGCCAGACTATTAACTGGGATGGCTGTTGTGAGCATATTATGTCAGTATTGAAAGAGCTTCCCTGGCTATCAATTTCTTTCCAGGCTTCATTTCAAAGTGCTGGTTTTGGCCATAAAATCCCTGAGCGGCCTGAGACCAGGTTATCTGAGGAGCAGCCTTCGCCCACATGGACCTGCCCTTCTGTTGCGATATTAATTGAAGGCCCTTCTTCAGGTGCTGCCGCCAACTGAGGTGTGTCACTATCTCTCAGTTTAACCTTCATCAGTAATTTGTTATGAGGAAAGGTACAATGTAAGTATCTGCCTTTTTTAAAGGCCTGGGCCTTTCTGATCCTTTGAACCAACATGTGAAGTTATGTGGTGCATCTTGCTCAAACACATGGTCATTGCAAGACGAAATCGCAGACCAACACTAGAGAGATATTGCATATCTCTACATTTAATAAGTTACCTGTCTATTACTGAAACTATCTAGCACTCCATCTGAATTGGATCTGTATCAAGTTTAACATAGCTTGGTATTGAGCCATGCTATGACCATTCCAGAGATTAAGAACACTTGGGAACCACTATCAAAAAGATCAATCTGCTACAGTGTTGTAGAACTAGGTTTCTAAAAACTTAACTTGGAACATTCAAGGTGTCTAACTGACCTGTAGCTAAACAAAACAAAAATGTAAGAGCCAGAACTTCATTCACTTTACTGTTTTCTTCTATATGTGCATCGCGTGGAAGCAACTGTGGTCCTATTAGCACATAAACTATTTACCCTGTACAGAGCAGTATAAATAGGTACCTTCAAAGCAAGACACATACAAGTAATTGTCAAAAGAACCATCAAGTCACACTACAAGAGTTTTACTGCTGGAGATGAGCAGGGTGTGGGCCTGCTTGGATGGGCAGCTACCTGGAAACTACATATATAATGCTCCAGGATCTTTACAGGAAGAGAGAGGCGTAAGCATCATAAACAAAATAACACCTACCCACAAGATGGCTTGCTATGTACAGAAATGCCTAGAGAGAGATTGGGTCAGTGTTTAGTTTTGAGAGAAGATCTTTATTGAAGGTCTCCCCTAACTTTAAAACTTGTTCTATGAAAGGTAACAAAATTAGTCATTACTCTAAATGGATAATCATAGTGAATTTTGTTGCACTGTAACTATGGGAATTATTATTTACAAACCATTTTAGCTTTACCTCTTTCACTTTGGGAAGGCAAAATAAGTAACACCAACAAAAATGGTATGAATATAAAGCCATTTTAATGTTCTGATATTTATATCAAATACTCAGTCAAGTATTTATACATACAGTATCTTATAAACTTAGTTTTAACACAACATGTACAAAATTGCACATAGCAGATTACAAAGTCATACATGTAATCTTTTTTTCATGTAAACAATTTCAGCATGAGAATGTTCTACATTCCAGAACGCCTATACCTCCCACTTAAGAATGTTCAGTCTCCTTTAAAGAGCCTAGTTACAGGGTGATAAAACCAGAAAATGTTCATTTAAGCCACTACACACTGGGGCACCATATCAGATACACATACAAGGCAAGGCGCCTTTCAGTCTTAAGTGCTCAACAAAAATTTGGAGATCTGATCCTGTTCCCATAAAGTCATTGGCAAAAGGCCCTCTTTGCAACAGCAGCAGGACTAAAATCTCCACTTGCTGTACTGTATAAAGTCATCCACAACCTCAGTTCAAAAGAAAAAGAAAAAGGAGGTTTGCTGACTGCTGTTTGGCAGTAGGAACTGGGAGTATCCTTGAAATCAATAGTCAATTCCCAAAGTACATTTTGCCTCCCAAGTCACACACAGATACGACACAATACAAAATCAAGCTGTACATTTAGTCAAGAGGAAGTATCAGTTAAAAAACCTTACCTCAGTAATAATTAATGTTAACATCTTCAGGTTCTACGCACTATAAACAGCAATGCTGAAAAGCCACAATGGGCATGCCCTGGGTGCATTTTCATTAAGTCCTGTGTTTTATATGTGACATATTCCATCCCAGTCAAATTTTTCTATCACATTCTTTGACAAATAAAACCATCACCATCCAATCCAAAAATCATGAATGAGAGCGTTATTATTAAAATATGGAAGGCTGCAATCCTATACCACTTACTTAACAGTAAGTCCCACTGAACAAATTCCCATTGAACTTCTAGGCAATTCCCATTTACTTCCCACTAGACATGCATAAGATTGCACTGCAAGCCATCCTAAACACCCTTATTTCCTGTGACATCAATGGAACTCACATAACACATCCTCAGAATCTGGCTATATCTTGTAGATGTCCAAACAAATGTTAAGTTACAATTTTTCAAGGACTCTAAGCTTAGCAAGTAAACGTTTGCATTTTTTTCTTGCAACTGAACTCTCCCTTCTTTGTTACTACTACTAAACTGGAAAATTCTGCAGATGCCAGCTACCTATATCACAGGCTTGGAATTATTATACTTCTGTTTAGGAGGACTTTGTTACTATGCAACAACTAGTTGTATGAGAACAGCCCTACTGAGCTATGTCTAGCCTTGTTCTAGAAACATTCCCAGGGAATACCCCCTCAGATAAAACACCTTTTCACATCACCTAAGCCAGAGATGACTAACCTGCAGCACTCCAGATGCTGTGGGACTACAACTCCCATCAGTTCAAGCCAGCACAGCCAATGGCCATCAAGAAGGTTGATGTCACTAGTCTTAAAAGTAGAAACTGAAAATAGATTCAACAAGCAACAACCTTCTTCGTGAATGCCGGTGCATGGCAAAGCTCTTTCCATCGCAGGTGTGCATTTTCTCAATCATAGCCCACAAGTAGTAATGCATCTAATATAAAAAAGTTACGATTCACAAAAAAGAATTATAATCTAAATGTCTGAAGTAATACAAAGATTTGTCATCACTTTTCAAATGGTTGTCTGAGATGGGGAACCTGTAGCCGTCAAGTTGTTGTTGGACTACAACTCCTGAGGCCAATGAAAGTTGAGAGTCACCATTTTGCAGTTCGAGCAGATGATAGAGTTGGTACTACTTTGGATGACTGAAGAATTTGTCATGTTTAACAGGCAGTTAAGCAGAACCAAGTAGCAAAAATCTTTATCTGGATTATATAATTTCAGGCTAAAGATGGCAAACAAAATTAATTTCAACTCCCCAAAAACAGAACGTCAAGAAGATTTCACTGAACCCTTGTCCCTGATACACTAGTTTTCTAATTGCAAGTTTTTCCCCTCATACAGAAGAGCATTCAGATATGCAACCCCCAACCTGCAGCCTGAAAAGGTCCAATCCTCAAAAAGTTTTATGATTTGATTCTGCTGAATTATAAAATTGGCGCTAAAGACCTAATCCTAAAACTTACTGTGAACATACAAGTTCTTAAGATGAGACAAACTGTGATAAATGGCAACAAAATATTGTGGTACGAGTATATAAAATCTTAAGTGATGTTTAGGAATACTTCAATCATACAGTATCTATAGCAACTTTTCCATGGATTTCTTTTCAAAAATTAAAATTAAGCCTGCACATCAATTAAGAATCCCACTTGAATAGGGTGTAATACTTTGTAGAATCCAAGCCATGTCTCAACTGCTATGAATCGCTATGAATAACTTAAAAGGTTTGTTTGCTACGGCTACAGTCCAAATGACCTACTACTTGATTAACAGTGAACAGCCATGAGTTGCAACATTCAAGTCATCAGTGCAGGAAATGGATTTTCCAAGGAATCACTCAAAAAAATTCAGCTGTTCCTTCAACAGTCTTTCCTTCTTAGAGGAAAGACTATTTGGCAGAACTCCCCCAAAGTGACCTTGCTATCTCATCCCTTGATCCTCTACTTCTGTGCAGGGGAACATTGAAAGGACAGGTAAGTCACACAATTCTCTCACACGTTTGTAGTCTGCCCTTCCTCCAAAGCAGTAATGGAGATGTGTACAGGAGGTATACTCCTTTTATCCTCACAAAAATCCTGTGAGGTAGGTTAAGCTGAAAGGTAGCGACTTACCCAAGATCACCCAGAGAGCTCTATCACAGCTGAGCTGAGATTTGAAGCCAGGTACTTCCAGTCCAAGCCCAATCTACCACTACATGTATAGCTACTGGTGTTCCTCTAGCTGCAGGACTCTACTTGTACCTTTTAAAGATGGGTGAGCATGGAGTGTATTTAGCACCTAGTAATCTGTACAACTGTTATTTAACCTTGTCCCAGAAATTCAACCCTTCTCATCTCCATGCTCAAGTCACTAAAGCAGGGGTGAGGAACCTGCGGCTCTCCAGATGTTGCTGGACCACAACTTCCATCAATCCTGTGCACAGGCCCTGTTGGTTGGGGCTGCTGGGAATTGGGAATCCAACAATGTCTGAAAGCCACATGTTCCCCACTTCTGCACTAAAAACTGCAATCTTGTGCACATGTACTGCCCCCTTGAGCTTAGTAGGACTTACTTCTAAAGAAATGTTGGGTTGTATTTTTTTTATATAAAAAGTTTTATAAGAAAAGGGCTCAAGGGCAAAAGCTACAAAATAGAAAAAGAAAAATGTCACACTTACACTTTTCCCACATGAACATCGTTCCATATCAAGCCATTAATCTTAATTTGGGTTCAAAACAGTTTAGTCAGCTGTCATACTATAATTTAGTATTGCACTGCTAAGGCTCATCAGGCACATGACATGTTAGAAGCTGCTGACAGACATGCACAGACCATTCCAACACCAAGCAGGGTCCCATTTTATTTCTATTTTCTATTACTGGGTCTCAAAGTGCCTACTTCTGAAAAAATCACTCGAACGTGATCTTCCGCATGCCTTATCACAAGAGGTTGCAGCTTTGCTAATCAGCATTTCTAGGATTAAGTATGCATAGAAATTTAAACCTACTTAAACCTTCAACCTAAAACCAATGTATACACTCCTTACTATAGTGTTTACAAATGCAGACACATCGTATGCATGGAATGACTGCATCCAAATGCCAGACTGGAAACATACACATTAGTTATCCATGAAATTATGATTAGTGATCAAATCAAGTATCTCTGCACTAAAGAAACCAATTATGTTCAGGCTATCATTGCTAAATAGTTATTATTTTTGGCTAATAATTGAATTGAACCAGAACAGAAATTACTTTTAAGTTGCAGCCACTGAGCCATGCCACTTCAACATTAAATAGCAGTCTAAACAAACAGTTACAGTGCATAACTAAAAATGGATTCATTTTTGCACAGAATGCAAGTTATAATAAGCCTCACTTATATCCCTGTGTGCTTTATATATCCTTCCTCTGTAGAGAAATGTTATTAAAATGTATTCTGGCTGCAATATACAAATCCAGGGGATGTTTCAGCAAAAGTTAGTACTTTTATATCCCACTGATCTCAGTGGCAGAGTTAAGAACATGCTTAAATCTCTCTGACTGCTATTAATGGAACTTAAAAGTATGTAGATTTTCCAATTGTCAGCAAAGAACTGATTTCAAGTACTTTCAAACGCTAAACACTATCCTAGTACTGTTCATGTTAACAGTTCAGCACTAGTTAAAAAGGGAAAGCACCAACCCCATTCAGTTTTAATGTTAAAGCCAGCAATTCATTTCTCATAACTGAAGAACATGCTTGCTATAAAAACTTACACCATCCTCATAATCTAGCTCTACAAAAACTTATCACAAGTACTTTAAGATTTTAATTCCACACCTAAACTTGGGCTCCTACCCCATGATGAGGAAAAAAACCCTAAGAGAGCCAGAACTCTACCAGTGTGTTAAAAAGAGGAATTGGGTAGGAGTTGTGACACATCGTCACTCACTAAGTTAGCAACAAATTAGTCAGCCCTTCTAGCCACACAACTATGTGAATTACTACCTGAGTGTTTGCGTGGGCTGTGTAAGTGCACAGGAAAGCCAGCTGCCCTCTCTATATTTAAGGAAAAGGTTTTAAATCCCCAAATTCCTTTTCACTGGCAGAAAGCATCATGCCAGTTCAACAATGGATATCACCTGAATCACCAAGGTCACAAGAAACTGTGGAATATTTGCCTAATGAAGTGTTAATGCAGGTGAGTACCATTCTGCCTAGAATTTTGCATCCGTGTGTGCATGTGTGTGTGTGGGGGAGGGTGTTCTTAAAAGTGCAAGAGTCAATGAAAACAAACCATAGAACTCTATTACGGCCATTCACATTGCACACAAAAAGCACCCAGAACAAACTGGAGATTGGGATATAGGTGAGAAAAATACTTCATAGAGGAATGATGAACCAGGTACTAATTCGCTTCTGCTAAAAAAAGATGTACTCAGAAATCGGGTGGGTGAGATGAAACACACCACCAAATGAGCTTGAATGCCTAAGGCTGAGGAACAGAAAGAGAGCTATTGGTGGGTCAGAAATTAAAACATGCAGCATTTAAATAGGTTTGCAGGAACACTGGCAAGATGGTTGGTACTTTTAGAAAACTATAGGAAAAGTCATATTGCAAATATGAGATCAAGGAACCAACTGTTTTGAAGCATTCAGAGAAATTCTGTGAACAACACTATGAAAAGCTGGCTGGAAAAAGATAGGAAATACAAAGTAATTGACAACATTACAGTGAACCACATAGAATACTGCAGGTATTTCAAGAAGCAAAATACACGTTTGGCAGAAATGATGCAGCATGCAGCTTTGCCAATTGCAATAGGTAAGAAAATGAAGTGTCTCAGCTCCAGCCTCTGAGACAGCCAGAGTTCTTCTGTAGCCTTAGACAAGTTAAGAAATAGGCTGCTGTTTTGATGCAGGTCCCGGATACAACTGAAAAGAAACAACAGTGATTTATTGAAGCCAGAGTTCTTCTGTAGCCTCAGACAAGTTAAGAAATAGGCTGCTGTTTTGATGCAGGTCCCGGATACAACTGAGAAGAAACAACCGTGATTTATTGAAGCCTGAGCTTCTTTTCTGAGATTTAATATTCCAGCAGAACCCACCTGAGAAAATGTTGACACATCATGCATTTTGAACTTTGTATAAATGTAGTAGCTGTTCTTATCCTAGTTAACAGAATACCTATAATACAACTTGTTATCTAATTTGCATCTCTCAGGCATCAAACTTAAGGCACTGCTTATAAGGTCTCCATCCTTCCTATATGATCTTTTGTGATTATGTAAGCTCAATTTCTTTTTCTGACACACAAAATATAAGAACTAGAAAATAATCAAAAGAGGGACAGCAAAAAAGGAGGAGAAAAGTTGGCAACGTTGATATATGAGATACATCTTTTCAAGGATGACTTCTTCAAAAATTGGTGATTTTGAATTATGAAAAAAAATTGTTCTCATGCAAACTGAAGGAAGGTTATTTGTGAAGCTGAAGAAAACTGAAGTGAGGGAGGTTCTTGCATCCAAAAGGGAAGAATTATGATACATAGTAAAAGTAAAAATATTATTGATGAAACACTGGCAATTAACGCAAGGTGGTATGATCATAAGTATTAAGTTTTCTTCGAGTTTTCCTTCTCCATTTATAAAACGATAAACTGGATTATTTCACCTGTTTATAGAGATGTGAATCCAAATACAAAAGCTCCTAGTTTCATTAAACTGACCTGCACTCCTAGGTATAGTTAGCTTGGGAATAAGTTTGAATGAACTCATTGGAACTTACTTCCAAGGATTTCTCTGATAATCTCATGTGGGAACAGGACAATATAATCCATATTATCTGTTTAAACTTATTTTGTCACAGTACTACGTTTTCTTTATAGATTATTTCCAGGCAAGGATTGTTGTTGCATGGATCTTTAGAGCTCATTAAAATAAATCACAGGATATAACAAAACTGCATTTGGAGAAGCATCCAAACTATGCTTGCGGGGGGGGGGATGATCCATGACTTGCTTTGCCCAGAAAACTACCAAAACTCTCAAACAATTTAGAGGTAATCCTTTCTTTGCTGAATTCACTTTAAAAAAAAACCACCAAGGCTTTTCCAATTTCTCTTTCCTCCTCCCACGCTGAGAGCTAGAAAACACTTTACAAGGAAAACCACAAGAAAATAGCTTATACAGTTTTTCTACATTTCTGAGTTATTTCAAACATACTACAGTAGAATTAACTGCTTTGACTTAAAAAAAACCCCAGCCCTTTTCTTCATAGCACTGGCAGTGCAAGCCTATACATGTTTGCTCAACGGTAAACCCCACTGAGTTCAGTAAGACTTACTCCCAGATAAGTGAGCACAGGGTTACAGTCTCAGGCTGCAATCCAATACACACCTGGGAGTAAGTCTCATTGGTGATTAATGGTGTTTACTTGTGAGTAGACACGTATTGGATTGTACTTTACTTCTATATAGAGCAATTACAGCAGGAATGTATACCATGAAGAACAAAGCATTTGGTATTTACTCTTCCAATACCATTTCTTTTATCATTTTGCACATTGTAAAATGAAAATGTAACATTCTAAAGCATTACAATAAATAAGCAATGCCCCAAATTTGTGCTAGCGCAAGAAATAATACGGAGCTCATAAATCTAGGGAAAAAAGCATTTTCTTAAAACACTAAGTTTTAAATAAATAGTTTTGTGTGGCACACCCTCTTTACTGTATTTCAGCAATGCTCATTCCCACATCAGAAATTCAGCTGAAACAAAAATCTTCTCATAGCAACTAATCATTTTCAGACTTTCTCTTATTACACCAAGAAAAACTACACTGCCACATCTTCTATAGTACATAGTCTCCTCCTAAACATTTAGATTTTGGCCCTCAATCTCTGAGCAACTCTAGAAAACATCTATAGCAAGAAAATAATAAGTTATCTCTCTGTACATAAGACTGACATGGCCCTGCATTAGCTACAGTTCTCTCAAATTCTTAAGAAACATTTCACAAAACTATCCATTGACAAACTGCAGGGACTGTTGTCTGTTAAGATATTCCTGCTCTATTTAAATTTGAATGCATACATGCCCCTTACCAGACACTTAATATCCTATCTTAGAAAATCCATAGCCTTTTATAGAAATAAATAAATAAGCCTGCAGCCAAAAATACTGGAGTTTTTAAACCATCTCTGGTAACTTTTGCAGAAAATAAATTCAAGAATCTCAAAAACGTATAGTCTTCCACAAAGATAACTTCTGTCCACACCAAAAGCTCAGGTGGAATCTTTGAAGAGATCTCTGGACTTCCAGCAACAAGAAACACTTTTTAAAAATGTATGATCTGCAAAGCTTTCCATATATGTTTAGACTGGAGAAGCTAGAAAAGTGAGCACATTTTCAAGCTAGAGCTTCTGATGATCACCAGCCTCAGGCTTCCTGATGTAACTGGGGACTGTCAGAATAGCATCAATTGGTGCAGCTTGGCACACATCCTCATCTCCCTAGAAGTTTGCGCATTTGCTCTGTGCTCCTGAAATAAATAAAAACCACCACCACAATCTGGTTATTAATCACTTCAGTGTCACTTTCATTACTTGGGTCACTAGCAGGAAAGGTATCAATTTCTGGACATGCTTGAAACTATCTCAATTTTGTGAAGGTTGACAGAAGACTACTTTTTAAAAGTTTCTTTCTGGAGTAGACAACACTTCCTGGCTGTCCAAAGCTCCTGTTGTCCCATCCTATCCCTTGAAGAGCAGAGACCTTTGCTCCCAACACCTCTTTTCCCTTCTTCTAGTACACCTACGTTTCTCTCTGGCTGTTGGGTCTCTCTTGCTGCTCCCTATTAGGAGCTGGTAAGAGGGCACAGGTGTGCATATGGGCGTGCAGAAGTGGAATCTCTTTTCCCATCCCTTTCCCAGCTTTTGAGATGACGGAATGGCACCTTTTAAGAACCAAAGAGTAGGGAACTGAAGGTGGCTATGTCACGGATGGTCCCCCTCTACGCAGGATCAAGAGGCCATCCTCCCCGCTGCCACCCAAGGCAAGGTTTTATGCATCTCTTTTTCTCTCCGTCCTGGGTCGAGTGGCTTCAGCAGGCACTGGTCTCCGGTTCTGTGGGTCCTTCCCTGCCGGGGGGCTGGCTAGATACCGCCGAGGTCTGCGTAGGAGCAGCTGCCGCGGCGTTAATATGGCAGCCACTGGAGAGGTGGCTCCGGACGCGGCCTTGCAACTGCGTGACCTGGGCGCGCAGGAGGCTGGCGGTGGCAGCCAGCTCGGCGTTCTGCCCTTTGAGCGCCTTGACTTTCTCCTCCAAGCGGGCGATGCGCTCCAGCTTGCGCCGACGGCATTTGGAGGCCGCGATGCGGTTGCGCAGCCTCTTGCGCTCAGCTTTCAGGCGCTCCTGGCTCTCGGCGTCCAGAGGTGACAAGGAAGAAGGCGGTGGTGGGGACTCCCCGGAGGAAAGCGCAGGAGGGGGAGGGGGAGGAACCGTCACCACGGGCGCCTCCGGCACTGTCTGCGGCTCTTCCAAAGCCCTGCCCGTTGAGGCGGGCCCTGGAAGACGAGCCACAGCTTGGGGAGAGAAGAAAGTGCCGCCGGCCGATGGGCTGGCAGGGTTGAAGCCGCCCAGGGTGGTGTACACGGCGGGGGGCTCCTGCCTGGCTGGAGGGCAGCACGGCCCTCCCGGGTGTTGAGTAGGTGAGAGAGGCGCTGGTGGCACCCCGAGCAGCTGGTTCTGCTTGTGCAAGTCGGCCAGAGCCTTCACGAACCCATCGGCGAAGCCCTCCTGCTCCTGCGTCACCGCTTGCTGTTGGGCTGAGTGCTGCGGGGACCGAAACAAGAAAGAACCCCCGGCTGCTGCTGCTACCGACACCGAGGGCCCTCCGCCGGTGGGGCTGGCCGGACCGGCAAGGCCCGGGCTACCCGCTTGGATAAGCAGTTGTTCAAGATCGGCGGCCGCCGGCAGCTTCAGCAAAGGCTGCAACACGCCTGAGCCCACCTCTGGGCCGCCGCCGGGCGCCTCCTGAATGAGGCGGTGCACGGCGTTGCTGGTGCCACCCCGAGGGCGCAGCGAGGAGAAGGGACTTGCCGGTGGCAAGGCGACGCTGGGAGAAGCCACCGCTACCAAGTCCCGCTGCTGCTTCTTCCCGGCGAGGAGCAGCTTGTGCTGCTGGTCCGCCCCGCTTTCTTCAGCAGGTTCAAGCCCCGAAGGTCCCCCTGCGCCGGGCCCGCCCCCGAAGCCCGGCAGTTGCACGAAGTCAGGGAGTAGCTCCAGCCCTTCCTCGCCGTAGAAGGGGGCCACCTCCATTTTCACAGCCACGCGGGCGCCCGTGCGCCCGCCGCCGCTGCTCATGCTGGGTGGGACAGCAAGCGGCCCCGGAGCCCACGTCGCTGCTGGTGCTGCTGCTGCCGCCGCCACTAACTGAGACTTCTTTGCTTCCAGCAAGGGGCAAGTGGCGATGCAGGCTTGTCCGTGTCCGCCGCTTCAAACCCGTCGGCAGCAGAGTTTCACGGGTGGCGGCCGGCTCCCCATCTCCTGCCCCGGGGCAGCCGCCCAGGGCTCGCCGCTTTCGACTTGTGGCATTTTCGGGAAGAAAACTCTTTCTCCCTTCCAGCCAGAGGAACTGATGTCAAAACGCCTCGCCTTAGTAGTTCCTGCCGCTCCGCCTTTCCTGGCTGGGGCCGCCGCGGCCACACTGCCCTCTAGCTCCGGCGCAGCCGAGGCGGGCGGAACGACAAAGCGGCATTTGGCTGGCTCTTCTGCTGTTCTTGCCCTCCTTTTTGTTTACAGGAGACGAACATAAACAAAATAAAAGGAAAGAGGGCGCCACTGCTCCATAGATTGTGGGATGGTAAGTCTAGGGTGGGGACATAGAGAAAAGAAATAAATGTATATATGGAAAGAGTTCCTTTTAGATTGAATATCCTCTTCCTTGTCACTAGTCGTTCCTGCGGAGCATCTTTGGTCACAAATCTCCCAGGGCGCTTTTGGAGCTAATCCACACAAGCTTTTAAAAACGCCTGGAGACAAATGGCAGAACACGTGCCTTACCAAGAGAATAACCTAATACACAGAGGGATGTGGATTTCATTTCAGATCTTTTGAAAAACAGTGATGACATGTTACGATACTTAAAAAGTTTGTCACAGCAGGCAGACTGATAGAGCAGTGTTTGACTAACAAACAAACAAAAAAACAACCTTGCAGCAACATGAACTAAAGCTGCCTCTCAGGTTGATGGTAGTAGCAGCATCTGGTTATTGCTGAAGCTGCTTTGCTGTTGCCTTAGGTGACAATTTTGTCACTGATTGCAGTCTCTTTTCTGTACTACGGAGATGGAACTTTCCTTTCTTCAGAAGAAGAGCCTGGTGGATCAAGCCAAAGGCCGATCTGGTCTAGCATCCTGTTCTCACAGTGGCCAACTTGATGCCTGTGGGAAGACTGAAAGCAGGACATGAGCACAAGAGCACTCTCCCCGCTTATGATTCCCAGCAACTGGCATTCAAAGGCATAGTGCGTCTGACAGTGGAGGCTAGTAACCATTGACAGCTTTATCCTCCATGAATCTGGCTAATCTGTTTAGGAAAAGAGACTATTGCAATCAATTGTAATCTGGATATGACTATGGCAAGGGCTCCCAAATTGTGGTCTGTCAGCTTCATTCAGGGGTTTGTGACATGTCCGCATTAAATATTCATACTGATTTTAACTGTATTTTATTGCTTCTTTTATTGTATTTTCTTGCATTACAATTTGAATTTGCATGGAATTATTATCATACCATAAAGTACAATATAAGAAATAAAAGAAGCAATCAAAATACAATTTTAAACATACAGCATTTAGCACAGCACATTTCAATTGCTACAACAGGCAGAAAAATAATTAAGTGGTCTGCCAAGAACTTCAGCAATTTTCAAGTCTTCCTTGGAGAAAAAAGTGTGAGAACCACTAGACTAAGGCATGTTTAGCAGTGGCCATGTCTGTTTTCTTTGGGAAGTTGGTGCACCAGCCCATTTTAAGCAAAGCACTCCCTGCACATCAACTCCTTAGCCTTCAGGACGATATTTAATCCTGGAACATCCCCCAAATTACAAAACTGATCCTTCATCGGAGAATAATCCCATCCAGTGCAGCTGTACATCTAACCCTAGATAAGCATCCTGATCTTGTGGACATCTCAATTCTTGTCCTTGCATCTGGTGTGTTTGCTGCTGCAAACCGCATAGGTGTGAAAGGAGCTTTATGCTGCTGCAAAGAGTGTAGGGGTTACTACATCACCCTTATGGCGTTGGCATGTTTCCATGCCCACATCTGTAACCCTCAGAAAAGAGTGATGTCAACATAGAACCATTTCATGCAAGGAGACGCAGGACAATGAACTCTTCATATGAAAACTTCCTATTTTCACTATGCATTTTGTTTCACCCCAGTGTGCAAAGCTCACATGAATTGCATCCTTTAAGTTAGACCACACTATTTGCAATCTAACGTTTTCTTGGAAATAGATCCTATGTCTCTCTTTTTATAGAAATGTTTATTATATTTACATCCCACCAAGGGTGGGAAAATCTGCTACAAAAATCCTTATGAGCAGTTCTTGAAGGCAAGAAGAGTAGATATGAGATATCCTCATCCATAGCTTGCCCTAGCATTGCAGTATATTTTCAGCTTGGAAACTGCAATGTAGGAGACTGTTGGCTGGGTGTGTGTGCAACTCATTTTTATTCATGCTTTCAAATGTAGAGACAGACATACACGGAATCAATGTGCCACTGTTTTACATTTAGGCTAGAAACATGCACGTGCACAAGGCAATTCACGTTGTCAGTCCCAGCTTTTTGAACAGCTGGCATAGGTTCTTGGGGTAAGTGTGGTGGTGCATAGGGTTGTGATGGTGGGGAAGCAGTGGAGGTGCTGTCCACCCTGGCAGTGATTTACAAGACTGACCGTGTAATAAGATATGTCCCTTGCTCTCTACTTCTCATTATGTTTAGGATCAGTGACCGTTAATATGCTAGGTCTAGATTCAACATTTGTTATCCACTGGATGATGCCGTCTATTTAAAAAAAAATGTGTAACACCCTTTTTTCTCCCTGAAAAGAAACCAATACCAGCAACAAAATTCATCACCAGCTGTACAGCCCTCCCCATCCCATGCTTCTTTGCCTTTTTCTGGTGTATTTGAAAGCTGCCTTTAAAAGACAGGATATAAATGTGTAAATGAAAATGCATATTTACTTGCAGGTAAGCCAAAATGAAAACAGTGGGGCATTTTCCCTCGTAAAAGTGCCTAGTACTGCAGCCCCACTCTAGTGACTTTGGTGTACTGAAACCGAAGCCGTGTTAGTACAGCTTCCCTGAGGAAGGCGAAGGGTGGCACAGAGAACAGTAGTTCTAAATGCTAAAGGACATCTGCAGCTTCATCTTTTACTTGGTTAATTAAGAGTAAGTACCCTTCAGTTCAACGGCACCTACTCCCAAGATGTAGGAATAGGAATGCAACCCTAAAAGGAAGAATGAACTATAAAAATTGTCTAATTCTTTCTCCCGTATCTCACTTCGCTTTCAGAACTATTTCAAATAAGTAGAGGCCACTCTTGATGCGCAAGCTCGACTTTCGACCCATGCCATTTGAAGAAGGCAACCAGCCACTGCTCGGGCGCACGTACGCTTACAGGCGCAGGGAGCCAAAGTAGGGACGTTAAAATCTGACTTGCTGCTCCTATTGGCCGCTCTAAGTTAGAGACGCACCCGCACCCAAACATTGCGAGGCGTGACCAAAAGCCAAAGAGCGATGCGGAGTTCTCGCGAGAGTTGGACTGAAGCTGGCACCGCCATGTTGAGGTAGGGAGAGGCCACATCCAGCTTATGCCGTTCTTCGGGGTTTTTTATTTTAAAAAAGGGACGCGAAGACCTCACGGAGGTATTTAGAGCCACGCAGGTTTTTAACTGTGTTTTCGACCTCGCGAAAAATTACAGTGGTGGCGGAGAGGCGGCAACGAGAGGATGGTGCAGTCCTGCTCTGCCTACCGTTGCCGAAATCGATACGACAAAGAGAAGCCCGTCTCTTTTCACAAGTGAGTAGGGGCGGCGGCAGAAAAGCTGAAGGAGGGCGCGAGAAGAGCGCGCGTCCACCCGTCTGAGCGGGCGGGAAAGAAATGTCGTTCGCTTCATGAGGCGGAGTCAGAGCGCGTGCGCGCTCCAAAAAGGGGGGGGTGTTAAAAAGTACACTGTGCGGCCTTCACTGAAGAGGTAGGGAAGAAGGCGGGGCCAATTGCGTTCTGGTTATTAAAAAAAAGGAGGGGGATTAGGAGAGGTACTTTATTAGCGGTGTTGGGACGCGCGTGCGCTTGTTCAACCGTCACTGACAGGGTAGCTCAACTGTAATCTCTCTGAGGGCTGTTTTTATTTTGTTTGCTTGTTTTTTTGTTATTGGCCGTATCTCTAAATTAGCGATGTAGAAACATTGTTTGGCTCACGTTTCTAACCCGCGGGGTTAAGGGCGTTCATATTTGTGTGCACAAAAAACAACAGTAAAAGAGGTTTGGGGTTTTTTTTGGAAGACTTTACAGATGTATTGTGGCTCTTTCGTGAGTTCTGGTTCGTAAAGGTCTGCGCTGAAATAAATCTTTAAGCCTTTAAAAATGCCACCAGACTCTGGATTTTAGCCTCGTTCCTTTTATAGCCTCTGCACACGCACCCTGGGATGTTATCTGTTCTGCAACACCCCATCTATTTCTGAACCCCTATATTTTATTATTCTTTTTCATTTCCCACTGCATAGATTTCTCTGAGTTAGTGCAGATCAGCACCTCTGTCTTTTACTCTCCCCCTTTTTTGTTTCCACCCCTCCCACTTGTCTGTGCACCCCCATCTGTCAGTTGCCCCCTTTCTCCTGACTTTCCCTGCAGGTCTTGCTGCACTTGTTGCCCCTCTTGCTTCTGTGCTGCTTTGTAGTGACCACTCTTCTTTGAACCCTCATATCTCATTTCTCTCCTTTTCCTTTAACCCCCCTTTTAAAAAGATGTACTCATTGCTAAGTTTGATAATAAATAATGTGATTTTTAAGCGTTTGGGTAGACCCTCGATCAGAGGTGAGAAACCTGTGGTGCTCTAGATGCTGTTGAACTCCAATTCCCATCAGCTCTGGCCAGGAGTGACTGGAGTTGCAGTCTAGTAACATTCGTAGGGCAGAAGGTTCCCCATACCTAGTGTTCCTATGAAGTGGTAGGAAATGGGCACAAGAACAACCATTTGGAATTTTACTGCCAAAGGCCATTATTGTCCACAATTGATTCACGCAGCAACAGTCGTTCACTGGCAAATCAGCACAGGCAACTTTGCTGAGGGGTGATGTGATATAAAGGGGCTTTAATGAAATCCACAAGCCCTATCCTCAACTCCCCTCATTTTAGCCAAATCACGGCTGCCAGGTTGCTTTCCAAAAATTGCTAAATGGGCTGGCACAACAGGTAGGGCAATTCAAATGCTCCCTCTCACCCACACAGTCAAGGGGCTGCAGTCTAAACAGTTCTCTAGCAGGATTTCCAGTTCATGCAGAACTCAGAATGAGTAGGTGGGGTTACAGGCTCCCTTTTGTTACACTTATTTAATATAACTATGCCCACATGTGAAGCTAAGCAAAGATGGCTTTTTTTTTTCCCCTGGCAGGCTTCTTGGGCTTTGGAAAGTCTTGTGACAAGCAGAAATTCTACAGATGAAGATTCAGTTATGAGAAAGGTGTTGCCTGTTGAAGTTCTACATGTTGCTTAGTTTTTTAAGGGCACACAAATTAATTTACAGGTTTCCTTTTGTTGCAGTGCTTTGAAAAAATAATGGGTCGGAACTAAACTAAGGCTGCAGTCCAGTACACACTTACCTGGGAGTATGTCCCATTGAACCCAGTGGAGGTTACTTTTGAGTAGACACATACTGGATTGCAGCCTAAATTCATTGCACTGAGGACCCTTGGAAATTAATTTGAAAGATAGATCCAACAATTTAAGCTCCAATAGATTTTAATGGGAACTAACTTACTCTGGATCCAATCCCATGTTTTCTAGTGAAGTAACAAGCAGACTAAAGATGGCTAAAAGGACAGCTGTCTAAAGACTGTATGCCTGAGAGAAATTCAGCAAGTATAATATTCTCATCATAAAGATATTTGTAGTGCAACATACTGAATTTGTGTCTGTTATGTAGCATTTTAAAGTGGTTTTTCCCAACCAGTGTCCAACACTCCATAATATTGAAGCATAATCCACATTTCCTTTTGTATTGAGCAAACAACTTGCACTCTGATTTACCAGTATTTTCTGTGTGGAGGTGTTATCTATTGCTCTCATTCAAAACATCTGTTATAACCTCCTTTCTTCAAACCTTTTACTAAAAATAGTTCTAGGCTTATACATCTATGACCTTGAGGTCAGTGAAATTTTCACAACATTTTGCAGATCTGTGGGTCTCCGCATCCAACATTCAAGATCACTCCAACATTTACTGTTAGGATACACACCGTCCACAGCTTGTTCTCTGTGGCAAATTTCATAACCTTGAAGAAACTACATCATCTTCCGTCACATTGGTCATATTGCCCTGCTGTTGAGCCAAGTTGAAGTGTAATCCTCTAAACTTTCAGTGGCTCTCTGCATTCCTCATAAAGCACCTTTATTTTAGTCTTAACAAGTCAAATATGCACTTTAGTTTGCTTAAGATCTGCTTGATAGTTCTCTTCTCATTTTCTGGCCAAAAATATTTCTGTTTTTACTATTCTTTCTTACTTCTCAATGACAACCTCTCTTTTCAGAGAGGAAGTAAATCTGTTGGTTAGAATTATTTGGATTGAAAAGAAGTAGGTTCCTGATTTTTTTTAAAAAATATATTCTTTGTAATTATTATTTATAAATCAGCTAAGTAAAATGGATACACTGAATGCCAGCATTCTCTGCTGTTGACCTCCTTTTTTGCCCTCACAGATAGGGCAGCTACCTCATTATTTCTTCAAATCACAGAGCTCTATTCTGTGAGAATTAGTAGTGATGATATTTGATTGTTTTAAAATCCTTTCCTTGTTTTATTGATTTGTTTGCCACCCTGGGATCCTTTGGGAAGAAAGATGGACTAAAAGTCTAATTAATAATTATAATCTAAGTGTCAGAGAGCAGAATTATTTTTTGGTTCAAGGGCATGGTTATTTCAGAGCACTACAATGAAGTTTCCAACCCTACATATTTTATTTAGATATTCCAATTATTCCTGTGTATTCACACCATTTGTCTCTTGTAGATGGACAATTCTGATTGGAACCAGAAGCATGGCTTGTGTGGAAATCCTGTTTTTATTTATTTTTACATCACTTTGAACCCAGCTTCTAGAGTAGTTTGTTACTGTTGCCTTGTAGAGCCCAAAATATTAGTTCACATAGGATGAACAGGCAGTGTGTGCAAATGTAATAATCTATTAATTGCCTAACCTTGTCTTTAATATTTCTCTAAGATTGCAGTCCCATTGCTTTATCAGTTTACTTTAGTTCACCTGCAGTCCCATGTAGTGGTCAAAGGCCACCCGAGGGGCTTTGGAAGTGGCATTAAGTGCCACCCTGCTGACAAAAATGAAAGTCCATGGTTTGGATGGCTCTTATGCCTAAGAGGCCCCAGGTACACCTGTGGACAGCTCATCCACTAGTGTTGGGGGAAATGGGATGTGTTGGCAGTCGCTGTGGATCTACGAGATACAAAGCCTCCTGGTTCTCCTGATACACTCACAAAATTGGCCCCAAACTATGCCAACCTTGGAGTTATCATACTTATTTGTCTCCCACTGGAGTCGGTGAAAGGGAAAATGAGACATTCTGTTCTCTTTCCCTCACTGGAAGGGCTAAGGATACAGCAATTGCTTGGCCATGGGATCTCCCCACCAACATCACCCAAGGATAGGATTGTTTTGCTGAACTCTTTGTAGCAATGTTGGAAAATAAGAGATGGGGAATAATTTTTGCTTTCTTGGTAAAAGAATTCAGTTTAACTTGAAAACCCAGAAAGAATAGAATTGGGAGATAAATCAGGTTAAAACTTATGAGCGCTTAAAATAAGAACAACTTCTGACCTATCAATATTAGTGGGTAGCTATGTTTTGGGTGCTAGATGATGGTAAAAAGGGAATGGCTTGCCTATTCTCAGTTAGGTTACTTAAATTCCCATGAGATTTACCTTCAAGTAAGTTTGCTTATGACTGCATCCTTAAAAATATAGCTCATACACATTTATTATAGTAATATGGGTAATATGAAAAATATTTGATAAATCTTGCATATGTGGTGGACATACCCTGTGATTCAAGACTTCTGGAAAAAAGTTTTCAATGAGATAGGACTCATCACTGGACACAAATTGATCCCAAGCCCCCTAGGGCTTTACTCTTGATCTTTACTGAAGAAGATGTCACATTCTTTAAGGACTTATTAATATCTTGTTATAGCAACCTGCATTGTAGTGGTATGAAATGCCCTGAATTGCTTTCTTAGTTTATGTATATAAGTTCTATCCTAATTTATTTTATTGGATTTTTCTTTTTTTGTGGTGTTCAATTTATATTTTCTTTGTTGTATTACATATAAGGTATTGCATGTTGTTTTTTATTTCCTTTGAATTTTCTGTATTGTAAAATTTCAATTAAAATATTCTTTTAAAAATTTAAATGGTAAGGTAAGTTTTTTGGTAATTGGTAAGGTCAGGGTTATGATATATTCTTGTCATAAATGAGATAAACTCTCTAGTATAGCGTGGTTGTTTTCTAAAGGGAAATCATGAACTTGTTTGTTATCAAGATACAGTGAAAAAGGATGAAAGTCAAAACCTGCCTTAATCCCTTGTCTCTTCTTACAGGGTGCAGTTAGTATGTTAAGGATCCCCATGGGAACGTAAAATTTTTCTGCACAGAGTCCATTCCTCCAGCATTCTTTGTAATTCTTTGTTTTTGTGTTTGTGATGTTGTGATTTTAGGTGGTGGTTAACTATTTTAATGATGTACTTTAAAACCGTTGTGACCCACCCTGGGACCTGGGGTGAAGGGCAGGGAATAAATTTAAATGACAATAATAACAGCAATAACAACAACTCTGTCCCATCAACCATACTGATGGAAGTTTTGATAGCTATTAAAAATAAAAGAATTCCTGAAAGTATGCTTTATTTTTAGGTTTCCCCTCACAAGACCTGATCTCTGTAAGAAATGGGAAGCTGCTGTTAGAAGAAAAAATTTCAAACCAACAAAATATAGCAGCATTTGTTCTGAACATTTTACTCCAGATTGCTTCAAAAGGGAATGCAACAACAAACTACTAAAAGACAATGCTGTGCCGACAATATTTTGCCATACAGAACCAAATGTGAAGGTAAGTGAAGTTTGTGGATTTTTTTCAAAAAAATTGTTATTCACAGATGCATTTGTTTATGCATAAGCAGTGCTTCTAAGCAACAAATATTGTGTGGCGAGAAGAGCAGTTCTCAGTACCAGATGGGAGAAGGCTGAATTACTCAGTTCCTGCTTCTTGATGTGCTAACTGGAATTGCCTCTATACCACCTACCACTTTCTTCCATGTGCTGGATACTTTTTATTAGTTATTCATTGAACACCTTCTTTGTAAAAAACATGAAAGCAACTTCTTCAATAGGCTGCAACTTTGAAAGTATTGTTATCACTTTTAGACATTCTAGCCTGCAAAGG
Source organism: Rhineura floridana (assembly GCF_030035675.1). Classification (NCBI taxonomy): domain Eukaryota; kingdom Metazoa; phylum Chordata; class Lepidosauria; order Squamata; family Rhineuridae; genus Rhineura; species Rhineura floridana. The sequence goes on from NC_084480.1 coordinate 139,214,352, forward strand.
ATAATTTTAAACCCCATAAATCAAACATGTAGGATTCCAGAAGAGCTTGAGAACACCTGAAAAATTGAAAAGAAGGCACTCCTATGCCCACAAAAATATCCTCAATTTTTTAATTGATTATTGCTTTTATCCCAGAAGCTGCTGTACATTGGCGAAACAGCATTACTCCTGCCACCAACATTCTTTGCTGTCCCTTAGGATTTTCTAATAACAGGGTTTATCTCTCTTTCCCATACATCCTGAGAAGTGCCTGGGTTTATGAGATGGATGTACTACATAATGCATCAAGACAGGGAAGTTGGAGTACAAGTGTTCAAACCATAAAAGTCTGTGTGGTGTTGATTAAGCTATTGGTGGTGGTTGCATTTCAGGTATGGCTTGGTAGTGAGAAGAAATGGTATCTTTTGGGAATACGGGGTTTTGTATTGGTTCAGGGTGGGAACTGGAGGACTGAGGTGCCCATATGTCTTTAAATATTGTAAAAGTTGATAATATCAAAATATCCATGGATAAATAAAGCTATCCACCTATTATTAAAATTGGCTATTTGAATAGATACTGAAAACTGAAAAAGGGTGAAATGATTTTCTTCAAAGAAATTACATTGAATAGTAAATTGCTGTAGTCGCTGCCTAAAAATTATAAATGCCTTTAACAAAACAGTCTTGTCTTGCTGTTTGTAGTCTGAAGGCACTCAAGAACCACTTGAAGTACCATCTCCCCCTTCTCCTTCACCTCCACCTCTGCTACAAACCGATCCAAGACTAGTAGACCCAAGCATTGGATTATTAATGCCTCCGCTTCATACTCCCAATAATATTGCTGTTTTTTGTGATCACAACTATACTGTAGAAGATACAGTACATCAGAGAAAAAGAATTCAGCAGCTGGAAGAGCAGGTGGATAAGCTGAGGAAGAAGCTTAAGACTGCACAGCAGCGATGTAGGCGTCAGGAGAAACAGATTGAAAAACTGCGAGAGCTTGTTCAGTTTCAGAAGGAAAAAGACATGTTGTCTGGCAAAGGTGGCTATGTGATACTACCTAATGACTATTTTGAAATTGTAGAAGTACCTGCCTAGGAGGCTTCATCTATATTTATGGGGTACTGGCAAATTTAGCCTCATCAGACTAAGTCAGAAGTTCAGTTTAAAAATGCAATGGCTTTCTAGTTCTGTGTAGAAGATACTTCAGCCCTTGAAAATAATAATAAAAAATATTGCTATATAAGAATTCTTTGTCGGTTTGACTTTTTGGTATTTTTATTGATCGGTTACTCAATCATGATAGTAGCGGTATTTACATGATAAGGTCCTCTGACAGTAACATACTTCACTCACAGCATAATCCTATGTATCTTTATTCAGATGTAAATCTCACTGTATTCAAATGGGTATATTCAAATAGGTATGCACAGGATTGAAACCTTCCAGCATGATCCCATCCATGCCTACTCTGAAGTAAGTTCTATTGAATTAAGTGGGGCTTACTCCCAGAGAAGTGGAGTTGGGATTGAGCCACAGTCCTTTGCTGAATAGCTGGCACAGTCAAGACACTTCTGATTGGTCAATAAAGGTGTGATCAAACAAAGGAGAAAAGCAGTGTCAACGGTATGTAGGGGGCAAGCCATTAAGGTCAAAATCAGCTCCACCGCCAAAAAGATAGGCTGCTGTGTCTGCAACCATTGAAGCTTTCAGTGTCAAGGGCAGTTCCATGTAAAACATAAGACCAGCCTCTGAGGTTGTGAAAGTATGAATAACTGTTAAATCCCAATCAGATACATAGGCTCAAAGGCTTTTCACTAGAGCTTGTTGAAGGCATATCTAGTCTCTGCTCTAGTCTTGGCTTGCAGGTCCAGCTGCAGATCCTAAAGCTCCACATGGTTGCAAATTTAAGAGGCTGAATGCTATGTGCAGTGGATGTCCCTATCAAATAATGAGACCTGCCAGCCATCACCTTCTCAAACCTGTCTAGATTCAGCCTCAGTTAGCTCATCTTCATTTGGAACTCAAAGTGGAGTAGATACTAGCTAAGCATAGCATTCCAGGAACAGAATCAGTTGAAAAAGAAGCGGATTTGACTGACATCAGCATATTGATTGACACCCAGCTGGCACAAACTCTTTTCTAGCAGCTTCATATGCACATTGAAAACAAAAAGGGAGATAAGAAACCAGGGACTCTGCAGGGACATTTTTGGAGATGGGGAAGAAGATTACACCTCACTACCCTCTGCAGCCTTCTTGCCAGAATCTAGGGAACTGCTCTGATCTCATCAAAGTTTGAAACATCTAATGAAGCACTGATCATCTAATACTGAGCATGACATTTTTTACTCCATGTTTTTGCCTTAGGTATGTTTGAGAACTTTCCCTTTTTGGTGGAGTTCAGTCAGTAACAAATTAATTTTAGAAGACTATAATTATAAGAAAAATCTGGCAATATAAACATCCCAAACCATGTGGTCTCTGAGATATCTAAATTAGTCAGTGATGATGTCATAATCTGGCCCAAGTTTCCAATAGATTTCTTGCCAGCCTGTGTGGGTGAGCTCTTCATAAGATAAGGCATCTAAGTTAAGGTAAACCAAATCTATAATTATAAGATGATTATGTAAAAACTTAATAGCTACACAAATTGCCAACTTGTAATAGGAGAAACAAGGGAAGATGAATATAAATGCTGTTAATCATGTTTAGCTGAATACTGGGAGATGCCTATTTTCAAGGCTACTCCATGCATTGTTTACAAAATATTGGCACAATCCTGTGTGCGCCTTGTGCAGAGCAATATGAGGGCAGTTCTCTGAAGTAGAAAGACTATGTGGAATAGCACTTGGGAGGAAAAGAGCACTGCAGCAAGACTAGATCATTTTTTCTCCCTTAGAGTATTTGATTATAGTTCTGACAATTTGCCAAAACTGATCCAGCCTATCGTGGAAAGGAACCAGGAGCATGTCTGCCTTCCCCACTCATCTAGTGAGTCTCCCCGACATCCAGTGTTATTTGAATATGTTCTAAATACATAGTATCCTACGTGCATAGATGGTTGATTACCACATTTTTTCAGAATAATTGACCATGTGATTTTGGTCTACACATGTGATTCTGCATGAGAAGAGGGTATTCAAACATTATACCTTGCCTAAACACTGGAAGTAGGGAAGATGTACCTGGTGGGCAGAGAGAATAGGTGCTCTTCTTTCTTTCTCCTTCTCTCCCCCCCCTCCAAAATCTGGCCCATTAGTAAAATAAGTATATTTTATTCATTGTAATGGTGAATTATACTATCTGGCCTAATCAAACTGCAGTAGAATTTTTTAAAAACTAAAAAGAAAACAGTTAATTGGAAAAATACACCGCTTTGTGAATTGACCATAGCTATGCATACACTTAAAAATGGTAACCTTTCAGACTGTTTATTATGTACTTGATTTGTAAGGAGCAGGAAGCAATCATCAGCCATTGTAAGCTGATTATCCCACATGCATGTCCTATACTATGACTTCAAAAATGGCTTCATGAATACTCATTAAGAAAATGTGAGTGGTGTTGGATAAGTAGCAGCTGTTCCAATGCTTGCTTTCCTTTCCCCCTTTCCATTCTTTTTTGCTTTTGTATTGTTTCTCTGACGTCGTGAGCCTGCAGGCAGAGGTCGTCTTATCTTTCAATATAGGTATTAAGTCTGGCATTGCTAACGTGCTGCCCTCCAGACACTGGACTACAATTATTATAATTAACTACATTTATTAGTTGCTCACTACATAAAACGTCTTGAAGTGACTTAGAGTTGTAAAAAACATACATTACAAACAAAGATTTAAAACAACAAAGGCATAAAACAACATTATTTAGAAGCGAATTCCTCCAACGCTATTGTAAAAGGAAGGATCATACTCCACCCTACTAAGAGAAGAACACCAAAACAGGCTAGGGTATCAGCATACCATATGATCCCTATTAAAACCTAAATGCATAGGTAAACAGGTTCCTGTCTTCATCTGGCACCTAAAAATTGATAATGATGGTACCAGGCCAATCTCCCAGAGAAGAGCATTCCTCAGCTGGAGAGCTAATACTGAAAAGGGCCGTTCTAATGTTGGTGCTCTCCACATCTCCCTCTGGGAGGGCACATGAAGAAGGGCCTCAAATAATGAATGCAGGGGGGCTAGGCAGATTCATGTAGGGAGACGTTAACAGTGCCTCAGTCTTCTCTGGACTAAGCTTCAGTTTCTTGGCTCCCATCCAGTCTGTTACTGAAGCCAGACACCAGTCCGGCACATCCACGACCACATCTGCAGATGGAAAGGAGAAACAGAGCGGTCTGCCACCTCTGACAACATGCTCCATGGCTCTGGATGACCCTAGCCGTTTCATGTATTTTTTAGAGGTTTCGTTTTTAAATATGTTTTTTAAGAGGTTTTGTTTTCAAGATGTTTTTAATATTTTATCACCTGTTTGCTGCCCTGGGCTCCTTTTGGGGGGAAGAGTGGGATATAAACTGAATAAATACATAAATATATTTAGAACAGGATGGGGATCCTTTTTGGCTCCACAGGTCAGATCTATGCCAGAATCACCTTGTGGGCCAAATTTGACCGGGAATGAGGGGTTAAATCCTGCTGCATTGGCTGTGGGGCCTGCTCTCAGCAGGGAACAGGCATCCACAGCCAATGCAAAATTGAGCCCACCCTCCTGCCCATCAGCTGATGTCACAAGTTACATCAGCTGATGGACTGGAGGGCATGATTTGGAAAAAATGCTTGCTGGGGCTGATGGGAGGTATAGTCTAACAACAGCTGGAGGGCACCGCATAGGCTATCCCTGTACTAAGTGCTTAGAAAATAAGCACTTCCTAAGTATTAATTATTGCTATAAAGTGGTGATGCACAATGATAACAACTAGTGAACAGCTACTAGTGGTCACGGTTGGAGACAGATGTAACCTTTGTAGAGCAGTAGGGCCACTTTGTAATCACCCTCACCATGTTTCGGGCACTTATTTTTCTCTCTCCAGGGTTGAGCACTGAGAAAAAGAGTGGTCCTTAAAGTTGCAGCAAAAGCAAGCTGCAGACATTGCCAGTTCTCTTGCATATTTTGCCACCAGGACATCACTGCTCCACTCTGTAGAGTAGTTTTAGAAATGGTTTTCTCATTTTTTAGTAAGGGCATGTACATACTGTGTGACACGGGCATTCAGTGCTTGATGGAAGCACTTTTTTGGAGTGCTGTACACACCATGTCACTCTCATGCCACCCTTGTTCCACACTATTTGTCAATGTAAAGCACATTCTGCTGGAATGGTTATAATCTGTTTTGTGCTGAGAATGCACTTCTCAAGCGTTTGCTGCATACATGTGTACACAGAGAACGTTTTCTCAGGTCAGCTGAGCTACTGAAGTTGCAGAGCTGTGCCACTCCCCCTCACCATGTTTAACTTGTCTATGAATGAACTAGGCAAAATAGGAAGCAAGACAGTAACTTACAGAGCAATCCAACTCAGAGGAAGACGGCGGAAGTTGTGCTGGAGCAAGAGAAGCTGGCGTAAAGTTCTGCCGCATCGAATTACCATTCAGGAGCCCCTGGGTTGGCCGAAAGCTGGCTTAGCTGGGAGCTGTGCACAGGGACCAGAAAGTAAAAGCCTGCTCTTCCAAATACCCCTACTGGGGTGTAAGCCCTCTCCATTAACTTCTATTGCAATTATTTTCTTAGACTGACCTTTTTTCTGGTGTAACTTTTGCCTGAACTGGGACCTGCAGGAGTTGGATGTGGCCTAAGTCTCCTCACCTTGGCCCCTCCCCTGACACGTCCTCGACATGCCACCTTTTGGGGCCTTATGCTGGCTCCCCTTGAACCGGTCTTGGCTGAGCTGGCTGGGTCCTGGCTCAGCCAAACTGAGGGACTTCTGCCAGCATAGGCCAGCTGAGCCAGGACCCAGCAGTCTCAGCTGGAGATTTGCCACATCTAACGTCTCTCAGTCCAACGTAAATGCAAGTTGGATTATGCCCTTAGCTGCTTATCCAACCCTGTATATCAGTATATCAACACACTAGTTTCCAGCTCCTCTATTTTGAAAGACGGTGAACAATAGATTTCAAAAAAGGTCTGTGGAAACACTGATGGAGGGGAGCTTGAAAACACACCCACTTAAGTGTATAGACAACACAGGTAGAAGCTGCCACTTTTGATGATGCTATTGTGTAAAGGTGTGTACAGTTGCAATCCGCAATGTATAAAAGCATATTGTGAACAAATAACCCCGTGCATTTCAAAGGCTCCATGTGTGTACACAACCTAAGGCAACGGATGAATGCATAAAAAAATGTCCCTCCTGAAGCACTTGGGGATTTGAGAATGGGATACCCAACTGAAGCATAAGGGACTGATGGCTGATCCAATGTTCAGCTTCTCTCTGTCTGTTGTGCAAACTGTGAAACCGTGAAGAAGCTGGGCTTACACAGCAGATGAAGAATCTAGTGTGGCTTCTCTTCAAATATTACCCTTGCATACAAAAGATGACCTACTCATCTTTTCCTTTAGTTCTCTTTTTCTTTGCCAAAAGGCTGAAGAATGTGTGGCCCTCCAGATGTTGTTGGACTCCAACTCCCATGCTTCCTGACCATTGGCCATGCTAGCAAGGACTGCTGGGAGTTGGAGCTGGAGCCCCATGCTCCCTATCCCTGCTCTGCCACTCCAGTGCAGTCGTCAGTGCTGTTGAACATTGCTGCAATAAGTCCCTTTGCAAAAACAAACAGTAAAGTTGAGAAATTGTTTGTAAGGCAAGTGCAGCGTTTCCAGGCTGGAGACTGATTCTGGTTGCATAGAGATGCCTTTTTTAACCTTAAGCAGGAGCAGTTGGGTCACATCATCTGCTTCAGGCAGCACTGAGAGGAGGAGGTAGATAAAATACAGGAATCAAAGGGTGCAGTGAGGTGTTTTTTTTAGTGTTGGCCCCATGGGTGCATGGGTGCCATTTTTGATTCTGCTTCAGGCAGCATAATGTCTTCAGCCAGGTTCTTGGCCTGAGATTGATCCTGCATCTTTAGGAGAAGAGAAATTCAGCCAAGTGCAGGTGTTCTTGCAATACTGTAATGGGAAAAACCACAAGGTGGAATTCTCCCTTCCCCCTGCACAACTTTTAAAGATACAAAAGACCTCTTGGAGGCTGGGCCTGGCAACCAAGAGGTCTTCTGTATCTTTAAAAAATGTGCAGGGGGGGAGGGAGAATTCCATTTTGTGTTTTTTCCCTTTACAGGGTTGCAAGAACACCTGCACTTGCCTGACTTTCTCTTCTCCTAAAGATGCAGGATCAGTCTCAGGCCAAGAACCTGGCAACCCTAAAGCAAAATGCATTTGGGGGATTGTTACTTTTCTGGAAATGGATATAGATTTCACCAGCAAAAGAAACAATGGGACTACCATTAAGCAAAACTCAAGAGGCATTAGGAGATACTTGTGGGTGGCTGGTTAGAATGATAGACTGTCCTGCTCCTGCTCCTCCGGAGTCTTTACTTACAACTGAATAAACAAACACTATTGCTTATCATGGTAACGCCTTTCAGAAGTGTGGCCATGTTAGTCTGTCACACGTCAATTTTCTTTTTTTAATTTCCTGACCTATTATATTAATAAGGTGGAACTAAAATAGCCTAAAAAAATAAACAAGCACAACCTCAACTTTGGTGCCCCTGCTGGTTAAAATTTGGTTTCACCAATTAAAATGGACTCCTAATGATGAATCAATTAAAGTTTTTGATTACTCTTTTGATTCAACTATTTAAAGCTTGAAGCCTTAGTCATTTTCTCATCAAAGTTTTGAACATCAAGCTGATTATATAATCTTGTGGAAAAGTTATCCTTCTGCAGAAGTCAAACAAATGAAAATAATTCTCTCTTCCATTCAGACAGCTTGCAGAGGAAGTGAGAAAGATACATCTGTCTGTAGGAATGGCTTAGCTTCTTTGTCCCCAAAGATTGCAGTGGTGGGAAAAGAAAGATAAAATTCTGTTGAGATGACTGAAGAGGATTCTTGGGATCAGGATTCTTGGGATCAGGATTCTTCAAGTGAAGAAGATGATACCTTTTCTCATGCTAACAGAAATGAACCATATGTTTCCCATAGAAAAGCAAATGTTTCTACAGGAGACAGCATAGACTCTCTGGGTGATCAGTGTGCACCAAGGCCCCTTCCCAGGTATGTTTGTTCTTGTAAAGTTGACCGAAGGGCCAGGTCTCCTCAAAGAATGAAACATCATACCCGCCAGATGTGTTTCACTCATAAACAGGAGTATCCATGCTATGCAAGAACTGCCAGCGACACAAGTGTGGATGAGGTCCTCACCCTGCTGCCAATGCGTCAGCGAAAGACAAGTCACAAGCTTCGACGAGAAGAGGAGGCCGCGATCACACTCCAGTCTGCCTGGAGGGGTTGCCAAGTCAGAAGGGATATTGACAAAATGAATAAGGCTGCCACCCAAATTAAGGCAGCTTTCAGAGGCTACATGACCCGGAAGGAATTGCGTCTGGGATTCCATGGTTATGGCAGGACAGATCAGCGAATGTTAAAGAAAAAAATGAGGGATGAAAACAAGAGCAAGTCTTTCCCAGGCCCCCTAAATTACCTTCAGAAGTTGGTTGTGGCATCTGAAGCACACCCTGAGAGCCAGAGCATCTTCCTCACAAGCGAAAAACCAAGGAACTATCCAAAAAACATCATAGAAGATTACCCTCTTTTGAATCCGAACGTCACCTTCTTTGAAATTGAGTCTGCCCTCAGACCCAATACGGAAATGTTCACCTACACTTCTTTCAATGTCTTTGCCACTGGAATAAAGAATAGGAGATATCAGGATGCTGCCACTACAATCCAAGCTGCTTGGAGGGGGCACCAAATCAGGCAGAAAGCAAGTCCAGGAAAAAGACCCAGAAAGTCTTTCTGTTCTAAATTTGCCATCAAGAAAACCTCTTGGAAACATGCATTGTCGGGACAGACTCTCGAGGAGCATGAAATCCACCAGATCTTTGCTGCAAAGTCAGACCTCCATGAGGGACGTAAAGGCACTATTTCTTTCAAAAATGTACCACGGATTCGAAATATTAATATATATGCAGTGGTGAAGGGCATGCCAGATTCTTCCCCAAAGCCTAACATATCCATACGGGTGCTGAGCCCAAATGCCGTGGTCCAGGGATATGAGAGAGATATGAGCAGGGGGGTGCAGGCACTCTATACGGTCAAGAATAATAGTGCTTCAAGACCATCACAGATCCTCATTCATGTGAATATGCAGAAAGGAAAGGATGTTCGCTTAAAATCTGAAAAGAAGAAGCAAAACTCTTGAGGATGCCCCTCCAAAGGTGCATGTGCATAGTAAAAGCCTCTCTGAGAAACTGTACATAGATTCAGTTTTGATTGTAAATGATGTATCATGTAGTCAAGCATGGTCTATCTTAGGGTTGCCAGGTCTCCATTTTTCACCCAGAGACTCTGGATTTTTGGGGTCCTCTGCTGGTCTCTGAGTGAGTCACTTTAATCTCCAGAGTCTCAGCTTTCATCTTTTAAAAAATAAGGTTGCTAGGTGGTCTGGTTTCCAAGATACACGCCAGAATGTCAGCCACCCCCAACTTCTGTTAAATGACTCAAAGCTGGCTGCTCCAACCCCGCCCTTTCAGGTTTGTAGCCAATAAGTGAATTCAGGTTTGTGATTGACAAGGCAATAGATAGACCCCATTGCAAGGCCAGAAAACTGCTGTTTTTTCCTGTTTATCTGAAAATCTCATAAATTAAGTATATAGCTTTCAGTCTTTTTCTCTCTTGTGTGCAGGAATCAAACAAGTTTAAATTTTCCTGGGGTGTTGAAGAGGGCAGTGTTTTGAAAACCTTCCCGATATGAAGCTTTAACCCAATACTTGCTTTTCTGGGAGTAATCCCACATACCTGGAGTAAACCCCATTGAATTCAATAGGACTTACTTCTGAGTAGACATGGTTAGTATTGTAAATTAATGGGGCTTTTGAGTGAACATAGCAAAGAATTATGTTTGTATTATAAATATTTCTCTCCCCCTCCAATCCTATTTTAAAGCAGTTAGGCAGGACTTAGGTATCACTGCTTTTATTATGTAGGAAACAAATACCAATTTTATTTTATTTTATTTTTTAAAAAGTTCTGCAATGACCAATTGGTTTTGACAATAAACTATTACATGTGGTGTATGTATTATTACATCTCCAGTGTGTGTGTTTATATGGAGTCTTTCCAACAACCCTGTGAGGTAGGGCTGCCTACCGGAAACCAAGGCAGCTCATAATAAGAAATAAATCCTTTTAAAATCCAAGAACCATAAAAGCAAGTATAAGCAGCTGCAAAACACCTTAAAGTGGCGTGATTCAGAATTTGGGGTTGGGTGAATGAAGTTCCTTATCATTTGAAGTTGCAGTTCTGTGCATGCTTTCCTGTTTGAGTAAGCCCCATTGAGTACATTGGGACTTGCTTCTGAGTAAACAAACATAGGATTGCACTATAAATATCTTTACAGTCTGTGTAAATAATAAACATCTTTGACAGTCATGCTTATATAAATATTTCTTCATATTATGTCCTGATAAGTATCCGATTTCACACTATGGTTGTACATGATTATTTCCTCTACATTTTAAGTGTGCCCTTCTTCCTTGGGGTGGCCATGGTTCCCCTCTGTTGTTTTCATCCCGAGGAGCAGATTAGGCTCTGAGATGGCAAGTAGCCCATGGTCACCCAGTAAACATTATAGCTCATTGCCATTTTAAAAAAATAATTAAAATGATTTATATGCAGGCAAACTTTATTATGTAGATCCACACAATAGATTTAAAGCACATCCAACTCATATTTAAAGCTCATGACTTCCCCTAAAGAATCCTAGGAAGTGTAGTTTCCCCTCACAGTTACAGTTCCCACCACCCTTAACAAACTACAGTTCCCATGATTCTGTGGTGGGATTCATATGCTTCAAATGTGTGTTGAATGTGCTTTAAATGAATGGTGTGGATCTGCCCTAGGTATGATGTGCATTCATTAGTGAATTAAAAAGAACAATTTTAAGATACTTTTTTAAACAGGGGAAGGGCTATAGCTCAGTAGGAAGGCATATGCTTTTCATGCAAATGTCCAAAATCCAATCTCCAATCCAATCAATACTATTGCCTGGAAGCCTGGAGAGCCAATGCTAGTCTATGTCACCAGTACTGAGCTAGATGGTACCAAATGGCCTGAGTCGGTATGGCATGTTCCTTTGTTCCTAAAAATGGAAAGAGACCCAAGGGCCGCAGTGCCTCTAAAATTTATTTATGTATTTTATTTACAACATTTATATACAGTTTTATTGTAAAAAATCTCAAAGTGGTTTACAGAAGGATCTCAAAGTTGTTTACAGAAGGAATTAAAATTTATTGGCAAAAACAGTTAAAGGCAGGTATTTAAAAACATTCAAAATAATAAAACCAAGAATGAGTTAAAAACAGATAAAAACACAATAGCTTCTACGTGTCTGGGTAGGCTTGCCTAAACAAAAATGTTTTTAGCAGGTGCTGAAAGGAGTACAATGAAGGCATCTAATGTCAATAAGCAGGGAGTTCCAAAGTGTAGGTTCTGCCACACTAAAGGAATGATTTCTTACAAGAGCAGAACAAATACTATGTGGAACCCGTCACATGGAAAACACACCTTGAACATGGCCTGGTAGCACATCAGCAACCAGTGCAGATTTCAGAGCAGAGATATTATGTGCTTATAGGATCTCACTCATGTTAGCAATCGTGCCACAACATTCTGCACTAACTGCAGCCCCTGGGTCAGGTTGTGCTGCATGGGGATTTCTGTGACCTTGGCTGACTGGCTACCAGGATTTTTTTAGTTTTGATTTTTGGTTAGGAATCCTGATTGGTTGTGGGGGACTGAGTTTTCTACCTTACTGATGGGAATCTTGTTGTGATTGGTATGATATTGCATTTAGAAAATCATCATTGTCTTTTTTTTCCGCATTTCATTTACCTTCAACCTCACTCCCTTACATCCACAGAAGCAACAACAGTGGTTCCTTGTGCTCAGCTGAACCCCTTTAAACCCACTGATGATGCACCTTGTTGGTTGCATGACGGTTTGTTTCTTGCCCAATAGTGGTAAAACAGAATTCACAGTCTGGGAAGTGTGACTGCCATTATTGTTCCCAAGCTGCTCCCTGTGAAGGTAGACCAAGCCATGTGTGTTTTCTCTTTGTCAATTATTATTCACTGGTATTGGGTTAGCTGTCCAAGTGAGTTTATAGTAACTCACAGGGTAGGCAGGAAAGAGCAGAGAATCTTCTTACGCATACTCATTTCTCAAATCACTTTCTGAAGTGAAGGGTCAAATCTGTAAAGAGGTTTGGAGCAGCCACGTTAAAAAATAAGGGCAGGGCATTCCAGGCAGGGGGCTGCCAATCCTACTTGGATATGGATGTCTTTGTAGAGGATCCCTAGTCAAGCTTTACCAACAGCACAATCCAAACCATATCTACTGAGAAGTAAGTCCTATTGAGTTCTGTGAGGCTTAGTCCCTTAGTAAGTGTGTTTAGAACTGCAGCCTTCAGGGACATCCATTTTTACTCCTGAGTGCTCCCATCTAACATCTCCACAACACTAGGCTTCTTTCTTCCTACAGTGGCCTTCTGCTGACTGGCCTGGCCTGAGGGCACTTAAACCCTTCTTGCCAGAAGCAAGTAGGCTAGATTAAATATTCCCTACCCAGGCTTCATCTTTTAGTTAAGATTTCTATCTTAACTTCCAACCAGAGAAATGTTTTTGTTTGAATTGTATGCACCAAGCAACTGTGGTTGATGCTTAATGTATCAAGCGTAATGACATCACTAGAGCCCACCCCTATGATATCACATGGGGCCACCCGTGATATCACCCAGGCCCGCCAGCATGACATCACTAGCACCCACCCCTGAAATCTCAGGGTTTGGGATGCTTCTGACCTGGCAACCCCAGTCAATCTACACATAGAAATCAGGGACTTTGAGGGGGTTGTAGAGTTTCCTCCCTGGGAAAAAAAGGTAAAAGAAAAAGAACATGAAAATACAGGAGCAGGGCACTGACAACACATTATGACATTATGGCAAACTATTTAACCCATTTTCATCACTAAGGGCCTTTCCATACATTGCATGGCAATTGGATTACTGCAATGCACTCTATGTGGTGTTATCCTTGAGGTTAGCCTGGAGGCTGCAGCTGGTGCAGAATGCAGTGGCTAGTTTGCTTGCGGGGGCAAGCACTGCCAGCATATAACATCTTGCTTGTGGAATTTGCACTGGTTGCTAATGTACTACCAGGCCAGGGTCAAGGTGTTGGCAATGGAGTTTGGTATATATAGCAGTGGAGTGCATAAATAAATAGTCTGGTAAGACTGGTGGTTGAAAAGGTTTGTTACTACTGGAAAATAAAAGCATTCTGAGTACGTTCTGAGTGCAGACGTACATGTGACCATTATGGAGTCACTAGCTCATAAGAAAAAGGGAGGAAAGCCTGAGAAAAACAATCTAAGTATCAACAAGTGGTTTCTAAAGAAGAAATGAGGGAGGGAAGAATAGGTTGCCTTTTTCTCTATTCCCCCCTTCCCCCAGTTCACTGGTTTTGGTTACTTGTTACAAGCATTGATGCTTTATTCCCAACAGTTGGTACTATCATACAAGGCTCTATACAGCTCAGGACTAGGTCACTTGAGAAACTTTCCCCCTTATATATCCAGTAGGTCAAAGCGGTCTGCAGGAGAACTTCTGCAAGTTCCAAACATCTCAGAAGTCTGCTTCTTAGTAACTCATGGCCAGGCTTTCAGTGTGGCTGCCCCTGTTGTGTGGAACAGCATTCCTGGCGAAATACAACAGGCACCCATTGTCTGCACTTCCAGAAAATAATTAGACATTTTTGTTCCCTCGGGGTTTCTTAGCTAGATGAATGGGTCTCTGCTATGGATGGACGTGTGTAGTGTGTGTGTGTATGTGTGTGTTTTAAACTTTTAAAATGTTTTTCTTGTACATTGCCTTGCTATACTTGTATAGAAGGTGATTAATAAAATAAATAAATAATAAACCTGAGTTTGCCATCATATGTATACAACAGGAAACTGCAGCCTGTCCTGCCTTTGGTGAGTATGTTTGTGTGATATACATGGCTCCAATACATCTGTCTCATTCATGGATTACATTTCTACAAAAATCTCACATATGTATCTAAAAATAATAATGTGTGAAGCTGCTTTGAATTTAGGTTGATGTGTGTGCGTGCTGATGCTAAGTATACCTTTTAGACCGAGATGTATGGTTGATGCTTTTAATGTGTGTGACCCATTTCTAAATCAAGTGTGCAGTCTGGGCCTTATTCAGATATGCATGTTCAATCAAGGAGAAAGCAGTGTCAAGCGGTCATTTGCGTGTGTAGATGAACCATCAAAATTATGCGCCCAAGTAGGGTTGCCAAGTCAGAAGCATCCCAAAACCTGAGATTTGAGAGGTGGGCCCTAGTGATGTCATGGAGGCGGGCCTGAGTGATGCCACGGGGCAGGCCCGAATGATGTCATGGGGCGGGCTCAAGTGATGTCATGGGGCGGGCCCGAGTGATGTCATTAAGCACGATACATTAAGCATCAATCACAGTTGCTTGGAGCATACAATTAAAAAAAATATCTAATTGGAAATTAAAATAGAAATCTTCGCTAAAAGATGGAGCCTTGGTAGGGAACATTTAATCTAGCCTACTTGCTTTCGGCAAGAAGGGTTTAAGTGCCTTCAGGCCAGGCCAGTCACCAGAAGGCCACTGTAGGGACAAAAGAGCCTAGTGTTCTGGAGATGTTAGATGGGAGCATTGGGGAGTAAAGATGGATGCTCCTGAAGGCTGCAATTCTAAACACACTTACTAAGGGATTAAGCCCCATAGAACTCAATAGGACTGACTTCTGAGTAGATATAGTTTGGATTGTGCTGTTGGTAAACCTTGACTAGGGATCCTCTGTAAAGACATCCATCTCCAAGCAGGGTTGGCAACCCCCTGCCTGGAATGCCCTGCCCTTATTTTTTAACGTGGCTGCTCCAAACCTCTTTACAGATTTGACCCTTCACTTCAGAAAGAGGTCTGAGAAATGAGTAAGAGTAAGAATAAGAAGTATCTTTTAAAATTGTTCTTTTCAATTCACTCTTGAATGCACATCATACCTAGGGCAGATCCACACCATTCATTTAAAGCACATTCAACACCCATTTGAAGCACATGAATCCCACCACAGAATCATGGGAACTGTAGCTTGTTAAGAGTGGTGAGAACTATAACTGTGAAGGGGAAATGACACTTCCCAGGATTGTTTAGGGGAAGTCATGAGCTTTAAATGCGAGTTGGATGTGCTTTAAACGTATTGTGTGAATCCACTTAATAAATTTTGCCTGCATGTAAATTGTTTTAATTAATTTTTCAAAATGGAAATGAGCTATAAACTGTAGTGGGTGACCATGGGCTACTCACCATTTCTCAGCCTATCTGCCCCTCAGGATGAAAACAATGGAGAACCATGACTACCCCAAGGCATACTTAAAATGTAAAGGAAGTATTGTACAACCATAGTGTGAAATCAGATACTTATTGGGGCACAGTATGACAAAATATTTATATAAGCATGACTATCAAATATGTTCATTATTTACAACAACCTGTAAAGATATTTATAGTGCAATCCTATGTTTGTTTACTCAGAAGCAAGTCCCAATGTATTCAATGGGGCTTACTCAACCAGGGAAAACTGTACCCTCAAGTGATAAGGTTCTTTTTACAAGCCTTTTAAGTTGAGACCTTATCCCAGTCTGTGTCTGTGTTGGAATTGCTTTTTAATATGTTTTTAAACCTTTTCTTAAAAAAAAAAGTTTTTAAAGCTTTTAAAAATGTTTTTAAAGATGTTTTGTTTTAATATATTTTAAAGTCTGTTTTTATGATTTTTAAAGTGTTTTTAGTGCTTTTGTTTGCCGCCCTGGGCTCCTACTGGGAGGAAGGGCAGGATATAAATCAGATAATAAATAAATAAAAATAAATAAATAAACTTCATTCACCCAGCCAAAAAAATTGGAATCATGCCACTTAAAGCTGTTTTGCAACTGTTTATACTTGTTTTATGGTTATTGGTTTTTAAAGGGATTTATTTCTTATTGTGAGCTGCCTTGGTTTCCAATCACCAACCCTACCTCACAGGGTTGTTGGAAAGGCTCCATATAATAGTTTATTGTCAAACCAGTTGGTCATTGAGGAACATTTTTTAAAATCAGTATTAGTTTCCTACATAATAAGAACTATGATACCTAGGTAAACCCTGCCTAATTGCTTTAAAAATAGGATTGGAGAGGGGGGGAGATAGAAAGATTTACAACACAAACACAAGACTGTGCTATGTTTACTCAAAAGTCCCATTAATTTACAGCACAATCCTAACCATGTCTACTCAAAAGTAAGTCCTAATGGAGTTCAATGGCGTTTACTCCAGGTTCATGGAAAGCAAGTATTGGATGAAATACTTTCATATTTCATAGCCCAGGGACTGACTCTTGCACACAAGAGAAAAAAAAAACCCTTTAAGCCATATTACTTACGCAAACTGCAAAGCCACCATTTTCTGACATTGAAATTAAGCCTAGGCATGTCTGGATCAACAAGTCACAACCCTGGCTTCATTTATTGGCTACAATCCTGAAAAGGTGGGGTTAGAGCCAGAGCCTGGAAAAGTTACTTTTTAAAACTACAACTCCCATCAGCCCCAGCCAGCATGGCCACTGGATTGGGCTGATTGGAGTTGTTGTTAGAGCTAGGAGCTGTTATAAAGATCTGTAAAACAGATTTAACAGTCATGTGGGGAGCAGTTGACGTTTTGGTGTATATCTCAGGAACCAGACCACCTAGAAACTTAATTTTTTTTAATATTAAAGCTGAGAGTCTGGAGATTAAGGGATGCTAGCCGGAGAACCAGAGGGGACCCCCAAAAACCAGAGACTCTGGCCAAACACTGGAGACCTGGTAACCCTACACCCAAGATAGAATTTTCTGATAAGAATGTAAGTCTATAAGAAGAGCCCTACAGGCTCAGGCTAGTGGCCCATTTAGTCCAGCTCCTGTTCTCACAGTGGCCAACCAGATGACTATAGGAAGCTCACAAGCAGGACCTGAGTGCAAGAGCACACTTCCCAATTGTGATCCTAGCAATTGCTTTTGAGAAGTCTTCTTCCTCTTTGAGAGTGGAGGCAGAAAATAGCAATTGTGGATAGTAGTCATTGATAGTCATTCCCTCCATGATTTGTCTAATCATCTTTCAAAGCCATCAAAATTGGAGGCTATCACTACATCTGATAAGAGCAAATTCCATTGTTTAACTATGCGCTGTGTGAAGAAATATTTTCTTTTCTCTGTCTTAAATCTTCCAGCATTCAGTTTAATGGGATGTCCCTGAGATCTAGGATTAGGAATGAAGAACAAAAATGTCTCCCTATTAGGGTTGCCAGGTTCTTGGCCTGAGACTGATCCTGTATCTTTAGCAGAAGAGAAAGTCAGCCAAGTGCAGGTGTTCTTGCAACTCTGTAATGAGAAAAACCACAAGGTGGAATTCTCCCTTCCCCCTGCACAACTTTTAAAGATACAGAAGACCTCTTGGTTGCCAGGCCTGACCTCCAAGAGGTCTTCTGTATCTTTAAAAGTTGTGGAGGGGGGAGGGAGAATTCCACCTTGTGGTTTTTCCCATTACAGCGTTGCAAGAACACCTGCACTTGGCTGACTTTCTCTTCTCCTAAACATACAGGTTCAGTCTCAGGCCATGGACCTGGCAACCCTACTCCCTATCTACTTTTTTCCATGCCATACATATTTTTATACACCTGTATCATGTCCCCTCTTACATCTCAAACATTGTGGGTGATATCTAAAGTTGTGCCAGTCCCCCAACCTTCCAGAGCAGATATTGGGGGCACACAGTTGGCTGCAGGGGGAGGAGAGGAATTAGAAGTTCTCTTTGCATGAGAAGAAGTCCATTGTGCAAGCAGGCAGCCACAGCTGTTTATCTTCCTTTCTTTACATTCAGTTACATTCAGCCATGAGTGATCAGGTGTTGTATAACCTAGTAATATGTATGCATCATGAACCAGTGATTAAATTACTTAGGTTGTAATCCTGTGTACACTTATCTGGGAATAAGTTTTAGGAAATTGCACTGCCCAGACGTCTGGCATAGCACGATGAAAGAAAAACATGAAATCCATTCACTGGAGATGATAGATAGCTAAGTCAGCAGTTTATACAGGGTCAACATCCTATTCGTGCTATATATTTTGTCTATATGCTGAAAGAAGAATTGGAAACTATGTTTTGAGAAATATGAATTTATCTGGAGGGAAATCTGATTATTTTAAAAACTTAATCTTTGATTGCTTAATATCACTAGGAACCTATAATTTGAGCATCTTTGCCTAAATTGCTGATAACTGTTAAATATTCACTGCAGAACTAAGAGAGATTTCAGATATGAAGCTTAATTGAACTCTCTAGTAAATCAGTCTGTAATGCAAATGCACTAACACACAAAAGTCCATTCAGTTTCAGTTCACTTCTGAATTCTGTCTGGTATCAATGGCATTCCCATGCAGAACAAATATCACAGAGATACTCAGTAGTGCTTTTGAATATCATGGAAAACAGTAGCTAAGGTCACCTTAAAATACAATATTTGCAAACAACTAGGCTCAAATGTAAACTAGTTTAACCCTGGAGTTTTCATAGAATCATAGAATAGTAAAATTGGAAGGGACCTATAAGGACACTGAGTCCAACTCCCTGCTAAATGCAGGAACCCAACTTAAAGCTGTCCAACTGCTTCTTGAATGCCTTCAGTGTTGGAGACCCCACCACATCCCTATTGGTAATTGGTTTCACTGTCATACCCCACTAACAGTCAGGACGTTTTTCCTGATGTTCAGCTGAAATTGGAACGAGAATGAAATTGGCGCCTGAGCAGGAGTGTTTGATCAGAGCTCCACAAATCTCCACATTTTATTACACTTGCTGATAAGAGACTGATTAGGAGAGCGTGTATGTATGCTTTTTCTTTTACTACCTTTTTAAAAACTTAGTTTTTAAACTTTAAATTTTTATTTTTTAAAAAAAAAATTAACTTTTGGCTTTTACTTCATTTATTTTAACTTTGTCTGAGTTCGACATGATTACATCTGGTGTATGGCAGCCTTTTACATTATATTTTTACATTTGTTATCTATACTCACCTCTGTGCTGCAGGAACGAGCTCTGCTAGCTCTACTAGCTTAACAAGAGAAAACAAAGAAGTCTTTTTTTGTATATTTTTGTAAACATAATGATTTGAGTAGAAGAAGAGAAGTAATAAGAGATAAGGTGCCCTTCCAGCAGCAAGCAACAGTGAACAGTGTAAATTGGGGCAGATGCATTTATACTGCTGAAAACAGTTTAAATAGCTGAAACTTTCACCTTGAAAAGCCAAACTGCATTAAAAGATATGGTGCTCACCAGAAAAGGCTACAGGACTCAGAGCATCGTCCCCCTGGAAGGGTATGTCCCTTTAAACAAACTTAAGCAACAGACAAAAATCACCCAATTTTTCGTGAACAGAGAAGTTTTTTTATAACTCTTTTATGTTTGATCATATGTCCTCACATGCCCCAAGTCCCATCTTAGATTGGACTCTAGACTGTAAAGGAAATACTCAAGTTCATAGTGAGATCTTAACCTGTGCAAACTTAGCAGCTGAGCTGGCTTTTGCTGAGCACAAGACATCCATAGGGTTAATTCAGTCATCTGCAAAGGACAGTCAGTCAAATCACCAATTAAATGACCTAATGCTTAAGTAATTTGAGGAGTTGGCCATCAAGGAGGAAAAGATAAAGCAAAATGACCCCTCAATCAATTCAAAGTGAGTCACCACAAGGTGATTCTTCATCAATTGAGGGTTGCATTTATTTGCTGATGAAAGAGATTGAACATATAAAATCCTTTTTATCTGTGAGCAACAGTCTTCTAACAACTCTGGTGGAAACACATAAAATGAAGAGTGGAGGGGAAAGCTTGAAAAAGGATTTGTGTGATATGTGTAACCCCAAGCTTGAAACAAATAGGCAAACTGTGCCGAACAGAAAAGCATGTAGAAGAATGTGTATCATGAAAAGGACTGGTATCTCAAAGAAGGGGGTAAATAACTCTAAAAAGAGCAAAAATATTAAAAATATAAAGTCAACACACTGTAAGAAAATGGATTTTGAAAAACTTTTTAAATTATCAGAGAAAAGCCCTAAGCAAAAAGTTGAACAAAACACCAGGAAAAGTCCTAAACAGAAAGTTAACAAAATATCAGGGAGAGAGTTAAGAGTAAGGAACTTGTGGAGGTCAACTATAAGTTCCTTTTTAAAACTAAATCTGGCTCCTCTACACAGCACACTATACCAATGCAATCGCAGGACCAGGTGTGGAAGACTGATATACAAGATCCTTGGACACATATCCTGCTGACAAGAAATCTACTTCAAAAGCAGATCAAAACTGTCAAAAATTGGAATTTAGTGCTGAATCGTCAAAAGTTAGTTTTAAACAACTACCCCAAATAGGTTCATGGCCTGAGACAGATCCTGTATCTTTAGCAGAAGAGAAAGTCAGCCAAGTGCAGGTGTTCTTGCAACCCTGTAATGGGAAAAACCACAAGGTGGAATTCTCCCTTCCCCCTCCACAACTTTTAAAGATACAGAAGACCTCTTGGTTGCCAGGCCCAGCCTCCAAGAGGTCTTCAGTATCTTTAAAAGTTGTGCAGGGGGAAGGGAGAATTCCACCTTGTGGTTTTCCCATTACAGCGTTGCAAGAACACCTGCACTTGGCTGACTTTCTCTTCTCCTAAAGATACAGGATCAGTCTCATGACATGAACCTGGCAACCCTAACCCCAAAGCCAATGGGTTATTAACTCAGCACGAATGTAAATCCCATAATTTGGAAATTCTGGAGACAGTTCTCCCGGGGCTATTTTCTTTAACCGATATAGTACACGTGAAGTACCTATTTTATGACTATAGTCATGCACGGGCAGTGGCTACCTTTAGAGAACAGAGTTTAGTCAGTGTTGTGCTTGCTTCTAGAGATGCCTTCATTGAGAGCAATATCTTAATTTCAAGTTTTGAGAACCTAGCTTCCTGCCAGGCTCTGGTTACATACTGTAAAATAAGCTCAGAAACCACCTCAGTTACAGAGACCGGTCAACCCAAAAATCTAATCGATTTTGATACCTTTACTGAAACATCTAACAGTAATGAAGCCCTGAACACTGGTGAGCATGATGGGCACAAAGATGCTTGGGCTCATGCAGCAAGGCAGCCCCTCTTCGAGGAGAAATAATTAGTTAATGAAGAAAATTTTTTATTGGACTCCTTTTGTGCATTGCCTCTAGAGGCCCAAGATGAAATCATGCTGAGACTAGACCTTTCAAAATCACTTTTGGTAGACCAGCAGATAAGGACAAAAGGCTGCCCAAATAAAGTATGGGAACATGGTGATTTAGCGCAACTGCTTGAAAACCCAAAAAGGAGTGAAGAAGCTGACCTAGGGACCTTGGTGGCACAGAGATGCACCTCGAGTTTTCAAGTTACTGCAGAACTCAATCTACCACCAAAGGATTAGTCCCATTAGGAATGACTTAATAATCACAATACCAACTACAAACACTGAGTATAACAAACCTACGACTTGGCTTGAAATGAGATTCCTAGGAAAGGAGGAACGTGGCTCACCGGAGAAGTCAACTAACCTGTTGGTTGCTTAGTAAATCAAGCACCCAGGGTAAATTCAAATGTCATCAAGCTGAGATCTAGTTTTGAAACAATTGAATACCTAGAGGAAGAATCTGGAACCATCGAGATGCCCCCCACAAAAAACCTCAAACAACAGAGAAAGGATGACCATTCCTCAGAAAATATGGGTGGGCAATGCTTGCAAAGGGAGGGATATATGAACAAAGACCAAATTGCACAAAGTGTGAAGACCCAGAAAAATCTCCAGCGGCCTATGGCAGGCCCAGAGTGACAAAAATCACAGGAGCCCAGGAACCATCTGACATTACTGTTCTGGAACATCGCAGGCTGGCAGCATAAAGTCACTGACTCTACCTTCTTGGACTTTATAAATATGCATGAAATTATATTGCTTCAAGAAACTTGGGCAAAGGAGGGCCTGGTTTTAAATGGCTTTGCTGCATGCTGTCTTGATGCAGACCCCAGTTGTAGGGGAGGTCGCCCTAAAGGAGGTCTTAGGGTGCTGGTATCCACCACCATTCGAGTGGGCACTTGTATACCAGCCCCCTTAGTTCACCTTGCAACGTCCTTGGTTATCAAGTATGGGTCAATCAGCCTATTGATAATAAATGTTTACCTGCCCCCGCAGTGACATAAACAGCAAGGAAAATTGGTCCAAATTAGAAGAGTATATTACCAAATTGATCGCTTTGTATCCAGAATCCTTTGTGAAAGTGGCAGGCGATCTAAATGCCAGAAGAAGACAAAACAATCATGTGCTGTATTCCCACTTCCACGAATGTCTGCCCAAACACAAGGAGACCCATATGGTTCCCAATAGACAGTCCAAAGAGGAGGGCTGGCCTTTGTCTAATGAAAATGATTAATAGACTGGATCGAGTAATTCTGAATGGGAGTGTAGAAGGTGACAGCAATGGTGAATTTATTTATTATTTTTTTATTTATTTATTTTATTACATTTTTAAACCGCCCTATAGCAACAAGCTCTCAGGGCGGTGTACAAAAAATAAAAACAGGTTAAAATACAAATAAACATGAGAACAATACACTATAAAGAATATATAAACAAAATTAAGACAGAGACAGATTAAAATTAAATTTAAATTTAAAATGCCTGGGCAAAGAGGTAGGTCTTTACCTGGCGCCGAAAAGATAACAAAGAAGGCGCCAGGCGTATCTCATCAGGGAGGGCGTTCCATAACTCGGGGGCCACCACTGAGAAGGCCCTAGCTCTAGTTATTACTCTCCGGGCCTCCATATGCATTGGAACCCGGAGAAGGGCCTTCGACGTCAAGCGCAGTGAATGGGCAGGTACATAGCGGGAGAGGCGTTCCACCAGGTATTGCGGTCCAATGCCGTTAAGGGCTTTATAGGTAAGAACCAACACTTTGAATCTGGCCCGGAAACATATTGGTAGCCAGTGCAGCTGGGCCAGGACAGGAGTTATATGATCATCTCTTTTAGTCCCAGTAAGGACTCTGGCCGCAGCATTCTGCACCAGCTGAAGTTTCCGAACCGTCTTCAGAGGTAACCCTACATAGAGTGCATTACAGTAGTCCAATCTAGAGGTTACCAGAGCATGGATAACTGTGGCAAGGTTCTCCCTGTCCAGATAGGGTCGTAGTTGGGCTACCAGCCGAAGCTGGTAGAACGCATTCCGTGCCACTGAGGCTACCTGGGCCTCCAATGACAGGAGTGGATCTAATAAGACCCCCAAACTATGGACCCGCTCCTTTAGGGGGAGTGTAACCCCATCTAGGGCAGGTCGGACATCAACCATCTGGGCAGAGAGATCCCCCACCAACAGCATCTCAGTCTTGTCAGGATTGAGTCTCAGTTTATTAGCTCTCATCCAGTCTATTATCGCGGCCAGGCAGCGGTCTAGTACATCAACAGCCTCACCTGAAGAAGATGAAAAGGAGAAGTAGAGCTGCGTATCATCAGCATATTGCTGGAAACACACTCCAAATCTCCTTATGACCTCACCCAGCGGCTTCATATAGATATTGAAAAGCATGGGGGACAGAACCGAACCCTGCGGGACCCCATATTGGAGTACCCAGGGACTCGAGCAATGCTCCCCAAGCACCAACTTCTGGAGACGATTCTCAAGGTAGGAGCACAGCCACTGCCAAGCAGTGCCTCCAACTCCCAAATCTGCAAGTCGCCCCAGAAGGATACCATGGTCGATGGTATCAAAAGCCGCTGAGAGATCCAGGAGAACCAATAGAGTTACACTCCCTCTGTCTTTCTCCCGACAGAGGTCATCATACAGGGCGACCAAGGCTGTTTCTGTACCAAACCCCGGCTGAAAGCCCGATTGAAATGGATCCAGATAATCAGTTTCATCCAGGAGAGCCTGGAGCTGGTGAGCGACCACGCGCTCTAAAACCTTGCCCAGGAATGGAACATTCGCTACCGGTCTATAGTTGTCAAGATTTTCAGGGTCCAAGGAGGGTTTTTTAAGGAGCGGTTTCACCACCGCCTGTTTCAGACAGAGTGGTACCACTCCCTCTCGTAAAGAGGCATTGATAACCTCCTTGGCCCATCCGGCTGTTCCATTCCTGCTAGCTTTTATTAGCCACGAGGGGCAAGGATCCAGAGCGGACGTGGTCGCCCGCACCTGTCCAAGCACCTTGTCCACATCCTCGAGCTGTATCAACTGAAATTCATCCAATAAAACAGGACAAGACTGTGCTCTGGACACCTCATTAGGATCAACTGCTACAATATTGGAGTCAAGGTCCCGGCGGATGTTCGTGATCTTATCTTGGAAGTGTCTCGCAAACTCATTACAGCGAGCTGTTGATGATATTATTGCGTTCTGAGGACCAGAATGTAAAAGTCCCCAAACAACTTTATAAAGCTCCGCTGGGCGGTTGGAAGATGACTGAATGGAGGCAGCAAAGTACTGCTTCTTTGCTGCCCTCACCACCTTCACATAGAGCTTGGTAGAGACCTTCACAAGGGCAAGGTTACAGCCGTCGGGAGTTCGTCTCCATTTGCACTCAAGCCGTCTCCTTTCTTGCTTCATCACTCTTAGCTCCGGGGTAAACCATGGAGCCAGTTGAGCTCTGCAAAGGAGAGGGCGCATTGGGGCGATCGTGTCAGCTGCCCGGGTCATTTCTGTATTCCACAGATGGACCAGGGTTTCGACAGGAGCGTCAGTTTTATCAGCCGGAAAACTCCCCAGAGCCTTCTGAAAACCCTCAGGATTCATTAGTCTCCGGGGATGGACCGTCTTAATTGGTCCTCCACCCTTGCAGAGGGAAGAAAACATTGTGAGTCTACACCTCAATAGGTGGTGATCTGACCATGACAAAGGAATAGATGTAAAATCCCTCACTCCCAGATCACCATCCCCTGATCCAGTGGCAAAAATCAAGTCTAGAGTGTGCCCCGAAATATGCGTAGGGCCAATAGCAAATTGAGACAGCCCCATGGCTGTCATGGAGGCCATGAAGTCCTGAGCCGCCCCGGACAAAGCGGTCTCGGCATGAATGTTGAGATCCCCCAATACCAAAAGTTTGGGGGATCGTAACACCAAGCCCGCGACCACCTCCGCCAGCTCAGTTAGGGAGGCTGTTGGGCAGCAGGGTGGATGGTACACCAACAGTATTCCCAATCTGTCTCGTTGACCCAACGCAATGTGAAGGCACTCCAGACCATTAGCCACCTGGATAGGGTGCCTAACAAGAGGGATTGAACTTCTATAGACCACAGCGATTCCCCCTACCCGACCCTTGGATCGACCCAGATGCTGAACCGAATACCCAGGTGGGCATAGCTGGGAGAGATTAATGCCTCCCAGATCGCTCACCCAGGTTTCAGTAATAAATGCCAGATCGGCCACCTCATCCATAATTAAATCATGGATGAGGGAGGTTTTATTATTTACCGATCTGGCATTAAGAAGCAGCAACTGGAGATCCGAGAGTTGGCTGATTGAACTACCAGCAATCCTGTGGATGTGGAGAGGACTGGAACACGGTACAGCAACCAGTTGTCTGGGCCGGGTTCCCCTAAACTGGCATGTCCTCCTCACAATGCCATACCTCCCATAACCCGTCACTACGCTAATAGGGGCCCCCTCTGGTCCTCCCTCCCCACACCCTATCCTCCCGCCCAGGCACATAATAAAAATAATAATAAAATAAACAACAGAACTCATAATCTATACACAAACACACCCACATTCATACAAACCACTCATACAACCAGACAACAACAATGACGACGGTTGGCAAACGACAATAGATGGTAAATGGGCCCAAAAGCAATGAATACGATGAATGAAGCCAACCCGGAAAACAGTGCCAGATCCAGGAACAACTCGAGGCCGCGGCGCCAGAGGCTGAAGATGCCAACGATGGAACACGACTCCCACTCTCACCACCACCAGGGGCTCCTCCGTAGTGCTCGCACTGCCGCAGAGTTGCTCCTACACGGTGCTCTCTCACCGCCGCACTCCCACGGCTCTCTCACCGCTGCCGGGCGCTCCTTTCCTCACTACCAAGTCGCTCTCTCACGGCACTCTCTCGCCGCCACTCTCGTCGTCAGGCACTCCCGTCCCGCGGAGCTCTCACCGCTGTCGGGCGCTCCTTCACAGTGCTCTCCCGCGGCCACAGTCAGTGTCAGGCGTTCCTCCGCAGCGCTCTCACCGCCACGGAGTCGTTCCTCCACGATGTTCCCTTGCGGCCACAGTCGGTGTCAGGCGCTCCTCCGCAGCGCTCTCACCGCCGCGGAGTCGTTCCTCCACGATATTTTCTCGCGGTCTCTATCGGCGTCGGGCGTTCCCCCGCGGCGCTCTCACCGCCACCAGGGGCTCCTCCGTAGCGCTCTCACCGCGTGGAGTTGCTCCCACACGGTGCTTTCTCGCCGCCGCTCTCCCGCAGCTCTCTCAAAAGCCGGGCGCTCCTTTGCGGTACTCTCACTACCGCCAAGCCGCTCCTTCACAATGCCCGCTCGCCGCCGCTCGTCTCCCATCTCCTCCGCTGCCACAATCACTCCTGCACAGCACTCTTCGTCCCAACGCCCTGAGGTAAACAAACTTCCATTAATTAAAACGGGGCAAGAACGGGCAAGAACTACCACTCAACTCCATGCACCAAGTTGATAAAAATGAAATAAAAATAGTGCTAAAATAGATGGTAAAATGAATAGCAGAACAGCGTGGCTACGGAGCTCTAACTATCGCGTCCTCAGGGCTGGGAGCCTCTACAATTGATTATTTCATCGTTTCGTATGATTTATTAAATGTAGCGTCTTGTTGCAAGGTGGGCAAGCTTATTGAGAGTGAGCACTTACCCATGGTTTTATCCTTGAAACCAGGATCTCAAAACATTTACGCAGATTATCTCTGAGGCAGAGATAAGAGCTACACGTGTCAAATGGTCAAATAAGATAGGGCACATTTTAACAGAGTTGTTGTACTCAGAAGTCTATGCCATCATGAAGCTATGTTAACAGCAGATTCCCTGAGAGCAGTTCTAATCTTGTTTCAAGAACTGACTTCCTCTCTACAAAATTGTTTGCAAGCTAACACCTTGGTAAGACTAAATTTTAGTAAATCCAAGCCCTGGTTTGATCATGAATGTATTGACATGAAAAAATCCCTAACCGAAAAATACCAGTTATATAGGGATCAAAATCTGCCAGCATTACCTCCTGAATGGTCAGTTTTACCTATCTTAAGCATGATTGCATGGAAGTAAATACTATTGAACTCTATAAGCATGCAAATGATCAAACCTGCCCTCCCCTCTCCTCCCCCTTCCTTTGCCCCCCTCCAATGCACTCCTTCCCCTTCTCCCTCCCCCATGGTCAGTTTACCTATCCTAATCATGATTGCATAGGAGTAATTCTGATTGCACTCAATAAGCATGCAAATGATCAGACCTGCTTTTCCCCTCCTTCTGCTTTCCTCTCACTTCCTCCTGCCCTCCCCTCTTCTTCCTCCTCCCCTGCCCAGTTCAGCCCTCCTTTCCTCCTCCCCCAGTCAGTTTTACCTATCCTAAGCATGATTGCACAGGAGTAAATCGCACTGAACTCAATAAACATGCAAATGATCAAATCTGTCCTTCTCCCATCCCCCTCCTGTCTGCTCCCATCCCAGTCCTCCCCTTTGCCTTTGCTCCCCTCTCTCGTCCTCCTCCTCCCTTCCCCATCCCCTGTGGTCAGTTTCACCTATCCTAAGCATGATTGCAGAGGAGTAAATCCCACTGAACTCAATAAGCATGCAAATGATCAATCCATTCTCAGCAAACTTGCACAGAATCCCATTTCTTACCTCCTGGATTAAAAAGCAGGGAAATTCACTAATAGGCAAAAAACCTTGAAGTTTAAGAACATACCTATAGCCCATATATATTTCTATCAAACTTTAAAAAGCAGGGAAATTGGGCAGCTATAGTGAATGCACCAGGGCAGCAGACCTGACCTCCTCTCTGAGATATTGTACTGTCCTACAAATTTGTCAAAATGCAAACACAATTTGGGTTGGTCTTTCACAATCCAATCCACTTGCTGTGCTTTGACCGTAAAAAATGATTGATTGACTGATTGTTCAGCCAAAATCTGGCTTCCTGGAACCTGAACCCATTATTCTGTATCCTGCATTCTGAGACGATTGAGAAGAGATCTTGGTTCTCTTCTGTGTGACAATCTTTCAAGTACTTGAAGAGTGTGATCATATCTCCCCTCAGTCTTCTTTTCTCCAGGCTAAACATGCCCAGTTCTTTCAGTCTCTCCTCATAGGGCTTTGTTTCCAGTCCCCTAACCGTCGTTGTGCCCTCCTCTGAACCTGTTTCAGTTTGTCTGCACCCTTTTTAAAGTGTGGTGTCAGAACTGGATGCAGTACTTGAGATGAGGCCTAACCAGTGCCGAATAGAGGGGAACTAGTACTTTATGCAATGTTTTTCCAAGTATGGGGAAAATGTATAAAGGTGGAATTTTGCTTCAGCACATAGTAAGTGATAAAAAAAATCCCATAGTGGTCAGAGTCATTGAGGCTGCTTGGGATTTTGTTACTTTTGTTTTGAAAAATTATGAAATGAGTCCCTAAATAAGACTTCCAGATAAGATAGGAACTAATAGGAATCAGTGCTGAATTTTCTGTGTTCTTGGGATCAGAGGGATGCTTCTGCAATTTTGCTTAAGCTCCACTAGGTGTCCCCACTTCCTTTTCTAGCAGCTCCCATGCTAAACTTTCCTGTTGATGTAGTCAGGGTGTTCTCTACCTCCCCCCCCCAAAAAAAGTATGCCTTAATACATTTGTTAGGCTTTAAGGTTGAACTGAACTTTGGCTAGGGCTGACCCTAATTCAGAGTTCCCTAGAAAGAGGGACTGATTGTTAAACCACTCTTGGAATTGTAGCTCTGTGAAGGGAATAGCAGTCTCTTCACAGCTCTCAGCACCCTTAACAAACTACACTTTCCAGGATTCTTGGGGGGAAGCTATGACTGTTCAAAGGGGTATAATACTGCTTGAAATGTACAGTGTGCATGGAGCCCAAGAATAGCTGCACCTGTCCAGAACTGTCCTGAATTACAGATACAGGAAGCAGTATTGACAGATATACAAAGGATTCTCATATATGAAGAACAACCAACAACCTCTGCATGGGCTGTGCACTGGATTCCACTGAGTCCCGAGCCAAATTGGGCCTATTCAGAGGTTTCTGGGGCTTGGCTGAGACAGAATGAGACAGCCACGGATTGCTACAGGTCGGATTGGATAACCCCAGAGTGATCCGGGGCAGTCAAGGGTCAGGGCACCAGTCAGGAAGAAGAGGCAGCCATTAGGCGGAAAACCCATAAGAAGGCTGAGAAAGGTAGGCCCAGTGTGGTGGCTCTCCTTCCTGCCTGAGCACTGTCCCACAGATCAATGCCTCCACTCAACAGCTGTTGAGTGGTGGCATAGATCCTGTAGGGTGCAGATGCTGCTTTGATGAAAGAGGCTTCTCTAAAGGAAAGCCCCTTGCAAAACACCACCCTGCAAAATTGACCCTTGCGCTCAGTCAGGAGGGGCTGGGGAAAGGATACGCAATGTCTCCTTCTCCTGCCCCCCTTCGGGTTGTATGTTTAACTTTTTAAAAAATCATAATTAAACATTAATCCCGCACCCTGAACTTTTTTGGGAGTGGCTCCTAGGCAGGGCAAGTGGTCCCTGGATCAATCCAGTCAGGTCGGCCTAATGCAACCCTGGATCGGAGCCACAGGGCAGATTGGGGGCAGGGGGCTGTGCAGAGCCCTAACCTCTGTATGGGGTACCAAAACCTCTACATGACAGCTGTTTTGGGGAGGACAGCAGTTCAGTTGCTAGCACGGCTGGCAAGTCTCAGAGGAAAGGGGCGGCGCACAGAAGAGATCGGCATGGCTGCAGACAGGACTGCTTTCTCTTCCTATTATTATTATTATTATTATTATTATTATTATTATTATTATTATTATTATTATTATTATTATTATTATTATTATCTTTATTTATACCCCGCCCTTTTTCCAAACTGGAACTCAAGGCGGCTTCCAGATAAAAATAAGTACAAATCATTAAGAACCTATAAACATATAAAACATATAAACATATAAAATCAGGATCAAAACAGGATTAAACTATTAAGATGTTAAAACCAATTAGATATACACTTAAAATACTGCAACCCAGTTTAGGAGCATAGAAGTAAAACAATAACATACAGCACCCTCTTCAGTCACTACCCTTAAAGCCTTCAGTTCCAAAGGCCTGCCGGCGGAAAAAAGTCTTTAGCTGTCGGCGGAAGGACTGTACGGAGGAGGCCATTCTTGCCTCCCTAGGGAGGGAGTTCCAGAGCCTAGGGGCAGCCACCGAAAAGGCCCTATCTCGTGTCCCCACCAGTCGCACTTGTGAAAGTGTTGGCACTGTTATTGCCCTGAACACTAGTACCAGCACCACCAGCAGCAGCAGCTTGTGAGGAAGAGGGCTTCCCACTTGGTTTCTCTAAGGTAGGGGTAGCCAATGTGGTGCCCTCCAGATGTTGCTGGGCTACAACTCCCATCCAGTTGCGGCTGGTGTCCTTTGGGACTGGTGGGGCAGGAGACAGGAAGCCCAACAACAGGTGGAACCAGAGCCAATGAGAGGCCGAGCCAACTGATTCTAGGTGTGTCTCCATCTTCCTCCCTGCTGAGTTCTACAAGGAAAGAACACTGAGACTAAGGCAGAGGAGAAAGCTGAGAGGCAGGGCCATCCCCTATACTGGTTGTAAGAAGGCAGGCAGACAGGTGAGGCTGGCTGAGGGCAGACTGAAGTTGGTGGGGCAGTATCACATTCACCCTAATGGACCAGCCTCCACTGCTGTCATCATCTGTGATCATTGGCTCTGCTGGTTGGGACTGATGGAAATTGGAGCTGCCCTGGGCTCTTTTGGAGGAAGGCGTGGGATAGAACTCTAATAAATGAATAAATAAAAGATCTGAAGAACACCACATTGGCTAGTCCAGTCGGGGAGTAGAGACACTTACTGTTGTGCCGGTTCCAGTGTGTCTCCACCTCTTTTTTCTGAAAATGGGGGCACACAATGCTAGTCAAACTCCACCCCTTTTTACTTTAAAACCTGGTGGGATCAGCTTGATTGTTTTTGTTTTTTAAAATCAGCTTCAGACAGATTTCTCAATTGATTGGTAGATCAACCAGTTTCCCCTGCAGGTGTGGCCAATGGAAACGCTTTGCTGCAGGCTCAGGCAGAGACAGTGATTGGCCTAACACTTTGCTGTGGGTGGTCCTGAAAGGTCTTAAGTCACCAGTGGGGCAGGGAGATGCGTCCAGCTGAGGGCAGAATCACTTCAAATTGCAGCCGGAAGAACCATTCTAGCTGTGTTTTGAAGCAACTAGTGTGCCCACAGTCAAAGTCAATGTTTTCCTTGTTCCCCCTGCCCCCGCCCCCGCCCCAGTACATGAGTTCTGTACAAAGATATCTGGGACTCTGCTACAACAATTCCCAATTCATTAATCTGAAAAAGAGACTGCCAGTCTGAGCAGAGAAAACTGGACAGTTGGGCTGGCTTCTGGTTTTGGGGGGTCCTTGGGCAGGGCACCCTGCCACTGACATCCGCAGCTATTATTACTGGTGACTGCTGCTCCTCTTTCTCATTGTTATTCTCACCTGCTTGCTAGGCGCCAAGAGAGCCAACAAGCAACCTGGCAGCAGGGAGGGAGGAGAAAGTTGATTTGGCTCACATGCAAAGGCAAACCTATTTAATTTGCACTTTCCGAAATAATATGTGAACCGAAACACAGGCATCCTTTGAAATTTGCACTTCTCTGAACCTTGCTAGGCAGTTCTCCAGCCAAACAATTTGTACAAAATTGCATATATCTGGGGGAAATGGGCATAAAAACGCATACATTAGGAAAAAAGCATACAAAACGCATTATACTAGGGGAAATTGCTTGCAAAAGTGTGTGCATTGGGCATTACCCCACTGACAGGGAGCCACTGATTGCCAGAGCCTACAGTGTACTTTTCTCATAGCATTGCTGTGAAGATGAATTTATACGATAATTGGGTTGTACATTAACCAGCCACAAGGCTTTGGGAACACTAGGTCGTGACTCATGTTCCACTCTGCCTTGAGCTCCTTGAAGGAAAAGCACACTATAAATGTAACAAACAAACAAACAAAAAGTATATGCTAGTCAACTACGCCGGTACAAGACGGCAAAATGTGAGGCCCTATATACTTGATGAGGTCCTTCGAGAAAGATTGTCCTAGGGTGATGAGGCTGGATGGGGTGCTCTGTTTCTCTTTAGTTCTCTATGCAGATCTAAATATAAATGTACTGCCTTCAAGTCGATTCCAACTTATGGCGACCCTATGAATAGGGTTTTCACGAGGCTGAGAGGCAGTGACTGGCCCAAGGTCACCCAGTGAGCTTTATGGCTATGTGGGGATTCAAACCCTGGTCTCTCAGGTTGTAGTCCAACACCTTAACCACTACACCACACTGGCAGATCTAGCATTAGCTTTTTCTTTTTTTCTAAAACCTGTGAGGTTCGCCACTATCTCATGCAAGCTGAGCTTAAACACAAGTCTATGTATCTCTTGCCACATCGTATCCTGTTTTCAGCAAACTGGCAGACTCTGGATGTCATGCCCATGCAGACAGCGAATATGAGAACTATCGAGAGAGCTCTGTGACCAGCGGCCAGCTGCTAAGTGCTGCGAGAGTATTATGAGCAGCCAACGTGCTGTCAAACTGGAACTGGGGTTAGGCCAACGGTACTGAGAGTCTGTCAAAGCATTCCCCTGACACTTGAGTCCTACTAATCACCACAGTGACTGAAATGTCCAAAATTTAGTTGCAGCTCCTTATCTGTCCTTGTCATTTCCTTTCAACATAAAACAGACCAGAATGCCTGGGAGGCTCTGACTCTCAGCCCTATACCCTCCAGCTGATGTTTCTTGTAAGTACTCCCTCAGCTTGCTCTAGTATCCATCATTTAGTGCAGGGTCGGGGAAATTGTGGCTTTCCAGATGTTGGACTCCCACCAGCCCCAGCCATCCTGGCGAATAGGGATGATGGGAATTGTGGTCTAGCAACATTTACATGGCCACAGGTTTCCTGTTCCTGCTCTGGTAGCGGATTTTCATTTTTGGATCATAACCTTCTATCTTGATGATCAGTTGCTGCTCCTTTAAACTTGCTGCTGAAAAGTACGTGATATAGATCAGAGCAACTCAGATCAAAGCCTCCTTTGTACAAAATTCTAAAAGGGATATTGAGTAATTCCGATGATAACACTTTGTTTCAGAGACAGAGGAAGTAAAAACTGAGTTTGAAAAGAAGATGGATAGATATTATTGGGCTCTCTGTCTATTGGGGGAAAAGGGGAGCAATAAATCTTTGATTTAAATAGTTATGCACACGACCATCAAACATAAGCACTGTTTCCCTGAGAACAGTACAGAAGGTCATGCCTAAAATATTTTTAGCTTTGGCTGGAAATCAAAGGCAGGCCCAACTGTTTTTGTTATGAATATTTTTATTGAATTCTAAGAGGAGATAAACATAAATTTCTATAGTGGTATAAAAAAGCCCAGCAGTGCGATTACCTCTGAGTAAGCAGAACCTCCCTCCCCAAACACTCTTTGTCAATGCCCCCAACTGAGTATAATTAACAGAAAGCGAGTGAGGAACATTGAGCCCCAAAAGAAAAGAAAAGAAAATACAAGAAAAGGTGTGTACATGGGGGGAAACTCTTATTTGCCAAATGGGTGAGATCTAGCCAAAATATTAATGCAGAACTAGAGAACATTTCCAGAAATGGTTGCCAAATGTGTTGAATCCCCTCCCCTGAATTTTTCTCCTGCAGCACATAATGTGTTATTTAATGGATAAATCGAAACTGTTGTCAACAGCAATCCAGTGTTCAACTGCAGGTAACAATAGTGAATTATGTAATTGCAGCCAGGGCTGGCCTTAGGTGTGGGTGAGCTGAGCGGTCATTTGGGGTGCTGAGCTGAGGGGGGTGTCATGCTCAGCTGAAGGGGGCACCAATTTGAGTTCAATGGCTGTGTTTTATGAATGAACTGTCTGCAGTGAGCTAGTGTGGCAAAAAGCACATGTCTGCAACCTGTTTTTCAACGTTCTACAGCTTGTTTGGGTGCTATCTATGAAAATGATCTTCCTTCAATTAGCTCTAAAGTATGCTTCTTTTTCAGTTTCTACTTTGATGTCATTTGCGATAGGTAACAATCAGTGGAGTGAGTGCATGAGTGAACACCACCTAAGATTTCCAGGCAAGGTGCTACTAGAGAGTAATTTTCTGTGGCTGTTACCACAGAGAAAGGCAAAAGAATGGTGTGAGGCCAGGCCTTGAGAGAGGAATCTTTCCTGAGTGTGTAGTGAAGAAGGCCAGCAGCAGGCCACAACCAGAAGACCTGTGGAAGTGAGTCCCAGGCAAGAAAAAGCAGCTTTATATTTTCCTGTCTCCATGTGAGAGTGCAGAGTGCAGTGATAGACTGGGTATATAAGGGGTAAGACGATCTTTCAGGTATCCTGGTCCCAAGCTGTATAAGGCTTTGTACACCAAAACCAGAACCTTGAACTTAGCCCAGTAGGTACCATAGGCCATTCTTGGTCAACACCTCTTGCACTGACTTGACATTTCCTGTGAGGGACTGGGCAAGCTATCTATACCTGCTGGACTTGACATTTCCCATGGGCTGGTGTGTGAATTTATCTGGGATTAGTGTAATGTGATATGATTTGATGTAGTCAATAACTGTACCCAAGTCCCAATGAAACCGCATCTGCATGCGACCATGGTCACAATATATTATTTATTTAGAATACTTATATCCCACTTGATAGACCTGAGAGGTTCTCAAAGCAGCTTTCAAAAACTACTTGCAACAAAAAGCACATCCAAAATATGCCTATGCATTTAGCCCAGTTTAATTGCCATGCCTTCCTCCCAAAGGACCCCAGATGTCACATTTTAAAGAGACATATACAATTAAAGGTCAGAAACAGGAAAATTGTGCCCTCTATGAAATTGCTGACTGATGGCAAGTTGTTTCATGGTAAGTCTCTGGATGGGATCGATAAGGAGAAGTAGGCAGGCTCAGTGGCTCCAAACTCTAGAGTTTGTTTGTAGGGAAAACCATTTTCATATTTTGCCCACTGTATTCATAAATAATCCAACCCTCAAACCCATAACACTATTATGTATTATTTATAAGGAGAGAGTCACACTAAAATGCTGTAGAATTTTCATGAGTTTGGGTTTTTTTAATTGCAAATTGCTGCAGAAATGTTGAGAACTGAAGACTGGAAAAAGGAGAAACGGAGGGAACTCAACATTGAAACATCCTTCCAACCCTATCACTGACTATTGGTTATGCTTGCTGGGGCTGATGTGAGTTGCAGTTCAACAACATTTGAACGGTCCCCATCCCTATGCTAGGTTAGTGTTTTGTCCTCAAGGACATCACATTTTATGCTCACTGAAGGACAGAGGACCGAAAGGTGTGTTGTAATGAACATCATTGAACAGTTAGCGGAGTGCTTCACAATCAGATGGCAAACACTCATTTGTGGAATTCAAATCAGGTCCTAACTTGCTTGGCTCTGTCTTAGGTGTCCTTTGAATTTACATAACTTTTGTCTGTAATAGTATCCTAGTTATCCTGGATAAA
Source organism: Rhineura floridana (assembly GCF_030035675.1). Classification (NCBI taxonomy): domain Eukaryota; kingdom Metazoa; phylum Chordata; class Lepidosauria; order Squamata; family Rhineuridae; genus Rhineura; species Rhineura floridana. Next base: position 139,250,381 of record NC_084480.1, read on the forward strand.
CAACAAGGCAGAGTTTAGGACCCAGGGATTGGTCTTATTTTTGGCTTGCAGCCTGTGACAGCTGACCAAAAATCAATGAAGTGTACTTTAAGGAGCTTCACTGTGGTGCAAGATAAAGGCTCAAAAGCTATTTTCCCTGTTCCCAGCCTATTAGCCATTCTGGGTAAGAATTATTTTGTCTAAACTTGTTTCTTTGGATGGAAGTTATTTGCCTATGAAAAACAAGAGACCCAGCTGGAGATGTGGCTGTGATGATGGGGGTGCCAAATTTTATTGTAGTGTTCCTCTTCCTTTGTGCCAACAGTTCAGGTAAGTGCAATTTATTCAAGTTAAAAAATAAGTGCTAAACCCAAGATTGCTTGCAACAACGCAGGGATGTATTTAGGTACTAAAATTCAGCCACTGCCTCATGTTGTTTAAGTATATTTGAAATAGTTTTTGTGTGTGTACACATTAAGCAAAGGACTTGGAAAGAAAAAAAAATAAACTACACTGGTTAGCCAGTAGCTGATTTTAGTACTGCCGTTCATGCATTTCATTTTCCAATCAACAGTCCTGTCTTTGGAAAAACTTTCAATAATTGTGATATCATGATGTTTACATTCATTTTAGCAAATATAAACATTTATTATTATTATTGTTATTATCATGCATAGTGCTTTACAGAGAAACATCAGCAAAAAGCAGGTCTCTGCCTGAAGGAGCTTACATTCTAAATTTAGATAAGAGGGAAGGAAAACAATGGAGGGGAAGAGAAGGAGCAGCAAGGGTAACAAGGGATAAATACAAGTAAGTGCTGTTTGATTTCTCAAAGCACCAACTTTACCACATAGCTCACTTGAGAGAGGTTTTTTGTTGTTAAATGGAAATGCAAGTAGATACAAGCTTTTACTAAAAGCTTTTTAGTAGAAATAGGAAAAACTATAAGCATTATTTGTCCATTTCGTAGGCCTTTATCCATGTTTGCACTAGATGGAAGTTCACCTCACTAGCCTTCCCCCAGCCTTTTCTATTTGCTTTTCATTCTTTTCTCTGTCCTCTTTTCCACCACAGAGTTCGAATGGTCCTTTCCCGAAAGTCTGGAAGGAGATAATGCTGTTTGTTATTTACTCCCCAGGGCAATAAGAATTTCCAGAGGCAGCCTTTTCCAGGTCCAGTTTTTTCATGAGGAGAAAGTACTGATGGCTTATAGGGTAATCGTATGTGAGTTTACTTGGAAGTAAGTTCCACTATTTTCAGTGTAACTTACTTTCAGGTAAGTGTACATAGGATTGCAATCCTATGGTGTTTTTGCAATACCTGTTAAAACTAGATAATAAACATATATATCTAAAATAACCTTTTAGGTGATTTGCAACATACACATAATTATTAGTAAAAAATCCATACAACACATTCAAATCAAAATATATTTACCGATGTACAGACTGAGCAGGCAGGAAGCAAGCAGACAGTGCTAATTCAAAAGCAGCATCAGAAACCTGTCTGTGCAACCTTTTCAAGGTAGCTAAAAACAATACTTCAAAGCATTTCACATGCACTATCTCTTTAATCCTTACAACAGAGAGCTATTCGCTATGGGCGGTCTATAAATGAAACAAATAAATAAAAAATAAATAAAAAACAAGGCAGTAAGTAGGTCCAAGAGTGTTATTATCCCATGTTGCCAGTTGGGGGAGGGACTGAGTAAGAATTAATGGCTTGCCTACAGCTGGCTAGTGAGGTAAGAACCAGGATTGCAGGTGCAATTTCTGCAAATCCCAAATACAGTCAACAATACATATTATTGTGAATGCATTTTTCTACTTGGGGAAATAATTTTAGTAATATCAGAGTGAAAATACAGCCTAATAAAATAGGGTCCTTATGTCTTCCTGTTGGGAAATTCACTATGGCCAAGTCTTGTTCCCAAAGGTTTGCTATATAGCCTTGTTGTGGATATGTGTCCCGTATCTCTGTGTGTATCTTTTTACAGATTTCATAGATCTGCCCTTGTGGCTTATTAGACAATATTCATTATTTCAATATCCGACAGACCATGGATTTCAGTGTAGGCAGTACCATGGTAGGTTAATGTTTCAAAAATGACCCAATTTATACCTGCACAACAATGTGGATTTTTAATATGTGGTTATTCTCAAAAATTTTGGAGAGAAAGCCCTGAAGCACTTTTCCAGCCTTGGTCTGCTGCCAGGCTAAAGCCCTTTCTTGGACTTTCAAGGTGCCATCTTACAGTGCAACCGTAACCATGTCTAAGCAGAAATAAGTCCTATTGAATTCAATGGGGCTTACTCCCAGGTAAGTGGGGTTAAGATTGCAGCCTTAGATTCCAGTTGAAGAGCAGAATTCAGCCAGCCAGGACTGAATGCCTGTTCTGGCCACAACCATGGTTAAGGTATAAAGTAGCAGAACATTTTAAGAACATTTTTATGATCATTTCTATCTTTCTATGCCTCATAATTACAACAGCAATGTTATCAGCATAAGACATTCACTTCCATTTTCTAAAGCCAAGGGATTTGTGCCTTTTGGCGTGCTTCTCTAATTTTTTTAATTTAAAAATATATTTTAATTTTATCTAACTATTCACAACTAAATGACATTTAAACTTTTTTTTTGCACTTTGTATGGTTTATGAGATTGGCTCTTCCTCTCCACACAGACCTTCTACATTTTTCTTCCTCCATAGGTAGCACTGCTGAATTGGGGTTCACTTTACCGGTCATAGCACTCTAGGAAGCATTTCCACAGCTGGCTCTACTTTCCATGCTATTATTCCTGTAAAGTTCTGCTCACATGATGCCAAAGTTACTAAGCCCAGCATTCACCAAATGTGGTCTCGTGCCTTCCAGCAACACAAAATCAATCTCTTTGCACATTCTGGAATCATGTAGGCCTAGTGAGTTGCCCAGAGCAGTGATGGCTGGAGGCTACAATTTCAGTAGGGCAGTGGAATCTGCTCTGGGTTTTAATTTGAACTTTCAAGGAGTTGTCCAAGGTGCTGAACCTATTTGGGAATAGGTTTCAGCAACTTGGGCAACTCCTTAAATTTCAAACTAAACCCCAGAGCCTATTCCACTGCCCCAATGACATGGAACCACCAGCTGCCACTGGTCCAGAGTTATAAAATGCTCCTTAAAGTGACCAGAGGCAATGGAAGACAGGGCTCCTATACTAGTCTGTATAGACAGTTGTGTAGGAGGCAGTGGAGGCTAGTCCATTCAGGTAAATGGGGCACTGCTCCACCAATCTCAGGCTTGGTTCCTCCAAGCCCAGAGCTTGGAAAAGTTACTTTTTTGAACTACAACTCCCATTAGCCCAATCCAGTGGCCATGCTGGCTGGGGCTGATGGGAGTTGTAGTTCAAAAAAGTAACTTTTTCAAGCTCTGTCCAAGCCTTCTTACTTACAGCCAGTCCTGGGAGTGGCCCTGTCTGTTGGCTTCCTCCTCCTTAATCTCAGTGTTGCTTCTTGTAGAACTCAGCAGGGAGGAGGAGGAGAGGAGCAGGACAAAAGTAGAATTAGTTACCCCTGCCTGTCATTGGCTCTGGCTCCACCTAGTGTTGGCTTCTCTGTTTTTCCACCCTACCAGTCCTGGTGGACACCAGCTACCCCTGGTAGGAGGGAATTCCAACAAGTGCATTTTGTTATGCAAGGGTGTGAAAAGCTGCATTTGCTGCATTTTTGTAGTAGTAGTAGTAAATTAAATTTATATCCCAGAAGGAGCCCAGTATATATTCACTCTATTATTAAAGATCTGGGAGCTCTATTCTCCTGGTCATCTTAGTGCCACTGAGATGTAGTTACATGTGCTCTGAAGCACAGATGTGGGAGCTCTAATCCTAACCCTGATCCTCTTTTTTTTTTTAATGCTTCTAATTGGGGACAGCATTTTAAAAATAAGTACTCTAGTAAAATATTTCAAAATGGTGCCTGGCTTGGTTAGATCCAAATTTACTAGTGCAATATCTTCTGTTACATATAGTCGAGCTCATCTGTTGCCATCTTTTTGCCTTCATTTTAACTCCATCAAAGAGAGCTGCCATTCTGAATTCTACATGACCCTGGGTTTCTCTCTTACTGTAGTGATTCAGTTGTACACACATTAGATTGTCCTTTGCCTGCATGACTTTGGCTGAAAACGTATTTAGCATCTCCACTATGGACTAGAAAATCAGCGTCTGCCTGATCCTAGCTACCCTTGTGGTCTTACATAATAATGTTTGAGTGTTTTCCCCCAAGAGGCCACACTGTTTGTGGATCATCTTCTCGCTCAGACTGCTCCAAACTGGTTGAACCTGCTTAAAATGGCCACGAATTCAAGCCTTGGAGGACCTCTCTTTGGATGGGTTGCTCCTGCCCGAGAAAGCTCTTGCTTCAAGCTCTGTCCTCTTTCTACCCTGTTCCCTTGGCTCATCTCTGTGTTGTTTTCTTCAGATGTGCAGGAACCTTTAGGGGACATGGAGCCACATGTTCTCCTGCAAGGCAATCTCCTCTATTTTGGGAACACTACTGGGAGGGGTCTAAAGAGCCCAGATGGATCTTTGGATATTGTACTGGGCAGGACAAGGGTGACCTACAAAGATGTGCCTACCTTCAGTTCCCCCATCATTGCCATAACCACAGATGAACCATAGTCTGCCTGTCAGTGTCTGCAAATTGTGGCCTTTGTCTGAAGGACTCATGCCTAGCCATGGTACCAGCCTTGGAATCCAGTCCCAGCCCTTGGTTCTAAAGTCACTATGAAAATCTGCTCCTTCAGGGAACCTGTTCCTTCTTTTTTACCTCCTTTTGAAGCAGGAAACTTAGTGCTTCATTCCTCCCATTTCTTTGTCTTCTCCATTTTCCAGGTCTTGCTGCCTTTTCTATCCTTGCATGAACCAAACCCATGCCATTTATGTTTGAGCTCTGCTTGATATGTCTAGGCCTCCATTGCCGCCTGCTGGATTGGATCCCTAACATTACACTCTGCTACTTATACAGTGACAGTACATTTCCCCACTTCTATTGCTGTCTGTCACAGAAATAAATTAAATGCAAGCTGTGGATCCAGGCAAAGGGGGATTTGCAGAGTCTGTGTACATTTCTACTCCAAGTAACTATTTTACTTTTCTGTAAATATCACATTTTTCATGCTTTGAGATGCACGATTATTTTACCCTTCAGTGCCATTTTGAATTCAAATTGAGATTCAGTGGTTCTTGTTTATTCTCCCAAGTAATGAGTACAGTGAGTCTTCTTTGTGGTGTACCACGACTAGGTCGAAGGCCTCTAACTATCACGCTTGTATAGTTACACATGTGTTAGATATAGTAATACACAAACAGGAACATGGGTAGGCTTGGTCAAAATTAACATCCCCACTCCCTTCTTCTTGTCTTTCAGCTTTGACTGTGTTCAGCTCATTTGCCAAGAATGAAGATGCACTTTTGCGGCATTTATTTCAAGGGTATCAGAAATGGATCAGACCAGTGAAACATTCCAATGACACCATAAAAGTGTATTTTGGTTTAAAGATATCTCAACTAGTAGATGTGGTAGGTTATCTATAGCTTTGTTTCTTTGGGTCCCACTGGCAAGGATGGATACATTTGCTTTCTTTGAGTTGAGCCAGACAGTTGTCCTCCCCCCTCCCCCCCAGTTTCCCTCTCTTAGTCCTGGACTATTTATGTTCCCTTGGGGCATTTAATAACATCACAGTTGTCCTCCTTTCTCCATACAGTCAGCAAGGCAAGTTTGGGGTGTGGGTAGGGATGTTAATACTGTTGGACAGCATCATCTGTTCCAGGGGCCTTGGGGTCACTTGTCAATGTGGATGCCTGAAAGGTATATGTATGAAAACTGCTGGTAGCTTGCAAAGTGAGGAATGAGCTGAGTCTCTCTTTCATTCCATTTTGTGGATACACTATGCAAAGTGAAAGAAGCTACTCACACAGGGTTTTCTGTGAAATGCAGAGAATGTAAAACTAGGCATTCAGCTTGGGGAGCGGGGAGCTGGGCATAATATAACTCTGGGGCTCTGATCATATAACTCGTACGCTGTGTCCCTTGATAGTTAAGGTGGCTCACTAACAGGCCTTTGCCAGGGTCCCTTGAAATACTTAAGCTAGACATGTGTCTTATAGGCATTTAAATGTATGTGAGGGCCAAACTGGTTATTAAATTAAATTAATTGTGTGCTGGCGCTACCTGTGAGAAAGGTCCACGCCATGGCTTAACAGTAACCTTGTCTTTCTAAAAACACTGTGGCCTAGGCCTACTACAAGCTTTTTGGTATGTGCAATAATGTTCGATACCAAGGAACAGGAAGCAAAGGAGTGATACCTGGACATCTTGGGAGAGTATTTACGAGTCTGGACTAGGGTCTACAGCTGTATTGACAAACATAAGCCAAGGAACAGGAAGTTGGCAAAGGTGGTAACTTAAGGGCAGCAGGTATTTCTCTGCTGATCAGACAAGGACAAAGGTTCAAGCTCCTAGTATTGATACCAGCCTGACCCATCCAGGGTATAGGAATCTGCCTTATAGTGAGTCAGATGATGGGTCTATCTAGCTCAGTATTGTCTATACTGATTGGCAGCAGCTCTTCAGGATTTCAGACTGAGGTCTCTCACAGCCCTATCTGGAGATGCCAGAGACTAGAGATAGAAGGATCTGTCAATTTCCTTTCTCTTGGTTTCTCCCTTTTCTAATCTTAAATTCAGATCTCCACGTTTCTGCTGCAATTTGTGATTGTTTTTTTTAAAAAATCCTCATAAAATTGTTCAACATTTTAGTGTGAATTTCTCCTAATAAAAACATTTTTGTATGCAGTTTTGACTAATGTACAATGTCTCCTAATATAATGCAATTTTGTATGTTTTTCATTAATATATTCGATATTATGACCCCAAAATATGAATTTTTGTAAACATTGTTTGGTTGGAGAACTGCATTGAAAAATTCAGAGAAGTGTCAATTTTGAAGGATTTTATTAATTTTATTTAACAAAATGTATATACCACTTGATTGTAAAAAAAAAAAAAACCCTCTGAGCTGTTTACAAAATGGCTGTGTTTCGGTCTTCATACTGTTTTGGAAAGTGCAATTTTGAAAGTGTTCGCTTCAGACATGAACTGAATCAAATTTCTCCTCTATTCTTACCATGGACTGAATCAAAGACCACCTTCTGCATGCAAAGCAAATGTTCAGCCACTGAGCTGTGGCCCTTCTCCATTTTATACTTTCTGGAAATTTTAATGTGGCCCACCCCTACTTCCTTCTGTGTTTGAGGATATTCTGAGGCCTCGGCACAGACAGTCCTGGATAGCTCACTTGACTACGTCCCAACCTTGGACTACGAGATTTCCAGTTCAAGCTCTGGAACCCCAAACAGCCATAGTGAAAGGAAAATACAAAAAAAGAAGAAGCTAGATTTATTTTAGCTACAAAAAACACAGAAACAACCTTCAAGGTCGGGGGTGGATGTGACGCAAGTGGAAGAGTTGCCTTAGCAATTGCTAGGCAACTTGACTCTCTTCCTTTCCACCATTAAGTACAAATGATGAAGGCTGTGTCCACAGTAGGACATTAAAGTGTATGTGGGTCAATTTTATGCCCCCAAACCGTCTCGATGTTTCCTATCCACACTAGCAGTCAGTGCCTGATGGGATGTATTTGTGTTGTGTGTTGTTGTTCCTGCCCCTCAATTAGTACTTCTCCACCCTCCATGAGTTCCAGAAACCTGAGGTCCATTGTTTACCTATGCGTGCAAACATTTTTTTTAATTGTCTGTGAAATTGCACACCAAGAGGCCTCTACCAAAGGCAGTGTTTCCAGCCTGATCCACAGTGGGCAACACAGCAATTTTGAATTTATTTTTGAAGTACTTGTTTCTCGATATACCAGATTTCTGCAGAAGAGCATATTAAAAAATAATATGGGGTCTTTGTGTGTGTGTGTGTGTGTGTTGCACCCAGAACCACCAGCAGCCCACTGAGGAGCACTTCACAAGGGAAAATAATGTGCAGGCAGGGGCACAGGTGCCTTCAATCGGCTTCAATATCTGAGAGAGAGAGAGAAAAGAAGAAAGGAGATGAAGACTGAGCAAATGTTTTTCTTTGTCTTTCTCCTTTTCCTTTCCCACCTGCAAGGACAATTTTTCTTTTAAATCAATATAGCTGTTTTGTGTTAGAGCAATTCTGTGAAAAAGAGCTGTTGTAAGAATTTTTAAAAATTACAGCAAATGCTGCATCCTTTCCTTTGGGCTGATGGAAACAACATGGGAGTAGGGGATGCAGCAATAGATGATACCCAGTGAAACATCACCATACATGTAAAAAAACCCCAACCAGATAATGCACTTCAGTGCCTCCACAGTTGGGTAGAGTCACCAGATTATCCATAGATCAGGAGAATCCAAATTTAATGGGGAAAAAGTGTGGGCTATCATTTGCATCAGGAAGACATCATGTGGGACTTCCCAGGAGGATCCCTACGCCTGTGCAGCCTCTGAGACGAGCTCCGTCTTGGATGAAACTTATCCAGTTTAAATTCAGTCAGAAGGCTCTTTTCTGACTGGGAATAATTTCTTCCGGTTAAAGAAGAAACGTGAGATTTCCCACATAGCTTTGTTTTGATTGTTGGAGTCTGGAATTCGTCAGAATTGTCTGTCTTCCAGCAGCTCAGACAGAGCGAGGATTTTTATGCTAGCTCAGCTGGATAAGTGACCCGTTTTTTTTTATACGGATTAACAGGCAAACATCCTCCTGTCTACATTCATCATTTTCTTATCTATACAGCTAAAGAGATTTGTCAAAGTAACAGCAATTGAGATAACCTAGGTGAGGTAAGACTTTCCTTTTTTTATTCACGGAACTAAGGGGGAAGAAAATATAAATAGCTTATCTTTTTTTTTATTGCAAAAAGCTGACATGGAAAATAGCATTTTAAAGATTACAACGGACGAGAGATTTCTGATTGGAAGAGATAAGAAATCTTTTTGATGTATGGCTGGGACTATTTTTCCTGATTTACTTTTTTTTTGACGAATCTGCTAATTCTCTCTGCTACTAGCTATTTCGACGCTGTGAACTAAAGCCGTTCTTACACTTCCGGGCAGATAAGAGATAAGGGCTGTCTAGCGTGTGACGTTAGTTTGTTGGAAAGATTAACTCCTTTGTAACTGGTTAAAGAAATAAGCTGCTCTTTGTTTGGGACATTGAAAATTGAAGGAGTTTTGTTCCTTTGGCTTTAAGAATGACAATTAAGAAGATCATGGATGTACAAGAAGGGACTTTATCTCTAGACATGTTTCAGAAAATAATGAATGGGATTAACTCAATAAAACAAGAACTGAGAAATAATAGACAAGCATGGAGAATTAAATTTCACGAAATGAGACAGGAGCTGAAAGAAACTCAGGATTCTATGAGAAAGGAGAATAAAGATAGATCTGGAAAACAAAAAAAGGATGAAAGAGAAATTAAAGGCAAGGTTCAAACTATGGAGATTGGCTTAATTATGGACATGAAAAAAGATTTGGATTTCCTGGCTGTGATGGATCCTGGAGACAAATATTACAGTTTGGAATTCAGCGCTGTCCCTGAAGGAATTGAAGAGATTGGAGATAAAGATATTATCGGTTCAAAAAAATTCTTGGACTGGAAGGATTTGATGGAACTTGAAATGGAGAAAGTTAACAGAATTAATCCCTGTTTTGTGTCAATGGAAAAACCTTCAAGAGATGTACTAGTGTATCATGTGGAAAAGAGGAACAGAGATGCGGCTTTGCAACAATACTTCAGTGATACGTTTGGATTTGATGGCAAGAAAATATCTGTGATGGAGGAAATTCCTATCAGACTTTTATTATATGACTATGACAGCAAGATTTTTGGGTGCGTAAAGATGGAAGATGGAAGATGGACCCAATATGGATAATGACAGAAGAGCGATTTAAAATTACTGGACTTAGTAGATTTGATGAGTTGGATTAATTGGCATGTTTATTTAGAAAAAAAAATTGATTGACATATATCTCAAGGATTGGAAACTTCTCTTTGACTTTTGGTGGAAGATTAAAATGATATGATGTTAATGAGATTTGAAACCAACTAAGATAACCGTTGGAGGAAGGTGATTTTATAATCTATTAAGAGATAGGTTTGTTATATATTATAGATTTATAGCTGAACTATGACAAATCGGAAGTCAATATTCTTTCTTTTTTATATATATATATATATATATATTTCTTTTTGTATTGTACTAGTTATTGATTTGTGTTGTTTTCTTTTTGTATTGTTTTGGTTTTGAAAATTGGAATAAAAATTAATTGAAAAAAAAAAGGAAGACATCATGTGCACGACACCAAAAAAACTGAAACACAAGCAGCTTCAAATCTACATTAAATTCCCAAAGGGATGGGCCTGAAGTAAGTCAAAACAGGTGTACTCTTATGTTAACTGTTTAATATAGGGGCCCTCCTGAAAAGGGGAATTTGTTCAAAAACTCTGAAATGGTTGCTATCTGTTTAGTCATGGAGAATGTTGAAAGATTTCCTTTTCTTCAGAAGAAATACATGATTTCTACATCTTTTTCCCCCTCATAGGATGAGAAGAATCAGCTGATGACAACTAACGTATGGCTGAAACAGGTAAGATATATGGCAATGCATTATTTGTAAATGTTTGCTGTGAGTACTTCATTGTTGCCAATAGTCAGTGAATTTTTACAACCACCTGTAAACATTCTACTATGATGTAGAGATGGAAGTTCTTGAATTAAGGGAATTTAGCCCCATTGACCTCTGTGCAAACAAGCTGGCTTGCATCCCAGACACTGTGGTCTGACTGGGTTACAACTTGCGGGTAGTGCAGATTAATGGTCTCTACAGGCGATAAATCTTGTGCACTTGCATTACAAAAGATACATTGGTGGTGGTGAATCAATTGTCTAATGTGCAGAAGTTATCAAAGTATGAGAGTAATGGTAAACAAAAAAGTTCCCTGTCAGCTAGCCCACCACTACGGATCTTTCCCTGCAATGCCCAGCCTCAGGGGAGTGTTTGGTGTGTCCAGGGAACATATTTAGTCCATGCTAGTGAATGATGTGGCCCAATAGGCATGTCCAGTACTGAGTGAGCTGATGGCATTCCAGAATCTTCTAGAATGCACAGAGAATCCCACAGAGGTGCTGTGGCAGACAAGGTGATGCAGAAAGGGTTCTCTGAACTCAGAATGTTTGAAAACCACTGCTATAGAATTAGAAGGCACAAGTATCTCACCATGCCTGTCTCTAAGAAATTGTGGTCAGATTTCATTCAACGTAAGCATCTGTTCCAAGCAAGCTTGGTATAAGTGGATTGCAACACGTGAGCAAAGCATTCCATTAAAATAATATAAATGAAATCTTCTTCCCTCTAGGGATGTCTGTCAATTTTGGTTTCTCATTTTTCTTAAGTTCAGTCTTAAGTTCAGTTCCCCACATATTGCATTAGTTCGCAATTGTTTTAAAAAAAGTCCTCATTTTAGTGAGAATTTCTCCTAATATACACATTTTATATGCAACTTTGCCTAACATGCATATTTTTGCAAAACAATTCCCTAATAGAATGCATTTTGTATGCTCTTTTCATCAATATATGAATTTTTATGGACCTTTCCCCCCTAGCATGTGCATTTTTGTACATACCACCTGGGTGGAGAACTCTACTGCAAAATTAAGAGAAGTGTGAATTTTAAAGGATAAGTTTCAGTTTGCATATTGTTCCAGGAAGTGTGAATTAAGAAATTTTGCCTTTAAATGTGAAATGAACCAAATTTCTCCTCCCTCCCGCCTTCCTGCTTCGTTTCATCAGCCACGTTGTACGATTGGGCCAAATGCATTTGCTCTGCGCTCCATAAAGGCTTCATGAGCAGAGGCTGGCCTGCCAGTGGCAGTCAACAAGGTGGCGCAGGCAGGGCAGTGTTGCCTTCCCAATGTTGCGCATCACTGCCAGTTCCTGAGAGGGAGAAGGGGAGGAGTAGAGAGCTCAGCGCAGTATAGGTGCGATGTCAGGAACATTGGATTGGTGGCGCTACCCCTGCACAGCACTGAACTCACTGTGCCTCACCTCTCCTCCTCTCAGGAACCAGCAGTAATGCTTGGTGTTGGAAAGGCAGATGGACGATGCTGTCCTCCCTGCGCGGCCCCATCGCCTGCTGCTGTGGCCTGCACTAGGGAGACTAACCTGGGTAAAGGGAGACGGAACTTTGGTTGTGCCATAGAAAGAAGGTGTCCTTTCCCCAGCATGGCTTCACCAGCTCAGCTGCATGGAGAGGTGTGGTCTCTCTTCCCACAATAACTCTGAGATTCCTCTTTGAGCTCTGGCCTAGAGGAAAGAGGAAGGCACCCCTAGTAGCCTAGTGTGATCAAGGGAGAGATCAATCGGCTTTTATATGCAAGATGGTTTCTTGGGACTGTCTCAGATAAATAGAAACCATTGGAGCGTATGCATAATTCCCTCAGGATACCCAGAGTTTCCTACAGGAAAACATATGGTGTTTTGTCATCTTTATTAATGCTCCATCTTCTGAGACTTTTTTTAAAGAAAACCGGAAGCCTAGGGATAGATGGAGTTTATTCATCCATTTTAAAAAGTGTGTATTTATTAATATGAGATGTTTTGATTAGCCTATTATCATTTGCACAGCTCTTTTACATTTTGTTACTGTCTAGTCATTGTTAGTGAACTTTCCTGAGATGTTCTGATATCGTGAGCTGCTTTGAGTATGGTTTACAGTGGAAAAGCAGCATGCAAATAAGCTGAGGAACGATGATGTGAGATGGCCTGCATGTGTTGCATTCACGCACAGCAAATTAACTGCACTATCCCCTTAAGTCCAAGCCAGCCTCCCTCTCTTCCCATGACTTCGGGCAGGTTTGGGGAACCTTTCGCCCTCCTGATATTGCTGAACTACAACTCCCATCAGCCTCAGCAAAAATGGCCAATGGCCAGAGATGATGGGAATTATAGTTCAACAACATCTGAAGGACCAAATATTACCACATCTGTCTTAGGGCAACCTACAGCAGTCCATGGGCACTGTGATCCAGCCAGAGAGATGTGTGGAAAACCAATTAATTAAATCGGTTCAGTTTCACCAGCAGCGCATGTGGACTCTTAATGCTTTTAAATGGTTCACAGACAACATGCTGCAGTGACCATGCTGGTTCCTGTCCACTAAAAAGATCAGCATGGGTTGAGTACAGGACCAGCACCAGGCAGGCCGGGGCCCCTGGGCACCAGCCTGCTCTAGCACATGCATGCATGCATGCACGCTCCACCTACCTACCTTTCCCTTGGTGAATGTTGCCTGTGCTGTGCATCCGTGCCTGCCATCAACCAAGATGGCAGTTGAGGCTTCCCTAAGGGCCTGATGCCTCCGCCGCTATCTTGGTTGATGGCATGCATGTGTGCTACACACGCGCATCCGTGCTATCAACCAAGATGGTGGCAGGGGTGTCAACTCCTTAGGGAAACCTTGGCTTCCATCTTGGTTGATGGTAGGCTTGCGCCTGCAGCACAACCAACATCTACATCAAGGGAGCAGTAGGTGGGGCATGCAGGGGTTGCGGGCCTGCATTGCAGTGGGGGGGTGCCTGGGAGCTCCCTCTTGTGATCTGCGGCAGGGTCGGGAGGCAACACTGCCATGGATTGTGGAAGGGAGCACTACCCACCCACCCTAAGGAGGGGCCCTTCAGAGGCCCCTTGGGACCCAGGGACCTTCAGCCAGGGCCGAACCTGGCTGCCCTCTAGCTCCAGACCTGGCTGCAAACCCTTCCCTGGGGTTGGGGCAAGATATGCTGAAGAACATGCCCAGTCTTCTGAATTGCATCAGTTTGGATATATCCCACTGATGCTGAGAAACAGGGGCAGAGCTATGGGGTAGGAGGAGAGCTGTATTGGCCTATCCATCATCAGGATGTGTCAATCCCCTCCCCTGAAATTTCAGTGCTCATTTTTAAAATGTCAGTCTCTTGTCCTTTTATGTATGGAGATATAAGAAAAACAAACATGTGGGCACTATTCTGCTATCTATTCAGTGGCTCGTATAAGAAATCCATATCTGCTCCTGCCCTCTAGTGTCCATGTAAATGAGTGCAAAGGTGCTGTGATGGTGACTGACAAAAAGTGGCACTTTCAAAATTGAAATGTGAATTAGTGTTTAATATAATGTTCTTTTTTTAAAAAATGGTTTTAATTTTCTGTCAATTTATTTGAAACCTGGCATCGCTTTAGACTGTTTTGTTTTTCCTGCTTAACAGTGCCTTATGATTCCCCCTCTCCTCCCAAATTTCTGCCTATGGGCTTGTTGAACTGGGGCTAAGATGAACCACCAAACGTCAAAGGAATTTAAAAGCTCACTTTCTGAACTGCACAGCTCCTTACGTGCCTGCCAGCAGCTCAAGTCAGCGTGATTCATACCGCAGGACAGGGCATGTAAAAGTACCCTTTGCTACTGTCTTGGCAAAGCAGACCACAGCAGCCCTTGGGGACTATTATTTTTCTCTTGGAGGGCACAAGGGTGCGTGGCAATATAATTTGGTCGACTTGAGCTTTCTTCAGTCAAGATAAAAAGACAAAATGCAGGGTTTTTTAAGCAGCACTTTACTCTTCATCTATTGGAATGTGTTCCCATTGCTCATTGAGTTTTACTAAGCTGGTCATCTGGTGGTCATTATTACACACAGTTTGGATTCTGCCCCCTTGCCTTGTGAAGTATTGGTATTTACTGAAGATGTACAAAGCAAAGTAGAAGATGGATGTCCTCCAGCAGTGCAATATGGGCTTGCTGAACTGGGGCTACTCAAGAAAAAAAACCCAAACACTTCCATTGAGCGCAATGGCGCTTACCTCCAAGTAAGAGTGTATAATTGCAGCCTGAAGCAGTAGCTTACAACTTTCTCAGACTCGGGCATGACTGGCCTTTAATCGTAAACAGCAACAAGCATAGGGGAAGGGCCACAGCTCAGTGGTAGAGCATCTCCTTGGCATGCAGAAGGAGAAAGAGAAACTTGGCATCTCCAGGGAGGACTGAGAATGACTCCTGCCTGAAACCCGGAAGAGCTGCTGCCAGTCAGTGTAGACAGTACTGAGGTAGATGGATCAATTGGTCTGATCCCGTAGAAGACAGCTTCCTATGTTGAAGTGTAATGTTTTACCCTGCAGTTTCCTCCTCCTTCTGCTGCTCCATCTTTCTTGTTAGCCTTTCACTAAAAGAAAGGAAATGGTTGCAATGCAGCTGGTGCAGCCCATCCTAGGTTGGGTTACAACACAGTTGAGGACCTTCCCATTAAAAACCAGCACACCAGTGGATATGTTACCATGGCTGTTTGACGTTTTGTGAATCTCAATATCCACACCAATATTGACAGCATCAGAAGAAGTTTGTGAACCTCTGCATCTCCTAAGGCAATGTAGTGAGAATGTGTCCTCTTCTCTCTGTGCCTTGTGTTACAATCCCAGGTTAAGCAAAGGTATGTTGGGAAAGAGATGTAATGGAGGAGCTGCCTGTTGAACATACAAAACCTAGGAGTTAGCCATGGCAATCTCAAAGGACACAGAGAAGCAAAGAATGTGAAAGAAAGAAAAAAGATAGATGATTGTCTATTGGCATAGGTGGACAGCAAAAGGTGTGGGCTACTTTGCTTCTGATTTGGAGTGGGAGATGGTGCCTTTTTCAGACAGTGTCCTAGGAATGCCCATTCTGAGGACTAAACTGCAAGTTATGTTAGCCATGTGCCTGCACTTTTAAGTGCAGTTGTTTTTTGTTTTGCTTTCTGTTTTACAGAAATGGCCAGTATGGGTCCCTTGATCTAGATCAGGACCCTAATGTGGAGGCAGAAGGGAGGGATTTTATCCTTTGCTTCCTGCTATGGTCTCTCCTCAAACTAGGGTCCCCACACCTGCAATTTCCATAGAGAAAAATATTCCCATTAAAGTGAATGAAAATGGCAAGTGGGAGAAGTGAGCCAAAACTGGATTGGGAATACAGTGGGGGGATAAAGGGTTAAAGCCTCCTATCACCTCTTGCGGGGGTCCTGATCCAGATCATGGTCCCGTGCTGACTGTTGGAATGTATGAGGTTCAACTCCAACTTGTGGGTTGAGGCTGCATGGGGCTAAAGGTGTAGCTAGAGAGGAGACCTCTTGGTTGCTTGGCTATACCTGTCCTTTGATCTCCTGCTGTCTCTTCCTTCCTGCTATGCAAAGGATGTTGATCTCAGTTCCTTCCCTCCTTCCAGTCTTCTTCTTTCTTGAGAGGGGAGCAGACATCTTTCCTTCTGTCTCTCCCTCTCCACCAGCATGAGGGCGAGTACTGGGCGCAGTGCTCGTTGCTCCAACTTAGCTAGTTAGCTAGATATAGGACTCTTTCCTATCAAGCATGTACTTCCAGAATAAAGTAGTTGTTTCTTATTTTAAAGCTTAAAGCCTCTGTCTGACTAATTTGCAGGGAAGGTAGAATCTTAGCAAAGGTTCAAACACACACACACAAGCTCGCTCAAAACTCTCTGTGCCGCTGCACAACTCTGCAGGGTCCTACAGGTCATTGGGCCCAGCGTCCTATACTGACAAGTGGGCAGGTCCACGCCATACATTTAAAGCACATTCAGTGCACATTTAAAGCATATGCTGAGAATGAACTCTGTGTAAGAGGACACTGAATGTAAAGACACAGCTATGTAGCTAACATAACATATAGTCTGGCCCTGAGAGGAACCATTGGTGTGGGTGGATCCATATTAGCACTACTTTGCGGTGGTCCTTAAAAACATGGGTGAACAGAGAAGAGCACAAAAGCAAATTTAGAAGTCTTAGTAAAACTGACGTAATGGAAAGAATTAAATGTATATTGCCAACTTGAAGGGTACAATTGATTATTGGTGTCTGAAGCGTGTAACCATTAAAGGGGATGATTTTTTTTAGTACATTATACGGAATATATTAACTAGGAATAATGAAATGACATTGAGAAAAGGAGGGTCTAGCTGCATGTTGCAGGCGATTACACGCAGCAGAGTTTTGTTGCTGGTTTTAAAATAAAAAAACTCAAATTTCTCCACTCTGAATTGTTCCCCAAGTGGCTTCCACCATTATGGTTCAAAATGCTGGGAAATGCACTTTTTGAACACTCTATGTCTGTGTATGTCTGCATTTGTGTGTGGGCAGCTCCGTAAGCGTATGTGATAAGCAGAGAAACACTGGGTGCAGAAAAGCAGGCTCTACCCTACTGTTAGGCAAAGTGAGGTGGCTATCTCAAGTAGCAGCAACCGGAGGAAATGTGATGGCAATGGAGGGAAGAGATGTGTGCTGCATGGCCTGCCCTGCACCCTCTAAACTAGGCTGCTGCCATCATGTGCAGTGAAGAATGCTGTCCTGTTGCAAGGGCTGAAGTAAAATTCAACTGCCAGTCCAGCAGAGTTCACTGCATGGAATGGGGAGAGGTGCCATCTGGTCCCTCAACTCAGGTAGCAACCTCTATTGGGCCAGCCCCAAGGAAAATATTCAAAATGCATTGACAGCAGTGGGACTTATTTCTGAGGAAGTTTGCATATAATCGAACTACTTTTCCTCACGCCACTGTCACGAGGCTGGCTATTCTGCCAGTTACAAGCTGCAGTGCCCATTCATTCCTGTTGCTAGAGAAGAGGCAAATGTTTAATTCCCTAGAGTGTGTGTGTGTGTGTGTATGCACACATGCATGGGGGGGATTGGATCTGGGACTGGATCTAGTAAAAGCCCATCTTCTGCAGGATGATGCTTTCATTGTTGATATTGATTTTTGTAAGCACACACATTCTTCCTTCTCTTGCACTTCCACAATGCAACCTAAAAATGTATAAATAATAAATATAAGTAGAGAGGTACTTTCTTTTTTTTATTATTATTACTGTAAGCATGATGTCATCCTGAGGTAGTCTGGCTTATCCACTGCAGTGTGATGTCAACATAAAGTTGCCAGTTGACCAGAAAAACAGTGACTTGGCCATCTCTTGAGCCTTTGAGAACACTTTGATCCGTAGAAATCACCAGAGAAGAGAAACAGGCACTATCACCTGCTGAATTCTGCAGATCAAATTGCTTTTGAAGGCCAAATAGCAGGGAATATTATTATTTTTGATAACAACAATTAATATTATTTTTCCAGAGACATTCAGAAGGTCTATCAGACTGGCGGATTTCAGTTGTCTTGCAGTATGTGAAAAGAGCTGTGATTAATTCTGCTTCCTTTTCAAAGGTTGAGATTGTTCTTGTTGCCTTAATAGGTCTTTTTCCCCCTCGTAGGAAAAACACAGAGCCCTGCTGGGCATTTGAGGG
Organism: Rhineura floridana; assembly: GCF_030035675.1. NCBI lineage: Eukaryota > Metazoa > Chordata > Lepidosauria > Squamata > Rhineuridae > Rhineura > Rhineura floridana. Next base: position 139,268,721 of record NC_084480.1, read on the forward strand.
CCCAGACACTTGAATGCCTCAGTATTCAGAAGCCGCACCTTTAAAGTTCTTTTGCGCTGCCTTTTAGTCACAATGCTCTGTGGCTGTCTACCAGGGCTGTAACAGAACCAGGCATTTTGTGATGTAGTTGGGGTCAAAGGCATATCCCCCCAGTTGGGGGAGAACTCATTGTGAAGCAACCGAAACCTACATGTGAGTGGTCTTGTCGGGTTTCAGTCACTTACTTAATTCAATTAAAAACAAATGTCATAGTGTTTGTTAATCATCCTAGTGACTTTACATTCATTGCTTAGAACACTGGAAGGGAAAGGCAAGTTTACTTTTTTCTCAGCTACTGGGTAGAATATTACTTGCACTTCCCCTACGTTTTCATAACTAACAAAGGGTAGAAACTTAGGGCACTGCAGCAGAGATACTAACAGCAAACAGCCATAGCTCAGTGGTAGAGCACAGGTTTTGTATGCAAGAGTTCCCAGCTTCTCCAGTCCCTAATGATTTCAGGTAGGGAAAGACGCCAGCCTAGAAACCTGAGGAATTGCTGCCAGTAAATATAGACAATAGAGGACTTGGTGTAAGGAAGCTTGATTTATTCCTAAAGTGGACTTGCAGGTGGGATTTTTGCATAAACCCTGATTTAAAAATAAAGGTGAATAATCAGAGAAGGACACTTGATTATGGTGGATGGGCCCAGGTCCTTATAGCTCTGCCCTTCCGCCTCCACATTTGGTCTTGGCTGTGCTGGTTTTTGTGAAATTGTGTCAGTTGTATTTGATGGCCACTGGAAGATGTGCTTCTGTGGACTAAGATTAGATGTATGCCTTGCTGATGTATTCATCTCATTGTGAAACTGGAAACGCAACAGTGTTGCTTCTGTGGATTATTGCAGGAATGGATTGACCACAAATTGTGCTGGGATCCTGAGGACTATGGAGGGATCACTGCAATTCGGGTTCCATCTGAATCTCTCTGGCTCCCCGATATTGTTTTGTTTGAAAAGTGAGTATAAGGATTCTGACACTAATTTCTGCAGTATTTTTGACACTTGTATTGTGTGCAGGGCCTCCTGAGAAAAGCAGAAAGGGGTGTGTGTGTGTGGGTTGTGTAGCACCATGTACTATACAAAATAACATAAGCAAAAAGACAGGTCTCAATCCCAAGAAGTTTACAGTCTAACTTTTTACAGAGGAGAGGCAAAATGGGGGGGAAGATAGTGGCAAGAATAGCAGAAGAGTGTGTTCAAATATATATAGGGTGTATACTGGATGATTAATTATCATAACTTTCTCCAAATCTTTTCTAGCTCAAAATAAAAGGGTGTGTGCTCCTTTCCTTCTAAAGATTTCCAGTATGCAGACCTTGGCTTGTGTACCTTTAGGGAAGACTGACACCTCTATTTGACTCATTCAGAAAGTCCCTTTCCAGCTATAGAGGCTTTAAACCTCCCAGAACTAGCCTCAGGGATGGTCCCTCTGCAGATCTTGGAGATTCTTAAATTGCTTGGGTCCTCTGAAAATTAGAGGTTTCTCTGGCATGAGTGGAATTTCCAGAAGATCCTGATTTAGAGGTCATTGATTCATAGGATCACCATAAGTCATAATCAAGTTGAAGGCATATAACAACAATGAAACAACAACAATAATTTCAAAGATGTCTCACTCACTGCAAAATAGTTTGTTTTGATTTTTAGAGGGTGTGTTGTTGTTTTTGCTAAATGGCAAAGCAAATTATTATGGGCTGGTTTGCATGTGATGCTAAGCCAAACCATGGTAAAGCATGACAGCAAGCATGCAGATACACAGAAAAATCATGGCCACTTTGCTTTGTCCTGATCCTACAGCTGCCATGCGACCTGAGGGAAAGCTATGGTGTGGCTTAGCCTGGGCTCATACTTTGTCTCACTCCAAACAAACCACAAGCTATAGCCAAGGTTTATTTTTGGCTTATAGCTTGTGGTTTGGGAGAGACAAACCATGAGACTAGGTTTGCACAACACTAAGGGTAGAAACACATTTGCAGTTGTGCTGGCTTCAGTGTGTCTCCACCTCTGTTTTCTGAACGTGGGGATACACAACGCCAGGCAAACTTCGCCTCCTTTTACTCCAAAACCTCCAAAGTTGCAGTTCCAGCCTGTTTTACCTTGAAGTCAGCTTCACCCAGACTTCAAAACTGATTGGCCATCAACCCTGTTGCCATTCCAGGTGTGTCCAATAAAAACAATTTGCTGTAGGCTCAGGCAGACACAGTGATTGGCCCAACGCTTTGGTGTGGGCAGTCCTGATCAGCAGTGGGGAAGGGAGATGTGTCCAGCTGTGGGCAGTCCTGATCAGCAGTGGGGGAGATGTGTCCAGCTGTGGGCAGAGTCATTTCGAAATGCAGCCAGAGAAAACAGTCTAGCCACTTTTGAAGCAACTAACATGTCAGCAGCCTAGCCTAAAGCCATAGGTAGTGCAGCTAGAGGAGGACCCAGGGAAGGAGTGAAGCAGCTACAATTTTTGCTCTGTGTCTCTGCATTGTTGCTCATTCATGCTTAGCCATGGTTAGGCTTAGGGTTACATGCAAATTCGGCCAGAGTCTTGCAAAACCTCAAAGATGCTTTATTTGACAGGTGAGCCAACTGTTTAAAAGGCATCTCATACATTTTTTTTCAAGTAGGGGAGAGGGGAGAAATAGAAGGTTAACAGTGCAAGCCCATGCATGTCTAATCAGAAGTAAGCCCCATGGGACTTACTCAAAAGTTAATGCACTGAGGAATCAATGAAATAAATTAGCAAAATAAAGCTCAGAAGGGAGCCATTTGTTTAATTACTGTGTTGATTTCATTAATTCTTTGATCGAATCACTGTTTCTCATCAGTTCTGCCCTGATTGCAGGATAATTCCAGGTTTCCTCCCAGTAATAGTAAGCCAGAGGGCTCTCTAGCCAGACGTTTTAGGGAGTACTCTTGTCTTAGAGTTGCATGGAATCAGATGCATTAATGCTTTGCAGAATTTGTTGTTATTTTAAAGCTTCAAGTCTTGGAGTCTTATTATTTATGAAGTCCTGGTGCACAGGCACGCAATAACTTCCAGACAATTTGGTTTAGAACAGATTGTAAGTATTCAAGCATGTGCCTCTTTTCAGTCATTCAGTAGCCCTGGCATCTTTCCAATGAAAACACATTTCCAAACAGCTCTGTCTCTACCAGTGAATATTAGTACTGAATTCAATATTATTATTATTATTATTATTATTATTATTATTATTATTATTATTATTATATCCCACCCTTCTTCCAGTAGGAAACTTTTATGATGTTTTGTGTTATTTTCGCTTTATTCATTGTTAATAATGGTTTTAATATTTATTCTATACCACCCTGGGACTTTTTGGGTGAAGAGTAGATTACAAATATCTAGAATGAATTAATAAGTATATAAAGGCTGCTCTTATTTGATGTAATTTATTTCACGTTATTTATGACTGGGTGCCTTCTTACCATTTACCAAAGCAATGGAAAGCAAAATCAGAATGTAAAAAAAAAAATTGGAAATAGCAGCTTGAAAACGCAATTCCAAAAGTTTTTCTTCCCCAATTTCCCCTTTCTAGTGCTGATGGGCGCTTTGAAGGTTCGTTGATGACAAAAGCAGTAGTCAAATACAATGGGATAGTAGTCTGGACTTCCCCAGCCAGTTATAAAAGTTCCTGCATGATGGACGTGACCTTCTTCCCATTTGACAGGCAGAATTGCTCTATGAAATTTGGATCGTGGACCTATGATGGCAGCATGGTTGACCTAATTCTAGTAGATGAAGATGTGGACAGGACGGATTTCTTTGATAATGGGGAATGGGAAATCCTAAATGCAAAGGGGATGAAGGGAAACCGAAAAGATGGATTGTATGCCTACCCTTTCATAACCTATTCATTTGTTTTAAGACGTCTGCCATTATTTTACACTCTCTTCTTAATAATTCCATGCCTGGGGTTGTCTTTTTTGACTGTGCTTGTTTTTTACTTGCCTTCTGATGAGGGAGAAAAACTCTCATTATCGACTTCCGTTCTAGTCTCCCTTACTGTTTTTCTCTTAGTCATTGAAGAAATCATCCCTTCTTCCTCCAAAGTCATACCTTTGATTGGTGAGTACTTGTTGTTCATCATGATTTTTGTAACCCTGTCAATCATTGTGACTGTTTTTGTAATCAACGTACACCATCGCTCCTCTTCAACCTACCACCCAATGGCGCCTTGGGTGAAAAGGCTTTTCCTTCAGAAACTCCCCAGGCTTCTCTGCATGAAAGGACATGTTGATCGCTATTCATTCTCCGATCCCAAAGGAACACTGAAAGAAAAGCTGATGAGAAAACATAAACATAAACAATTCAAAGACGGAGAACAAATTGTGATTGCTTTCTTGGAAAAGGCTGCTGATTCCATCAAGTATATTTCCAGGCATGTTAAGAAGGAGCACTTCATCAGACAGGTATGTAAAATCAAGAGTGGGCTGACTTCAGTCTTACACAGCTTACCTGCCTTTTCCAGACTAGAATCCCCATGATCAACGTGTTTCAAATTTTCAGAGCAAGAGTGCACACTCAGGATCACTTAATGGTTAAGGCATAACTGATCTGTGTTAAAGTGATACTGGATATGCACTTTTTCCTTAAGAATGTAAGAAATATCTTTCAGAATCAGGCCAACATTCTATTAGTCCAGCATTTGCTTAATCCTAAATGGTCCACTGGAAATGGGCCAATGTCCATCAATGGACCACATTTTCCATTCTGTCTGCCCCTGTGTCAGATCTTTAAAAAGTAATTGTTTGTAGTTGCCTTGTTAAATGCTGGGGTTAGACAAAAATGCAGTTTATATTTATTTATTGAATTAATAAATTTATTAATTGAAATAATAAATAAATAAAATATATTTATTTATGAATACCGGGTTCAAAGGCCACAGGGAGTTTTTTTTTAAAAAAAGACAAACTTTGAGGGCATTATTCATGATAAACAAGATAGTTACACAAAATGTTAAATATATTCCAAGTATATTTTAAAGCAGTTTTTCAATTGTGTAAAATATTCGTGAAACTCCTGACTACCTTTTTCTTTTCTAGGTAGTGCAAGACTGGAAGTTTGTAGCTCAGATCCTTGACCGCATCTTCCTATGGCTATTTTTGGTGGTGTCCGTGATGGGCTCTGTTCTTATATTTACCCCTGCTTTAAAGATGTGGTTACACAGTGGTGTATAGAAATAAGAACATAAGGATCTGCTGAAAGAAGAACACAGGTTGTCAAGAAGACTGATGGTCAGCTAGCACTCAGTCTGCTCAGATTCAAAATGACACTGTCATTGGCAGCAGCTGCTGATGATGATTGTACTCTCCATTCAACTTCTACGGCTGAATCCTATGCTTGCTTACCTGAGAATAAGCCCTATAAACACAGTGGGATTTACTTCTGAGTAGACAGTGATAGGATTGCACTATTAGCCTTTCAAATTGTTGCACAAATGAAGGCATTCACTTCTGTATCTATTTGTAGTCATCTATCTGCTAATATAGATACAGTTGCCAATGGATGATACTCCTGTATGTATTTGTGCACATAACTAGACATATCTACACCACACAAATATATTGATTTTGCATGAGTTTGTTAGGATCCATTTTATTTGGGTCTTGATATGGATTTAATATCGGTTTATTTCCTTATGAACTGACTTATGACCTTCCAGTGGCTCATGAATAATAAAAGCCTATTTCAGCTGGATCTCAGTTCCCCTCACATATCCATATGCTTAGTAATGAAATGGCCCATATAAAGTTGCCATTGCTGTATCACAATCACATTCTTGTGTTTGATTCATATGCTTATAGGCCTTGAGACGTATATCCCTGCAAATGTAAAAGTTGTAACCTGAGTGATTTACTGGTCTTGCTTGTAGTTATTCCTCCCCCATTATCTGTCTCTGTGTTCTCTCTAGCTGCACGGCTTATCTCAAGGCCGCATACCTATGCAAACCCCTAGCTGAAAGGAAACCAAGATGCACCTTCTTTGTTATTCTGAAAGCACCCCTTTCCTCCTATCTATACTGTTACTTTGTCTAGTAGAAAACCGAATGTCTGAAGCTTTCTTATCTGAAGCACCCCATTTCTAATGTTTTGATATTACCATGACCAGCAGTTTTTCTTGAACGTAGTGACGCATAAACCCCCCAGTGTTATTGTCTTTGGGGAAACTATATAACTCTTTGCCCTTTCAATAAACGGGGTTCCCACTTCTGGATAGCTTCTTGCTTGAAGGTACTGGGTCCCCTTTGCAAAGGTAAATATCGTGTATGTGTATTATTTTTAGCCTCTGGTAGTGGATCTTGCACTCAACTCCGCACCTTCCCAGGTGAATGTGAGCTGAGGAGACAGTGACGGCTCGCGTGTTTGGTTTGGACCTAACAAGTTCAAACCAATGCAAAATTAAAAAATCCTTGGAATTGTAGTTTGGTGATTATGCTGAAGATTCTTTGTTAGGAATCCCTAACACTTCTCTGTCTCCGAGAAGGACCAGAAAACATAGGAAGAGAAGAATGCCTAATAAACAAGTTTCTCTGTGGTATAAATGCACACTAATTTGAATGCTTATTTTTAAAAAATGCCCAAAATTATTAATATAGCAATATATCTTTGACACTGGGAAGATTTTATAGAAATCCATGTGAACCATAAAAACCTAATTAAAAATATCTACGTAAGTAGACCATGTTTAATTTTATTCAGCCATATTCTTGATTTAAGCACTCAAATGTAAATGTTCTGATGTAAATTGCCTCCAGAAAAGTGAGATCTCTGTGCATAAACTTTAAGAAGAGTAAGTATAATAAGCACAGATTTTAGTATACATCTGTGTCTAACCATTAATAACTTAGTTTCCATGTGTTATTATGCATACCACTCAAGTGACCGGTCATTATGGGTGACATCTCATATTTGTTTTCAGTTTTGAAAGCCATTCTCTGTTCTCCTGCTTGGTTTGGCAAAGTCTTACCTGCTCTTGGTGCCCCTTAGCTCTTGGAGAGCAGATGGAGCCTTTGCCAAGTTTTAAGCAATAAATCACGCTCAAGATACATGAATAAAGCTTACCAATATGCCCAGTGAGGGCATAAGAACATAAGAAGAGCCTGCTGGATCAGGCCAGTGGTCCATCTAGTCCAGCATCCTGTTCTCACAGTGGCCAAACAGGTGCCTGGGGGAAGCCCGCAAGCAGGACCCGAGTGCAAGAACACTCTCCCCTCCTGAGGCTTCCGGCAACTGGTTTTCAGAAGCATGCTGCCTCTGACTAGGGTGGCAGAGCACAGCCATCATGGCTAGTAGCCATTGATAGCCCTGTCCTCCATGAATTTGTCTAATCTTCTTTTAAAGCCATCCAAGCTGGTGGCCATTACTGCATCTTGTGGGAGCAAATTCCATAGTTTAACTATGCGCTGAGTAAAGAAGTACTTCCTTTTGTCTGTCCTGAATCTTCCAACATTCAGCTTCTTTGAATGTCCACAAGTTCTTGTATTATGAGAGAGGGAGAAGAACTTTTCTCTATCCACTTTCTCAATGCCATGCATAATTTTATACACTTCTGTCATGTCTCCTCTGACCCGCCTTTTCTCTAAACTAAAAAGCCCCAAATGCTGCAACCTTTCCTCATAAGGGAGTCGCTCCATCCCCTTGATCATTCTGGTTGCCCTCTTCTGAACCTTTTCCAACTCTATAATATCCTTTTTGAGATGAGGCAACCAGAACTGTACACAGTATTCCAAATGCGGCCGCACCATAGATTTATACAATGGCATTATGATATCGGCTGTTTTATTTTCAATACCTTTCCTAATTATCGCTAGCATGGAATTTGCCTTTTTCACAGCTGCCGCACACTGGGTCGACATCTTCATCGTGCTGTCCACTACAATCCCGAGGTCTCTCTCTTGGTCGGTCACCGCCAGTTCAGACCCCATGACCGTATATGTGAAATTCAGATTTTTTGCTCCAATATGCATAATTTTACACTTGTTTATATTGAATTGCATTTGCCATTTCCCCCCCCATTCAGTCAGTTTGGAGAGGTCTTTTTGGAGCTCTTCACAATCCCTTTTTGTTTTAACAACCCTGAACAATTTAGTGTCGTCAGCAAACTTGGCCACTTCACTGCTCACTCCTAATTCTAGGTCATTAATGAACAAGTTGAAAAGTACAGGTCCCAATACCGATCCTTGAGGGACTTCACTTTCTACAGCCCTCCATTGGGAGAACTGTCCATTTATTCCTACTCTCTGCTTTCTGCTTCTTAACCAATCCCTTATCCACAAGAGGACCTCTCCTCTTATTCCATGACTGCTAAGCTTCCTCAGAAGTCTTTGGTGAGGTACCTTGTCAAACGCTTTTTGAAAGTCTAAGTACACTATGTCCACTGGATCACCTCTATCTATATGCTTGTTGACACTCTCAAAGAATTCTAATAGGTTACTGAGACAGGACTTTCCCTTGCAGAAGCCATGCTGGCTCTGCTTCAGCAAGGCTTGTTCTTCTATGTGCTTAGTTAATCTAGTTTTAATAATACCCTCTACCAGTTTTCCAGGGACAGAAGTTAAGCTAACTGGTCTGTAATTTCCGGGATCCCCTCTGGATCCCTTTTTGAAGATTGGCGTTACATTTGCCACTTTCCAGTCCTCAGGCACAGAGGAGGACCCGAGGGACAAGTTACATATTTTAGTTAGCAGATCAGCAATTTCACATTTGAGTTCTTTGAGAATTCTTGGGTGGATGCCATCTGGGCCTGGTGATTTGTCAGTTTTTATATTGTCTATTAAGCCTAGAACTTCCTCTCTCGTTACCACTATTTGTCTCAATTCCTCAGAATCCCTTCCTGCAAATGTTAGTTCAGGTTCAGGGATCTGCCCTATATCTTCCACTGTGAAGACAGATGCAAAGAATTCATTTGGCTTCTCTGCAATCTCCTTATCGTTCTTTAGTACACCTTTGACTCCCTTATCATCCAAGGGTCCAATTGCCTCCCTAGAGGCTTTGAATGTATTTATAGAATTTTTTGTTGGTGGTTTTTATGTTCTTAGCAATGTGCTCCTCAAATTCTTTTTTAGCATCCCTTATTGTCTTCTTGCATTTCTTTTGCTAGAGTTTGTGTCCTTTTTTATTTTCTTCATTCGGACAAGACTTCCATTTTCTGAAGGAAGACTTTTTGCCTCTAAGAGCTTCCTTGACTTTGCTCGTTAACCATGCTGGCATCTTCTTGGCCCTGGCGGTACCTTTTCTGATCTGCGGTATGCACTCCAGTTGAGCTTCTAATATAGTGTTTTTAAACAACTTCCAAGCATTTTCGAGTGATGTGACCCTCTGGACTTTGTTTTTCAGCTTTCTTTTTACCAATCCCCTCATTTTTGTGAAGTTTCCTCTCTTGAAGTCAAATGTGACTGTGTTGGATTTTCTTGGCCATTGGCCATTTACATGTATGTTTAATATAATAGCACTATGGTCACTGCTCCCAATCGGTTCAACAACACTTACATCTCGCACCAGGTCCCAGGCCCCACTGAGGATTAAGTCCAGGGTTGCCGTCCCTCTGGTCGGTTCCATGACCAACTGGTCTAGGGAATAGTCATTTAGAATATCTAGAAATTTTGCTTCTTTGTCATGACTGGAACACATATGCGGCCAGTCTATGTCTGGGTAGTTGAAGTCACCCATTACTACCACATTTCCTAGTTTGGATGCTTCCTCAATTTCATATCTCATCTCAAGGTCTCCCTGAGCATTTTGATCAGGGGGACGATAGATCGTTCCCAGAATTAAATCCCTCCTGGGGCATGGTATCACCACCCAGAACGATTCTGTGGAGGAGTCTGCCTCTTTGGGGGTTTCCAGCTTGCTGGATTCAATGCCTTCTTTCACGTATAGAGCGACTCCGCCACCAATACGTCCTTCCCTGTCCTTCCAATATAGTTTATATCCAGGGATAACCGTATCCCACTGGTTTCCTCCATTCCACCAGGTCTCCGTTATGCTCACTATATCAATGCTCTCCTCGGGCTGGAAGCAGAGCATTGTTATCCCCATTTTTAAGAAGGGGCAGAGACAAGACCCAGGTAACTATTGCCCCATCAGCCTTTTGGATGTGGGAGCGAAGTTATACAGTAAATTTCTCCTGCTCAAACTAGAGGAATGGGAAGCAGATAATAGGGTTAATCACCCAGAACAAGCAGGGTTCCGGAAAGGCCAGAGTACTATCGATCATTGCTTCACCCTCTACTTTTTAGCTAGGCAATTGATACATGGACTCACAAAACATCTTTATGCCGTTGTCAATTTGGCGGCCGCTTTCAATTCAATAGATAGAGAGCGATTATGGGCCAAGTTGGTGAGCACTAATATCGATAAACGCCTTTTATATCTAATCAGGGAACTACACTCGAACAACAGCATGAGAATAAGAGTGGGAAATAATTTAACTGAATCAATATCGGTGAACAAAGGTGTAAAGCAGGGATGCCTTTTAGCTCCATCTTTGTTTAATTTTTATTTAAACGACATCGTATCTGAGCTGGAGGACCCATCTTTTTTCTCTCCTTCTGTGGGAAGTAGAAAGGTTACAATGCTATTATACGCAGATTATATGATACTGTTATCTCTTACCCCAATAGGCTTAAGGAGATTAATGGCGAATTTGGATATTTACTGCAAAAAGGAACATCTCCAAATTAATTATCAGAAAACCAAAATTATGGTCTTTGGAAACAGATGTATTAACCATAAATGGTCTATGGGAAATCATCCTATAGAACAATGTCGTTCTTTTAAATATCTAGGGATCCAGTTACAAGATAATATCTCCTGGAAAAAACAACTCGCTGCTATTAAACTCTCAGCATCTAGGGCTGCTGGAGCAATACTTAGATTCTACAGGACTGTGGGGGGTTATCAGGTGGCTCCTGCACTGAAAATCTTTCAATACAAGGTTTTATCTCAGATCCTCTATGGGGCGGCTATATGGGGATGGAATGCTCTTTCCTTCCCCTCACTTGAAACCATCCAAAATAACTTTCTTAAACAGCTTTTGCGCCTACCCCCCGGCTCTCCTACTGCACTTCTACGAACTGAATGTGGCCTGTTACCAATCAGTGCCCACATACATAAAACCCTGTTAACATTCTGGTCCTCACTAACTAATGCACCAACTAAGATTTTGATCAGGCCATGATGGACAGATTCTGGAACTTGAGATCCCTGAATATTTACCATCAATATCATATTACACCACAGTCCCCCTCTCAATTGAAGAAATTTAAAATCCGAGTACAGATAGCACAACATAGTATATGGATGGATAGGCTAGCCATTCTTAACTCCAAGTTTTCAAAGTGGTATGGCACATATAAATATGATCACTCAAGGGCTGAATATTTGTCGAATCTTCAATCTGTGCACTTAAGACATGCTTTTACAGCCCTCAGATTTCAGACATTGCCCAGTGCCATTACTACTGGCCGTTATCTCCAATCCCCGTGGGACCAGCGATGGTGCATCTGCCAATCAGGAAAGGTGGAAGATTTGCCCCACTACTTACTTGATTGTCCACTTTACATCCACCCAAGATCCAAATATCTCGAACCCTTGATCAACTGTCTAGGAACTCGTGATGTTGCCCAAACTGTTTCCTTTCTTCTTGCCGACAATGACTTTCGAGTCACCTACAAGGTGGTCCATTTTGCCTTTGCTGCCCAAAAGCTAAGGGCCAAACATTTAAATGATCTTGGACTCTAGAGATTTTACTGTTTTACAGTTTTATTGTAATACCCTGTGAGTTTTAATATTTTTTTTTACTAATGATAGAGGTTTTGTTTAAATACTTGCTTAAACGGAGAATTTTAAAATGTTTTTAATGTTGTGTTGGCCTATGGTCTGGCAATAAATTTGATTGATTGATTGATGCTCTCCTCTAAGACCAAGCACTCCAGTTCTCCCATCTTGGTTCGGAGGCTCCTAGCATTGGCGTACAGGCACTTGTAAGCAGTGTCTCTCTTCAAGTGTCTTTGGCACTTGTGGTTTGGCCTGTGGTAATTTTGGTCTTCTGAATTTATATCCTGTGCCCCTGCTCTCACAATGCCTACTTCTAGGCCTACCCCTTTTACAATTTCATCATTTCTTTGGTCTTTATCCCAGGGAGGAGGTTTATTCCGAACCGGACCTTCCTCAGCTCCTGTCGGGTTTCCCCCCTCAGTCAGTTTAAAAGCTGCTCTGCCACCTTTTTAATTTTAAGTGCCAGCAGTCTGGTTCCATTCTGGTTCAAGTGGAGCCCGTCCTTTTTGTACAGGCCTGGCTTGTCCGAAAATGTTCCCCAGTGCCTAATAAATCCAAACCCGACACCATCGTCTCATCCATGCATTGAGACTGCTAAGGTGTGCCTGTCTGGCTGGTCCTGCGCGTGGAACCAGTAGCATTTCAGAGAAAGCCACCTTGGAGGTCCTGGCTTTCAGCATCCTACCTAGCAACCTAAATTTTGCTTCCAGGACCTCACGGCTGCATTTCCCCATGTCGTTGGTGCCAATGTGCACCACGACCACTGACTCCTCCCCAGGACTGTCTACCAAGCTATCTAAACGACGGGCGATATCCACAACCTTTGCACCAGGCAGGCAAAACACCTTGCGGTCTACACGCCCATCACACACCCCACTGTCTATGTTCCTAATGATTGAATCACCCACTACAAGGATCCCTCCACCCCCTGGAGATATATCCTCGGGACGAGAGGATAGCTGCTCATCCCCCAAGGAATGGGTCCCTTCTAAGGAATCGTTTCCCTTTTCCTCAGCTGGATGCTCTCCTTCCCCGAGACCATCGTTCTCCATGATAGCAGGAGAGCTATCATCGCTGGAGTGGGACACAGCTATAACGTCCCTGAAGGCCTCCTCCACACACCTGTCTGCCTCTCTCAGCTTTTCCAGGTCCGCCACCTTGGCCTCAAGGAAATGAAGTCGTTCCCGGAGAGCCAGGAGCTCATTGCACCGAGAGCACACCCACGACTGCTGTCCAACAGGCAGATAGTCGTACATGCTGCAGGCTGTGCAAAACACTGGAAAGCCCCCACACCCCTGCTGGCTTCTTACCTGCATAATTTTGTTTAAGGTTTATTACGTCAATGGGTTGGAAACTGCGGTTTAGTTGAGGCCAGGGAACAGATGGGCAGAGTGGGGGGACCTGGCCTCCTCGCCCTGCTGCCGAACTCGCTCTGCTGCTTAACTCGCCTTGACGCTTCGTCAGCTGGGGCTCCCTCTAGCTCGTGGAGCTGGCTCCCTCGCTAGGGTGCTCTGACTTTATATGTGTGGCTGGTCCCTCCCAGCTACTGCTGCCAGCCAATGATGTGTTAATTGAGGCTGATGGCTCAAGTATCAGCTGGGGCTTAACTCTTTAGGATTATGTATCTCTGCTGTCATTGGAGACTTAAACAGTTACTTTGAAGACCTTGGAGTTTTTCATCCTTGTGGATTTCCTACCCCTTGGATTTCCATGCTGCAGTCCTAGACATACACATGGGAAGAAAGTCCCAGACTCCCAGTGAAGTCAGTGGGATTTCCTTCTGATGAAGTTGTGATTAGGCCCCTTCCAGTGAGCTCACTTTGGTGCAACTGTTGCAGGCAACACTGTGGAGGCTGCCCACGATGAGTGGCAGAACTTCCCCCTTCACCCCAAATATCTGCAGTAGCTTGGAGCTATCTGTGTCCTGCCTGAACACCCTGAAGTCAGTCACGAACGAAGAGCTGTGCTTTTCTTTAATAGGTTTATTAAAAGATTTTGGTCCAGAGTGCTTCAAGAATCAACTTACAGGTTTCACAGGATTCAGCATCACTACTAGGCTGCACTAGACATGACTACACTACACTAAGATGTTGTTGCAGCAACTAGACTCGCCCCCTCAGCTGGCTTAAGTCAGGTTGGGTGGGCTCCCTATGTGAACTGAGTGTCACTGTTGGGAGCACGTGTGTACCTGAGAGCGCCCCCTCAGAGGAGCCATTGGGATGCATTGTTCTTGCCGGCACTGGTGCCTCTGTAAACGAGGCGAGGGTAGTCACTCTGCCTCAGCAGGACCCTCCTTGTCAGACAGAGGGGCAATATGCTGGGGAGGTGGCAGAGTGGGTGTGGGTAGAGGAGGTGCATCAGGCAGGGTGGCAACGGCCTGACTGTGCTGAGCCTCATAGGTAACCGGAGCTTCAGGGGTGGAACTGTCATTGTTCAGAATGAGAGAGTTCTTGGAGTTCTGTGCGCCCGGCAACTCAACATGGGATGCGTCAATCCATTCAAAGTCCTCCTCTGCCATCTCACCGCTCCATCCCTGTTCTGCTGGGCCTATGACAGTTTGTAAACCACTTTTTCCTAATGTTGTTTTTTAAGGACATGAAAGGATGAGCATATTTCATTTGTAGACCTGTCAAAGGGGGGTCTGAGAGAAATAAATGAATTAGGAATGAACAGGCTTTCCCTCATCTCTACTGTAAAGCTCCCTTTACCCCTGTAAAGTGATCAAGTTACCAGTGCTAGAGATGGGATACTATTAAAGAAGACCCCATTTCCATTGCACTTGTATGATAGTCTGCGTATAGGCAAACTCCAAAGCCAGTCATACAAGGTTAAGGGGTGAACTCATTTGCTTGGCAGAGGTAAGCAATGGCCAAGAAGCTGCCTGGCCATTGTAGAGCTGAGTGCTGAAACATTGCTTTGCTATCAAATTCCATGCTGCTGAAAAGCTTCTGCAGGACCCAAACCCCTCCTGCCCTACTGCATGCTGCTGCGACTACCTTGTTCAGTTCATGCAAGGAACACTAGGTGCCACAATAGTAGATAAGCCTGCACAAAGATGGAAGCCCAAGCAGCCATCTGGGTGCCCAGGCCCGTAGCCCGGCATTTTACAGTTGTGGGGCCTTAAGTCAATGTGAAAGTCCAAAGACTGGAATACAAGTAACCTTGTGTGTTTAATTTAGAATTATCATTCCCCTCCCACCCAATATTTTTTTCTTTATTTTTAGATGGGGAAAAAATGCTAACTGCCCACCAAGCTATTTTGTAGCCTAAAATAAAATAAATAGCCAGCACAGAGGAAATTGATTGGCTTGGGGGAGGATTTTTTTAAATCTTCCACAATGTTTTTCTTTATACCTCTGCATTTATACCTCTCTATGTATAAGTTTATAGACTTATTTTCTTTAAAAGAATGAAAGCTGAAAATTCATGGGAGGGATCTCAGATGTCTCTTTAGAAACTTGCCTTCTCTCTCTCAAACACACATCCTGGAGTTATGATGCTGGCAGGTCTCAGGGGGAGACTCAGTGTGAATGGATTCTAAATGTAAAGAATTAATTGCTAAATGGCTATTGCGCTAACAATTCCTGTTGCAGGCCTTGGAAGGAAAATGTCAAAAATTCTACTCTGTGTCTTTGGAATGAGATTTTTAGGCCTCCCATTGAGCCAGTTCATCCTGCAGGTCCACAACATGCTGGGGCCCACTGCATGTAAAATGTTTTGTGTGGGCCCATTACACCCGTTCATGTACCTTCTGGTGAGTGCACCTTTCCCCGTGAATCATCTGTCGTGAATCGATCCTGTGCTCCAAAACCTGAACTCAGAAGCCCTTGCAGCACTTTATGAGAAATTCATACAATCACTGTACAGTTAAACATTGCATCACTGTGGGAGTCCTAGGACACCTGGGGATGTTAGGCTGGTAGAGACACGCTTCTGTAGACCATTTCAAAAAGTAGCTGCTAAGGAATCCTCTCCTGGAAAGGCTCCCACAGATCATGATGGAGAGGAACCTCCAGAGACTTCACATCCTTCACATACCTGTTCTTCTCTTTGGATACTAATGACATTTCCCCAGACACCCCCCCCAGTGCCCCTGGCATGCCTCCTTCTCCATTGCACCACTGTCAGGAATAGCAGCAGCAGCGGGCCTAGATTCTTGCCAGCATTGCTGAAGCCCACACTTTGTAACCAGACCGCTATCCCTTTAAGGAGGATTTTACCCAAGGAGGTAGGGTCAGTACCATTGACCTCCATGCAGACATATTTCAGCTCTAAATGGTCATCTGGCCAGGGCTGAAGCAATGTTCCAGGCTATGTGATTGCTGATTGCAGCCTTGTCTCATTCCACTATGTTCTGTCAAACGTCCTCATGCCATGCTTGAAATCAGTCCTGAACTCCTGTTTTCCACCATGTGGGTACCACCACCACTGTTCCTTGCCTATCAGTCCCTACTGCCAGGACCCATGGTACTTTCAGTCCTGCCATAAGTGCCATTATCACTAGGCAACAGGTTATCCATGTATCTTGGCTTCGATTTGGAAAGGCACATAGTGTGGAGTGTATGCAAGCCTGGGGCTCGCTCTTTTGCTCCAACCTGTAGAGTACATGCATGCTGGGGCATAACATTTCACTAAGAAAGATGGTTTTCTGCTCTGTGTTCACATCCCCTAGGCTCAACCCAAGCACAGGAAGTAAAAAATATGTATTACTACATGCTACAAAACGTACCTATACTATATGTGAGCATAGAACTGTTTTTGATGTTATCAGCCAATAGTGGCATTCGAACACCACAGGCATAAATGTCATTAATAAAAACAAGAATGAATCATGAGACTGAGAGTGTTGTTTTGTGCATTGACAAAGACCTAGTGGGGGAGAGGAAACGTAGCAGTGGGAAAAGGCTTTGTGTTCCAAAATAGCCCAAGAGCAAGCAAAGACTGTCAGGTGTTCAGGGCAATTTCCCTATAAAAAAATTTGCTCCATCCTCATGGAGCAGCAGCATGATCAGAGTGTGATTTTGCCACTTCCCACGCATATGGCTAGTTCCAAGTGCGTCATTAGTCTCCAGACCATGTTTGCTATTCTCTTTTGGTATCAAATGTTCAACTTTGGTTGCCACCTCAAATGTTATAGTACTGAAAAGAAACTGTGTTCTGAGTTTCTGTTGCTAATGATTGCATTTATACCCCACTTTCCTTTGAGTTACAATAACTAAAGAGGCTTGCAGAAATAATGATACAGCAAATTACGTTTCTAGAAGTAATTGTTAACTGTAACCCCCTCCCCATAACATGAAGCATAAGAGGCAAGTACAACATCACAGTCTGCAGTCAGGATCTCAAATGAAAATCATAAATGTAAGCTGCAGCTCAGAGGTAGAGCACATGCTTCATAGGTAAACAGACTCAGGCTCAGTACTTGGCATCTTCATGTAGTGCTGGGAAAGGATTCCTGTCTGAACCCTAGAGAGGCGCTGCCTGTCAATGTAGACAATATGGAGCTAGATGAATCAGTGGTCAGACTTGGTGGTAAGGTAACTTCCTACAGTATATCTTAAATAAAAAGCTCGCGGGAACAGGGCTACAAGATGCAGGCTTCCCAATCCAGATTGTGTGCATCTGTGTGCACATGCGTGTGCGCATGTGCATGACCAGGCACACTTCCTGTAGTTGGTTCCTCTGCATTCCCACCACATACCTGAATATCAGTTAAAATGGGAAGACTTCCCTACCAACTGATTTGGAAAGAATTCTTAGCGACCAAATTAACCTGTGTTCCACCTATGTATAAGTGTGAACTCAAAATTCCAGCAGTCGGCTCCTCAGGGGTGTAGACCATCCTTCTTCAACCTGGGGCACTTCCCCGGCAGTGTGGACAATGGTCAGAGATGATGGCTGAGGCTGATGGGAGTTGTAATCTGGAAGGCACTAGTCTAAAGGAGGCTGGTGTAGGCAGCCATGTAGAACTCCACTGAAATATGTGTAAGAAGCCTGAGCTACACTAATGGAAATGTCGAGCAGGAGAGGGTTAACTTGAAACAACCTCTCTGAAACAGCATGGTGTGAAATTATTCCTTAGCATCTTAATTTAATTATGAGGTTTTTTTTCATCCTTAAGCAATCAGCAGTTATTTAATTAAAAAGCTGAGGCTGATTAACCAATGATTTAATCTAATTTTACAGTCACGAGACTTATAACATATTTTTAAGGCCATCCACCTTGTGGCACCTCCTCAGCAAATCTCAGCTTAGACCCTTTAACATCCCAGATTCCATGCAGCCACTACTAAAAGAGACCATTGTTTTGTGCAGATTCTTTATCTCCTTCTCTCTAGACTTTTGTATAATAGCTGAAGGGTCTTGCTCAATAGCCTTTGATGGCTTCTCTAAACCACAGGGCATTGGGGTCACACACAGATTCCCTGGGTGGGGACCGAAAGAAACAGTGTGGCAATTTATATTAGGGATGGGAGAGAAATTCGATTCAGTTTTCATTTCAAGCTGAATCTATCAAATTTGCTCTTTCCAAAACAGTATGAGAACTGAAACACAGTCATCCTTCCAAAATCACTGATTCAATTTTTGCAGTGCAGTTTGCCAACCAAACAATGTTTACAAAAATGCATATCTGAGGGGAAAGTGTGCATGAAAATGAATATATGAGTGAAAGTAACATACAAAAATACATTATATGACGAGAAATTACTTGCAAAACTGTGTACGTTTGTCAAAACTGTTTGCAAATATGTGTTCATTAGGAGAAATTCACACTAAAATACTGGACAGTTTTCATGAGGATTTTTTTTAAAAAATCTGCAAATTGCTTCAGAAATACAGAGAACTGAATTTAAGATTGGAAAACTGAGAAACTGAGAGAACTGAAATGAATAGATCTTTCCATCCCTAATTTATACTGAGCTGGAGAAACAGATAGACTGCTATAAAATGCACCTAGATTTGTAGTGAAGATAGGACCGCTGTATGCAGGCAAATAAACAGAAGGCTCCACAGTCCTGCTCTCCTCTCACAAGGAAATGGAGCAGGTAACACAGGGATGGGGAACCTTTTCCAGCCCAACAAGCACATTCCATTCTGGAGCCACACACCAATGGTGGGAGGGACTAGAGGCAAAACTGGGCAGAGAAATGAATTATAGGCTGAGTCTAGACATGCAATAGAATGTAGCAGTAGAAAGAAACCTGAGATGGGATAATGGACTGTACCAATTCCCATGACTGGTGGGGAGATCAAATTTTGGCATGTTCCTTATAAAAAACTACCTGCTAGCAAAAAAAAGTAGTACAACAGGGAGAGTGAGGCTGGTTGTTCCTGATATGTTAATTTTCTACTTTCTGGAAATTTTTATGTGGAGGAGCATTCAAAAAATAGTGTCTCCTACCTACAGTCTGATGTGGCACAGTCCATTCTACCACCTCATCTGCTGCATGTGTAGACCAGGCCTAGTTCTGCGAGGGTGAGACAGACAGCTAAGAATCTCTAAGATTCATGGGCAAGGTCTTTGAATGAGTGGTGGCAGGACAGCTCCAGACACTCTTGGAGTGTCCAATTATCTGGATCCATTTTAGTCGGATTTCAGGCCTGGTTTTGGCACAGAAACAGCCTTGGTTGCCCTGTATGTTGACCTCTGTTGGGAGAGAGACAGGGGGAGTGTGACTCTGTTGATTCTCCTTGATCTGTCATCGGCTTTCGATACCATCGACCATGGTATCCTTCTGGGAAGACTGGCTGAGTTGGGAGTGGGAGGGACTGCATGGTGGTGGTTCTGCCCCTACTTGGTGGGAGGGACTCCAGAAGGTGGTGCTTGGGGAGCATTGCTCGGCACCATGGACTCTTCAGTATGGGGTTCCGCAGGGGTCAGTTCTGTCCCCCATGCTGTTCAACATCTATATGAAACCGTTGGGTGCAGTCATCTGGAGCTTTGGAATACGTTGCCATCAGTATGCTGATGACACGCAGCTCTATTTCTCCTTTTCATCTTCTTCTGGTGAGGCTGTCAATGTGCTGAACCGGTGCCTGGCTGCGACAATGGACTGGATGAGGCCTAATAAACTGAGGCTCAATCCAGACAAGACTGAGATGCTGCTAGTGGGCGGTTCTTCTGACCAGATGGTGGATGTCCAACCTGTCCTGGATGGGGTTGCACTCCCCCTGAAGAAGCAAGTTGGTAGCTTGGGGGTTCTCCTAGAACCATCTCTGTCACTTGAGGCTCAGGTAGCCTCGGTGGCACAGAGTGTCTTCTACCAATTCCGGTTGGTGGCCCAGCTACGCCCCTATTTGGACAGGGATAACCTGGCTTCGGTTGTCCATTCTCTGGTAACCTTCAAGTTAGATTACTGCAATGCACTCTACGTGGGGCTGTCTTTGAAGACAGTTCGGAAGCTGCAGCTTGTGCAAAATGCAGCAGCCAGATTGGTAACAGGGACCAGACAGTCTGAACATATAAAACCGATTCTGGCCCACTTGCATTGGCTACCTGTATGTTTCCGAGCTCGATTCAAGGTGCTGGTTTTAACCTATAAAGCCTTACACAGCTTAGGACCACAATACATGCTGGAACGCCTCTCCCGACATGAACCCACCCATACACTACACTCAACAGCCAAGGCCCTCCTCCAGGTGCCTACTCGGAAGGAAGCTGGGAGTCTGGCAACAAGGGAGAGGGCCTTCTCATTGGTGGCCCCCAAATTATGGAATGATCTCTCTGATGAGGTGTGCCTGGTGCCATCACTGTTATCTTTCTGGTGTCAGCTCAAGACTTTCCTCTTCTCCCAGGCATTTTAGCATGTGTTTTTAAATTTCCTTTAAAAATGTGTTTTCCAATTTGTATATTTGTTTTTAATGTTTTTAATTGTTGTAAACTGCCCAGAGAGCTTTGGCTATGGGGCGGTATACAAATGCAATAAATAAATAAATAAATAAATAAATAAATGTCAGCAAACTCACCAAACTACAATTCCCAAGATTCTTTGGAAGAAACCATGACTCAGTGATCTAAAACCAATCTACATTTGCAATGTAGATAGGACTGATGTTTGATGGAATCTAGCTAGATTTTTATATTTTGGCATCATTTTTAAATAACAACTTGAAAAGGCAACTTGTCTGGGGATTACAAATGGAATATCACTGAATTATAGCCCAGATTCATAACTGAGGTTTTCCCATGAAAACTAGGCCACAGAAGATAACCTATCCTGTATCACTGTATACCCCTGTACTGCTTATCTGATAGAATATGGTTTTACTGGTTGAACCAGTAAAATACTGGCTGATTAGCCACCTAAAAATAAGAATTTTTTCCTACCCAATTGGGCGTAATCTTATAACAGCCTTTGACAACATGGTGCCCTCTAGAAGGAACTACTACTTCCATCAGCCCCAGCCAGTACGGACGTTTGTGTGTGAACATCAGAAGTAGCTTGCTTAAAAAACACACAACTAATCTGTTTTTACCTGTAGACTTTTAAAGCAGATAATGGCACAACTATTTTGAATAATGCTAATATTTACTAAACTGTTTTTAAAATCTATTCTTCATGGACTGATGAAGGCTTGTGCACAGTAACAGGAACAGAGAGATCGGCTCGAATAGGGCCCAGTAACAGTCCTCATAAAAATGTAGCAAGGAAGCCAAGCCATAAATCACATGGTCTTCGATGTCTGTATACTAATGCGTAGAGCATGGGAAACAATACAGGAGGTTAATTACGACTTGATAGGTATAACTGAAACTTGGTGGGATGACTCCCATGACTGGAATACAGCAACTGAAGGATATAACTTGTTCAAAAAGAACAGAAGGAATTAAAAGGGAGATGGAATTGCGCTCCCCACACAGAAATACAGGATGATGAAATTGGTAGCTCCACTGAGAGTATCTGGATTAAAATTAATGGGCAAGTAATAAAAGGAATGTGGTGCTTGGAGTCTACTGCTGACCACCCATTCAAAAGAATGTAACTTTTGATAAGCAAATTGCCAATGTTTCGAGGAGGCATGAAGTAGTAGGAATGGGGGACTTCAATTATCCTGGTATCTGTTGGGAGACAAATTCTGCCAAACACGGCCCCTCCAAGAAATTTCTGACTTTTGTTGGAGATAGCTTTCTCCTACAGAAAGTGGAGGAAGCAACCAGAGGATCAGCTATCCTGGACTTGATTCTAAGCAATAGAGATGATTTGGTGGATGAAGTGGCAGTTAAGGAAACTCTGGGGGAAAGTGACCGCACCATACTTGAATTCTTGATTTTAACAGAAGCAAAAGCTGAGAGTAGCCATATGCACACCCTGGACTTCAGGAAAGCGGATTTTAATAAACTCAGAACAATTGTAAGTACGGTTCTATGGCAAGCCACCCTAATGAGAAAAGGAGTCGAAGATGGATGGGAGTTTCTAAAAAAGGAAATTCTAAAAGCGCAATGGCAAGCAATTCCAACAAGGAAAAAAGTGGGAAAACAGCAGAAGAAGCAAATGTGGCTTCACAAAAAGCTTAGAGATGACCTGAAAACAAAAAAGGACACATACAGGAAGTGGAAAGAAGGCCAGGCCACAAAGGAAGAGTACAGGCAGCTATCACAGAATTGCAGGGACAGTGTCAGGAAGGCTAAAGCTGAGAATGAGCTGAGGTTAGCGGGGGATGCTAAAAGCAACAAAAAAGCTTTCTTCAGGTACATCCATAGTAAAAGACAGAGAAAAGAAATGGTGGCACAGCTACTCAATGAGGATGGCAAAATGATAACAGATGACAAAGAAAAGGCAGAAGTGCTCAATTCCTACTTTGGCTCAGTCTTCTCCCAAAAAACGGTCTATGACCCTCCCGGGAAACATGAAGTAGAAGGGAAAGGAATAGGTAACCACTTTGAACAAGTTCAAATCGGCAGGGCCCAATAAACTGCATCCTAGAGCACTGAAGGCTGGCTGAAGAACTCTCAGAACCGCTGTCTATTATCTTTGTGAAATCATGGAGGACTGGTGAAGTGCCGGATGACTGGAGGAGAGCTAATGTTGTCCCTATCTTCAAAAAGGGCAAAAAGGTGGAACCGGGGAACTACAGAACAGTCAGCCTAACATCAATCCCTGGAAAAACTCTGGAGCAGATTATAAAGCAGTCAATCTGTAAGCACCTTGAAAACAATGCAGTGATTACTAGGAGCTAACACAGATTTATGAAGAACAAATCCTGCCAAACTAATCTTATCTCATTTTTTGATCAGGTAACCTCCCTTGTAGACTGTGGGAATGCTGTGGACATAATATACCTCGACTTCAGCAAAGCTTTTGACAAAGTGCCTTATGATATTCTGATTAGCAAGCTAGCTAAATGTGGGCTGGATGGAACAACTATCAGGTGGATCCACAGTTGGCTCCAGAATCGTACTCAAAGAGTGCTTATCAATGGTTCCTTCTCAAACTGGGTGGAAGTAACAAGCGGGGTACCACGGGGCTCGGTCCTAAGCCCAGTGCTCTTCAACATTTTTATTAATGACTTGGATGAGGAGGTACAGAGCATGCTTATCAAATTTGCAGATGATACAAAATTGGGGGGCACAGCTAATACCATGGGAGATAGAAAGAAAATTCAAAGGGACCTTGATAGGCTGGAGCATTGGGCTGAAAACAACAGAATGAAATTCAACAGGGATATGTGCAAAGTTCTACACTTAGGAAGAAGACACCAAATGCACAGTTATAAGATGGGGGATACTTGGCTCAGCAATATGGCATGTGAGAAGGATCTTGGAATTGTCATTGATCACAAGCTGAATATGAGCCAACAGTGTGATGTGGCTGCAAAAAAGGCAAATGCTATATTAGGCTGCATTAACAGAAGTATAGTTTCCAAATCGTGTGAAGTATTAGTTCCCCTCTATTCAGCACTGGTTAGGCCTCATCTTCAGTACTGTGTCCAATTCTGGTCTCCACACTTCAAGAAGGATGCAGACAAACTGGAACAGGTTCAGAGGAAGGAAACAAGGATGATCAGGGGACTGGAAACCAAGCCCTATGAGGAGAGACTGAAAGAATTGGCCATGTTTAGCCTTAAGAAGAGAAGACTGATGGGAGATATGATAGCACTCTTCAAGTACATGAAAGGTTGTCACACACAGGAGGGCCGGGATCTCTTCTCGATCATCCCAGACAAGGCGCTAGTGTCATGTTAACTAAGCTGGAAAAATAAAAGCAGGGCATTGTCCCCTCATCTGTCTTCCTTACCAATCCCTCGATACCTGACACTGGCCCGGTGCAGCTGTTGTGGGCAGACTTCAGGCGCACAAGAGCTACTTCATTTTTTTTTTTACTAATGCCACAAGGTCTGCCAACTAGAGCCAGGTGCAAAATAGTGGCTCAGGATGGTGGATGGGGATAACGGCTGTTGCATAATTATCTACAGGATGATGTAATTAGCTACCCATGAGCCATACAGTGGGATGATCTGCATGTACAAATATGGAATCTATATCTACTACAGATCAGAGACTCTAGCAGCCTAGTTTTTTTTGAGGGGGATACCTTTTTGTTAAACAATTGGAAATTATCAGTCTACTGCAAATCATTCTGTGTTCTGACATTAGATCCCAATCTACTTTCTGTCTACCCCTGATGTGCAATGCTCTCTTCCAAACTCTCCAAGGATACAGAACAGTGGTTCCCAAACCTTTATTTCCATGGACTACTTAAAAATTGCTGGTCTTGGCAGACTGCTTAATGTTTTTTTCTTCCTGTTCTACCAATTGTAGTGCACTGTGCTAGATGCTGCATTATTTTCATTGTATTTTTTTTGCTACTCTTATTTCTTGTATCCTATTTTATTGTATTACAATTTGCATTCCACAGAATTCAAATTGTAATGCAATAGAATACAACATAAGAAATAAAAACAGCAAAATACTATTAAAAATCAATAAGAGTATTTAATGCAGACATGCTGTGGACTACCGGAATAAAGCTCACGGACCACATTTTGGGAAACCCTGGTAATATAAAGATCGCTCCCTATAGATGAATCCAGCCATTGGCCAAGCAATCACGGGGCTGCTTTTCAGCACATATATAGATGTAGCAGCTATTGAAGCAACTGTCTTTTGTTTGCTTGACTGATTGCTAACCATCAGGAATGATCAATGATACAGTGAATGTTTGTTATAACGTGGGGTTCAGGTGACAAAGAATGCACTTTCATTATATGGCTTCTGCATTATAATGAACACTGAAGTCAGTGAGTAATTCAGAGCTTGGAAAAGTTACTTTTTTGAACTACAACTCCCATCAGCCCAATCCAGTGGCCATGCTGGCTGGGGCTGATGGGAGCTGTAGTTCAAAAAAGTAACTTTTCCAAGCTCTGCACTGGTACCTAGAGAGGCAAAAAACTCCCGCCACTGCTGCGGCTGAGGAATGGAATGGGAAGGAAGAAGCAGGAGGGGTAGTAGAGAACAAAAAAGTTAACTCAAATAAAATAAAGCTCCACAGACAGTAATGAAAGAACTTGGAGAAGGCTCAAGAGATAAGCATCCCTGAGGAAGAAACCTCCAGGAAAGAAAAGGGCGTGAGGAAAGCGGATGTCTGGAAAAAGAGTTGAAAAAGCTGAGAGAAAAAATGACTCAGAAACACCCAGGGGAAGCAAATGGAGGACTCTCCAGGGAGCAGCTCAGAAGATGAAAAATGAGGTGTAACAAACAGAAAAATAGGGTATACAGCATTTTACTCAGGCGACATGTTTATACTCATGGTATATCTGATTCCGTGGTACAGCAAGACATGCTATAGTGAGCTTCCCCTGTGTTTCCTCAATGGGAGCTAATAGCTGGGGTTTGCAGGGTATGGACTGAGATCAGTGCTCTGCCTGTGTGTTGCTGGAGGAGAAATATGCAGTTTTTATTTGGGGCATACGAAGAGTGAGAATGAGTGAGAGACTGGTGATTTGTAGCAGTTGACTGATGATGAAGGATCCTTGAGCTGTGCTGCTGTTTGGGGACTTATAGGACTAGTGATTGTGCAGCCTGCTTTAGAAGTTCATTTCCTTCCAATACACTCTCTTTGCACATTTGCAAATGAACAGGCTTTACAGAAACACTTTAAGTCTACAGGACTGAGTCATCACAAGGAAACTGACTTGATTACACCCTCTCAAAACATCCTACTATATGGGGATCTGGAATGACTCCTCCTTTTTTTTTTGGTAACCATTTCATGTGTATTCAGGAAATATTTGGTAGGATGAATGACTTCATAAGTTAAAATGCTGTCTGTAAATAAGGTTTACTATAACAAGAATAAATAGAATTCCAGTATGATGATTTTTCATAGCTTATGCTTCAATAATTAATATTGAATTTGTGTGAAATATGTCTAAGGTACACATGGAAATATATTTAGGGAAAGCTCATAAACAGAGATGTGACTGGTTTTTGCTCCATGGTATAATTCTCCTATTGGGAATCATACCACTAATATCTCCCAAAAAGCGATTAGGCTAATCCAGGAGTATTTTGCAATTTTTGCTATCTTAGAACAACATGATTCTAACATGGTGGGTCAGGACTCAAAACATGAGCAATTAATAATAAGTGGGTCATTTACTTAGGCTGACCAGCAAATTCTATTTTATTTTATTTCTTCCAGGATGGACAGCACATCTCCAATGGATACTCTGTACAATGTTTACGAATGCAAAATTTTGATAACTAGGGGAACATCCTTTCCTAATCATATTCAATGCTGGCTTGAGCTGGGTCTTCTGTTCTGGTTCACCGTGAACTAATTTCTTATCTCTTGAAAGGAATGAAGAACTGAGGGCCTTAACATGAGCAATCTTTTTACATCTAAGCCACTGTTCTTCTACCTTGGGCCCCCAGTAGTTCTTGGACTACATCTCCCATCATCCCCGGCCAGCTTAGCCACTAGTCAAGGGATCATGGGAGTTGTAGTCCAACAACATCTGGGGACCCAAAGTTGAAGAACATTGACCTAAGCCATTTTGTACTAGAGATGAGGAAGAGGCAACTTGTCCATTCATACTGTGTGAACCAGTTCTGTGTAATAATTTATGATTTGTTTAACACAGTTGTTTTCAAACTATTTTCCTAGGAAGCTTATCAGGAGCTATTCATTCATGGTGTAGAAGCAATGTGCTGCTGCAGTGGTGCAATGGATGTGTTCCAAGGCATACTTGTCACAACTGGATAATGAGAAGGACCAATAAGCCCAGCCAGGGCTTGGTGGGTATGAATGTACTGCACTCTGGAATAGTTTACAACAGAGCCAGGGTTCCATAGTAGATGTGCAAGGCTTCCTCAGCAGACAAGTCAGTGTAGAAAGGGTTCTCCGAAGGTGGAAAATGTGAAAGCCACTGGACATAAAGAAGAAACCATTGCACTTCTGGCCTGAGGTGAAAGCAGATGTTCTACTGCAGGTGGACAACTTGTATATAAAACTGAAAGGTACAGGTGCAGTTTGAGGTGAAAAAATAAAAGGAGGATGGTCAGTGAGTTATGTATCTGCTACCAGTGGCTGTAGGAATAAACCTGCAGTCCCAAATACACAGAGAATTATGAACACCCACAGGAACACTCTGTCAATTACCATGGCAACGTATTTCCAGTCATCTTCCACCTGTAAACACACAAGAAGACATTTAATATGTAATGTACTAGGTATAGAAGGGATCCAGCTTTTTCATATAATAACGCATCACATTGAGACTCTGTTGAAGTAAGTGTTTCATCCACTCTGTGTAGAGATTGTTCAGCCACTGTATAATGAAGATTCACATGAAATTGAGGCACTACACAAGGCTGGAATATCATGGTATCACTTGTTAAGAGGGATTCACCAAGCTTAGCTGAAGCCATGTTGGCTTGCACTACCAACACTATGCCCATTGTGGAATAATTCTGTCAGAAAATGTTATCTTCCTTGGGGTAAGCATTAGATTTCTCCCATCTTCAAATGTTTGTGGCCAGCAGCGTGAGTATGTTTCATTTAGAGATCCAAACAAGGCTGAACAGGCAGCAATGTTCTTTTAAGGATATGGTTAAAGCAATCTTCTCCCATTTGATGCCCTCTAGATGTTTTAGACTACAACTCTCAGCAGCCCCAGCCAACAAACCTTTTGGAACCTGACACTTCTGATACATAAATCACATTCTCTTAAACCCCTGATCACCAACTAGTTTCACTGGAGAACCACTAAATGCACATAAAAATAGTCCTCCAGCCCCTTAAAGACCAGTGGATTTATTGTGGCATAGGTTTGACAAGTGAAGGGAGTGAGCTATGGTTATTTAAAACCTCATGCTCTAACCAAAAATGCCTGCTCCCAAGTCCCATTAATTCACCCACACTCAACTTTGGAGCTGGCAATTGGGGATGCAGAGGAAATCTGAGTGAACCTCTCACATTTGGGCCACAGACCTCCAGTTGCCCACCCTGGTCCTAAAATGTCTACCAGCTATCTGTCAGTTATCTTGCTCTGAAGTAGATGCACGAACAGGACCAGTCCCTCTTATTCTTATCATGCCCCTCACTTCCTCTATAGCACAGTTAGGCTACCAGTATTCTCAATGTTCCTTTTGCAGGGAGCACAGCCACTGTTTCCTTTTCTCACTGCGATCTCTTGAAAGAATTCAGTGGTTAGAGCATGATGGTCATCCTCTTTGCACTAGGAGGCTTTCCAATAATTCCACTACAGCAAAGACCCCAATCTGGCTGGGACCTTATGCTGTAGCGTACTTAGCACAATGGTTAATCCAGAGTTGGCTCCCAAGCTGCAATTCAACCTTATGTTTATTTCTCTCTCTCTCTCAAGATAGCTCCTTCGTTCCCATGTATCAGCGCAGCTCTATAAAATTCAATAGAGCTTCATTGATTGAACACCATCTTGGGATCAGGGCCTCTTTCTCTGCAGAACTCCTAATTGTGTACTCAGTGTCTTCATGCCAAAGCCAGCGATACCCCTGAGTATGAAATATTTATCTATTTAAATAAGCAAAGCCATTAGCATAATTGCTAACTCCCATTTTTAAAAGCGATTGTTCCCTTTGTTTACTTATAAACATGACCGTGCAAAACAGCGTTATTTAACTAGAAGGAAAATATCCATGAAATAATGTGTATGAAGCCATTTTGCTGGTTGTTGCTCACCAGTAAATGCCCATCTTCATTCTTGATCCTTTGCTTCCTGGATACCCAGTGTTAGAGGCTGAACTCATCAGGCATTTGCCAAAGCCCATCCCCAGCAGTGGGGCCACTGCAATATCCTGCACCCTTTGTCTTCTCTCTCTCTCTCTCTCTCTCTCTAAGACAAACTGGGCCCAGAGGGAAAGGCGAGTTAAAGGTGGAGTGGAAAGAGTGGTGAGAAAGTGGTGAGAACCCATGGAAGGAACTTACTGAGAGCACCTAGCCCAAGGACCCCTGACATTTGAAAGTGGCATTTCTTCTAGGCCTACTGAGCATGGCAGACTTTTCTCCTTCATTGGTGTTGGGTGCATGAATTGCTACGCATACAAATAGGTCTGAGATGAAGCTGGAAATTGGTACAATTGCTGCTGATGTCACAAAGAAATTGGTTTCCCCCCTTAAAAACCAGTATACCACAGAGATGAGACAAAATGTTGCAGGCTCTCCAAATACAGTCAATAGGTAGCACCACTTCTGCCAGTGTTGGCATAGCTATGCAGGAGGAGAAGGTGAGCAAACTGAGGGTTGTGAGACTATTTAAAGACCATATTATTGATGGTTACGCCCATATGGAATGGAGAAGGGGTAGAGAGGCAGATCCCTGTTGGATACAGTAAAACAGGGGTCACCCACCCTTTTGGGCCCATGGACCCATTTGCAATCCAGAGAGACTGTTGTGGGCATCTCTCTCTCTCTCTCTCTCTCTCTTGGCTACAAATAGAATGCTTCTTTCATGCCTAATTTCAGCAGGGAGAAGGAACCTGTAGGTGCCAGGAAAGGCCTCTGAGGGTGCATGAGCACATGGTCCCTGCCATAAAACAGCACAATAAATGTAATCCAAAAGGAATGTTTGTACCACTTATTTGGGAAGAGATCTCAGATATAATCACTGCTTACCATGATGTCCATATTACCACTAGGCTGCTCAGATTGTCCTGCAATGCAAGAAGGGAAACCTTGCCACATTTCTGTAGCTGATCGGAAACTCAAGGAATCAGTGGCCAATAGCCATTACCTTAGCAAACTACCACTGAAAGTAATTTCTGAAAGTAGATTAACCTACTTTCAGAAAACTAACAAAGCCTTATCTTTCCCTCTAATTTATTCACTCACCATCCATGGGTTGGCAGGATGAGGTTAGGATGGAAGGATTTAGGAAATGCTGGTGGTGGCCAACTTTTTTCAACAGGCTCTCCTGCTCCTGTTCACAAACGCCATGAATACTCCTTCTGCCTTGTATTACCTGTGCCACAGGTTGGTTATTGATATGTGATTAGTGGGTATTTAGTGAGTTTTGCTATTTTATATTGTTTTGATTGGTGTATTATATTTACTGTTGTATTTTTCTTTTATATTAATAATTTGTTCACTGTTGGTGGTGGTGGTGGGGGCTTGGGCCAAAAAGCAGTATATAAATCAACCCTAACATAATGTTTTTGCTTGCTGCAGTGAAGCCTCTGACAGCTGAGCCAGTGTCTATGGTTCGGGGGGGGAGGAAACACTTGTCAGTAACAAAATGTTCACAGTCTACCTTCTGTGGGAAGAGACAGTTGTCAGTTTAAAACAGGGGTGGGGAACCATTTCAGCCCATGGGGCACATTCTCTTTTGGGCAACCTTCTGGAAGGAGGGCACATGCCAGTCGTGGGGAAGGGCCAGAGTTAAAAATAAGCAGAGCAACAAATGCAAATTTTAAATTTGGACAATAGGCTGGTTTTTCTAAGCACACACCCTCACTAGCCAGGCAAGGAAGGAGCATGATCAGAATTCAAGGTCTCATTCCAGCCAGGCAAAAACCCTGGGGAGGTGAAGCAGGGCCAGCAAGTGATGTGGCCTGGGGAAGGGTGTGTGGCTGGGGAGAGTGTGTGGCCTGAGGAGAGCCCTGGGGGCCAGACAGAGAGGACTGGAGGCCCGTATTTTGCCCGCAAGTCTGAGGTTCCCCATACTTGCTTTAAAGCATCATGCAGATCCTGTGTAAGGAGTTTAAAGCCAACTGTTAGGCCGATCTCGAGAGCCTTGAGGTGAGAGAGCCCAGAGGCAGGTGGCTGAATGCAAAGGGAACACAACTTGCACAACGTTGGTGTGCGCCTATCCTTAAGCAATTGGTCTTTTCTTTTTTAATGGAAAAGCTTTCCTGGTGTGGATAATCAGTGCAGGGCTGCCCACATAAATTCACACGCTTGTTCCCTGAGGTGCATTCTTCATTTCTGTTGAAACCATCGGGCGCTTTCTCCACTCAACAGCTCCCAGAGTAATTACAGTGTTTCCGTTACAACAGCTGCTCAAGGATCCTACTGAGATTAACATTTCGGTTGTGCTGCCACATCCTGTATAAGCGTCAAAAAGATGCCAAACACCAAAATGCTTCTAGCCTAAGTACACAAGCCAGATGGGAACTGGTGAAGATGGGAGGCTTTGCATTGTATAGCATGGGTTTTGAGGGAAGCAGCACAGCAGCAATTCATGGATATTGGAGACCACGGTTGTCACGTAACCCTGAACCTGAGCAGCAGCCAGAACTCTTAACACAGAAGAAGAAGGGAAAGGGCTGTAGCTCGCATGTAGAAGGTCCCAGGTTCAATCCCTAGCGTGTCCAGGTAGGGCTGGGAGAAGACTCCTGTCTGAAACCTGGAGAGCAACTGCCAATCACTGCAGACAATACTGAGCTATATGGACCAATGTCCTGATTTGGTATTGTTCAAACTACAACAGCAGAGATCACTCAGTATGTAACACAAAGGTGAGTTCTGTTGTCAGTAAGTCAACTAGCAAGAGGCGTTGGGTGAAGGTGTTGCATGGCAACCAGGGAACGCGGCATGATATTTTGTAAAGTAACACATGCTCTGGTAGGCTGTCTAGCTGTGAGAAAGTTTTCTTGTGAATGTTGAGTTGGATCTATTCCTTCTCTGCACAAAGCCTGTCAAAAGACCAAACCCCTGTTTCTTGCTGTTTAAGTGTATACTGTTTGCTCAGTTTGTTTACTAACCTTTACTAGGATTTTCTCTCTAGATTCTGTCTGCTTTATTGAAGTGCCTCTGCTAATAGAAATAAATTGGCTTTCTAAATTCCTAAGAACCACCTGAATCAGGTAGACCAGAGGTGCAAACTGTGGAGGTGCTAAATCTAAGACCAGGCATCAGTACCATGTTGGAATCTGATAGCCGGGAGCCCTTGAGCAAGAGACCCCGGAAGTAGGACCCCCAGAGACAGTACCTCCTAAGCCATATTCTCAGAGAAATCCCCCTCCCCCTCTTTACACCAGTGCCTGCTCACTAATGCAGACATTGCACAATGTGGCAGCTTTGGAGCTAGTAACAGTTGCTTAGGGAGCCTGGATAGGGAACATTTAATCTAACCTACTTGCTTCTGGAAAGAAGGCCTTAAATGCCCTCAGGCCAGGACAGTCACCAGATGACCATTGTAGGAAGAAGGGAGCCTAGTGTTGTGGAGATGTTAGATGGGAGCACTCAGGAGTAAAGATGGATGCCCCTGAAGGCTGCAATTCTAAACACACTTACTAAGGGATTAAGCCCCATAGAATACAATAGGATTTACTTCTGAGTAGATATGGTTAGGATTATGCTGTTGGTAAGGCTTGACTAGGGATTTTCTACAAAGATATTCATATCAAAGCAGGGTTGGCAACCCCCTGCCTGGAATGCCCTGCCACTACCTTTTAACATGGCTGCTCCAAACCTCTTTACAGACTTGATCCTTCATTGAGAGAGAGGTTTGAGAAATGAGTAAAAAGATTCTCTATTTTTTCCTGCCTACCCCGTGGGCTACTATAAACTCACTTTGACAGCCTACCCAATTCCAGTGAGTAATAACTGACAGAGAGAAAACACATGTGGTTTGGTCTGTCTTCACAGGCAGTAGCGTGGGAACAACAGCAATTGCAGCCATACTTCCCAGTATGTGAATTCTCTTTTTCCACTATTAGGCAAGAAACAAACCATCATGCAAACAACAAGGTGCATAATCAGTGGGTTTAAGGAGGTTGAGCATGGAACCACTGTTGTTGCTTCTATGGATGAAAGGGAGTGAGGTCAGAGGTGAATGAAATGCAAATAGAAAAAGAAAACAGTGATGGTTTCCTAAATCAATACCATGCCACATACAAGATTCCTATGAGTAAGGCAGAAAACTCAGCATCCCACAAGTCAGGATTCCTAACAAAAAACCAAAACTAAAAGAATCCTGGCAGCCAATCAGCCATGGTCACAGATATCCCCTTGCAGCACAACCTGATCTGGGGGCTGCAGTTAGTGCAGAATGTTGTGACACGATTGCTGACATGAGTGAGACCCTATCAGCACACGTCTGCTCTGAAATCTGTACTGGTTTCTGTTTTGCTACCAGGCCAAGTTCAAGGTGTGCTTTCCATGTTACGGGTACCACATAGTACTTGTTCTGCTCTTGTAAGAAATCAGTCTTTTAGTGTATAGCAGCACCTATACTTTGGAACTGACTGCTTATTGCCATTAGGCAGGCATCTTCATTGTACTCTTTTTGACACCTGCTAAACCCATTTTTTTAAGGCAAGCCTACCCAGGCACGTAGAAGCTATTTATGTTTTTTATCTGTTTTTAACTCATTGTTGGTTTTATTATTTTGAATGCTTTACAATACCTGTCTTTAACTGTTTTTGCCAATAATTTTATTGTTTTAATTCTTTCTGTAAACCACTTTGAGGTTTTTTACAATAAAGTGGCAGATAAATGTTGTAAATAAAATACATAAATAAATGTTGGAGTCATTGTGGCTCTTAGGTCTCTTTCCTCTTTTAGAAACGAAGGAATCTGCCTTATACCGACTTACATAATTTGATACCATCTAGCTCACTACTGATGACATGGACTAGCATTGACTCTCCAGGATTCCTGGCAATAGTCTTTTCCAGACTTTTGGACCTTTGCATGCAAAGCATGTGCCCTACCACTGAGCTACAGCCATTCTCCTGTTGAAAAAAAAAAACTCTTTTAAAATTGTTCTTTTCAATTCACTAATGAATGCACAGCATAACTAGGGCAGATCCACACCATGCATTTAAAGCACATTCAACACACATTTGAAACACACGAATCCCATCACAGTATCATGGAAACTGTAGTTTGTTAAGGATGGTAGGAACTATAACTGTGAGGGGGAAACTAAACTTCCCACGATTCTTTGGGGGACGTCATGCCCTTTAAATATGAGTTGGATGTGCTTTGAATGTATTGTGTGGATCTGCATTACTTCATAAGCTTTGCCTGCATACAAATCATTTTAATTAATTTTTTTAAAAATGGAAATCAGTTGCAAAGTTTACTGGGTGACCATGGGCTACACACCATCTCTCAGCCTAACCTTCCTCTCAGGGTGAAAACAACAGAAGGGAACTATAACCACCCCAAGGAAGAAGGAAAGACTTAAAATGTAAAGGAAATAATAATGTACAGCCATAGTGTGAAATCAAATACTTATCGAGACATGGTATGAAGAAATATTTATATAAGCATGAATGTCAAAGATGTTTATTATTTACACAACCTGTAAAGATATTTATACTGCAATCCTATGCATGTTTACTCAGAAGCAAGTCCCAATGCATTCAGTGGAGCTTACTCAAACAGAGAAGCGTGCACAGGACTGCAACCTCAAGTGATAAGGAACATACACTCACCCAACCCAAAATTCAGAATCATGCCACTTTAGGCTGTTTTGCAACTGTATTATACATGTTTTTACGGTTATTGGATTTCAAATGTGTGCTGGCTAGGGCTGATGTGAGTTGTAGTCCAGCAACATTTGAGGATCCAAATGTTGGGAAAGGCTGCTGTGGAGCACTTTGATCAGTCAGAATAGAGACACTAGTGAACCTGATGGACAACTTGTCTCACTTTGTATACAGCAGCTTCCTATACTTTGTGCACAGTTAGTGACATCCTATGTTTAGCAAATGAGTTGCAAAGCCATGGAAAACTCCCCATTACGCTTTCCCCAGCACATACTGGTAGAAAACCTGATCACCAATGTAGCTACTTTTAGAGGGACTGAAAGATTAAGCCCCACCCCAGCCCCAGGCATTCCCTTTTGTTTTACTGCAGTCTTCCCCAGCCTAGTGCCCTCCAGATGCTTTTGGACTACAACTCGCATCATCCCTGCGGCTGATGAGAGGTGGAAACCAACAACATCTGAAGAGCATCTGGTTGGACAAAACAGCTTTACTGTCACAGAAGTACGACACCAGTGCACTTTCATGGCTGGCACTTTCATGGGACAAATCAACTGAGGGTGGATCTTGAGTCCTCTGCCATTGCTGGTGCAATGGCCCAAGCCATTGAAGCCTTTTGACCTATATCAGGGTAGCCAATGTGGTGCCCTCCAGATGTTATTGGACTACAAATCCCAACAGCCCCAGCCAGCATGGTTTATGGCCAACTATTATGGGAGTTGTAGTCCAACAACATCCGAAGGGCACCACACCTATATAACTCAGTTAACTGCTCTCCTATGTAAATTCATGGTCAAGACACCAGAGTGCTTACCTCTTTGGTCTCATTCTGACTCCTCATGTTTTCTGCGATGAACTGAATGCTGCTAATTACTTCTTTGACCTCAGGGGAGTATTCTGTTTGCTCATCCAACCATTTAGCCAATTGGTGGCCTGGCCTCCTTTTCTTACTTGCGGTTGGTTCTCTGGGTTTGTCACAGTGGCAGCACTTGTGTTCAGCGAAGGCTTTCATTTCTCTGGGTTCATCAGCCTTTTGCTTGCTGGATTTAGCAGCACCACCTTTCTTGTTTTTCTTAGGTGGGGCTTCAACACGTTTCTGGACAGGTCTCTTCATCATCAGAACTTTGGGCAAGAGACAGAGGAAAATGGTTTTGACCCACTTGGGCATCGTGTGCATCGTTGGAGTCCTGTAGTGGACATTCAGCACAAACACTGTGACAACGATTGAGAGAGCCACAAATATCATGGTGAACAGCAGGTATTCTCCGACCAGGGGTATTACTAGAGACGTAGAGGGGATTGTCTCTGTGATTACCAACAGGAACACAGTCAAAGAAAGCAGGACAGAGATGCAAAGGGTCATTTTCTCTCCACAGTCAGATGGAAGGTAAAAAACCAATACAGTCAAGAATGAAAGGAAGAGACAGGGGAGGATCAGATTAATGGTGTAGAACATGGGCAGCCTTCGGATATAAAAGGAGTAGGTTATATCGGTGTAGATCTCCTCACAGCAGTTGTACTTGATGTCATGTTTATAGCCAGAAGCATCAACTATTTCCCATTCACTATTCTCCCAAAAGTCATTCATATCCACTTTGGAACCAATAATTAGAAGGTCAATTTTGGCTTTGTCATAAGTCCACGACCCAAATTTCAGGGAGCAGTTTTGGTGATCAAAAGGGAAGAAAGTAATATCCATGGGACAGGAGCTTTTAAAGATGGCAGGTGGTGTCCATGTGATGGTGCCATCATATCTGAGAAGAGCTTTGGTCCGGCCTTCAACCTGGAAATCTCCAACTGCACTGGAAGTACAAACACATGGGAGTCCTAAGTTGTACTGTGCAATGTTAACACAGAAACAATTTTTTAAAAATGCTTAAAAATGATCAGGAATGAAAGTTCATACTTGTTGTATAACACAATATCAGGTTTCCATATTTTATCTGCTGGCACTCGGACAAACTCAATCCCATCATATTCTATTGGATTCCACCGCAGTTTATAATCATTCCAAATCTGAAAAAGACAGAACTAGGATTTTGATCCTAGAACATCCATCTTGTACCTGCAGCTTGAGATTCAGGCTCTTTAACACTGATGATATTTCTTCCTTCAGCCTGAACTTCTTTGTTTGGTAGGGCTGGGAGCTGGGTTTGGGCTCAAGTACATCTCAGCCATAAAGCTCACTGGGTTGCCTTGGACAACAGGATTATTATGAAGATAAAATAGGATAATCCCACATATTTCATAATTTTTATTTAAAAAAATTATACACTACTGAACAGCATTGTTTCTAAGTGGTGTACAATAAGGATGCAATATAACATCATAAAATCAGTTAAAGTTAACCATAAGATTAGAAAATTCTCTTAAAATGCCAGCTTAAATAAATAAATTTAAGGGAGTTCAACAGGAAGAGGTCCTGTCTGATCTCAGCAGGGAGGGAGTTCCACAAAATTGGGTCCACAATACTGAATGTATGACTCCTTGTGGATGTGAGTCATGTGTCTGAACCACGGGGGATCACTAGCAGGATCCCCCTGAAGACCTAAGGGATGTTCATACAGGGATATATGGTCTGGCGGTCCTTACATTGTTCATATGTGGATCCAAATACAAGAACCATGCAATCATGAGGATCAAACTAGATGTTCTGAGAAATATACAGCTGCCACATATGTGGTTCTTCTCTCTAAACATCAAGAGATTCACGTGCATTTTTACTATGGATGTTGTGACAGCATGTCACCACTCAATAGATTACTGCATCTCTTTACCAGGAACTCTTTTGGAGTCATCACAACCATACCTTTAAAGCCCAGTACTACAGTGACATACATCCTAGTGCATCGACTTACATGCCGCAACCATAGATTGGTTTCCATAATCTGATTGACTTCATCCTAGAGACAGAAAAGAGCAAATGTTTTATTCCTATAGTTATGTTAGAAGGATAGTTCACACAGTGCCTTTAAGTGCAGCTTGGGATATGGGAGATAATCTCAGAGGCTTGCACGGGTCCTCCTGACTACAGGCAGAGCATCAGTACAAAGGCGATTAGACACATTTGTTGAGGATAGGTCTATTATCAACAGCAATTAGCTATGCTAGTGAAATGGAACTTCCATGTTCAGAGGCAGTATGCTTCTGAATACTAGATTCTGGGTATACTCAGGAAGGACTGTTGCCTTCAGGTCATGCTCATGAACTTGCAGAGGTATCTGGCCAGTTACTGTTGGAAGCAGAATGGTGGACTAGGTGGGCCCTTGATCTGACATGAGCCTTATGCTCTTGTCATGTATGATAACCTCCTCTGCGTATATATCCCTATGCATGTGGCACAATCTGTTCCCTACAAAAGGACTGGCTAAATTCCGTGTTGGGGTTATGATTGATTGGTTTTTGTTTGTTTATTATTATTATTAGCTTGATACCTGAAGGTGCCCAAGTGACAATGTTAAAACAAAACAAATCACTCTATAAAAACATAACTAACAACAACAAAACAATAGCAATACCACCTCCACACAGCCACAGGAAGGTTTGGCTAAATCCGTGACATACGGATTCATCACAATATGCAGTTTGAGGATGCAGGCAAACCCAAAAGCCTCCCATGCTTCACCTTTTGTAGAATCTATATTCAGGAGGACTGTGTGAAGTTACAAAATTACAAAGCGTTCTAATACCCAAGAACAGTATGAGCTCTAATATTGGGCCTCACCCTAGAAGAATTGCTTTTTGCCATATTCCAACTGAAAAAGAATCACCATATCCCAATCTGATGGACTTGGTATACACCAAGAGCCAAAGTGCCACAGCAACTGTAAGGCAAGCACTGAGCTCTATACATGCAGGGGCTCCCTGTTCCTTCTTATGACAGGAGATGTTGAGGGTATATTAGGGAGGGGGACAACTACCTAATTGCCACTTTCAGAAATTGAAACACAACTATCCTTAGAAATTCGCACTTCTCTGGTTTGTGATGAAGTCCTCCAATCAAGTAGTGTGTGCAAAAATGTGTATATCAGGGGAAAATGTGCATAAAATGCATGAAAATAGCATACAAAATGCACTCTATTAGGGGAAATTGCTGGCAAAAATGTGTACATTAGGGAAAATGTGCACTAAAACTGTTGATGAATTTTCATGAAGGCTTTAAAAAAATGATTCACAAATTGATGCAGAAATGTGGAGAACTGAATTTAAGCCTGGAAAAATGAGAGAAAGTGAAACTGATAGATTTTCCCATCCCTAGTGTGTATCAAGGAATTTCACCATTGCACACATGGAGCACTTCATCAACCTCATAGAAGAGAAAGGGGGGGTTCTCAAGTGCAGCCAGCACTACATGGACTTTGGCTGGAGCCACCAGATCAGAGCTACAGTCTTCTGTTATCGGGATTCTAGATTGCATAGTACCTAATATCTGGCACTGCACATTTAGCCTTACCACATTTGCAAGCTGTGTAATTGCCACTTTAAAATACACTGCAACTGGATCCGACACATTTTCCACAGGTCTGATGTACTGGTTGTAACGGGAGAAGAGTTTGTGAAACAGTCTTTCTTCTGATTTGCATGCCAAGCAATCTGAGGAGGAAAAAGAAATTGCAAAAAAAGGTAGTCACTGAACACAGGGCAAGAAATGGAATGAAAAATGATAAACCACCAAATATTTTGAGTATTTATTCATACCTTTTAAGTTTTTAATCACATCACAATACCAACTGCTGCATGCTACATTCATGTCTGGTAATCCACCAACTTATTCTGAAGCAGAAAGACTTGGTTGTAGCAGCAACTGTCTGTCAGGCACAAGAATAATGATACATGGCTGTTGGGGTGGTCAAAGATCCATGCATGTATCACTATCATTACCAATATCAATGGCAAGACAATGGATTTGATTGAGTGAACTACGGTCTGGTTCACACATACGTATGGCTTGCTTGAAAACACTATCATCTGATGATGTGGTTGCACTCCCCCTCATGGATCAGGGTCACAGTCTGGGAGTGCACATTGATCCAGTCTTTGCATTGGAGACACAAATGGCTTCAGTGGTACAGATAACATAAGAACATAAGAAGAGCCTGCTGGATCAGGCCAAAGGGGGCCCATCTAGTCCAGCATCATGTTCTCACAGTGGCCAACCAGATGCCTATGGGAAGCCCACAAGCAGGACCTGAGCACAAGAGCACTCTCCCCTCCTGAGGCTCCCAGCAACTGGAATTCATAGAATCACAGAATCATATAAGGTCATCGAGTCCAACCCCCTGCACAATGCAAGAATCCAAATTAAAGCATACTCAAGAGATGGCTTTCCAGCTGCCTCTTCAATGCCTCCAGTGTTGGAGAGCCCACCACCTTCCTAGGTAATTGCTTCCCTTGTTTTACTGCTCTAACAGTTAGGAAGTTTTTCCTGTTGTTCAGTTGAAATCTGGCTTCCTATAACTTGAGCCCATTATTCCGTGTCTTGCACTGTGGGACAATCAAGAAGAGATCCTGGCCCTCCTCTGTGTGACAACCTTTCAAGTACTTGAACAGTGCTACCATATCTCCCCTTAGTCTTCTCTTCTCAAGGCTAAACATGCCCACTTCTTTCAGTTGCTTCTCATAGGGCTTTGTTTCCAGTCCACTGATCATTCTCATTACCCTCCTCTGAACCCATTCCAGTTTGTCTACATTCTTCTTGCATTGAGCAGGGGGTTGGACTTGATGGCCTTAGAAGCCCCTTCCAACTCTACTATTCTATGATTCTTAAAGTGTGGTGTCCAGAACTGGATGCAGTACTCGATATGAGGCCTAACCAGTGCTGAATAGAGGGGAACCAATACTTTAGTGATTTGGAAACGATACTTATATTAATTGCAGCCTAAAATAGCATTTGCCTTTTGTGCAGCCACATTGCACTGTTAGCTCATGTTCAGCTTGTGATCAACAACAATCCCACGATCCATCTCGCATGTAGTATTGCTGAGCCAAATATCCCCCATCTTATAACTGTGCATTTGGTTTCTTTTTCCTAGGTGTAGAACTTTGCACTTATCCCTGTTAAATTTCATTCTGTTGCTTTCAGCCCAATGCTCCAGCCTATCAAGATCCCTTTGAATTTTGTTTCTGTCTTCCATGGTATTAGCTATCCCTCCCAATTTTGTATCATCTGCAAATTTGATAAGCATTCCTGCACCTCCTCATCCAAGTCATTAATAAAAATGCTGAAGAGCACCGGACCCAGGACCAAGCCCTGTGGTACCCCGCTTGTTACCTCCCCCCAGTTTGAGGAGGAACCATTGATAAGCACTCTTTGAGTATGATTCAGAAGCATGCTGCCTCCAAACTTGGAGGCAGAGCATATCCATCATGGTTAGTAGCCACTGAAAATTACCTTCTACCAGCTGAAGCTCGTGCAACATTGGAGGCTGGTCCAGCAGTCCCTCCTGGACAGTGGTAGCCTGGCCAAAGTTACCCATGCTCTGTAGGTGATGTGTTATTCACGGGGTTGCCTTTGAGAACTGCTTGGAAGTTGTAGTTAGTACAAAACACAGCTGCTTGGCTGACAACTGGGTCCACAATGTTTTTTGTTTGCTATAGCTTCTGATTTCAAGCATTTTATCTTTTTATCTTTTAATATTTAATACCACGCTTTTGTATCTGTGGTCGGTCGACTGTAAATAAAGATTGTTGTTGTTGATGTTGGAACAGATCTTGTCAGGGCTCAGACAGATTTACTGATTGAAGGGCAGGATATAAATATATGATAAAACTGGCAAATCCCATCTGCTACATTTGTGTATTCCAGGCTGCTGTTAAAGGCAAAGGATCAGGGAACACCCCCAGGGCCTCTCTTAAAGTTTTTAGGCAGGGTTCCTGTCTCAACCCTGCTCCTCTTGCCTTTAAGAATAGTGAGATGCATTTTGAACATAATGGTGCCCAAATAGCACATTCACTAGCAGATAGGAATGGGGAAGAATATCCGCTAAATCAGACTTAGTGCCGGATTTCCACCAAATCTGACAGTCTGCTATCTTTTCGGACCGGCACTGATTTCTTGCGATGGGCTGCGGCTGTAACCGGCATGGATATTTTGTGGCCGTTGGCTGCAATTGGCATGGATTCCCCCCCATTTTACATTATTATCTTCGTAATTTCCTCTAAGTTGCTGCATTCGTAACACTGTGTATATAATATATTACAAAAAATTGTGTTATTATTGCCATGTAATGCAAAAAGTTGATTATCTGCCTCATTGATGTATAAATAGGAAAAAAACACATGCAACACTGTGATCATTTACATAAGTATTTACGTTAAAAATTATGCAATTTTTTGGCCACCAAAAAAAGCATGGCTCAAACCCCCTCCCCTCCAAACCACAGCACATCAAATCAGCAAGTGCCGAAGCAAGCAGGAACAAAAAAGGGGCAGATTGGGATCGAACAACGGACTATCGGAATACACATGGATCGGAACTAGGCAGCGAACCCCATCCCTACTAGTGGCTCACAAGAGCTTTGCATTACATTTGCCGGAATGGCAGTATTGGGTGCTGGATTGTTGAAGTATAAAGGGCTCTAGGGCTTTCACCTTTGGGTAGGGGGACATGGAAAGAAAATGGGCATAGTTAGCCCATGTGCATCTAACAGCAGTTTGATATGCAAGCATGTTTTTATGGCATGGTGGAGGTAAGAATTATCTTTGCAAATAGGAGAGCCATTCTACTGGCAAAAAGAAAAGTTTGGAAACTGCTGTCTTACTAACATGAGCTATAGGTAGCATTGCTAAAGTGTTTTTTTTTTTAAAAAAAAATCTTGCTCTGCTTCTGAGTTTTTAACAGCAGCCTGACATGACCAAATGAAGGAGGCAAAGGCTTTTCCATTACCCTATACCTCTGCAAATAAAAAGATTCACCTCCTTAATTTTTGCACATCGCTTTTTTTAAGGCAGAAGAGTAAGACCAGTAAAATGCTGGCAACCCTGAGTACGGGAACAGCAATGAGATCTGTCTGAAATTCAACCACAAAAGAAGGGCCTTCGACATTTTGGCAAGCAGAGCTGGCAACAGTTTGTGAGAAGCTGTAGCACATGGGTACGGGAGTCTGTACATTTCTCTCCTCATTCTTGCCCTCTGCTTTTGTTCTGTATATTGTAATGATTCACAATATGACATCCACAGCCAGATGCTAGATAGGCTTACTCAAAAGTAAATTTCTTGGAGTTTAATAGGGTTTACTCCCAAGGAAGTATTCATAGGATTGCCCCTCTATATTCAGCATGTGTGGTAGAAACAAAGGCCAAGAATACCTTGCAAAATAAAACTGCTTCATCTTTTGTAATAATTTGTGTTCGATATTTTACTACAAGTTCTAACTTCTTTCTAGCAAGATACATCTTTCCCCCTTCATTTAAACTTGATTTAAATATAGAAATCACATACTTTGCTTTCATAAACAAAGCAGCCTCTTTAACAGAGTACATGGGTCACCTGTCTAGCATTCCAAATAACAAAAGCACAAACACAAATCTTTTCTTTCAGGCTGGATTCAAACAGATTGAACAACCAGTATTACAAATGGCTAAACAGAAATATAGGGCAGACAGCGGTGAGGGGAGGGGAAGACACCATATAAAAAGAACTTACCTTGAAGGAGGATCAGTAAGACATTTGCCCATAGATAGAAAGTGAAATAAAGGAACCCCAACCATTTCTGCGAAAGCATCTTCCAAAGCATATGGATGCTCTCTCCTTCAAGAGAGAAAAGAAATGTGCTTTGGGAAGAAAAAAGGAGAAAGAGAGAGAGAAAGGATAGGAGGTGAATCAGACCCTTAGATCTTCAGAGCTGCAGCGAGTATTTCAGTTTTGCATCTGAAACTACAGCCATACCCAGATGATGGTTTAAAATAAATGTACCATCCTTTGAAAAAAAAAATCTTCCAGAGATGGAAGAGTTTTACTGCCGGCACATTAAGAAGAGGCCAAATTGACTGACATCAGGCAACTCCTCACATTT
The DNA here is from genome assembly GCF_030035675.1 of Rhineura floridana. Lineage (NCBI taxonomy): Eukaryota > Metazoa > Chordata > Lepidosauria > Squamata > Rhineuridae > Rhineura > Rhineura floridana. The sequence continues at coordinate 139,312,477 of NC_084480.1, forward strand.
CACGTGTGTGTGTGTGTGTGTGTGTGTGTGTGTGTGTGAGAGAGAGAGAGAGAGAGAGAGAGAGAGAGATTGCACAGCAGACAAGGCTGTGCAGTGTCGGAGGCAATTCCCAAGTACTGCTGTGAGACTTGTGCAGTACTGCAGTGTTAATCTGATTCAGGATCTACCTTTTGAAATTCTTCAGCATTTCATTTTGTCTGTGGAGATATTATGGGCAATGGGTGGCTTGAACAAGGTTGCCAGCTTTATTGCTAGCTTGGCTCCTGTGCCCTTAGCCTGATATGCAGAAATTAAAGCTAGGGATGCTTTTCCCAATAGGGGGATTGAAGGGATGGGGAAAGCTACACTTGCTTAATTTCTGCATCTTGAGTGGTTGTTTTGAAAGGTGGCAACCTTGCACCCAGCATCTCTAGGAGGAGCATCTGTTTTTCATGCATTCTGTTGGTGTTATCATATGATTACCACTGGGCTAATCTTTGGACTGGTTCCAACCAATAAGATCCTTGCCGGATAAGTTCCATGAGAGCTTGCATGGTGTAGTGGCTCAGAGTGGGAAGTCATTTGTTCAAAGGTCACGTCCACCACAAACTCAATAAAGAGCTTCAGAAGAGTCCATTTTAGGCTACATCTGTTCTCAGAAATTGTCCTGCATACAAATGAATGTGCATAGGTGAGGGATTTGTGGTGGCAGATTGTGGCCTTGACCCACGTGTGTTTTTCTCACTAGGAGTATTCATAAATTCCATGCAACTAGTGTACAATCTGTGTGCACAAATAGTTGAGCTGCACACTTGTACAGTTATTCACATACAATGCTCTACGAGTGTGTGGTTTGTTTGTGTACAACAGCTGAGCTGCACAAATCAACAAGTGTACATTCTTTCACACAAACACTTGTACATGCATAGAGACAGCTTGTCCCTGTGTTCAGTGTAACACGTGAACAAGCCTAGCATCTGAAATGAGATTTAGGCAGAAAGGCAGAAAGGAATGGCTATGGACATACAAGTGTTTGCTTGCAGGCTTGTTTCAGACAATAAAACTAAAGTGGAGAGCTCAGGGACAGAGGAGCCTGTCACTGCAACAGTGATGCCATCAGGGCAAGACTTTGGGGTAGAAGGGCAGGGCCCAATTCTGCAAAATGAGAAAGTCTGGAGCCCCAATGCAGCAGGGCTGGCTTACTACATTTTAAGAAGAAAGTGAAGTAATACACATTACCATCTAAAGAGATGCGGCCCTGTGAAACTATTAAGTCTGGAGCCTGGAATTGCCAAACTGCACCATTGCACCGCAATGTTGTGTAAATTTCTACCCAGACTAATGTCTGGTATGGGCTTATGCCTCAGCCACACAATCTCCAGTACGGAGGATAATAAATATCGGCCTACCTTGCAGAATGAATACTCCAAACACATGATAGAAATGTTAGGTATGCTTATTACTGCAGATGCAAATGAGTCCTCACAGATCAAATACTCCAGTCAGAATGTGCATCGTAATTCATTTGATCATAGACACAATGTTTCTCTGCAAGAGTCACTTCAAACACACAGTTTCCAGGGAGCAATTTGCACTGTCAGAGCTCTTTGGAGTGTTTGGAGGCTGTCGCCAGGAAGCATCCACATGCAGCCAGCATTTGTAAGAAGCAGTGATATGCCTGGTTGACGAGGTTGTGGCAGCCCTGTGTATGGTTCTCCAGTTCTCACAAGTGGCACCACAGCATCAATATTGCATTAAAAGCATGCAAGAGTTATGGTAGGGGGAGCCAACATGGTGTCCTCCAGATGTTGCTAGACTACAACTCCCATCATCCCTGACCATTGGCTATGCTGCCTGGGGCTGATGGTGGTTGGCTGATGGAGGGCACCATGTTGGATCCCCCTGGACTATGGGCTTGTGGCAAGGCAATTGTCATGTGAGTAAGCATATTGGGACCACAACTGGGTATCATTATGTGGGAACTGGCAGCTCCACTGGGAGGCTGTACATGCAGCGAGTGATCACGGCAGCCTAGAAAAAGAGTCTGTCATCATGCTGCCCTCACAAGCGGATGCATCTACCACTGTAGAAACATGTCTGATTGTTCCAAACTGAGAAGAAAGTATTGCACAATTTAACACAAGAGATAGCCAATGTGATACCCTACAACTCCCATAATCAATGGCCATAGGCAGCAGCGATGAGGGCTGAGGGAACTGTAGTCCGCACCATCTGGAAGGCATCACATTGCCCACTCCTTATTTAACATTAAACATGACCTTTGAGTCTCATTCTGCACCCCTGACCAGGTTATGCTTGGCACAGATTTGTCATTCTTACTGAGGGATACTCCAGGGTTGTAGATGATAGGTGAATGCTTCTTCCCCTTTCAGTTGCTGGACTGTTGTGATGGGGCAGTTTGTGAGGAGCTGGCAGATTCCATGACTTTGCTGGGTAGTTTTTAAGCATGGCTCTGGGAAGTACGCAGCTGTTATAGCCTTGCATGCACATTTATTATTAAACTAATCCATAATCAGAGAGAGCGAAGCAGTGTTCTATTGGACATTACGTAAGCACAGAGCAGCTGAGGCACCTTTGACGGCTGAGGGTTAGGGGGAAACCAACCAACCAACCAACCAACAGAGCTAACTCAATATGAATTCAGGGAATCCAAATACTAAATGTACAGCTATGCCAATGTAGATCTGCTCTCAGGCATGACATTGAGGAGAAACGACACTGAAAAGTTACAAACATACCTGAGAAATCATCTAAGCAACTCCATATTTGCTGTCGTGGCTTGACACGTTGGTATCCCTATTGCACACATGGGCTATCCCAGTTTATCTTTACAATAGCCCATGAGGTAGGTTAGTCGAGATGTAGTTACTCTTATTTATTTAAATATATATAAACCACACTTTCGTAAAAATGTTACAAGGTGGTGTACAACATAAAACCAGTATTTTAATAAAACTTCACTAAAAACATCAAGGAAGACCGGTTGGTTAAAAAAAAAAACCATGTTCCAAAGACCTGTCTGAAAAGCAGTTTCCAGGTGCATATTCTAGGAACTCGGTCACATGTACTTGTGCATTCTCTACACTTGATTGCAACGCACATGATGACAGGCGGCTGCTTGTGTGAACTGTCTCCCCTGCAAGGCATGAATGTGAAATACTCCTATGAATGTTCTCTCTGTGGCATGTAAAGATAAACTGGGATGGCTCATTCGCACATCATCACTTAACGTTGCAGCCATCATGTGTGAAACAGCCCACAGACTTCGTTCTCCACCTAATGACAACAATGCTCTGTATCTCCTTCTGCATATGAATCTGCTGTAGCCAGGATATAACAGGTTGCTGCTTTAAAAGCTGGCCTGTGCCTGTAGCTCAGTTGTTAGAGCTGGGAGGTCTTCTGTGGGGCTACTGCCCCCCTCACCCCCTACACTGATGCTCATCAGTATTTTGAAAGAAAGGAAAGGATAGCAGCTGGTCAATGGGTGCTCTGAAGGAGCTCCAGTGAGTTCCTTTTTGAACCCACCCATCCCACAAAAATGCGAAAGTGGGGAGGCAGCTTTGCCCACTTTTGTCCTGTTCCAGGGGGAAAGTGTACTGGTCTTGCTGCAGGCTGCCCTTTGCTCTGGCCTAAAAGATTGTCTGCACATATGACAATGTAAAGGTATATTTGTAAAATATTTCACATGTACAGTAAATGTTTAACATATGAACACAACCAACGTGTTTGCATATACTCTATATAATAAAGAGACTCCTGCCAGGAAACTGGGAGGGGTTTTCCATGGAGCCCCAAGTGTCCCCATCCTCTCTCCCCTCCCTTAACCCTTAACTGAGGATCAGGTCTGTAAGATGCTTTCTCTTCTACGGCCTTATTGTACAATGAGAAATTAGCTTACGCAGACACTAACCACAAACTTAAAATAGTTCTGTGTGTTTTTGAAAGGCAAAACCTAGACTCTCCTAGAGGTCCATAAAGGCTCAGAGAGAATTATCTCAAAGCTGGTCAGAACCAACAAATTTGCCCAAGGAGGCAAACTGTGTGGTCTTAATGAGTGTAAGAGAGGGGTGTTTTGGTGGAGGGTCATTTTAGTCTTTCATTACTGGTCCAACAGTATTTGCCTCAAATTATTTCCCAAGCCACTCTCAGTCCAGTCGAGTCCTGCTGGGTTGTAGTTAAGGATGGAGCAGAAATTCAGTTCAGCTTTGCATTTCCATTTATGTATTTATTTATTACATTTGTATCTCGAGCCCAGGATGGCATTTCCATGCCAGCTGACCTCATCCACACTTCTCAAAACAGCATATGAACCAAACGACAGTTATTCTTTGACATTCACACCACTCTGAATTGCACGGTGCAGTTCTCCACCCAAAGAAAATGTGCACACAAATATCTATAAAGTGTGGATAAAAAATTCAAATATGAGTGAAAAGAGCATAAAAAAGCATTGTGGGAGGGGAAATCACTTGAAAAAAATGTGTGTGTTAGGAGAAATGTATGCTAAAATGCTGATTAATTTCTGTGATGGCCTCAAAATTAAATAAATAAATAACTGTAAGTTGATGAGAAAATGTGCAAATTGAACTTAAGACTGGAAAAAGGGAAGCTGAAATTGACAGATTTGGCCCCCTAGTTGCAATGTACTTTTGCCAGACTGCTAAAAGGGGGGCAGTCTGTGTTACTTCTTCTCCATATTTATTGGTGTATATAAAGGAAATCTCATGTTCTCAAGATTGTAACATAGTAACCCTACAAGTGTTCAGTCTTCCCCTCTTATGGAGCAAAGTTGAAGGAGGAAGACCTAACAGCCTGCAATGTTGTGCTTTCTGGACGAAAAAAAATCCTGGAGTTTATGCAGTGTATGTTTCTGGCCAAAAGGCCCAAGGCTACTAAATGGGAGAGTTGTGTAAGGTTATCCTCATGGGAAGACTGGGTGATTCCCTGCAAGCAGAGATTCTCCTTGGGAAAGCCATTTAATGTTCCACGTCTGTTGAGATTCCTAGATTTTTGCATCCAGGACTGTCCCTCTCAGTTGTTATTTTGGTGTCTTTCCTGCATGTTGAAGCAAAATCCCCATAGGAGTTTCTAATGGAAACAGCAGCAACTACTTCTTTTCATGTTGTTTGCAAAAACAGAGCTGGAAAAAAATCCCATGCAGAAGAATGTTGATACCTAACTAGGCAGCCCCACACATAGCGCATTACATCAGCTTAACCTGGATGTTGCCAGAGCATGGATAACTGAGGCCAAGCAATCTCTGCCCAGGCAGGATTGCAATTGGCACATCAGCCTAGGCTGGTAAAAGGCACTCTGTGTCACAGAAGTAGCTTGTGCCTCTATCAACAAAGATGGGTCCAGGAGTACCCTCAAGTTCCAAACCTGTTCCTTGAGGGCAAACCCATAAAGCACAGAATGAACACCACTCTCTTGGCCAAACAAACAACTTACTTTAGTGTTTCCATTTGGCCAGGACTGGACTCCAATTTATTAGCCCTCTTCCAGTCCATTACCATAGCCAGGCACTGACTTAGTACTTCCTCTGCTTCACCTGAATTTGAAAAGGAGAAATAAGTTGGATTATCATTGTTGACACCACTCCCCAGACCTCAGGATTACTTCACTCAGCATTTACATGTTGATGTAAATTAAACCCACAGAATATTAAGGAAATTAGCAAAAAAAAAAAACCCAACAAATTTTCTGTAATCAGACCTTCAGGAAGGAACAGAACCCACTGCCATTTAGTGCCTCTAGTTTCCAACCCAGCCAGCCTATGCAGAAGGATACCATGGTTTATAGTATTAAAAACTGCAGAGAGGTCTAGGAGAATAAACAAAGCCATGCTCCTCTGCCTTTATTCTGGCATAGGTCATCCATCAGGGTGACTAAAGCCATCTCAGTACCAAAACCAGGCCTGACCTCCAATTGAAATGGGTCTAAAAACTCAGTTTCATTCAAGAATGCTTGCTATATGGCACCTGTTTGGGCACCTTGCCTAGGAAGGGAATTATGAAGATCTTCTGAATTTAGGGCAGGTTCCATCAAGAGCAGTCAACCCACCACCTCTTTTAAACAGATGGGACTGTTCCACTCTCAAGGCAGCATTGATCAGCTCCAGGAGCCAGTTGGTCAGTTGCTCCCTGTTTGATGTCATGAATCAAAGCATCATGGGTTGAGAAGGTACACAGTGGGCCACACTTCTCTGAGCAATTTGTCCACGTCCTCATATCTTAAAAACTAAAATTCCAATAACACAGGACCAGATGCAGCTCTGAATCAAAGTTCACCCATTGAAGTGTCCAGTTGTTGCATCCAAATCATGGTGGATGTGAGAAATTTTATACTCAAATTGCTTTGCAAACATGTCACAGTGGGCTTCTGAGAACTCCCTAATATCACCAGACAGGCCAGATTTCAGAAGACCTCAGACCATCTGGAAATGTTCCCTGGATGGCACTGTGAGGATGCCATGGTATCAGAACAGAGCTGTTTCTTTGCTGTCATCACAGCCACAGTATAGGGTTGAAAATGAGCTCTGACTAGCATTCAGATTCACTTCTGCTCTAGCCATCTTCCTGCTTGCTTCATTCCCTTAGGTCTCAAGAATACCAAGGAGTTGAACCGGCTATGCTCAGCATAAGAGGGTGCTTAAGAGCAATCAAATCAACCACTCAGGTCATCTCTGCATTTCACAGAATAACCAGGGCATTGATAGGGGTACCAGCCATGCCAACTGGAAACTCTCCAAGGTCTCTCTGGGATTCTATGAATCCCCTAAGCCTCCCAGGGTGGATCTTCCTAAATTGTCCCCCACCCCTACAGAGGAGAATATCTGCTTAATCCTCAACATGAAGTGATCCAACCATGACAAGGGAGTTAGAAAAAAAACCCTCATTCCTGGACTACTATCCTCCTCTCCAGTTCAGAAACAAGGTCAAGAGTGTGACTTATTACATGGCACGGGCTGATGACAGCCCATTGGCTGTCATGTCAGCCAAGAAGTCCTGAGCCACAGGGGAGTCTCAGCAAAAATGCTGACCCAGCATTAACATCCTGAGGGTTCTCAGCACCAGATCGGTGACCATTCCTGTTACTTTAGGCAGAGCTACTGCTGAGAAGTGGGGTGGGTAGTCCAACTTTGGTGGTATCATATCTATATATTTGCCTTGTTCCAAAGTGCAGGTAATGATTGAATTCTTTGCACATGCACATTCTCTGGGTTGCAAACTGGCAACCTTCATCTGCCTTGTCATTTAAATCTAGGCAGTGGATGACGGATGAGAGGAAGACAGAAGCAAGAGTAATGGGGAATGAATGTGAATAAATGCAGTTACATGCACTTAGGGTTGTTTTGGTTGTAGATTAGAGATGTAGAATGTATAGGTTAGGGCACTGTGACTCAGAAATTTTAAACATTACTTATGTGCAGTTATTGGTGATTAAGCTCCATTGACCTCAGTGGGACTTCCCTCTGAGATGGGACAAGCCCTCAAAAGTGCCAGTTTTGACTTATAAATCCCTAAATGACTTGGGACCATGGCATCTGAAAGGCCACATTTTCCCCACATGAACTTGCCTGTATATAGAGATAAACAGCGTAATGTACAGGCTAGGAAAACCTTTTCCAACCTTTGGTTCCCAAGTGTTGCTGGACTACAACTCCCATCAGCCCCAGCCAGCATTGCCAATGGTCAGGAATTATGGGAACTGTAGTCCAGCAACATCTGGGGACCCAAAGGTTGGGAAAGGCTGGGCTAGGATCATAGCTGAATGGGAGAGTACATGTTTTACATACAAATGGGCAATCCCTGGTATCTTCAGGTAGGACTGAGAAATATTCCTGTCCAAAAGCCCATAGATGGCAACTTTGTATGTTCTACCTGCCCTGTGTCCTCCCCACTTTCAGAAGTTAGATGGCCATAGTCAGTGACAGGCCCTTTTCCATTGTGGCCTCTAGATATATTCGCCTAGTGCCTTCACCACTATCTTTTCGAAGCCAGGTGAAGGGTGTTTGATTCTCTTTTGCTATTAGCAAAACCTAGTTTAGATCCCCTCAGGCCTTTTTTATGTTGCTGTTGTTGCTGCTTTTGAGTTTTTAGCAGTTTAATTAGCAACTGTGTCTTTTAGTTCCTTTTATTTTTGTTTTACATTTTGTATGCTGCCAGCATGGGGGGGGGGAAGGAGAACTTTGTCTTATAATAAATAGGTAGGGCTGAGAGTCCACACTAGGCACAGAACACAGCACACAAGCAAGAACAGCACATTCCTGTATTTATTTGTTTGTAATATATATTGGGAGCAGGGCTAGGCACACTCCAGCCGATTTCCATATATTTTGTATTTGTATAATTGATCATGACACCTGGAATGCTTTTTGTGAATCTTTCTTTGTGCTGAGGCTGAACCCAATCTATTACACATCATTAAAAATTAACCTATGCTGAATCCCAGTAGGGTGTCTTGCTGGTATCTTTAATGGGCAGTCTTAGAAAGAAGATTAAAAAGTTTCGTTTAGCAACTCAAATATCTGTTGAGTAGGCCTTTTACATACGAGCTGCTGGCCAAAATTCTGCACACAGTTACTTGCACACAAATCCAACTGAAGCCAGTGGAGCTTAAGAACATGCAAACTGTTGGATTACACTCGGTTGCCGTAATCACAATGGTCTGCAAATTCCCTTAGCGTGAGCAAACATTTTGTTGGCCTTTCTTTCACAAGTTGTCATTTCTCTTTCTCCTTTAAACCTGTGGTTTAGAGGGGGTGTTTGATGGCATAGAGGAGGCATCTGTAAGGGAACAGGATGGAAAGAAACCGCCAGCCAGGCGTATGGCATTATTTATTAACCAAGCTTTGAAAACATCAATAATGTAAAGATGGAACATGGCTGAATATGATTTTGGGTAACTTCTTGTTCATTGGCAAACTTCTCCTATAATATTATTCCGCATTAGCTTCCTGCTTTGCTGAATGCATTCAGAAAAGTAATCATTTCAGGAAACAGAAAGTATGATGGGAATGATGCTGCCACTTGGCTCACTTTAAAGCAGGATGGTATTGTGACTGAGACTACCGGTAGTGACTTGGACACTGACTCAGCAGGAGAGTGGCCAGCTGAGTCAGTAGCCCCATCCACAGAAGCACCGGTCTGGGCCCTGGCACTAAGCCTGAGTCTAGCAACCAGAATCCAATGGAATCTGAGACCCTTGAACCCGAAACACTTGAGCCAGGATTCCCAGGGACTGCAGCCTCTGAGCTGAATTCCATTAAGGAACCAGCATCTTCACTCCAAAGGCCTCACTTGCTAAACCTGCTCACAGGCAAAGGACTCAGCAAAAGATGACAAAAAGCACTAAGCTTCAGGTCACAGGGCTGTCCCTTTCAGGATCTCCATTCTCCCTCAAGCAGGAGGGAGAGGCTGAGAGATGAAGGCAGGTTCAGGAACTATGATAAGGACTCAAAACTGGATCCACAGTCATGTCCAAATGTCATGGGTGGCAAGCTTGGAGAGGCCAATTTGTCAAATATATTCCAGGGGAAGAAAGTCTTCAGAAAGGCTGAAAAAGAAAAAGAATTTTTTGAAAGTTTTGGAAATTCTTTTCTGAAAATCAGTTCAGTCCTATATTTTTGCATGAACTAGAAGCTTGACAGTGAGCCTAGTGTGTATGTTCTGGTGTGTATTTATGTTCTGGTGCTCTTCAGGTGCTAAAAGGTATAAGAATGTGTAACATCAGCCGCTGTGATTGGCAAACAGTATGAGATTTTTGGATTGGGCATGCTAGGTATAAGTTACCAGAAGCCTGGCCTTCCTTGCTAGGCAACAAAAGAGAACATCTAGGCTCCATCTCACTGATTGAAGGGACCATGAATTGAACAAATACTGTGTCCGCTCTGACAGTATTGGAGTGCTTTGGATTTTCCCTTCTTTATACAGGATTGAAGGCTATTTCAAAAGATACCATAAACCTATAGGAGTGGCTTTTGTGGACAGGGTAGGGTGGGGACAAAGGTAGTTGAGGAGCCTTCACAAACTTCTGTATATGTGCAGAAGCTCTTCCTTTCACTTTTTGAAGCCTGCCCTCTAATCTGATGAAAGTCAACCAACCTGCTCGAGTGTCTGTCATGGACACAGAAGATCATGCTGTAGCATAAGGCAGATTAGGTTTTTCACAGCCCTAAACATTCTGTGATATTTTATCTGTGAAGACAACCCAAATATGCTTTTACTGTCCTTCCATTTATCATTGATGTTTCTTTTCCTTAGATTTCCTTAAAAACTGTTTCAATTTTTGTATGCAGTATAATTGTACATCACCTTGATGTCACTGAGTAGAAAGGTGATGAAATATTTTTTTCTAAATAAATCTTTCAAGAAATAGCAAAATATGATGCTGGTTTTTTTGGTAGCCTACAAGTTGCAACTGAACCTTCAAGGTTAATGGTGAGATAAAGACAAGAAAAAGTCTATGGACTTGATTGAATGCATGGCTCTCTGAACATCATGTGTTCAGACATTTCTGGGACAGCAAAAGCTTTCCGTGTCTCCCATGCCACTAGGCATACAAAAATTAAAGTAGAAATTCTGATGTCATTAAGATTGGAAGGAAACCTTTATATCTTGCTTGGATGGGATTGAGAGATCAGATGGCAGGAGAGGCAAGTTCTAGAGCAGCAGAGCAACTTGCCTTGCAACAGAGCAAGAGTCAGTAATTTAAGGATCAGATGAGCCAGAGTATTTTTAATGTTTTTGTTTGCTACCCACGGCTCCTACTGGGAGGAAAGTTGGGATATAAATTAAATAAATAAATACTGTTTGCAGCATTATTGGAGTGGAGTGGTCTCTTTCTATGAATGGCCAAATCCAGCTCTTCTGTAACTGGCCATGCATCACAAACAAATCAGAATGAGTGCTCAGTAAATAGCCAACATCATCTTACCTCCCTGCAAACAAGGATAAATGACCAATGAACAGGTCACCTGGAAGTGAATTAAGAAAACCCACAATGATCAAGTGGCTCTGACCAGAAAATTCAGGAAAGGCAGTGGGTTTTGTGTGTGTGCTAAAAGGCTTTTTAAAAAAAACATTGTGTTATTGTGCAAATATTTCAATTTTTAAAAATACGCAGAAAAAAGCACAAATGTTAAAAAAAAGCATGACGCTTAAGTGGCTCAGACTGGAAAGGTAATAGTGAAGGTGTGCTAGGGTGTAGAATTGAACCCTGCCCTGCTGCCCATCAGCTAATACCACAAATGACACCAGCTGATAGACAAGTAGGTGTGAGTTGGGGAAATGACTGTGCAAGCCCAATTGGACTCTCTGGAGGGCCAAGATTATCCTGTAGACCAGAGGTTTTCCACACTTGGGTACATGGTACCACTGCAAACATCAAAAGCACATCTCTTGAAAAACACCTGCAGAGATTGCACTTCTGTTCTGTTCTTTCCTTTAAAAAGTTGAATTCCTCGTGGCTTGAAAAAAAGACAGAAGAAGCACATGGGATTCACAGTAAGATAATGATTTTATGATGCCCTTGTATAAATTCCTTGTAAAAAGTGAATGAAAGAAATGTGCTGTTCCACAGTCAATCTATGCACTGTTCCACACCGAGTCTCTTGGGCAGACTTCCCTCAAGATGTTTAGGGCTACAACTCTGATCAGTCCCAGCCAGCATGGTCAATGGCCAGGAATGATGGGAGCTCTGGCCCAAACACCTGGAGTGCACTAGGTTGGGAAGGCTGCTCTTGGGTCATATTTCCAAGATATTAGACATGATTCTTGAGATGTTGCAGAAACAACTTGAGCTTTTAACATTGAGTTCCCCTCTTGCATAGACCTTGAGAAGGTGTGTTAATCACAGCTGGAGGAATAATTTTCATGGCAAACTTGCTAGCATTGATGTTGCACTACACACACACACGAGAGAGAGAGAGAGAGAGAGAGAGAGAGAGAGAGAGAGAGAGAGAGAGAGAGAGAGAGAGAGCACTGTATAATGAGCCACTGACTAATGATTGAGTTTGCAGCAGGCACTTTGTGGGATGTGCTACTCCTCTGAACTCTACCTTTCAGTTTAGACGTATCACTTAAGGGGCTCTCAGCCTGCACTGTTCTGTAGCTTGGGATTAAAACAGCAGAGCCGCAAAGTCGCTGGATGAAAATAATAGAAAGCTTTGGAAATTGTTCCAAGTGAACCATAAAACTGTCACACAGATTTGACATGCTAGTTGTGACAGCCCCATGCTTTCTAGAAAGCTTCTAGAAATAAAGCAGGGTTATAATGGAAGACTTTGGCATGGCATTAAAAATTAATTTGGGCTTACGCAAGAGGAATGAAAAAAAGGATTAGCAACACACTGTCAATTTGCCAGAGTGGAGATCAAGCAGAAGGGTTTTTCTCCTTCTCCTTCTCTCCTGTTTGTAATAGGATTTGAACGTCAGCATTGTAGCTCATTATACTCAGCAACAAAAAATATGCATTAGAAAAATAATGCATTGACAGAAGATTTTTTTTGTGCTCCTTCAGTCATCCCTTCCATTGTGTTCAAACACATGCACAATGCAAGGGAAGCATGTCTTCTCAATTAGGGGCATTTGAAATGCTGCTTTCTGAGGTCATGTGATGGTTAGAGGTATTTGTGGAGAACTGGATGATTGACTGAAGTGAGACCATGGAGGGAAAAACCTCCATCATCAAATCAGCCCAGGAGGAGCTATAGAATTCAGAAATTTTCCATGAGACTGAATTTCACCCATGCATCATTTGTACATCAGAAGTATGTGTGTGCACACTCCAATTTCTGCACCAAGGAAAGCTGAATCCTACAACCCTGATTCATAAATTCAGCAAAATTGCATAACTTAACTTATTTTGCATAATTTAATCTACTTCTGGCAGTTAGGGGAAGGGTCATGGGAAACCCCATCGCCAAGCCCTGGCCCATTTACCCCTCCGACATTTCAGCAAGCCTTGCCCACGCGCTTATCTTCACAACTATCAGGGCTAGAAAACAACAACAATGAAAAGTGAAGCATCTACAGAAGCAATGTTTTGCACCTAGTACTGCAAGACCAGACGTACACACAGGGCTTCCTATGAGCAAATAAAGGAGATGAGGGTACAAGTCCCAAGGCACTGAACTGCCTTCAAAGGTTACAAGTTTAAGGGCCAAACCAGGTGCTACTTTTAGCATACTTTTTAGCATAGTTAGCAACCATGCCTGGGTTTTTAAAAATGAAATACCAGCTGTGGCCTCCCTCCGTTTTCATCAGGAGCACAGCATATGGGGAAGGGAGGCTTAACTCTGCAGCTATGGTGGAGCGTGCAGAAGGCCCCAGGCTCAATTTCCAGCATCTCCAGATCCAACTGGAATATCTCCTATCTGAAACCCTGCAGAGCTGCTACTTCTCAGGATAAAACAGTACTGAGCTAAATGGACCAATAGTTTGACTTGGTAAAAGGCAGCTTCCTATGTTCATACCTATGATCTCACTGGTACCAATGGGAGCTTTCTCCCCACTAGCTCCACAGAAGGTGGGCAATAGTTCTTGGAAATGCAGCTGGGAAGGGAAGGGTTTCCCTGCATGTTGCAGTATTGCAGTCCTGATGAAAATTGGGATGTAATCAGAATTACACCTGTGTTTTATTACCCCAATGCGTAATAAAGGGACTCAATTTCTCAATAAATCTGTTCTCAAGTTATTTTCCTACTGTTACTCTATATTGGTCAGTTACATCATATGCACCCCTTCCTGTACTCTTGCAATCCATTTATCTAATGTTGGAGCATTTCTTTTTCTCCATTAATAACCAATTGCTATTTGAGCTGCAGTTTATTTATTATTTATTTATAATAAATAATAAAAGATGTCTTACCATTTCCCCATCTTCTAAGAAAATGAGATATTTTACATATCCCAATAATGCAACTAGAGCATTTACTGGTAGAAGGTCACATATTATATTCTCAATTTCTCCTAACACAGCTATCCAACCCCCCCTTCTTTTAGTAAATGACCAGAATACAAGTCCTTCATTCTTACAATGTCACTGAATATTGTATCTTCTGGCTTGGATATATGGATCGTACTGGCTTGTAATGGCAGTCTCAAATGTGGGATGAGCACAATGGCCCTGAAAGTTATTCCGTGGCTTGGATGCTAAGTCTAAGTCCTCCTCTCTCCTTCCCATTTTATTTATTGATTTTTGACTTTGTTTTTCTTTGTACTCTGCTTTTCTTTATAAATAAAACTCAATCCAGCTGACAAGGTTTCTAAAATATATACAACCTAATAGACACAATAATAAATACAATAATCTAAAAAATACTTCGATCAGTATCATACCATAAAGACAAGTGTAGGTTAACACAGTTCAGTTTAAAAGCAGGGAGATAAAAACAGAAGCAGCTGTGACCCACTTGGTCTTATAGCAACACACCTGAAGCCTAAAAGAGAGATTTTCCTGCCCTCCCGACACAACTGGCTGCTGCTGCTGCTGCTAAGGGACATATGATAATACAGGATGCCATGATATCAGAATGCAGCAGGGAAGTTTTATAAGATGGAATGGAGTGGAGAGTGAAACATCCAGTAGCCATTTTCTGTGTTGCCCAGTCACATAATTAGTATAGCAGCATGCACTTTGGCTCTCAAACTAAGCAATGAGATTACCTGAAGGGCCTTCCAGGAGAGTTTGTTCTATATAACATTACTGGTTCCTTCAGATGGATGTTTTATTGTGGGTGTATTCTGCAACATGTTCTTGACACAATAATCGTACACCAGTGGTGAGTTTATTCTGCTTTATTAGTTGTTCTGATAAGCTTCCCCAGTGCTTCCACATTATTGCTATCCGAAGGGGCTGTAGTGCAACAAAAGTAGGACAAAAAACATCCGGAACATTTGCAATACAAAAAGCTACGGGATTTCAGCAGGTAGTAACAGAATACACACAGATTGGAAATGAAGCAGTATGACCCCCCCCCAAAAAAACTTTTGCAGGCACAGACTGTATTAGAAGCAGGATCGCTATCAGGACAGCCCTGATAGCATCATGAGCACAAATCATCATGAATGCATAATATAAAATATGTCTGGAAGGGCCCTGCAACTACAACAAAAACCCAGCCCCTAAGAATATTACGCAGTCTCCAATTACAGGCTGTTTTGAGGAATATTTTCGGTCAAACAAACCAGCGTAACGGTAGGAAATCAAATTTGTGTTAAGCAGCCAGCAGCTGAGCTCAGAGTGGTGCAGTGGTTTCTGAAAACCAATTACCTCTGTTGGGATTTTAAACTGCAGATTGTTGTCAATTTCTGCTGTTCACTTAACAGATGCAAGAGAGACAATAAAGCTATCATCATTGGAAGGAAATGGGGATGGGTCAACGATCTGCTGTGAAAAGCAGATATACTGATGTTACAAAGCAATCTCTTTGTTAGAACCTCAAGGAGAGTCATGTCCTAGAGAGAATAAAGTTGTGTGTGTTTTAAAGGAGTATGCTATAATCTAAATTGAGGTCAAATAATGGGTCAGAGATGAGAGAAATGTATATAAAATGTTGCTTTTTCAGAATATTCTAAGGATAAATAAAATATGTGATTTTATTGTTAAGAATAAATGGTTAATAGGTTAATAGACTGTTTGCAGTAGATAATTCTATAGAAGCTGGAGTTAACGTAGATAGAGAAAAGGGGCTTTTTCTTAGAATAGGACATCTGTCTGAAGTTCAAACAAAGCAGCCAGAACAGACAGTTTGTGGTCAAGTTCCACTTCAAAATAGAAAGGGGATTTACACTTGACTAATTCAGCTGATGTTTTTAGCCCTTCATTGCTTTGCTTGATGTAAAGGGAGTTTTTATGCTTAGTTAATGAGGAGGGGAGGGGAGCAATATACCATATATGGGAAATAATAAATAAGGGTATAAGGTAGCCTAAAACTGAGGAGTGGGAGATGTAAACAGGGGAGGAGTTTCATGTGACAGGGACAGGCGGGTCTGATAGGCTGTGAACCCTGGAAGTACCTGACCAATGGGGAAAACAGGGGAGGGCATGAAGCGTCGGGCTAGGGGATAAAAGATTTGTACCAATGTCATTTGGGTGTGTCTGCCTTCTGGTAGGACACCCGTTCTTGCAAGTACGAAATAAAAGCTTTTAAAATTGATTCACACTTGTCTCTGTCGTGGGTCTTCCACAGGATACCATTTTTGGGGTCTTATAGGGGGTTTTTCCCTTAAGGAAAACCACGTTTCTTACAGATGGGGGCTCGTTGTCTGGGATACAGTCTTTGGAGTGACCGCTGGTCCCAGTTCTACTGTGGGAAGACGCGTCCTGTTGACCTTTCAACAGTCCCAGGTGGTAAGGGGGACAGTTTGGTCCTTCAACTGACAAAACATCCCAGGACCTAATTTAATAGACCAGACATTGTGAATCAGGGGGAGATTCTTTGGGTGTGGGTTTCTTGGAAGGAAAAGACCTGGAACGGTAGGCACACCGCCTAGACACACGTAAAAGGACCAGGCAACTCTGTGTGCACGGACCAAGGTAAGAAAAATACAAGGGTTTTGGGTTAAGTATTACTTTGGTGGTCAGGGAAACCAAGACAGAAGGAACGGGTGTTTCTTCAGAAGACTCTTGGGTTAACGGAGTCCCTTGAGCCCCTTGAGTGGATTCTCTTGGGTTCCTTGAGAGTAATATCTCTTGGAAGAAATGTCACTTGGGAAGTGATATTTTGTCTTGGTAGAGGGATTTAAAAAGCCCTCTGGAAGTCTCTTGGGTTAACGGAGTCCCTTGAGCCCCTTGAGCCCCTTGAGTGGACTCTCTTGGGTTAAAGGACTGGACCTTACTAGTCTGTGTAAAACAGAATAAAGTGGGGATTAAAGTCCCGGGCTGGACCTTGTCTTCTTGTGTGAAAAACAGGAAGAGGAAGGTACTGGCCTTAAAAGTGTGAGTGTGTGTGTTAGACCTGAGTGTGAGTGACTGAGGCACGTTTTAAATGCAAAGTAAGTCTGAAGTCTCAAATTCACGTTTTTGGACAATCAAGATAAGGGTTGGAGTGTCCCGGGGGGGTTGGGTCCCCTGAAAGTCACCTGGTGTCTTGGTTGGCGAAAACGGTTGGACAGAGAGACGAAGCGAGTGAAAAGATTGAAAGAGGTCTGACTTTAGAAATGGGAAATAAAAGTAATAAGAAAATTAAAGATCATACTAAAATATTTACTACAAAAATACCAGATAAGGAAATTAATATACCTCCTGAAAGTCCATTGGGAGTAATGTTGAGAATATGGGAAGACTTGCCTTGTACAAAAGACAAGGACAAGAAGAAAATGATTAGATATTGTTGTTCTGAATGGTCAAGCCAACCCTTACAACCTCCAGACATATTTTGGCCCAAATTTGGAGTCTTTGAGGCTTGGCTTTGTCAACGTTTAAATTTCTTTGTAAACAATAAAGAACCATTCTCACAGGAAGAATCAGATTATGCATCATGTTGGATGGGAAATGTTAGTGGGAACTGTTATTCTTTAAGATTCAGAAATAACCAGGATAGAACTAATAAACCAACTAAAAAGACAAGGGAGGTAGAGAAATCTAAAGGTCCTCCCTCGGACCCTCCACCCTATTCAGGAAATATAGAACTGAGGGAACTGCCTGGAGTAGACCTGATTAATTTGGATAAATTGATGGTCTCCCTCAGTCCATCCATACCTCCCTCTGGCCCCTCATCAACTTCCAGTAAAGTTGCAACAACTCAAACAGAGCCTGATACAAGACCCACTATTAATGACTATTCTACACAAAGGAAGTCACAGGGGGATACAAGTTATGGATGTATGGGTGTTTATACAGTAACTAAACAAGTTAGTTAATGAAAAGGCAAGAGAAACTGTCTTACAGTCAGAACCAATCACAATTAATATATTAGTTCCATCAGTACCAATTATAGAAATTGTCCCCAGTTTCATCAAACAGGAAATAAAACAATTAGAAAATTAGGTTTGAATAATCATTTGGTGTTGTTGGTGTTGGGAATTAAGGATGTGACAAAAGAGATGGACAATGTTGTGAAGTCAAGGCCATTAATTTAAGGATCCAATAAGGGTGAGAATTGTGGTCTGGACATTGTATGTGTTAGAAAGGGTGGTGTGGGACAGGTAATGTCCACAACCACAGAAAACGAATTAAATAAGGAAAAGGAAAATTTAGGAGAAGGCTGTTCCCTTCACCCCAGTGTTTTCAATTGAGAGGTGGAGAAAGTTGTTAGATAAAGAGTGGAATTTGAAACTGGGAACCAAGTGCAGGAGGTCATATTAGGAATTGAGGATTCAGACCAAAATTAATGCACGCAAGTTAAGATAAACCCCACAGCCCATCCTCTGGATTTTGTAAGGAACAAATGTTTAGATTCCAAACATTATCGAGGATTTGTTGTGGAGAAAAATGAACTGAGAACAAAAAGAAGTAAAATGTGTATAAAGGTGGTCAGTTTTACCCACTTGTCACTTTTGTAACAGAAAATAAGAAAGTAAAATGTCCAAAATGTATGAGAAATATGGCATGTTTCCAGTAGAATTCTTGTCTTTGTGGCATACTCATATAAGGACTTAAAGCAAAAAGTAGCAGTTTCCAGAAGAAAGAATCTTTGATTTAGAATTAAAATCATTAAAATGGCTTTGGAAGGTAGGACTTAGTTTTCCAGTTTTGACTACTAGGTCCCCCTAAATGAGAAGAGAGCCTATTAAATTTTTGATAAGTTATAGGATGAATATAAATTTTATTTGGGTTATTAGTGTAGGGCCAATTACTTAAAAAATTTGGAACTGCCATATGATTTTACATGTATATTCTTTTTGAGGGAAATTACTCTATCCTACTCCTTTGTTGTCTAATGAGTAAGGATTTATGTATAAACATTCAGGTTCTTAGGAAAACTTGGAATGTTTCTCAGTAGTTATGAAGTAGTGCCTGAGTGGGGACACTCACTCAAGATTAAAAATAATTGGAATAGACAGTATTTGGTTATAAGCATAGACTCTCAGGAAAGTGAATAATGTCATGAGAAGAGAAAGGGGAGTCATGACTATAGTAATTATATTTAAGGAGAATGAGATATAAATGAATTTGACTGATTTAATTAGGAAATAATGTCATAAATATTGTTAAATCAAACACTATTTTAAGACATAGATGAAAAACACTAAGAAATTCTGTATATAGAATTGGCACATGTGTATACTTTAATCATTTGATAAGATAAAAATCATATTAATGTTAATTTATAAAAAGTAAAGGAGAAATATTTAAGAAATTAAAAAGTATTCCTACCGTAGAAACTTCACACCTGGGTGTCTACTGAAGTGGACTTTCAGCTGTGCCAGTTTCCTTAAAATCCAGTCCAACAGTCATATGAAAAGTCCAGATCTGAACAGGCTTTTGGGATAACATCCAGTTGAAGAGATTACTTCATTTCAGTCTGTCTCTCTCAAGTGAGTGGCAGGGACTTTCCCAGCTGAACAGATCGCTCAGGGGAAAGTTCACAAGTGTGCGTTATCTTTGCTACAGCCTGACATTCAACTTGGGAAAAAGAATCTGAAACAATTGAAACAGACTTTTTGCTTTTTGTAAACTAGTAGTTTGATAAATTGTTCCAACACAGGCTGAAAAGACCAACCTTTTTGAAAACTGCCCACAAAGGAACTGTTTCTGTGCTAACACAGACAGATTCCTATTAATAGAACAGGAGGAATGCCTGTTTGTGACAATTGTGATAAGATAAGGGGCAATATAATCATAAAATCAATATGGGTTTTAAGTTTGATAATAAGTGTTAAATAGTGGAGTCCTTTGTAGGGGGAAAATCACTTTGTAGGGGGAAAATCATTGTGTCTGGGCCGATGGATGTGGCAGGTGGCCAACTGCCTGGACCAGAGGACCTAGACTGATGTTACCCATTCAATGGATTATTATGCTCATATTGTTTTGCCAGGAAAAGGGGGTACAGGTAAATTTCATGGCAAAACAGTGTCTGGTTATTTATGTGAGAATTTCACTCTAGGGGAATTCTCTCCTTTGCTTTACTAAGAAATAAGGTAAAATGGAGTACTTAGATTACTCTTTTATAGTTAAAGGGGTACTTTAGGATAATATCAGAAATGATCATGGTATTAAAATTATTTGTATTTTTTTATGTTAGTTTTGTTTTGGGTCATGACAAGGATGGTGGACATTCACTTCATGGCCCAGGGTTTCAGGACTCATTACAGTCTGACCCTCCTTTTGTATGTTCATATATTATGGCTATTATACATTTTGTAACTGTTACTGTATATATGAGTTGGAGATTATAGACTACCATGTTTGGGGGTGTGGGGAACACACTAACCTTTGGGACCAAGGATCAGTTATTGAAAAATTAGATACTGGCATTATTTTCTTTTATATCCTCCCTAAGGAAAAGAAAGGAGGGGGGCCTTTGGCCCAAACCCCGTCGTTGGAGTCTGCTGTTGATAAGACACAAAGAAATTTTTGGACAGACATCACGACTACTTCTTTGGAAAAACTCCTACAGAATGGATTTAGAGGATCAAAACTGGACAGATAAGGAGAGATTTGAGACTTTACTAATTCCAGAATTAGATACTTGGAGTTCAGGGTGGGAATGAAAGGGAACTTGGATTAGGACCTCCTTTAAGGAATGAGGTTGAATGACAAATGAGAAGAAGGTTACCTGTTATAATAAAAACCAAATTTTTGCCTGTAAGGGAGTGGGGGGGGTCTCAACCAATAATATTTGTATACAAGAAACCTGAACACTGAAGACCAAGGGTTTTAGTACAAACACCCCTCGAGATTGAAACAACACCTAACAGAATACCCCAGGTAGGGGTTAAATGTATAATGATCCCTGAAGTAATTTGTACAGGAATTGTTTGGATTGGAGTTGCAATAATAATAATACTTTGTTTGTTGAACATTTTCTTATATTTCTGGTTTGGTGAAGAGATCACCAGAGATGAAGAGATGGATTAGTCTGAGCAATGTGAAAGTTAGAATGGGAGTTGTGTTACCTGGGAGAAAATAACATTTGGAATGTTGTTTCCAGATAATAACACTCCCATCAGAAAAAGAGCAAAAAAAAAAAATGCCCAAGAAAAGTCATTCAGTCCACCACAGATTGACCTCCATAGGGTAAAAGTCATAGAAGTTCAAGATGAGCAAGTTGAATAGGAATAGCAATAGGAATAAGTGTTATATTGTTTAATCAGGAACAGGAAATATATGTTAAAATATAAAATTCATGAGAATAGTAAGAAAGCGGCAGACGGCCAATAATGCCAGTCAGAAGGTCCGGACCCAGAGTAGTTTGGTTAGGACAGTCCTATCCCGTATACTTATATTCAAAATAGAGACAGGATATGGAGAAATAAAATGCCTGGGTAGGATGGGTAAAATATATAGTCAAACTGCTATGTTTGTGCAACAGGCAGGCTAATAGCACAAATAAGCTCCCTCCTCTATAGAAGGACCAGACAGTACCACTAAAATAAGTTGCCTGTTGACTCTGTACCAGCATGAGAATGCCTGGAACAATGAGACCCTGTCAAGAGCTTTCCCACCAGTTCCCAGCCTTAAAACCTAGAGACTAAGGACACCACCAGTCCAGAGTTTCTAGGACTCACTCAAGAGGTGGGAACTTTGGATGGTTGTACAGGAGATGGGTTGAGTAGTTCTTCTCACCCTCAGGTAACAAGGGCAGACTTATTGTGGTATTGTGGAGGTGGAACATTACAGCTATCCTTCCTGAAAACTGGAAAGGGACATGTGCTATAGCACAATTGGAAAAAACCATTTACCCTGGCATTTGAACAAACTAAAATGTTTAGTAGAAGAAATAAAAGAGAGGCAATAGATTCCTCAATTGATGAAGGTATTTATATAGACTCAATCAGGTATAGATGACCAACTTACTGGGTGGTTGGAGTCCAAGTTTGGAAAATGGAAGGGATGGATTTTATATATTTACCTCATTGATAATAGTAGCAGGGGTATTGATTGTTGTAGGATGTTGCATCATACCATGTGTACGAGGGTTAGTTAGCACAGAGAATAATAGAGACGGCTGTAACCAAACAGATGCCTTTAGAACCTTCTCTTTATAATGAAAATGTGTTACTTTTAGCAGAACCAGAAGGAGATTCTCAATCCCAGGAAGCTCGATGTGAGACCATGTTAGAAGAATTCAACAGAAGCATGAGAACTTAATGAAAAAGACAACAGAAAAATTATAAAATAAAAAGAGGAGGGATTGAGAGAAATGTATATAAAATGTTGCTTTTTCAGAATATTCTAAGGATAAATAAAATATGTGATTTTATTGTTAAGAATAAATGGTTAATAGGTTAATAGACTGTTTGCAGTAGATAATTCTATAGAAGCTGGAGTTAACGTAGATAGAGAAAAGGGGCTTTTTCTTAGAATAGGACATCTGTCTGAAGTTCAAACAAAGCAGCCAGAACAGACAGTTTGTGGTCAAGTTCCACTTCAAAATAGAAAGGGGATTTACACTTGACTAATTCAGCTGATGTTTTTAGCCCTTCATTGCTTTGCTTGATGTAAAGGGAGTTTTTATGCTTAGTTAATGAGGAGGGGAGGGGAGCAATATACCATATATGGGAAATAATAAATAAGGGTATAAGGTAGCCTAAAACTGAGGAGTGGGAGATGTAAACAGGGGAGGAGTTTCATGTGACAGGGACAGGCGGATCTGATAGGCTGTGAACCCTGGAAGTACCTGACCAATGGGGAAAACAGGGGAGGGCATGAAGCGTCGGGCTAGGGGATAAAAGATTTGTACCAATGTCATTTGGGTGTGTCTGCCTTCTGGTAGGACACCCGTCCTTGCAAGTATGAAATAAAAGCTTTTAAAATTGATTCACACTTGTCTCTGTCATGGGTCTTCCACAGGAGACCATTTTTGGGGTCTCATAGGGGGTTTTTCCCTTAAGGAAAACCACGTTTCTTACAGAGAGATAGTGGAACATCAGCATGAAGACAAGAAAAAAAAGGTTTACAGTTTTACAAACAAAACCAATGTATGGAAGATATGAAAACAAACGCTCTGTTAGTGCTATGGTATTTGACCATTTTCCTATTAAGTCCCATGAAGCTTGTCCATAATGTTCTTTTTTGATGCTCTTTATTTTATTAAACATTTTTTTCCACATTAAACTTTACAGATCTCTTAGGAAGGCCATTGCACTGCAGAGAAATGTTACACAGTGGTAAGGAATCAATCTAGCTGATGTAGATCATACAGCAAGACAATCTTCACCAGATAACAGCTCACTGAAATTAATATATACAACCCCAAAAGGGCGAGGGGCTGCAGAATAAAGCAAATCCAGAAAGAATACGTGAAATTATTTTAAAAGGTCTTTTAATGAAAGAAAATGACAAATCATCAGAAACTGCTGGAAAGACTACAGTGGGGCCCTGCTTTACAGCGCTTCGCTTTACAGCAATTCGCTAATGCGGCGGCTTTCAATTAGGGAAAGTCCCCGCATTAAGGCGCTTGTTCTGTTTTTACGGCAATTTTTTTCCGTCGCGTTTCATTTTGACGTCATTTTTGCATGACGTGTCCCATTATCATCAATGGGTTTCGCTTTATGGCGATTTCCACTTTACGGCAGGGGTCCTACCATATATCAAAAGATACAACATATTTGCAAAATACCCACCTCCAGGTAGGAATGGACAAATCTGGCTGTTTCAGTTCTCTCTGCTTCTCGTTTTTCAATCTTAAATTCACTTCTCCACATTTCTGCAACTTAATTTTTTTTTAAAAAAACTCCTCATGAAAATTTACCAGCATTTTAGTGCAAATTTCTGCTAATAAACACATTTTTGTATGCAGTGTTAACTAATATACACATTTTTGAAAGCACGTTTCCTTCATATAATGCATTTTTGTATGCGATTGTCACAAATATTTGCATTTGTATGCACACATTCTCCACGTTGGCTGGAGAACAGCATCACAACATTCAGAGAAATTTTGAAGGACAGCTGAGTTTCTGTTTGCGTATTAGCTCAAGAAGTGCAAATTACGTAGTTTTTCATTAAAATGTAAACAGAATTTAATTTCTCTCCCATCCCTGCTCATGATGATATGCACATGACATGATGGAAAAATGCAGGAAACTTTCCTTGAAACAAAACTGCATCATTGTTGGGTGGGAAGAAAAGAATCAGTAAGGCACATAGTTTCCAAATAACAGCCACTTATACAACAGTTGTGTTTGTACTGGGGTGGGCTGGGGATGTGTATGAGAAACATGATGTTTTAAATTAAGAGGCTGTTAAGAGATCCCTCAGAACATGGATATAGAATGTCTCTTCTTTGAAGATGGAAGTAAGAAAAATGTGACGCTTCCTTTCTCAGGTGAAATATGAGAGGGAGAGAGAAAAGCTTTCTGATGAATGTTCAAATGAACAAGGCTTTTTATATTTATAAAGCACATCCAAGGATTCATTTCTCTTCAGCCATATTGAATTTTGATGGCAAGTGGCTGTTTGATAAATTTATTTATCATATTTGTATCTTGTACTTCCTCCAAGGATGTGTGTTATACATATCTCATTTTATCCTTGCAACAACCCTGTGAAATCGGTTAGACCAAACTAGATGCAATTCAGAAAATTCATGAATATGAACTTCCACATTTTTTTAAAAAAATAGTAGTTGCAGGGAGCCTCAATTTGGATCAGTACAGTAATGTTGCAAAAAGGATATTTTTAATGCTCTCCATGCTGTTTTCCCAATTAAATTCACCCTGAAGCTTCTATTTGCCATGTGGAACAAAGCATACAGTACCCATGTGATACTTGCATGTTTACTTTGCAGGGCAAATAGAAACTTAAGGGAGGAGTTAATTGGGAAATGGCATATGAGGAAAGGCATAACCCCTGTCCCATCACTGAGGCCCCAATCAGAATTCTGCACCCATGCCTTCTACTAACACTTAAAAACTCACAGGTGAGTCTTTGAACAGACTTTCTCTGAGAGAGAGCATCTGACTTGAAACTATTAACTGAACATCATATCTGAGCAGGGATTAAAACTCAAGGGTGGTATTCAGTGCTAGTTCTACTTAGAGTAGAAGTTAACAGACATGATGAACCTAGGTTCTTTCATTTCAATGGGTATGCTCTGAGTAGGACTTAGCTAAATGCAATCCCAAGTCTACATAATTGACACCTTGTGTTCTATATCTACTACATCACAGGTGGAGAACCAGTGGCCCTCCAGGTGTTGTTGGATTCCCTCTCCCATCAGCCTCATCCAGCATGGCCAGTGGTCCGGGTCTGGGGAGGTATAGTCCAGCAACATCTGGAGGGCTGCAGGTTCCCCATCTTTGCATTATATCCTACTGGGTCCAAATTAGGAGTTCTAACAAAAATGTATGTCCAAATGTGTTCGCCTACCAAGAACCATGATGACATCCATCCTGCAGTTTTCCATGAAAGATATGAAAGATAGTGAATAGCAATTTCTGTGGTTTTTCTTCTTATCAAACTGATAAGTAACCTCAAGCTCATAAATATGAGTGGATTACAGAGTAGGGGGGTCCCCAGACTGTCAGTGTTTTGCAGGAGGGATTAAAGCGCATACTGGAACTTTCAGTTTGCACATTTAAAGTGGAACAAAGTGCTCTGTTGTCCTAGCACAACAAATCCACTTTAAAAAAATACTAGACGTTTTGTGGTTTGAAAAGTGGTGGGGGAATGCAATGAAAAGTGTGGGAAGAATGAACAATTGGAAGACACGTAAACATTAAGAAGAATGCAGGATGAGTGCTCATTGTCATAACACTGCCCTATAAACAAATGAGAACGAATGCTCAATAAAGACTGGACATAGTCTAACTACTGTGTAAGCTTTGTGCAAGCAAATCAGGATGAATGCTGAATAAACAGGTCATTTGGAATGTCAAGCCTGTTCTGTAGTGCTACCTAGGAAGTTGACAAAACTCCACTCACCTAAAGTTCTTTAGCCTAAAAACATTTTTTTTAAAAAAAAATCTGGATTTCCTCATGATTCCAGCTACAGTAATTGAAGTGAGCTTGCCAGATTGTATGCTGATGC
This sequence comes from Rhineura floridana, assembly GCF_030035675.1. Taxonomy (NCBI): domain Eukaryota; kingdom Metazoa; phylum Chordata; class Lepidosauria; order Squamata; family Rhineuridae; genus Rhineura; species Rhineura floridana. The sequence goes on from NC_084480.1 coordinate 139,338,620, forward strand.
AGTGCCTAGGCACTTCTGCGGGAGACTGATTCATGGCTTAAATGAAAGGCAAAAGAAGCAAACTTCTGTCTGCCCCGCTCACAAAAAGCTGATATTCCTCCTTAAAGGCAAATAACTGGGTTTTGCAATCCGTCCTTTGCAGCCAATCACTCTAAATCTGATTCAGTTGAATTAAAACAAAAATCACACTCCCTACTTCACTTTTCTCTTGTGTTGGGATTCTGTCATTTTTGGTTCTCTCCGTTTCTCATTTTTCCAATCTTCAATTCAGTTCTCCACATTTCTGCAGCAATTTGCAAACTTTTAAAAAAATCCTCATGAAACTTCTTCAGCATTTTAGTGTGCATTTCTCCTAATATGCAGTTTTGACAAATGTACACATTTTTTGCAAACAAGTTCTAACATAATGCATTTTGTATGTTTTCATGAATGTATGAATTTTTATACACATTTTCCCCTAATATATGCATTTTTGTAAACATTGCTGGGTTGAAGAACCACATTGCAAAATTGGTTAAGTGCAGATTTCAGAAGATGGCTGTGGTTTGGTCCTATTATTTTGGAAAGTACAAATTTGCTGAATTTGGTTTTAAATGCAAACTGAGTCAAATTTCTCGCCCACCCCTAGCTGCAATACATAGAAGAAGAAATAGTAAGTCAAAGGGTTAAAAGCAGATTTTTAGAAGCTGGGTGGACCATTCGTAGTGTCCAGGTGCCACCTCCTGGACATACAATACCACACACCTGTTACTGCTCCTTCTTTTATAATTTTATGAGCCACAGCTACAACAGCCAAGAGCAGCCAAGAACTGTGATCTGAAAGAACTCCTTTGCCTGAGGTTTTGCAAGCACCCAGAGTTTGTCTATTTTTAGCAGTAGGCCCCAATGCCATATCACAAATTACTTTGAACGTTTCCTCAGTTTCCAAAGCTGTGTAGAGTGGGGGCTGCTTTTCAAGAAAACACAAGCTCAAAGCTTTCTTGAGCATGCAGAATGAGTTTCAAATGATTCTTTGCATCTTGACATATTTTTGGGGGGGAGAGTGCAACTGTAAATCAGAAATGTACCTTATTCTTGTTTTTCTGGAGATTCCTTGTGGCTCGTAATAATAGACTAACTAATGGCTAGAGCCAGCCCGTGAGAGACCTTCCAGGGTTGATCAATTGACATTCTGAACTGCCTACCATTGTTTCTACATACAATGCCCCTCGAGCAGGAGGTAGGGAACTTTTTTGGCTCCACAGGCCAGATCCTTATTAGGATTGTTCTCACGGGCCAAACTGGACAGATGGGTGGGGCCACCTATCTGTCACTCACCTAATGTCACAATGACATCGGGCAATTTTGTGCTCTGAAGTCCTGAAGTTCAAAGCTCCTCACAGGCAGCTAGGCGCTGCTCAACAGGCTTGCCAGATTGGCTTTTTTAAAGCCAAATTCCAGAAATCTGGTGTTTTTTTTTAATTTGGTTGGCGTCAGAAAATTCATTTGGCTTTTTGGCTTTTTTACATGCTAAAATTATCTGCATGAAAATTACATACTATCCTTTTTCTAAGTCGGCAGCTGTGCACGCGATAGGCCTGCAGTTGCCAGGAAGACGCCTGCCCGGTGTGTCTCCACTCGGCTGCGTGCTTGTGTGAGTGAGAGGAAGAGAAAGAGATGTCGTGAAGTGTACTTTATATATGGAATAACGTTTTGTGGTGAAACTGTGACACCTTCGGCTGTTTTTATAAATCATTTATTATCAACAGCCATGGCCATGTTGTCAAATAAATGGAAACCTTCTTACGATAGCAATCGTAAGTACAAAAGCAAATGGGAAGAAACATTTGTATGGGTCCAAAAGGCTGCTGATGGATCGGGGGCAGCTTATTGTAATTTGTGCCACTGCAACATTTTACCAAGACTTAGCAACCTCTCAAATCATGAATAATCGGAGAGACACAAGCAGAGAACTCCATTACAAGGCCAGACGCAACTTAATGTAAGAAATACTCCTAGGCTAGATAAGGATAAAGTTAAGGCAGTAGAGCTGCAAATTGCTGTAAGCATGACCTGCCATTGTGCAATACGTACAGTTGACCACCTGAGTGAAATCATGATAGCACATGGGCATGGGAGTACACTGTAGCACATAAAGTTACATAAAAGTAAATGTGCATGCTTAATCAAAAACATCATTTCGCCTGCACTGAAAACTGATCTCATTGATGACTTTCAGAACAAGAAATATGCCATCATTATAGATGAATCTGCTGACATTTCAACACAAAAACACTTGTGTATGTTAGTTCGATTTTTAAGTGATAGGAGAAAGGAAATTGTAACTGGATTTATAGGTTTAATTCTGGTGCAAGAGGCTACAGGAGAAAAGATATTCAATTTGATTGACGAAGAAATAAAAAGATGTGGCCAGAGTCTTGCAAATTGCATTGGTTTTGCAAAGGATGGTGCATCAAACATGGTTGGGTGCAACAACTCTGTGTGGTCTAGACTAAAAGCTGTATCTCCTTTCTGTGTGCAACTCAAATGTATCTGTCATTCGCTGTCACTGTGCATTCAATATGCAGTATCCAAGCTACCATCAAATATCGGATTTTTACTGTCAGAAATACCCAATTGGTTTCACCATAGTGAATTAAGACAAGAAGCATACAAAGAATTGTTTAGAGTGATGAACACAGCTACAGAATTTGAGCCAACCCGAACTGCCCCCCTTCCCTTTGAAAAACCTTCATTTACACGGTGGCTTGTGCGTGGAAAGGTTATGTTTAATATTTTGATGAACTGGGAAGAGCTAAAGGTTTATTTCACTTCTGCTGAACTAGCCCAATCACAATTTGCTACAAAATTCAAAACAAGACTTCTAAAGGAAATGTTGTCAGACTACAAAAACTACTTGTTCTTTGAGTTTGCAACACCTGTTGTGCAGGAATCTGAAAGACTGAACAGCCTTTTTCAGCAAACCAAAGCTGATCCTCATGAATTGTACCAACAAATATTCTTACATCAGAAGAGTCTTCAGAACAGACTGTATGATGCCAAAAGACAGAAAAAAAATATTCATCAAGTTGATTTTGGTGTCAAATTCTTAACAGTATGTAATAAGTTCCTACAGCAGAACAACAGTGCTGAGGCTCATCTAGAAAGAAAAAATGTCAAAGAAAGATGTATGTCTATGCTAGAAGAAGCTCTCAGGCAACTTACATGCAGACTTCCGTTGGCGAGAAATACATTTGAAGGTTTATCAAAATTGAGCCCTGTGATAATTTTAAATCAAATTTCAAGGCCTATGTTTTCCGAGTTACCCTTTATACACCATGCAGGAAACAATGCCAACGTCAGCAAAATTGAAGAACAATACAGACAAATGCCTTTTGTCGATTGGAAAGAAGAAGCTCCATTTAAGAAAGATGGACTCCCTGTAGACACTGAACAGTTTTGGATTGGTGTACTTTAGCATCAGGCATTTAAAGAGCTCGCCACCTTTGCCCTTACTTGCCTAATAACCCCTGTCAGCAATGCTGTAGTTGAGAGGATATTTTCTCTTGTATCCTCCGTTAAAATGAAGGCAAGAAACAGAATGCAGCTGAATCTTCTTGATGCAATTGTGAGAATCAGGGCAGAACTATTGCTTTCAAGCAAATGTTGCAAAGACTTTACTGCATCTCCAGAAATGCTAAAAAACTTCACACCGGACAAGGTTTATGCCGTATGTTCCACTCATTCCAATGGGGAGGATAGTAATGACCTGGATCTGGAGCTTTTCATGTGATGTGACTAGTATGAAAAATATATTAAAATTTGTTTGGCTTGTTGTTGGCTGTTTTGTATTGCTTGGCTTTACATTAAAATTTTGATCTGGCAGCCCTGCTGCTCAAAGGAAGGAAAAAGCCCACCTTTGTTTTAGCTGCTGTTTCAGTGCAAACCTCTTCCTGAATCCGAAAGGATTTGCATTGAAACCCCTGCTAAAACAAAGGGGAAAAACTTTGTTCTAGCAATGCCTTGCTTTAAAGTCCCAACTTTGGGATTGCTCCTTTGGGTTGTGGCAAGGGCAAGGCATGCCCCCCAGGTATCCCCAGGTTTTGGATGGGCTTGCTCCTGTATCTGTGGTGAGAACATGAATTCAGCTCACGAACACATATCTACTGTGATTGGTGAGTATTTTATGATTTTGCTATTTTATATTATTTTCTTTTATATTCTGTTCACCACTTTGGGGCCCTTTAGCCCAAAAAGCAATAAAAAATAACACAACATTGTTAGAGTCATTTGAAATGATTCACTCAGCAAGCCCCTTGCTCTGGTGCATTTACTATCCGTTTTGACACACTGTGGCCCAGACCTTTGTCTTTACCTGGGGCAGCTGCATTATGGATGGTCTTGCCTTGTAGCTGTGCACAGAGATATTGGATCTGGTAGCCTTTTGTACTGTGAAGTTTAGAGGCTTTATTATTCATATGAACTTTAAGGTACAAAACCAATTTCTTGGACTGTCTAAATGTAATGGTTTATAACGTTCCTATCTTCAGTCTCACGCTCTGCAGCTACAATGGGGCACTATTGGAGCAGAGTTTGTTTTGGTTTTGCTGTTTGCAGAGTGTTCTACTGGGAGGGGGGGTAGATGTTCTTTTAAACAGATCCAGGTAGGCAATGACATTAACACCAGCTGTGCTAATTAACAAGATTTATTCATGAGCTAAGGACTACACAATAAACAGCACTAACAGAGCAGATACAACATGATTCAGCTGCTGAGAGACCCCCTAGTAGTTGTCAGCAGTGGATAAACTTCTCTGGGTCATCAATCACACACTCTCCCTCCTGCTGTCATCACTTTAACAGCATATTTTGGAGTCTCTTTTGAGCAATGAATTGCCATAACTTATATACTAGTGGGCTGTCCCACCCCTTTGGCCTCATTAGTTGTAAAGTAGGGCCCCACTCATATGGCGGGTTAGGTTCCAGACCCCTGCCAAAAAGCAAAAATCGTCAAAAAGTGGAACACCGACAATAAAATGATGCCCAATGCCCTTCTCGGAACGCGTCATGCCGAAAAATGCCAAAAAAAGTGGAACAAGCGCCATTATGAGTGGGGCCCTACTGTAATTGAAAAACGCCGTATTAGCGGAATGCCGAGAAGCAGAACGCTGAAAAGTGGGGTCCAACTGTATTAAACATGCCCACTCATGTCATTGGCCCTACCAACGTCTGTATCCTGTCAGTCAACATGAGGAATTTCCAGGCAGGCAGCCAAAGAAGATAAGCACATTCCATTTCCATATTTGGGTTTCTTGTACACACTCCTTATATGGCTCTTCCTACCTGGCACAGCCCAGCAAGCCTCCACTCTTTCTGACAGTCTCTGTGGCCTGGAGCCTACAGCCCCTCCCAGTCTATGTTTGGGCTTCCTGGACACAGGCATTATATGGATCTTCCTGCTGGATATCTGACAGTGCCCTGTAGCTCCTACTCCTCCTGCTTGTATGTGACATCATCCATTCTTACAAACAGAATCAACTCTTTACAGGATACAACTTCTACCTATTACAATGGCCTGTGCTGACATCATATAAAAGCATATTATTAAGCAGTTTCAGACCCTTACTTAGGCTCCAGATAGGGCATTGAAGGGGCAAGTGCTGGATTCCACATATATCAATGAGACCCAATCTAGCTTGCATGACACAGACCAAAATGTCAAAAGATGAAAGTCTTTTTGAAGCTGTACTGTTTGTAGTATAGACTACTATGTATGGGGGAGATTTTTGTAATTATGATAGGGTAAATTTATTTACAATATGTTGGCATCTAGGTGCTAAGTACACCTGGAGCTGGCAGAGGGGAGGGTTGGGAAGCAGAACTGGGCAAGTCAGGTGGATGGTTTTTGGAAGGCTCTCTGGAGGCACACTAGCTGCCACCAATTTTTAACCAGAAATTTTCCTGCTCTAAAACATACCATCATTCTTTCAATGAGTAATGTCATAAGTTCTTTCCTCGTTCTTTTAATGAGTAATGTCATCAGTTGAAAAGGCAGTTTCTCAAAGAATTATTAACATAGGGTGAATCAGTGCTTCAGGTGGTGCACTGCACCTCCTGGCCTATTCCTAGCCAGGGCTAGCCCTTTCTTGAGGCAAGCTGAGAAAATTATCTAAAGCAGTAGGCATAGAAGGATGGTTAATTGTCCCCCATACAGCCTCCATTCCCTCCTCTAGGATGCACACCTTGTGGTGAGGAGGAGTTGAGAGCAATGCTGTCAGGAGTCTAGACCAAGAGGCTAGACTCTTAGCAGGGTCACCTGAGGTGGAATGGTCAAAGCTGAAACACCAGACTAAGATGCATCCACACTCAGAGGAAGGCAATGGTAAACCATCTCTGAATACCTCTTACCATGAAAACCCTATGAACAGAATATCCAAAATGCAACACGAGATAGTGCTGGAAGATGAGACTTCCAGGTCAGGTGGCACTCAGCAAGCTACTGGGGAAGAACAACGTACAAGTACGAGTAGTGCTGTGACTAATGATGGCACTGGTTCAAAGCCAAATGGAAGACCAGAGGCTGATGTGCACAGATGCGAAAGGAGAGTCCAGAGTTATACGATGTACATAATAGGAACATGGAATGTGAGAAGCATGAACCAGGGAAAGTTAGAAATTGTCAAGCAAGAAATGGAACGTATCAACATTACAATACTTGGCGTGAGTGAATTAAAATGGATGGGAATGGAGCATTTTCAATCAGGCAACTACAAAATATTTTATGCAGGAAATGGGAAATTAAGAAGAAACAGGATTGCTCTAATAGTGAGAAGTGATGTAGCAAAAACAATTAAGAGCTTTAACGCAAGGTCTGAGCGAGTTATATCAATGAGATTTAAAGGGAAACCTATTAATATAACCATCATCCAAGTCTACGCTCCAACGGCAAATGCAGAAAAAGAGGAATTGGAGAGATTTTATAGATTACAGCAAAGCCTTTGATTGTGTAGATCATGAAAAACTATGGAATGCTTTAAAAGAAATGGGGGTGCCACAGCATCTGATTGTCCTGATGCGCAACCTATACTCTGAACAAGAGGCTACTGTAAGGACAGAATATGGAGAAACCGATTGATTCCCAATCAGAAAGGGTGTGAGACAGGGGTGTATTGCCCTATTTATTTAATCTATATGCAGAACATATCATACGGAAAGCAGGATTGGACCAAGATGAAGGAGGTGTGAAAATTGGAGGGAGAAATATCAATAATATAAGATATGCAGACGATACCATACTACTAGCAGAAACTAGTAATGATTTGAAAGGAATGCTGATGAAAGTTAAAGAAGAAAGCACAAAAGCAGGACTACAGCTGAACGTCAAGAAGACTAAAGTAATGACAACCAAAAATGTATGTAACTTCAAAGTTGACAACGAGGGCATTGAACTTGTCAAGGATTATCAATACCTTGGCACAGTCATTAACCAAAATGGAGCCAATAGCCAAGAAATCAGAAGAAGCCTAGGACTGGGGAGGGCAGCTACGAGAGAACTAGAAAAGACCATCAAATGCAAAGGTGTATCACTGAACACCAATGTCAGGATCATTCATACCTTGGTATTCCTGATATCTGTGTATGGATGTGAACATTGGACAGTGAAAAAAGTGGATAAGAGAAAAATCAACTCATTTGAAATGTGGTATTGGAGGAGAGCTTTGCGGATACCATGGACTGCGGAAAAAAACCAAATAATTGGGTGTTAGAACAAATTAAACCAGAACTGTCACTAGAAGCTAAAATGATGAAACTGAGGTTTTCATACTTTGGACACATAATGGGAAGACTTGATTCTCTAGAAAAGACCATAATGCTGGGAAAAACAGCAGGGAGTAGAAAAAGAGGAAGGCCAAAAAAGAGATGGATTGATTCCATAAAGGAAGCCACAGACCTCAACTGACAAAATCTGAACAGGATGGTTTATAACAGATGCTGTTGGAGATCGCTGATTCATAGGGTCACCATAAGTCATAACTGACTTGAAGGCACATAGCAACACAGCTTCCATTCACTTGCTTCATTGTCCACTGGCCCTGCTGCTCCTGGCTGTGCCACCCATCCTGAGAGAGTGCTCTGCCACCCCAGCCACCTTCTCCCTGCATTGCTCTAGGAAGGGCCAAGAGAATCCTTCCTCAGAGTGAGGCATTCTGGGTGAGGTGGCCTGGCCATGTGGCGCTTTGCCACAGAAGCTAGAAATGCTCTTTAAACCTAGGGGGGAAAGTTTAAAGAACCAAGTAATTTTAACTTCCTTAAATTTGAAGGGCATTCCTGGCCACCATGACAACAATGGTGACACAGACTAGAGCTTTTTTTAAAAAAATACACAATCTCTCTGTACACTTTCTGTTCCATGATAATGCTGCTTTTGATTATTTCAGACTGATAACTCCAATATCAAGCAATATGTGAATCTCGCAGCTATATCACCACAGACTAGAACTTTTGTATCTCCATATGTCAACTTTACATGCGGTGTTCTTCAATGAACACATTTCACGTATTCATCTGCCAATCTTCAAGTGTACAGCAACTTTGCAGATAAATCAAGCGACATACATGCATGCATGAAGATTAGCAGCTGAATTGAGGTGATATGAAGTGATATGACTCTTGTGTAGTGTTAAGTATCTGTGAGCCATCACTTGTTATCGAGCATACAGTCAGGATATACCAAACTTGACTATCTATCTGTCAATTCTCTACTGTCATCTGGTGATCATTCCCATTCTAGTACTTCTATTAATGCTTGATTTCTTTTGTGTATTCTGTAGGTGGGAAGAAGGTTCACAGCAGATATAACAGCAGATGGCAGCAGAATTCTGCACTTGCTATCCCCATATTTATCTGACAGTGATTAACTACATGGTGATGGATCATTAACCTGCAACTGTTATAAATAATTTCTTAAATCACCCCCGATAGTCTGTAATTATTTACAGATCTTAAAAGTTCAGCACCCGAAGTAATGTGACAATCCTGAATGCATTGCTGGCTGAAGTTGTGATCATGCAGCAAGTGAAGAGGTTTTTAAAAATGGTTCCAAAGTTACCTTTTAAAGGGCCACAGCTGCGTTGTACTTAATGTGCAAATAGGACAATAGTTTATCCCCCCACCTGTATACTTTGACATTCTTTCCTTTAAGACAAGCCTTTACTAAGTTATGTTTTGAGACAATGGCTTCTGCGTTTTTAGATGGAAGATATGCTAAATTACCAATTACTCCTTGTTGTTGAGCCTCCGCTGCCCCACGAGGGCCAGAGAGGGGGGAGACATGAGTTCCAGGTGTCCCAGCTGTCAGAGGGGCGGAAGACCAAGGAATTGTTGAGTCTGAGCAAGACCTTGGGAGGGGGAGTGAGTTTGACTCCGGGCCAATTCCCACGGATGGCGCAGTCTCGGAAGCGGAGAGCGTGCCGCCCACAGACAGGTCAGAAGAGCCGTTGGAATATGTTCCAGAGGGGGCGCTGACTCCCCCTTTACCAAGCGGTTCTCGAGATGCCCCAAGCGCGTCACCGCCCCCTGACCTTGAGCCAGTTGCTAAGGAGATGGTTCTTTCGGATGAGCCATTGGAAGCGCACACCCCGTCACCCTGCTCTTGACGCTGCGAGAAGCGGACAGGAGGACTTGCGAAGGAGTCAGAGATTACGATCTAAAACTTTCCTTACTTAAGACTGCAGCTCTCTGGGTTACATTGGTGAGTCAATTTTCTACATGCGTTGCAGAGCATGTCTAGAGTGCATAGGGGCATCTAGTGAGCTAGCTTAGAGATTTCTATGAAGCGCACTGCTTTTGATGTATCCATTACTTTAATAAGACAAGATTTGATTGCACCTGCGTCTCAGCCTCGTGAATCCCGCTCTGAACAGGACCCTTGTTTATGTATTTGTGGAGCTTCACAAATAGAGAATATTGTTCATTATATGCTGGTTTGTAAGTTGCATTCTTCTCCTAGGAAGAAATTTATTGTTCCTCTGTCAGAAACAATGTTCGGCAGAACATTATCTGAGAAAACATTAATTCTGCTATCTGAAAATGATCCACACAATACTAAGCAAGTAGCTTTGTTTGCTATTATAGCCAAGAAGATCAGAGCAAAGTTCCTAAGATCTATCTCTACCCATTATAAAAGTGATGATTTTATTTAGCTTACATTTGTTACGTTTTTTGTAATAACTTATTGTTTTTTTGAATAAAATGTATGTTATATATGTAAATAGCATAATAATAATAATAATTTATATACCACTTTTCTACTGTTTTTCCCAGAGCAACTTACAACACAGAGATAAAAACAGAACCCTTTTTCAGCTTTTGAGGTGCCCCTTATTAACACTGTTGGCCCAATAAAATATGACCACATGAATAATTTTCAGTCATATCTTCCTTTGCAACTAATGTGGCAGTCTTTCTTGTTTATTTATTGTGCCTAGATCTCACTATTCCTCCAGAGAGGCGAAGCTACATACAGGCTTGGGTTCACACATGCGTGTTCATTACTTGATGATGGTAACATAATAGTTTGCATATATGAATAGGCCACCAAAGATGCAACATCACAAATACAATTTTCATATCACTTCACTAGAGTCAATTTACACATTCACCTGCTAGTCATTGTTTACCCAGTTGTCAAGAATAAGGACATCCAACAATATACATTTGTACATGAACCAGCCTACAGTTCTGAGGCGATCTCTTATTCAGGCACTGTGTTGAGCGCCAAACCCTGTTGGCTTCAACACCAACAATGTTATAAGCCTTCAGAACAGTCTCTGAATTCCCAAAGAAGGATGAGGACAATGTTCTTCTAGTAGCGTCAGTATTAGAATAATAATAATAATAATAATAATAATATTTAATTTGTTTGTCGCCTATCTGGCAATTAACGGACATTAAAAAAGATAAAATACAATAATATCAGATGCAATCACATTAATAACAATAGATAGAAATACTGGACAGTCATCAATACATATAAAAGCAATATATTAACAACATACAATAGATGACAGACTCATGACGATTTACCCTTCCCAAGGACCTCGAAGGCTTGTTGGAATAGCCACGTCTTTAGGGCCTTGCGGAATACATCTAGGGAAGGGGCATGTCGAAGATCACATGGGAGGGAGTTCCAGAGAGTGGGGGCCACCACAGAAAAGGCTCTCTCCCTAGTACCCACCAACCTAGCTGTTTTGGTTGGCGGGATTGAGAGAAGGCCTTGTGTGGCTGATCTAGTTGGGCGGCATAATTGGTGGCGGTGGAGGCGCTCTTTCAGGTAAGCTGGGCCAAAACCGTACAGGGTTTTAAAGGTTAAAACCAACACCTTGAATCAGGCCCGGAAAAGAACCGGCAGCCAGTGTAGATCAAATAACACTGGCATGATGTGGTCTCATCGGCGGCTGTTGGTAAGCAAGCGCGCCGCTGCATTCTGTATAAGTTGTAATTTCCGGGTCGTTTTCAAGGGTAACCCCACGTAGAGCGCATTACAGTAGTCCAATCGAGAGGTGACCAGGGCATGCAACACAAGCGGGAGCTGTTGAACAGGGAGGTAGGGTTGCAGCCTACGTATAAGGTGTAATTGATACCAAGCTGCCCGGCTCACAGCCGAAATCTGAGCCTCCATGGACAGCTTGGAATCAAGAACAACCCCGAGGCTGCGGACCTGGTCTTGTAGGGGCAACTTCACCCCACCAAACACCAGGTCAACATCTCCTAACCCTCCCTTGTCTCCCACAAGTAGTACCTCGGTCTTATCAGGGTTCAACTTCAACCTGTTCCTGCCCATCCATCCACTCACGGATTCCAGGCACTTGGACATGGTCTCCACAGCCCTCTCCGGTGAAGATTTAAATGAGAGATAGAGCTGAGTGTCATCCGCATATTGGTGACACTGCAGCCCAAATCTCCTGATGATCTCTCCCAGCGGCTTTACATAGATGTTAAATAGCATGGGAGAGAGGATAGAACCCTGTGGCACACCACAATTGAGAGGCCAAGGGTCTGAAACCTCATCACCCAATGCTACCTGTTGGCGCCTATTAGAGAGAAAGGATTGGAACCACCGTAAAACCGTGCCTCCCAATCCCAAACTCTCCAGGCGATCTAAAAGGATACCGTGGTCGACGGTATCAAAAGCCGTTGAGAGATCCAGGAGGACAAGGAAGGTGAATTCTCCCCTATCCCGTGCCCTCCTCATATCATCGACCAGAGCGACCAAGGCTGTTTCAGTTCCATGTCCAGTCCTGAAACCTGATTGGTATGGATCTAGATAATCTGTTTCATCCAAGTGTGTCTGCAACTGATTTGCCACCACTCTCTCAATGACCTTGCCCAAGAATGGTAAGTTCGAAATTGGGCGGAAGTTGTGTAAGATCTGGGGATCCAAGGAGGACTTCTTTAAGATGGGTTTAATAATAGCCTCCTTGAGGGCTAGTGGCATAACACCCTCTTGCAAGGATGCATTAACCATTGCCTTGATCCCCTCACCCAATCTCTCTTTGCAGCTCATAAGGAGCCACGATGGGCAAGGGTCATTTAGACAGGTGGTAGGCCTTACAGATGAGAGCACCTTGTCCACATCTCAGCAGGAAGAGGCCGAAATCGATCCCATTTGACCGGTTTGCAACTGGTTAACTCTAGCTCACTCACTGTATCCACGGTGCACGGAATCGAGCTCCTCAGGTGTTCGATTTTATCAGCAAAGTGCTTTGCCAATTTGTCACAGGAGGCCTTGGACTGTTCCAACGGTTCCTGAGCAACTGGACTGACCAGGCTTCGGACCACCTGGAACAACCTCCTGGGACAGCACTCAGCTGATGCAATAGAGGCAGCAAAGAATTCCCTCTTTGCTGCCCTTACCGCCACTTGGTAGGCAGCTATTGCTGCTCTAACCTGTGTCCGAGCATCTTCGGAGCGCGACTTCCGCCACCGGCGCTCTAGTTGTCTCACCTCCTGTCTCAAAGTACGCAACCATGGTGTGTACCATGGTGCTACTTGAGTTCTGTTCAGGGGGAGAGGACGTTTCGGAGCCACTTGGTCTAACACCCCGGCGATCCTCTCATTCCACTCCGTCACCAGGGCTTCGACTGGGCGACCTTCAGCAGGTTCCAATTCCCCAAGCGCCGTCAGGAAACCGTCTGGATCCATCAGGCGCCTGGGGCGGACCATTCTAATAGGACCTTTACCCCTGCGGAGGGCATGTGGCATTGAGAGATCCATCTTTACCAGATAGTGGTCTGACCATTCTGACCGTTAGTGGGGACGTATTTGCCTCCACCCTCCTCTCCTAGCAAAGAAGGCTTGGGGGAGGGCCACCAAAGGGAGGAAGGTTTTTCCTGCATCACTTGGGGGACTCCAGCCTATCGTGCAGGGACAGAGCTGAAGAGAGTTGCTTTATGCAGCAGAGTGCATTGGAGACATAAAAAGAATATGAGAGTGGCATTTATCTTAAACCAAATAAACTCATTTTATTAAGAAAGTAGACTTGGATAGGGAAGCTTAATCATCTACACTAGCTGAATTCAAAAGGGAGGGAGGGAGAGAATTATGGGAAGGAGGAGGAGGAACTGGAAGTTATGATAGCCCTGAGAATATCAGTCTAACCAGTCAGAGGCAAGTTTGAGGAAAGTTTGCCCCTAATGGTTAATAGATCCAGACCACACAGTAAGACAATGTATTGATTGAAGTGAAACTTCCAACAAGTGCTTGGCGTATACGCCAGCTCCGCCTCTCCCTCTCCCTCTCTTATTCTTTGTTATACTCACCCTCCTACCCTGTATGCAGTATGGGCTCTTGCCAGTCACCACTTTGGGGCTGAGTAGGTTTTTGTTGTTGTTGGGTTCTGCGTTTAAGGATCCTTCTCATTTTGCCCACTTCATACTGCAAGGGGCGAATTCAATTGGCTTTGGGAGGAGGTGGGTACTTGCCTTATGGCATGGAGTTCGGTCAGGTTAAGAAATCGGAGCAATAGTGAGGCACTTTGGGTTTATGAGGCACCTTTTAGGGAACTGCCAGTGTTTTATGTCTGGGGAGAACTGGGGATACTCTCATCACCTGACTTGCGCATTAGAGTGAACGCCGGTATAGTGGGGCCCTGGTGCGGAGCCCTGGTGCGCAGGTTGGTGCATGCCTAAGACTCACTTAGCAAGGAGGGGAATTTCTTCCCCATCCTTTGCTGGGGAGCCACATCCTTTGCCCGAAGAACATGCCCAGGGGATGCTTCCCTACCAGAGAGAGATTTTATCCTCACCTGCTTGTTCAGTTGAAATTTGACTAATTTGATTGATTTGGGTCTACAGGTTCTCTAAATTTCTCTTGTATTTTAATAAATATAACGTTCTTCCAAGTTACTGTCTCCAGAGTCTTCTTTGAGGGCGTGGGGGCAAACATACAGTGACATGAAATGTTCAGTATAGCATTGTCGCAGCACAAGGAGAACACACATGGACAATGCAGTTACACCCCCCCTTGTTGTGGGACAGATATTGGGTGGTAGAATATAAACATAAATAAATACAAGTGCATAAACATATTGGGGTTTAACTCATAAGATTAGATTTATGTGCTTGAATCCTGTAATTCCTGTTTCATCTGTTTTTATACTGCTGTTTTATTGGTTTTGGGCTGTATTTTAATGATATTATTGTTGTTTTAATATTGTACACCACTTAGAGATTTAAAAATATGTTTTTAATTAACAAAGATAACTAAACTTTAATTGTATAAAGAATTCCTATAATGTGCTTAGAGACCAGACGTGGGGAACCTTTGACCCTCCAGATGTTGCTGGACTAGAGGTCCCATCATCCCTGGCCATTGGCAATGCTTGCTGGGGCTGATGGGATTTGTAGTTCAGCAACATCTGGAGGGCCAAAGGTTCACCACCCCTGCTGTAGACCATACCTAACAGTTAATTCTGGTTATAATATGAAAACCTTAGATCATTCTAGGTCTCCACTGGTGGTCTGCTTACTATCCTGCGTGGTACAAATAAGGCAGAACAGAGAAAAAGAGATGAATTGGGACCATTGTGTTTTAATGTACAATTGGTCCAGAATTCAGCAGCCAGGCTGTTAAGAGAGGCTGCATACTGGGAACATGTGTCTCCCTTATTGAAACAACTGCCCTGGCCTTCATTTTGTTTCTGGGCTTACTTCAAAGTCCTGGTGATGATCTTTAAAAGGCCCCCAGGGTTTGGAACCAGGATAGCTGCAGGACTGTCTTCCCCATATGAACCAGCTTGTGTATGGAATATATTCAACTGAGACCAGGGACCAGGAAAAGGACTTTATGTAGCTTCCTCATTCTTCAGTACCTTCTGCTGGCTTGTTGAAACTTTCCTTATTGGGAAACTTTTGGGTCATGAATGGTCTTGATTGTTTTTAACTTGTGCAAACGGCCTGATGAATTTTTTAAATAGCTGCTTGTATTTTCCGTCTTTTTTCTGCTGGTGTTGGTGCTTTGTTGTTATAATTGTTTAATTTTGTTTTTGTTAGCCGCCTTGAGGGTGTTGTTTTTTTTTGGAGGTGGGGAGAGGGGCAGGATATAAATTTTTAAAATAGATATACTTTACCCACAAAGATTAGGGATTTTTCCTACTGATACAAAGCACTGTCAAAATGTGTGATCATATCAATAGGGCTTAAGCCTAGTCTACATTCCCAGAAGGGAGAGGTGCTATTAGAACTGTTTCAGTTCAGACTGCAAGTGAGGGTTCACATATCTGAATGTTCTCCTGGGTTAAAAGCCAGAGCTGGCTGCAGGTTTTACATGTTTTCCTCTGTTGAAAACCAGGGCTGGGCAAAGTGTCCTCAAGTGGCATTGTGTTCAGGGGCCTGGGACTCTTATAGAAATAAGAACCTGTACTCAGACTATGCTTATTAGATGAATAAGGTTTTGTTTAGAGTTCATTCCTTGCTCATAGTTACATGCAGATGGGTGTTCTTCCTTCTAGAATTCCCTTTCCCCTGGTCTGTCTACTGTAAGTCCTCAAGTGGCCTAGTTTATGCTTAGCTCAAAGCATTCTGGAATCCTGGTGTGGATCAACGGATCTTCCATTAACAAAACAAGTGGGCCTCCTCCTCAGTCAATGGAAGCTGGCTGAGTGATCTCCCTGACAAGGAAATATTCCAAACAATGCCAGATGACTGAATATAGATACAATTTTAATTTCCCATAATGCCCCCACATGACACTAGGCGAGGGACATTGTGGGACATTAAAAGGGCACCTAGTTCCAGGTTCATATGTGGTTCCCATGATTATTGGCTTGTGGCAATATGGATGTGGGCTTTTTCACTGGTGGCACCAGTGTTGTGGAATGCCCTTCCTATTGAAATATGAGAGGCTCTGTCTGTATTGGCATCCCCTCTGGCTCCTGAAGAGACACCTATTTAGGCAAGCATTCCCCTGTATGCTTGAACTGGTTTGTTTGTACTGTTTTAACTGTCATGTTTTTAACTGGTTTGCTTTATTGTATATTTTAATTACAGATGTTTTAATGTTCTAACTGAATTGTAATTGGGTTTTTAAATTATGTATGTATTTTATAACTGTAAACCACTTAGAAACCATTTTGGCGTTTAAGCATTATATAAATAAATAAATCACTCAATCTATTATGACATTCCAGTGCACCTTACAAAAATATGATAAAATACAAATAAAATATCATATATAGTTTATTATTAATACATTTAAAAGCCTGGGAAAATGAAAATGACTGAGCCTGAAAAATAATAATTTTGCATCAAGCAGGCTACTTTGTAGAGGGAATTCCACAAATGGGGCACCACCACTGAGAAGGCACCTTTTTTAGTCACTGAATTTTATAAATTGTCTTAAAAAACAATCCCATGTATAATGCATTACAGTAGTCAGTTTCAGACATTATATTACCAGAGCATGAATAACTGGCTATGTCAAGAAGAGGCTACAGCTGGTGTGCTAGCCTAAGCTGATGAAAGACACAGGTACTCTTTGCCACAGACGCTAACTGGGCCTCCAGTGAAAAAGCTGGATCCAGTATTGTATTCCCAGACTACAAACATGATCCTTTAGGGAGAGTGCCACATCATCCAGAACAGACTGAACTGTCTCTCCAAACAGACAGAACACCTGCCTACAGAACCTTCCATCTGTCAGGACACATAATGGTACCACTTGCCAGGACTGAATCTTAGTGCTGCCTGGTGCTTGCCAGCCAGCTGTCAGCTGTCAGAACTATTTCATGACCAGTGCAGGATTTAGGAAGAAGCCAAGTAAGCCATGGCTTAGGGCCTCACATTATGAAGGGCAGTAGTGTAGTGGCAAATTCAGAAGTGCAAGGTCCCTTCATGATAGTCACAGCCATGCCTCCCTTTTTTGCCACTGAGTTGAGAATGAGATCCTTGTTAATGCCTGCTCCCACAACGATAGATGTCCCTAACAGCCAATAAGCACAAAAGAGGAGAGTGTTACCTGCTGAGAAGAGTCTTCTCAGTGACTGACTTATCATCTTTCACTCTGACTGGCTCCAATCGGCAGGAAAGGACAAGGAAGCATGTTAGAAGACTCTTCTAAATGACTAGCACACTCCCATTTCATGCTGATTGGCTCGTAGGATGTTGGAGACAAAGGGACCCTGCTGGGACCCTGCTCCCAAAAAAGTAAGGGGACTAAGACCCCCACCCCGAGACCTCAGATAATAACACTCCTGATGAAGGGCCTCCTAATATGTTGGTTATAACTAAGTTTTATTATAATTGAAATTGCTTTGGCTTAAATAGCCTTTTCTATGAAATCCACCACCAAAATTCTGAACCCTGACCTCCACATTCCAATCCACACTGAACCCCATCAACGTTCTTTCCAGGGGTGCTGGACTACTTGCATCATCTACAGGTTGCCCAATCTCAGCTCAGATCCTAAAAAGAGAAAATGAGACATAGACTACCAACACATTCTAAAGTCCCTTTCCACACCAGGCCTCATTTCCACTAATCCCCTCCTCACCACTTTCCTGTTGCTTTTTTCTCTTTATTTTGTATGGTATGGGGCCTCTGAATCTTGACATAGTTTAGGGCCTCAACATGTCTTAATCCAGTCCTGTTCATGATTCTCCCAAGTGGGCTTTGTATCAGATGTTTGTCCTTTAGGTGGTGAGCTTTCTTTTGTCATTTTCTTTGTTTGTTTAGGAGAAGGAACGCAAAAGCTCACATTACGTAGAAACTAAGGAGTATGCATCAGAAATATGTATCAAGGTCGACTGGTTGAAGTGTCTTTGTCACATCTGCCTGCTGCTCTCCAAAGAACACAACATTCTTTTCCTTTGTTTCTCATAACTTATTTTAAATAGGATTCTCCATAAACAAGTAGAGGGCCTAATAGTCTAATGGCAACACTTGGCAGATGTCCATTAATATGAATGAAACTGAGCTTTTCAGCCAGCTGAAAGACTGGCCTTGACACATAGAATCAAAGAAAGAGTTTCAGGTGCAGAAATGGCACAATCAAGCACCAAAGAACATACAAGCTTTGCCTCTCTCTTTTATATAAAGTTCTCATAGTCCATCCAAAATCCTAATTAGCCCAGGCAATTCAAGGATGTCTTCTTCCACAGAATCACTGGCATACTGTGAATCTACTTTGTGGGCCTGTCATTGAGGTACCTTTGATTTGACTGTAGAGTTGGGCAAATCTGATAAACCTAAAGATGACTTGAAAGCATCATGCAATAGCATGGCATGAGAGAATTAGGGATGGGCAAATCTGATCATTGGGTTTGTCTCAGTTTCTCATTTTTTCCAGTCAAGTTCAGTTCTCCACATTTCCACGTAGGTGTGGAGTTCCCTTTTAAGACCTCTTTGAGACAGCTGAGAGAAATGGGCTCCTGCAGCGAAGAAGGGAAGGATATAAATCAAATAATAAATAAATAATAAATAATGGCCAGCTGAAGGGCTGTAGTTCATTAAAAAGAGGTGGGAAGCAAAATGAATTATGTCTAGGCCTCGGTATTCTTGTTATGCTTGTTTAGCTTTGTACTTAGAATAAAGTTTTTTATTATGAACTTCTTGCCTCACCTCTTGGAAACAATGTATTTGGCAATGAAAGATGGTTCTTGTATCACTGAACGCACCGGTATCTTTTCTTCAAAGTCCAGGTGAACCTTCAGTTGCATCCCTTGTTTGGGTTTGGATGTTTGAAAACGATCTGCTTGCAGTTAATGGCATAGAAAACTCTGAAGCAATGAAATGTGCATTGCATATCCATTGTTTGGGAGTTGAAGGACAGTGTATATTTTATACACTCCCTCTTGTTGATGATAAACAACATGCATGGCTTTAAAGAACTATTTTGTTCCAAAAGTGAATGCTGTAGCTAATAGCTACAAATTCTGTCAGCGTGAACAGAAACCGGGGGAGTCTACAGTACAATATATTGCTGCTCTAAGAGATTTAATGAGTTCTTGCAATTTTGGAGATATGGCAGACGAGATGATTAGAAACCAGTTGGTTGAAAAGGTGACTATGCCTCATGTATGAGAACGCTTACTCCTAGAGACTGATCTTACAATGGAGAAAGCTGTGACTATTGCGGCCCAAATGGAGAATGCTTTGGCAAAAGCCAAAATAGTGAGCTCAGATAATGGGGGTATGGTGCTACTTACAATATCAAAATATCAAAATTGCAAGTTGGTGTGTTATTTGAAGAACCAAATTCCTGTATGTGGATATCTGCCTGTAAAAGTGACTTTTGGGCCATGTTGTGCATCTGTAGAGTTTTATAATGTGCATCATGGCACTCCTATCCTTGGCAGGGATGTATTTGCTGCACTGAATCTTAGAATAGTTGAAGGACAAGTTGCTCCTCCTCAGTTAAGTGTAACTGCAGTGCAAACACAAATTCCCGTGCAATTGGAAGACCAAGGTGAAGGCAAACTTGGTTGAGCATATGGATTTATTCATAAAGTTAAAATGAAACAGAATGTGATACCTGTATGCCAAAAGTTATGATGTTTACCATTTGCAGTGAGAGATGCAGCATCAGAAGAGATTAAGAACTTAGTACAAAAGAATATTATTGAGGTGGTTAATTCCTCGGAATGGGTTTTAACTATAGTAGTGGTAAGGAAGAAAAATGGTGGTATCCAGCTTTGTGTGGATTTGAGGGAGCCAAATAAAGCCATTGTGATTGATAGCCACCCTCTTCTATATATAGAAGTCTTTGTAGAACTTTGGGGAGCAAAGATGTTTTCTACTCTTGACTTGCAGAGTGCATATCATCAAGTCATGCTGCATAGAGATAGTGGAGATCTTACAGCATTTATTCCACATGATGGATTATTTCATTTTAAACATGTCCCCTATGGATTGGCATCAGCACTTAGTGCCTTTCAAAAAATGATGTCATCAGTTCTTAGGAATGAGAAAGTTCAGTGTTATTTGGTTGATATTATTGTGTATGGTAATACTCCTGAACAGCATGAGAGTAATTTGCAATCTGTATTAGACTGTATTAGTGTGGCAAGCTTGAAGCTTGATTTGGATAAATGTAAGCTTAGACAAACTGAACTTTCTTTTCTGGGGCATATAATTTCACCACAGGGGTTGAAGCCTGACCCAGATCATGTGTTAGTAATCCTAGAGGAGATATCTGTGGAGATATGCAAACCTTCCGTTCCTTTTTTGGTCTTACTTCATGGTATGTCAAAGTTATTCCAAATTATGCATCTGTTGTGGATCCTCTTCAGGAATTGTTATGAGGAACTTCAAATTTGATTTGGACAGCAGCTGCAGAAGTCAGTTTTGAGAAAGTGAAGGGTTTGATTGTTAATAGTCCTGCTCTTGTATTATTTAATCCTGCATTACCTGTAATTGTAACAACAGATGCTTCTGATATGGACTTGGAGCTGTACCTACCCAACTTCATGGGGATAATCCTGAAAGGACTGTGGCATCTGCATCAAGAACATTTATTGAGGTTGAGAGGAAATAGTCAGCTATTGAAAAAGAACACTTGCTTGTGTTTGGGCTACAGAAAAGTGGAGGACATATTTATGGGGCCATGTATTTAAATTACATACTGATTACAGGCATTTAACATCATTATTAACTACAAATGCAGTGGGACGAGTAGGAAACCATATTGCCACATGGTCAGCAAAATTACTTTCCTTTACATATGAAATGGAGTATAGACCAGGGTCCCAAAATCTGACAGCTGACTGTCTATCTTGGTTGCCTTTACCATAATCTGAAATCCCATTGGAAGGAGATGAAGAAGTAGTTGCATTTACTGCTACTACTTTTACTGCAGTTACACAAGAGCAGTTTTTAGCTGCATGTCTGGCATGCCCAATCCAACAAAAGTTGACAAGCAGATGGCCAAAAAAAAATAAAAATAAATCTTGACCCTGCTTTGCTGCCTTATTTTAGAATACGTGATGAACTCTCTTTGCAAGGGGGTTACTTATTATGGGGAACACACCAGCTACCTGTCCCAGCAGAATTACAATCAACGTTCATACGTCTGGCACATGATACCCATCAAGGGATTGTTAGAACTCAGCAGAGACTCAGAGATTTGTATTGGACTCCCAAACTGAGACAGCTATAAAATCATGCATTACTTGCCAATTACATGATAAGGCAGCAATAACTCATGCATCACCACTACACCCTGTTCCATTCCCAGACTCTGCATGGGAAAAGATTGCAACTGATATTGTAGGACCTTTTGATGCTGCCCAAATTGATTCTCATTATGCTGTTACCTTAATTGATTATTATAGTAAATGGTCTGCAGTAGCTTTTACATATCAAGTCACTTCTGCTACTGTGATTAAGTTCCTTTCCGTTGTTTTTAGTAGGGAAGGGAATCCTAAAGAACTGATTTCTGATAATGGCTCTCAGTTTATTTCACAGGAATTTGAAACCTTTTTAGTAGAGATCATTTGTGTATTACCTTCAACCAATATGGCAGCAAAGGCTTCAGCCCCTTAGGGAAACCTTGGTCACCATCTTGATTGATGGTAAAACTGCGCACGCAGTGCGCGCAGCCGCAAAAGAGCGGAAAGGTAGGTGAAGCGGGAGGATGGGATGAGACGGGACAGCTGGTGGCTCAGAATCAGCCTAGGGGTCCTCCTCAGCTTAATCCGGCCCTGCCTCTGAAAAGTGAAAAGCACCAAAAAGTGGAACATAGCATCACCCTCTCCCACTACCACTCTGCTCGCTCACCCTCATTATGGTGGCAGGCTCCCTGCCATGGATCGCAGGCAGGGAGCTGCTGGCCCGCTTGCTGGCCTGCCTATGCCTGCTCGCTCGACCTCCGCCGGCTCCCTTGCTCTCCCTCCCATCTGCTCGCTTGCTCTCCCTCCCATCTGCTCGCTCACCCTCATTATGGTGGCAGGCACCCTTCCACAGATCGCAGGCAGGGAGCTGTCCATCTGTTCGTTGGCCCACCTGCACCCGCTCGCTGCCTCGCTCGTCCTCCCCCCAGCTCACTTGCTCACTCTCCCTTGTTATGGTGGCAGGCTCCCTGCCACAGATCACAGGCAGGGAGATGCCCTTCCACTTGCTGGCCTGCCCACACCTGCTCGCTCACCCTTCACCAGCTCCCTCACTCTCCCTCCCCCTGTCTGCTCGCTCGCTCGCCCTTGTTATGGTGGAAGGCTCCTTGCCATGGATTGCAGGCAGGGAGCTGCCCACCCGCTCGCTGGCCCATCCATGCCCGCTCACTCACCCTCCACCAGCTCCCTTGCCTGCCCTGTCCCCTGCCTGCTCACTCACTCTCCCTCGTTATGGTGGCAGGCTCTCTGCCACAGATTGCAGGTAGGAAGCTGCCCGCCCACTCACTGGACTACCCATGCCCGCTTGCTCGCCCTCCCCCCCACTCACTCGCCCTCCCCCCGCTCACTTACTCACTCGTTGCATGCACATTGCTTACCATAAAATCTTTGAGTGTTGGCTGCAGCGCTTCCATCTTTGCCGGGTCTCCACGGTGCTGAGGAGCGGTTTGGGGCTGATGCCGGTGTTATGCAGGTGCTTGGCGTCATCTGCCCTTTCAGCCTTTAGGGCTGTGGGGCCGGGTGGCTCTCCATTGTGTGGCGAGACTTCTCCATTGCCCCTGGAGCTGGCACATTTTCATCATCTGACTCCAAGTCATCCAAGTCTCCATCATCTGACTCATCAACAAATCTTATTTGTTTTGATGGTGGAGACTTGGATGAAGCTCTTGCTGTTGATGTTGCTGTTGAAGATTGTTCAAGGCTAGCTGTTGCTGTTGAAGCTTGCAATAGTACTTTCTTAAAGTAGGAAAGCAATGAACTTTGCCTCATGACTTTCCGTCTCCTTTCCCTTAGAATTTCTTTATAGCATGCATTATCATTTAGAAGGCTTGCATTCACTTTAGAACTTCTTTCGAAATTTGGATCAATCCTCTCAAAAGCTGCCATCCCCGTTTCTATACAGTTGATAGCTTCTTCCAATTCCTTGGTTATCATTTCTCTAGGAACAGCAGGACTATCATCCTCTTCACGAAACATCCTTCTTTGCTCTTTAATAAGAAGACCTTCGTCTGTTAGGGTCTTGTCATGAGATACAAGCAATTCTGCCACATCCTCAGGCTCAACTTCCAATTTTAATTCCCTTGCCATTTCCACAACATTTGTAGCGACTTCCTCCACTGGATTCTCAAAGCTTTCACAATCGTCCATAAATGTGGGAATTAGCTTCTTCCAAACACCTTTCAATGTTGTTTCTTTAACTTCCTCCCGTGCATCTCTAATAGTTTTTATACCATCCAAAATCGTGAAGCCTTTCCAAAATGCTTTTAATTTATTTTCTCTTTGACCCGCTACTGTACCGCTGTCTAAGGCGTTTATAGCCTTAGCAAAAGTTCTTCTTAGATAATAGGATTTAAATGCTGCAATTACACCGATCCATAGCAGAGCTTGGCAAAGTTACTTTTTTGAACTACAACTCCCATCAGCCCAATCCAGTGGTCATGCTGGCTGGGGCTGATGGGAGTTGTAGTTTGAAAAAATAACTTTGCCAAGCTCTGGTCCATAGGCTGCAGCAATGAAGTTGTATTTGCAGGTAGAAAAACAACATTTATCTCCTTGTACAAACCAATTAGAGCTCTAGGATGGCCAGGGGCATTTTCTGCAAGAAGTAAAATCTTAAAAGGAACGATCTTTTCCTAGCAGTAAGCCTCAACTGTAAGCTTAAAATAGTCCACGAACCAATTTGAGAAAAGATTGCCAGTCATCCAAGCTTTTGAATTGGATTTATAATAAACAGGGAGGCTAGCTTTTGCATAGTTCTTTAGGGCCCTAGGATTTTCTGAGTGATAAATCATCATAGATAAATCATCATAGATAAATCATTTAACTTGCAGTCACCAGCTGCATTAGCCCCTAACAAGAGAGTTAGCATGTCTTTTGCAGCTTTGAAGCCAGGCATTGACTTCTCCTCTTTAGCAATAAAAGTCCTAGACGGCATCTTCTTCCAATATAGGTCCATTTCGTCCATGTTGAAAATCTGCGGCTTAGTATATCCACCATCTTCGATGATCTTAGAAAGCTCACATGGATAACTTTCTGCAGCTACTGCATCAGCACTAGCTGCTTCACCCTGCACTTTGATGTTATGGAGATGGCTTCTTTCCTTAAACCTATTAAACCAGCCTCTGCTAGCTTCGAATTTATCCTCAGCAGCTTCCTTGCCTCTCTCAGCCTTCATAGCATTGAAGAGACTTAGGGCCTTGCCCTGGATGATGGCTCGGCTTAAAGGCACATTGTGATTGGTTTGATCTTCAAAGCACACCAGTAAACTTTTTCCATGTCAGTAATAAGGCTATCACCTTTTCTTATAACTTTAGTGTTCACTGGTGTAGCACTTTTAATTTCCTTCAACACTTTCTCCTTAGTGTTCACAATTGTACTAACTGTTTGGCAAGCCAAACCTAGCTTATGGCCTGTCTCAGCCATAGACATGCCTTGCTCACTTAGCTGAATCATTTCTAACTTGGCACTTAAAGTAAGAGGCTTACGGCTCCTTTTTTTATCACTAGTACTACACTGAGATGCCATTGTAATTAACACAAAAATATTATATATATATATATATATATATATATATATATATATATATATATATATATATATATATATATATATATATATATATTATACAGTATTACTGTATATAATATATAATATATATTATGATAGTTATATATTATAAATAAATTTATGTATTATAAATTATTATATATTTATATATATATTTATATACAGTATATATAAATATTGAATAGTATAGTATAATATAATATAATATAATATAATAACCTTGACCTTTGAAAGTTTGGAAAATTGCCAGAATACAGAGAGTCGCAGAGCGCACAAATACTGAATCAGACTGAATCACCAACAATAAAATGGCGCCCGATGCCCTTCTCAGACTCAGCTGCTGAGCGCGTCGTCTGAGCTTGGAAACATTACTTTTTTGAACTACAACTCCCATCAGCCCAACTGAGTCTGAGAAGGGTGTCGGGCATCATGCTGCAAAAACACAGAAAAAGCGGAACAAGCGCCGAACATAGCGAACATGGATATAATTGAAAACTGCTGCGTTAGCGAAGCGCCGAGAAGCGGAGCATCGAGAAGCAGAGTGCCGAGACGCAGGGCCCTACTGTACTGCTCTGTGAAGGCCAGTGGTGTTTAGTGTAGTCACAAATCCTATGTGGTTGCAGAAGCAAAGCAGCAAGCAAAGCAATAGTTCTAGAAATAGCTTGTGGCAACTCTACCCTTGTGTCCCACTCCTGTACCCATACAGAGGAGAGACAAACGTGCTGTGATGCTTAGAGGAGGTAGTCACTTCTGAACACCTCAATTCATCATAGTTATTAACTATTAGCATTAAATATGATGATGATTTATTATTTATCACATACGCAACACCTAAAATTTTCCAAGTGATATACAGTAATGAGATTAAGAGATAAGACAGCCCCTACCCACAGGCCTGCATAGTCTAATAGGCATGGTACAAAAGGAAAAAGGAATAGGGAGAGAAGAGGAAAGCAAGCGAATTCAGGCACTAATTTATAAAGTTACATCATCTCAGCAAAACTAATGAAGAGTCTTGTGGCACCTTAGAGATTAACTAATAATATATTTTTTAGATTAGGGACCACTTGTGCCGTAAGAAATATGTTAGTCTATAGCAGCCTTTCCCAACCAGTGTGCCTCCAGATGTTGTTGGACCACAATTCCCATCTTTTCTGACCATTGGCAAAGCTGGCTGAGGCTGATGGGAGTTGTGGTCCAACAACATCTGGAGGCACACTGGTTGGGAAAGGCTGGTCTATAGTCTATAGAGCCAGAAGACTCTTTGTTAATTTTGCTACAACAGGCTAACATGATCACTCATCTAGAAATCATCTGAGTAATGTCACCTTATCTGGACAGGTGGGCCTCCCTGCCTTTCAGTACTCACTCACTCACTCACTCACTCACTCACTCACTCACTCACTCACTCACTCACTCTTCAATTCTGCACTATCACTTGATTTCTCACCACTCAGGTATTCAACTCTTGTTGCCTGGCTGCTGACCAAATGTGTAAGTTGATGCCACTGAAAATAGTATTGGGTTAGAAGTGAAGTGAGGCGATATGAAAGTCTTGTCTGTGGTGGTAGATGCCCTGGCTTATTCACACATAAAAAATGCCACGTAATCTTTCACCAAAAATGTCCTTCTGTGAACCAGCCTTTGGTCAGAAACCCCATGGTGTGAAACCCTTGGGCCACAAGCAGCCATGTTTTGCTGTCAGTGTATTGATATTCTCAAGTGACAGGAGCTCTGATATCTCAACAGATGGCATCCAATCTACCACTTTGTTGCCTGGATATCTGTGCTCTTGCATCCTTGGGGAATGAAACCTCAGTGTATTTCTGCCCTGCAATTTTCACTCCAGCTACGCTAGAACTCTTTATTTTCAATAGCAAAACTCTAGAGTAAAATGTTTTGAACTTATTGGGTCTGTGGCCGCATAATAATAAACTGAACTTATGATGTTCTGACTATTGCTGATGTAAATTTTTTTTCAGGGGCTGGCTGTGAACCTAATGCATGCATTTTTTTTAATCCTCAGCACACATTTGTCTGCCTAGTTTCACTTTATTTCTGTGGTGCAGAATACAAGGGGTTAAACAATCCCCATGTTTTTGCTGCCTGCCTGGGACTGTAACAATGGGGGCAGAGAGGGCAGTCACACACAATACAGGGTATGATACATCACTGGTGAGCTTCATTGGCCAATTGGGTCATATCAGTTATGGCAGGTTTGGCTTGGGACCTGCTGGATACATTTGCTCTTTGCATCCATATTCTCAATAACTACAAAGATTGAATGGAGGGACTGTAATTCAGTGGTAGAGCCCAAAACTTTGCATGCAGAAGGTCATTGATTTAATCCCTGACATCTCTGTAGCTAGAGCTCCGCCACCGTCTATATCTTTTAACATTATTAACATCTTTTAACATCATTTTTTAACATCATTCCTGGGACCGGGAGCGCCTCCCTCTCTTTTCTTGCAACTGGATGATATTTGCACAAGAGATATTGGCAGCAAGAACGCCAATAACAAGAATGACGCAGACAGGAACGAGTATGCACCTACCATCGGTTGCCGAGCCAGGTGCTGTGAGGTCAGGTGAGAGACGTTTCCTCTGGGTGCTGTGAGGTCGGGTGAGAGACGTTCCTCCTTGGCCTGTGCTTTTCTTTTTGTTGCTGCTTCGCCCTGTTGTTGCGACTTGTGCCTTCTGCTGTAGCTGCTGTGTTGCTGCTTGGGGGTGCCGTTCCGGCCTTCCATCTCCGCCACCGCCGCCTGCTTGCGTGCAGGCTGGCCGCTGCTCGGGACTCTGCCCTGCTGCTGCTGTTGTTGCCGTCCTACGGCTTGGGCCGCTGTTGCTGCTCTTGCTGTGGGCCCGGGCGCCGCCCGCCGCCGCTGCTGCTCCAGTCCTGTGTCCGGGATCGCTGTCGTCATTGCGGCTGCCACGGGTCCGGGCGTTGCCCTGCCGCCGCTGCTGCTGTGGTTTTGCGCCCTGGGACGTCGTCGTCGTCGTTGCGCCCCAGGCCGCTGCTACCGTGTGCGGCTGCCGCAGACCTGGGTGCCGCCCGCCGCTGTTATTACTGCGGCCCTTCACTTGAGCCGCCGTCGCCGCCATTGCGGCTGTCGCAGCCCCGGGTGCCGCTTCATTGTTGTTCCATCTTGACGGCTTCGAGTTGTTTTGATGGACGTCGCCGCTGCCGCTGACCGCTGTTACTTCTGCCCGGACTTTACGGCTTTCGTGGTCGCTGCCATTGCCGTTGTTTGGTTGGTTGTGGGGCGCTGCCATGCCATCGTCCTTGGGCCCCTGCCGCTACGGCTACCGCTCATGATGACAGTTGACTATTGAGGCGCTGCTGTTACTCTTATATTGTTTGGATCCATGAGTGCTTGTATGAGTGAGTGTGTGAGTGTGTATAGATTTTGTGTTTTGTTATTTATTTTATTTATTATGTGCCTGGGCGGGAGGATAGTGTATTGGGAGGGAGGACCAGTGGGGGCCCCAGTCAGCATAGTGACGGGTAATGGGAGGTATGGCGCTGTGAGGAGGACATGCCAGCCTAGGGGAACTCGACCCAGACAATTGGTGGCTGTGCCGTGTTCCGGTCCTCTCCACACCCATAGGATTGCTGGTAGTTCAATCAGCCAACTCTCGGATCTCCAGTTGCTGCTTCTTAATGCCAGATCGGTAAATAATAAAACCTCCCTCATCCAGGATTTGATTGTGGATGAGGTGGCCGATCTGGCATTTATTACTGAAACCTGGGTGAGGGATCTGGGAGGTATTAATCTTACCCAGTTGTGCCCACCTGGGTACTCGGTTCAGCATCTCGGTAGATCCGAGGGTCGGGGAGGGGGAATCGCTGTGGTCTATAGAAGTTCCATCCCTCTTGTTAGGCACCCTATCCATGTGGCTAATGGTCTGGAGTGTCTTCATCTTGTGTTGGGTCAGCGAGACAGACTGGGAATACTGTTGGTGTACGTACCATCCACCCTGCTGCCCAACAGCTTCCCTAACTGAGCTGACAGAGGTGGTCTCGGATTTACTGTTGCGATCCCCCAAACTCTTGGTATTGGGGGATCTCAACATTCATGCCGAGACCGCTTTGTCTGGAGCAGCTCAGGACTTCATGACCGCCATGACAGCAATGGGGCTGTCTCAATTTGTTACTGGCCCTACGCATATATCAGGGCACACTCTAGACTTGATTTTTGCCACTGGATTAGGGGAAGGTGATCTGGGAGTAAGGAATTTTACATCTATTCCTTTGTCATGGACAGATCACCGCCTATTGAGGTTTAGACTCACAATGTGTTCTCCCCTCTGCAAGGGTGGAGGACCAATTAAGATGGTCCGTCCCCGGAGACTGATGGATCCTGAGGGTTTTCAAAAGGCTCTAGGGAGTTTTCCGGCTGATAAAAATGACGCTTCTGTCGAAACCCTGGTCACTCTGTGGAATACGGAAATGACCCGGGCAGCTGACGCGATCGCCCCGGTGCGCCCTCTCCGCTGCAGAGCTCAATTGGCTCCTTGGTATACCTCGGAGCTAAGAGTGATGAAGCAAGATAGGAGACGTCTTGAGTGCAAATGGAGACGAACTCCCGACGCCTGTAATCATGCACTTGTGAAGGCCTCTACCAAACTCTATGTGAAGGCAGTGAGAGCAGCAAAGAAGCAGTACTTTGCTGCCTCCATTCAGTCATCTTCTAACCGCCCAGCGGAACTTTATAAAGTTGTCCGGGGACTTTTACATTCTGGTCCTCAGGACGCAATGATACCATCAATAGCCCGCTGTAACGAGTTTGCGAGACACTTCCAAGACAAGATCATGAACATCTGCCGGGACCTTGACTCCAATATTGTTGCAGTTGAATCTAATGAGGTGTCCGGAGCACAGTCCTGTCCTGTTTTATTGGATGAATTTCAGTTGGTACAGCTCGAGGATGTGGACAAAGTGCTTGGACAGGTGCGGGCGACCATGTCCGCTCTGGATCCTTGCCCCTCGTGGCTAATAAAAGCTAGCAGAAATCGAACAACCGGCTGGGCCAAGGAGGTGATTAATGCCTCTTTACGAGAGGGAGTGGTCCCACTCTGCCTAAAGCAGGCAGTGGTGAGACCGCTCCTAAAAAAACCCTCCTTGGACCCCGACAATCTTGACAACTATAGACCAGTAGCAAATGTTCCTTTTCTGGGCAAGGTCCTAGAGCGTGTGGTCGCTCGCCAGCTCCAGGCTCTTTTGGATGAAACTGATTATCTGGATCCATTTCAATCGGGCTTTCGGCCGGGGTTTGGTACAGAAACGGCCTTGGTCGCCCTGTATGATGACCTCTGTCGGGAGAAGGACAGAGGGAGTGTAACTCTGTTGGTTCTCCTGGATCTCTCAGCGGCTTTTGATACCATCGACCATGGTATCCTTCTGGGGTGACTTGCGGATTTAGGAGTTGGAGGCACTGCTTGGCAGTGGCTGTGCTCCTACCTCAAGAACCGTCTCCAGAAGGTGGTGCTTGGGGAGCATTACTCGAGGCCCTGGGTACTCCAATATGGGGTCCCGCAGGGCTCGGTTCTGTCCCCCATGCTCTTTAATATCTATATGAAGCCGCTGGGTGAGGTCATTAGGAGTTTTGGAGTGCATTTTCAGCAATATGCTGATGATACGCAGCTCTACTTCTCCTTTTCATCTTCTACAGGTGAGGCTGTTGATGTACTAGACTGCTGCCTGGCCGCGATAATGGTCTGGATGAGAGCTAATAAACTGAGACTCAATCCTGACAACACTGAGATGCTGTTAGTGGGGGGCCCCTCTGCCCAGATGGTTGATGTCCGACCTACCCTAGATGGGGTTACACTCCCCCTAAAGGGGCAGGTCCATAGTTTGGGGATCTTATTAGATCTGTTCCTGTCTCTGGAGGCTCAGGTAGCTTCGGTGGCACGGAATGCGTTCTACCAGCTTCGGCTGGTAGCCCAACTACGACCTATCTGGACAGGGAGAACCTTGCCACAGTTATCCATGCTCTGGTAACCTCTAGATTGGATTACTGTAATGCACTCTACGTAGGGTTACCTTTGAAGACGGTTCAGAAACTTCAGCTGGTGCAGAATGCTGTGGCCAGAGTTCTCACTCGGACTAAAAGATCTGATCATATAACACCTGTCCTGGCCCAACTGCACTGGCTACCAATACGTTTCCGGGCCAGATTCAAAGTGTTGGTTCTTACCTATAAAGCCCTTAACGGCACCGGACCGCAATACCTGATGGAACGCCTCTCCCACTATGAACCTATCCATTCGCTGCACTTGACGTCGAAGGCCCTTCTCCGGGTTCCAACTCACAAGGAGGCCCGGAGAGCAATAACGAGATCTAGGGCCTTCTCGGTGGTGGCCCCCAAATTATGGAATGCCCTCCCTGACGAGATACGCCTGGCGCCTTCTTTGATATCTTTTCGGCACCAGGTAAAGACCTACCTCTTTGCCCAGGCATTTTAGTCTTAGTTTTTAATTTTAATGTTATAGTTAATTAATTGTAACTTCTATTAATTTTGTCTTAATCTGTTTTTAATGTGTTTTTATACTTATATGTTGTAATCCACATTCGCTGGTTTTAAATGTGGTTTTATTCTGTTGTACACCGCCCTGAGAGCCTGTTGCTAAAGGGCAGTTTAAAAGTGCAATAAATAAAATAAATAAAATAAATAAATCTCTAGGGAAAAGGAACTCAGGCAGCAGTTGATGTGACAGACTCCTGTGACCCCAGAAAGCCTTGGTCAGTCAGAGTAGACAATACTGGGCTGTGTGGATAAATACTATGACCTGATATAATGCAGCTACCCATATATGATTAAAAAGAAGAGAACTCTTCCCTTTGTGGAAACCTGACTTTCTTAAGAATAAAACCGTTGTTGCTGCCTCATCTCAAGAAGAATATTGAAGAGCTGGAAAAGATTTGGAAAAGGGCAACCAAAATGATCAAAGGGCTAAAGCAATTCCCTTGAGAGGAAAGGTTGCAACATATGGGACTTTTTAGTTAGGAGAAAAGGCCAGTAAGAGGCACATGATAGAGGTGTATAAAATGACACATGATGTGGAGAAAGTGGATAGAGAAATATTTTCCTCCTTCTGTCATTACACTAGAACTTGGAGACATCCAATGACGCTGAATGTTGGAAGATTCAGGACAGACAAAAGAAAGGACTTCTTCACTCAATGCATATGGATTTCACACTCGCAAGATATCTTGATGGCCACCAACTTGGATGGTTTTAAAAGAGGATTAGACAGATTCATGGAGGAGAAGGCTATCAAGGACTAGTACCATCCATGATGGCTATGTTTTACCTCCACTGCTGGAGGGAATATGCCTATGAAAACAATTTTCTGGGAATTTCCCCACCTGAAATTCCCAAAGTGCTGTTGTGCTCAAGGTCTGCATGCATGCTTCGCATGGCCATGTGGTTGAGAAGAGAGTGCTGTGCTGGAGTAAACAAGTCTTTGGCCTGATCCAGCAGGGGCCTGATGTTCTTAAAGCGGAGGCCCTAAGATCAGAGTTCTGTCTCAGCTAGGTTCCTTTTGTTAGTATACTTAGCTATAACAGGTGACATTCTCTAGTATTGTTCCCCTTTTGATCCATTCAGCGGCTTTGTTTTTTTTGCCTGTGTTTCCCTGTCGTAAACAATCTCTGCAAGGGGTCTTTTTCTTTGTTTCACTGTCACTGCAGGCTGTGAACACTCTCCCGTTTGCTTCTGTATCTCCCTGGTTGCTCCGCCTGCCTTGAGTCTTACATGACACCCGCCTGTTGCAGAGGTGTCTAGTTGCCTTGTGTAGTGGATATTTTGGCTGGGCGAAGGCAATCCCCTTTCCCTTTTCAAGGAGCAAATGTTTATGACACCTCCTATTCTCTTTGCAAGGTGCATTTGTTTGGCATTGACATTTGCGTTTTCTCTTCCCCGGCAGGTTTTTCACATCATGTTTTGACAGCTTTTACAGAAATGGCACTCCATACATTACCAGGCTGACACGTCACACAACACGTTTCATAACAATTGCTTTGATCTCAACATTTTACCTTGTTTAGTAACAGCAGTCTGGATTGTGTGTGTGCCTTGATGTAAATTAATTCCATGGGATCCGAAACACCCACCCACAGGGGAGGTTGCCTATCATATCTCTGTGTAGGAGTCACTACTCTGGCCTTGTCTCTTCCTAATCAGCCTCTGCTGAGAGCAAGTAGTTCTGTTGCATCTCTGTATCACATCTGCCTGGCTTATTGAGTAACTTCCAATATGGATTAGGAGGGGGGAGAATTTTGATTCCGTTTGCATTTCAAGCTGCATTTATCAAATTTGCAGTTTCTGAAACATTATGAGAGCCGAAACAACCATCCTTAGAAATTTACACTTTCTGAATTTTGCAGTGCAGTTTGCCAACCAAGCAATATTTCCCAAAAAGCATATGTGAGGGAAAAGTGTGCATAAAAATGAATAAATGAGTGAAAATAACATACAAAAATGCATTATATGACAAGAAATTGCTTGCAAAAATGTGCACATGAGTCAAAACTTTCTACAAAAATGTGTTTATTAGGAGAAATTCACACTAAACTGCTATGGAATTTTCATGAGTTTTTTTTTTAAAGAATTGCAAATTGTTGCAGAAATGTGGAGAACAGAATTTAAGATTAGAGAAATGAGCAACTGAGAGAACTGAAATTGACAGATCCTTCCATCCCTAGTATGTGTTTGCAGTAGCGGCCACCAAGCTGGCACAGGCAGGGCAGCATTGCTTTCTTGGCTTCCCATTGATGCCGGTTATCAAGCAGAGAAGATGCAAGGCAGTGGGGAACTCGGCATGGTGTGGGTGCAGCTGCAGGAATATTGGCTTAGGTCGTCCTCTGCACCTGCACTGTGCTGAGCTCCCCACCGCCCTGCCCCTCTCCCTCTTGGTAACCAGCAGCAATACACAGTGTTGGGAAACCAGGTAAAGAATGCCTCCCTGCCCGTGCTGCCCTTTCAGCTGCTACTGTGTCTCTATATGAGTCACTGCTCTGAGCTTCCTTCCTTCCAATCATTGTAGCTTAGTGATAGAGAATGTGCTCTGCATGCAGAAGGTCCCAGGTTCAATCCCAGGCATCTCCAGGAAGGGCTGCAGAAAAAACATCTGTATTTGGAAGTCTCTGCTAATCAATGTAAATAATACTGAGCTAGGTGGACCTGCCATCTAAGGCAGCTTCCTATGTTTCTATGCAAAAGGCTTTCCTCCTTTCGGAGATCAGTTGCATTTATTATTTATATCTCTTTTCTACAGAAGTATCCAAAGCAGCTTATAAGTGAATAAAATGAAATATAAAATAAAAACTGAGATGAAATGTAATAAATGTTAAAAGAATACTCTTCTTCTCTAGTGCAGACAATGGTATTGGTTGCTTATAAAGAATGAAATAGTAATACATAATAAGATATGTTCTATAGAAGTAACAGGTTAATAATGTATAGTTATATAAATATTTTTGTATGTAGGTTTTTGAACAGAAAAACAAAATAAATGTTAAAAATTAATATAAGATAAAAACCATGTTAAAATGAGATGGCCCATTGCATCTCTCCATGATGATTTATTTATTTAAAACATTTACAGGCCACTTTAAAAAAAGTGCTCAAAAGAGCTGTCATAAAAGAAAATTAAAACTAAAGCAACAAATAAAAGTTGCATACCAGTTGCCAAAAAAAAAAGTCAGCATGTTCATCAGAGAAATCAACCAAAAATTTGCTCCGAATACTATAACAGAAAGTGCTAAATCTGTGACCTGGGAAAATATATTCTTCAGAGTAAGCAAATTTGCATGATTTCTCTTGCTATGTACAATTTATATCCTTTCCACTTCTGCATATAGAGATGGAAGGCTTTGGAACTTTGCCATGGAGATCTTAATCGGCAATTCCTTTGGCTTTTTACACTGGGCATTTGCAACCACAGGGGTTAGAAATACACTTTTGAAAAAAGAATTAAATTGTGAGATTCTTAGGAAGTAGAATTTTGCTACCTCTACTGCATTCTGTAGGTTTGCTGGGCTTCTGTGTGGCTGCATAGGCTCTGACATGTAGGGCCATGTGAACTGACTGTGATCATAACTTGGCCCTTAAACATTTCTACTGAAATGAAA
Source organism: Rhineura floridana (assembly GCF_030035675.1). Lineage (NCBI taxonomy): Eukaryota > Metazoa > Chordata > Lepidosauria > Squamata > Rhineuridae > Rhineura > Rhineura floridana. The sequence continues at coordinate 139,373,905 of NC_084480.1, forward strand.
TGGATGGCCTTCAAGTCGATCCCGACTTATGGCGACCCTATGAATAGGGTTTTCATGGTAAGCGGTATTCAGAGGGGGTTTACCACTGCCTCCCTCTGAGACTGAGAAGCAGTGACTGGCCCAAGGTCACCCAGTGAGCTTCATGGCTGTGTGGGGATTCAAACCCTGGCCTCCCAGGTCATAGTCCAACTCCTTAACCACTACACCACACTGCCTCTCACATTTCTACTAACCAAGGGAGAAAAAAATCAAAATTAATTTCATCCCTTTCTGCCAAAAGTTTTATTTACAATGATTTGAACCTTGAGAGGAACATGGATGTTTGAATATCTGTAGAAACAAATGTATCATTTTCTTAGCCTTTGTTTTCACATCCTCTGTTCACACACTGTCAACAAAAAAGTTGATTAAAATGTGCAGATGAATAGTTGACTTATGACCTTAACCTTCTGGGTGAATCGTATATGTGAAAAAGGATGGCAAAGGATGATTTATATTTCCTAGTGTGTGCTTGCACAGCACGAAAGAGAGAGAGAAAACATTTATAAAAGAAGAAAAATAATAACTCCACAAATAGATTTAATTGCCATGATGTCTCTAAAGAAAATGAGAATTATAATCTTAATTATGATTCCTGTCAGGTTAGACTGAAGTCCCAGCACACCCTCAAGAGCTGAGGCTCTTTGCCAGTGCTGCTTGTATAATGTATTATGATGACAATAGCCAACTATTAAAAATTAAATGGGAAAAGAGATGTCTGATCAGTTGGGCTTTAGAAGGTCATGAGGCTGAGTAACTCTATAAGTAATGTTCTACTGCAATAAACAACCAAATCTGTTAACAAACGGATACATATTGCTGAGCTGGTCATGGCGTAGGTTGGTTTTAATTAGGTGTCTTTCCCTATAAGGCGCAATAAAAGTGCTATAAGCTGCCACACATGGATTTTCTGTGAGTGATTTTTGAATGACTGAAGGGATAACATCGCTTATGGTGGAGTTCAGGAACAAATAACCCTTGGAAGAGAACGGACATCCGAGAATAGCCATTCCATCAGGCTGCAACAGAGGGAGAGATGGGACTACACGGCCTCTCCATCAGCTCAGAATAGAGGAATCCCTAATAAACTTCCAATGTAAGCCAAGGTTTCCTACATCCCAATTTGAAAACAACTAGTATAAGGAAGTAGGAAATCGCAGTGAGAAAAATAGTGCATCTGTAGTAACAGGTAACCAGCCACAAAAGACTAGGAAATTGTCACTTCATGGTTAAATTTAGTTAATTTTTAAATCCAGATCTCACCTTTCTATATAAAACACATTCAAGGCAGGCTGGAGTATAAGAGAGAAGTCCTAAGTGTTGCTGAGGGAGAGTGGTGTGGCGTCACATCCCAAGCCCTGTTGGCTCACACCAGCCATGGTGGAAGGTGGGACGGAACAATTCTGTCTTCCATTGTATTATGCCAAATCCAGCTGGCATAGCTGGTGGGCCTGAGGATAGGCCTTTGGAGGATCTGTAGGGCTTTTGATTCTACAGATCCAACACCACTTGCACTCTACCCTTGAAATGCCCCATTTGGAATGTTTCCACTTGCTATCATCAATAGGTGAATGAGCAGCAGTAGCTTTCCATTGGCAACTGGTTGGTCACTGTGAAAACAGGGTGCTGGACTAGATGGGCCACTGTCCTGATCCAGCAGGGCTGTTATGTTATCTGCATCCACTTGGATGTAGCTGGGACCTCCTAGTGGAGACTTCCCACCTGCATGCCACCCTAACCGCTGCCTTCCTAGCCATCAACACCGGTGTGTGTGTGTAGCGTTGCACTCTACTTAATAAAACCAACATCAAAGACATTACAGCAGAATAAATATATATATTACATAGAAACAATTTGCCAGCAAGTTCCCTATCCTTTCCCCCTGTTCTTGCATTTCCAGTATTTGGAAGGACAGAACCAATGGGTGCTTATTGTGGGATGGCCGGTCCTCATGCATGCAAATTTGCTGCAACATTAACAACATTGCTGGCATCGAAATGCCAGTCCCATTTTTTCTCCAATTTAATCTAGATTTACCCTTTCTAGAAAAAAACCAGTAGGTTAAAAAAAACAACTTGGTGTCAATGACTTGTTTGTGATATCTGAATTACCCATTAAAACATATTAAGCCCCCACCTGGAACCGCCCCAGAATTCACTGCAAACATGGTGTGACTTGAGAATGACCAGTGATGATGTGCAAGGAGATGTTCAGATGGGATTCCTGGCATGTACATAAAATCATAACATGAAGCTATGATATAAACTAACATGAAGGTCTCTAGCTGAGGAGATGCTCTGCATGTGGAAAGTTCAGTTGCCAGCATTTCCAGGTAAGGGCTGTGAGAGACCCCTGACAGAAAACTGGGAGAACCACCGTCAGTCAGTGTTGATAAAGCCAGTGGTCCAATTCAGTATAAAGCATCTTCCTATGTTCCTAAATTGCTGATGGGGGGGGGATCCCCAGATGTAATGTGTACAGAAACTCTAAGAGATATACATTTCCAGGAGCACTTGTTTATTTGAGCGCCACAACAAATTTTGTGGCGAAATTTTGTGACACTAAAAGAGAACTGGGAGAGGAAAAAGAAGCAACAGCCTTTGGGAGAGCAGGACACAAGGAAAGGAGGAGAGGTAGAAAAAGATGGTTTATTTTTCTCTGTTTGGAACTTGTGAAACAAAGTCTGTATTGGAGCCTCCAGTGATCCTGGACCCAATGGTGTTAATAGGCAGCAATTTCACCTCTAGACTTCCCTCTCCAGGTTAGATTACAGACAGTGTTGTTTTAATTCTCTGACTGAAAATTGCTCCATCAGCTACATTAAAACAAACAAACAAACAAACAACAGAACAAGAAGAGAGGTGCAGTCATCTCGCACTGCCTGGCATGTAGCTCTAGAGGCACTCTCGGACTAGCGTAGAAAACAGTGCTGACGTATTGGCCTGGAGTGACTGTTACAGAGAGTGAGTGGGAATGTGGAAAATCTCTCACAGGCAGCAATGTTCCTTTCTCTCTCTCTTTCTCCTCCTCCCTTTTCCATACACACATTCCCGTCTGCTTCTTCCCACTGTCTGACACTAGAAAAGGTGCAGAGCACTTGTGAGGGGAAGGAGAGAGAGAGAGAGAGAGAAGGAAAAAACAACCCATCACCAGATCTGAGTTACAGGCACTTATTATCAACAATAAACCTGAGAACAGTGATATGTGATTTGGACAAATGTGCTTTTCTTTTGCAGTGGCAAACTGTCTGGCTGGCTTATTATCATTCCTATTAGCCAGCGACGCTCTCCATCGTTCAGAGCTGTACAAGGAAGACTTCCTTCACATTGTCTGGCGTCTGCTTAGACTCCTGACTGTGGCTTGACAATGCTCACAGAGAGGTGGCTAGGCTCCGTCTATTCAGGCTTGTTCCTCTGGGCATCCTTGTTCCTGACTTTTTTTAAAGGTAAGTTCTGCATTTTCCTGTTGATATGTTGGTGATGATGTTTGTCTTTTTCTTAACGTGAGCTGTTTTGATTTCCCTGGAGATGTGGATCTGGAAACTTTTTCAGGGGCTGCCATTTCTCCCCACTGAAATCAAGGGGTTGCATGCCATGGGTTGAAATGGGACTTAGCTAAAGCAGAGGACTTTTTTTTAGAAACAACAACAAACACCTGTAAACTGATGCTGTACTTTTTTACCCTGAAAGGGGTGTGTATGCTAGAGTCCCCCCTCCTGCTCTAACAGCTTTCTCTGCAAAGAAAAACATCATTAAGAGGAATGAAAGGCTATGATTGCTACAAATATGCAGTGTTGGATTCCTAACAGAAAATGACATATCCGTAATATTCTCAGATAGGGCAAGATAAGATAGGTGAAGGGCAAGATAAGATAGGTGAACTTTAAAAAGGACTTGTGGATCATTTTATGGGATTGAAATGTACGGATGAGGCAGATCAACTATTTTCAATCTTTTTTTTCAAACTAGTTTCAATCTTTTTCTTGCTATCTTTTCATTTCTATAATACAAGATTCCTAACAGTATATAAAAAAAAGTATTTCCTAGAGTGGGAGAAACCTGACTCAGTGTGTAGTTGGTACAGTACCTGGATTTAATCTTATATATTCCTTTCATGCTAGGTGGTTTAAATAAATAGGTTTTTGCTTAGCTCAAATAATCAATGGATCAGGCTGGATATGAATCTATTATATAAGGTATATAGAGAGCCAGTGTGATGTAGTGGTTAAGATGCTGGACTGCGACCTGGGAGACCAGGGTTCGAATCCCCACACAGCTATGAAGCTCACTGGGTGACCTTGGGCCAGTCACTGCTTCTTAGCCTCAGAGGAAGGCAATGGTAAACCACCTCTGAATACCACTTACCATGAAAACCCTATTCATAGGGTTGCCATAAGTCAGGATCTACTTGAAGGCAGTCCATTTCCATATAAGGTATATATTAGTGTAATCCAATGGCTACATCAGTTATGAAATTGTACAGGAGTGGTGTTCAGTAACATATGTGGGAAATATGAAATTCAGACTAAGGGCTAAATTGGATACTATTAAGTGCACTAAAAGAGGTTATTTTAGAAGTTTCTAAGAATCAAAGCAACACAGGGGATTTGTAAAGCCCTGTGGACTCAAGCAACTTTGTCTGACTTGGACCTGAGAAACCTGGTCTAATATACAACAGCCACCATTCCATTTAGAGGCCTTACACTGTAGCCCTAGATACACTTACATGGGAGCAAGTCTCATTGAATTCAATGGCAATGGGACATACTTCACATGCACAAGACTATATTGTTAGGTGAGTCTGTCTCCCTGCATCTCTTCCTGTCTCAGTTCTCCATCTGTAAAATGGGAACATAGCAGCCTATCTTATAGAGTTGCTGTGGAAAGAAATACAATAAAACTTGAAAAGTACATTGTCAGCTCATGGAAAGGGCAATGTACATTGTTAACTGGAATTTAATACACTTCTTTGCATCCCCCCCACAAAAATTTGGTTGACTATTATTCTTATTGTAAATATGAAACTGTAACATTTCACACACACATATATATTCAAAAGTGAATGGTGGGGAAAGAAGAGCCCTTGATGGACTGCTCCAAGCCTCCCTCCCTGCACCAAGTAAGGGCTTAATTCACTAATTTCAAAGCCTCTTTATTGGTCAATGTCATATGATGGTGAAGACAACCTTTTGTGTTTCAAACTGGAGGCTATGTTCTATTTCTATTTGGGGTGCATTAACAGTTGAATCTGAAACTGCAGTTTGATGTAAAATCAGACTGATTACAATATGTTGCTACTACAGCAATGTAGCTGTTGGAAAAAAGAGGATGCATGTTTTGAGCCTGCTATGTTTAAACCACTTTATTTAAGGAAAGGTGGGCACGGTCAATCAAAAACATAGAGCACACCTAGAATTTTGCTAGAATATATTTCACCTCTCACTGTTTTATCTGGTGCAAACTGAGACACCCCTGATGTCCACTGGAGACCATTCTGCAGAATAGTCAGTGTCATTATTCCACAATTATTTTTGGAGTTTTTTTAGTGTAAATTTTTCATAGTGTTGCTGTACTTCACATATTCACAGAAACAGAAACAAAAGAAAATGATTTCCTATAGGAAACTTCACTAAAATTGCAAAGTAAATCAGACATATTTAAAGTGACCATCTGAACTATATCAACTGTCTTAATGTTGCTTCCTCCCTGCTAAAACAAGATCAGCACAGCACGTCTTGTTTCTGTTATTTGGCTGATTTCAGGTGTTGCCACCACTTACCATATGCTCCGAGGCACATATTACCAAATTCTTCCAAGCTACATAGCTTGGACTGTGAAAGACCAACCCAAATTGTGTTCACATTTTGACAAATTTGTAGGGCAGTACAATATCTCAGACAGGAGGTCAGGTCTCCTGCTCCCCTGGTACATTCACTATAGCTGCCCAATTTCCCTGCTTTTTAAAGTTTGATAGAAATATCTGTTGGCTATAGGTCCATTCTTAAACCGCATGATTTTTTGCCTATTAGTGAATTTCCCTGCTTTTTAGTCTGGGAGGTAAGAAATGGGATCCTGTGCAAGTTTGCTGAGAATGGATTGATCATTCGCATGTTTATTGAATTCAGTGGGACTTACTCCCCAGCAATCATGCTTAGGATAGGTGAAACTGACTGGGGGGAGGGAGGAGGGCTGGAGTGGGCAGGGGAGGAGGAAGAAGGAAGAGGGGAGGGGAGGAGGAAGGGAGAGGAGAGAGGGAAGGAGGGGAAAGGCAGGTCTGATCATTTGCGTGTTTATTGAGCTCAATGGCATTTACTCCTATCCAATCATGTTTAGGATAGGTAAAACTGACCATGGGGGAGCAGGAGGGGGAGGGGGAAGGGGAAGCAGTGGATTGGAGGGGGGCAAAGAAAGGGGGAGGAGAGGGCAGGTTTGATCATTTGCATGCTTATGGAGTTCAATGGTATTTACTCCCATGCAATCATGCTTAAGATAGGTAAAACTGACCAGGGGGAGGAGGGGAAAGGAGGGGCTTGGATGTGGATGGGGAGGGAGGGGCAAAGGAAGGGGGAGGAAAGGGGCAAGAGGGAGGAAATAGGAGGGAGGAGAATGGGATTTATTTCTGTGCAATCATGTTTAAAAATGGAAATGGACTGCCTTCAAGTCGATCCTGACTTATGGCGACCCTATGAATAGGATTTTCATGCTAAATGGTATTCAGAGGTGGTTTTACCATTGCCTTCCTCTGAGGCTGAGAGGCAGTGACTGGCCCAAGTTTTTTTCTCTCTTTTTAGACTTTGAACTCTCGATTCTCTCCGATTGTTTTGTGTATTGCCATGAAAATTGAGAGAGTTGTTAAGCAAGTGTTTCTGAGTTCAGGACTATATGTTTTGTAAGGTTTTGTTTTGAAATGAGCTTACAGGAAGCATCAGAATGGCATGGGGGTATTTTCAATTTAACATTACGGAATGTAAAAAATCCACGCTGGCTATAGTATACAGCCACTCTTGTGGCTGTATAATACCTTATTCATCAGAACAAAGCAGAGATTGAAGCAAGTAGAATGGCTGCTGTTTCAAAATGTGTGCTCATATAACCAATACAAATGTGTAAAACATATCATCCATTTGCTCAAATGAACTGAATGGTCTGAGGGAACATGCAAAGTGCTTTGGAACCATCCTGATAGTGATGCAGCTACATAATTTTAGAATCTCGATTTAATGATCCTACGGGATTCTCTTAAGATGACCATGTGTATTACTTCACTTGTGAGGCACACAATTAGTCTCTCTCTCATGTGTATTACTCTATACCTCTATACAGTTCTATGTGGGTGGGACAGAACTCTATAGAGGTGTAGTGCTCTTTCTGTGTGATTGGGAACTCTGAAAAAGCTGTTCTCAGTCACATGGAAGAAGCTGTGGGCAAATACAGATGTACATGTATAGGATATATGCTAGGGGTGTACGCAGGCCCCAAGATTCACCAGGTATCATGTGGGCTTTTAAAAGAAATTCTGACCTGTTTCTGAGTTGTTCTGTGCTCCCTCTGTTTTGATCTGTGATTCAGTTTCTGAGCTGCTGTGTATAAAACAGCGGTCTGGGTTCCTAAGCCGCTCTTATGTGGGCTATAGTTTTTTCCCCCTTTTGGCATTAGTAGATGAAAATTTCAGGCATAGGTGCCTCTCCAGAGTGAATTCAGTCTGCCAAATTGTAGGTGAAGGGGCTTTTGTGGTGGAATTAAATGCGATTCATTTTCCATTTTAGGGCAATATTTTTACTGGGCCAACTTGTCATGACCTTGAGGTCAGATTCTCTTTCTTCAGGGAATGAGGAGAAGAACTTGGAGTCAGAAGAGGAATTCCAACCCCAGAAACACCTCCACAAGATGAGCCCATAGTGATGCCCCAAACCAAAGATGTCACATTACCACCCTCTGACTCAGGACTCCATTGCAGAAACCCAGAGTCTCTTTTACTCTGTCAGAGTAAAAGACTGCTGGAGTGGACTGGGCCCCTTTAACTTTCAATGAAGTCACAGCTTGCAGTTGGGACAGAACTGCTGCTCCTATATATTAGTTTCATATTTTCAGGGGGGAGCTGGGGTTTGTCCTTTGCTCATTCTTACCTTAATAAAATTAAGTGGTGGCAGAGTAGTGTGTGATCTTGTGTGTGTGTGTGATACACACACTTTCAGTATTAGCAGCTTCACACTGGCCATCTTAGCTTTCTTGCCCCTTGTTTGTGTTGGGAAGCAATGCCCTCCAATAGACATTGCAAGGCTGTCCTTAATACCGTCTGCAGAGTGTGAAGAGTTCCAGAGGATTTTTTTTTTCAAACAAGGGAGTGGATGACTTTTAGAAAGTTAAATGAAGCTATTTACGGCTCTGCTTGAAAACAAATCTACTGGTGCTCTTCAGCACTCTGCAGGCAGTACTTAGACAGTCTCCCTGTCCATGGATCTAGAGTAGAGAAAGCTCGACATAGAAAACATAGAGATATAGTGGAGAGAAAAGTAGAAGGTACAGGAAAAAAGTAGAGAGTTATGGAGTAACATGATGCTTTGCAAGGGCCCTGAGCTGACTCAGACACTTTGTTGACATCACTCTTAAACTCAAGAAGGATAAAATGCCCCCATATTGTTCTGATTTGCCTCATTTAGCTCCAGGACTGAGCAGTGGCACATACTTCTGAAATATGCATACACTGAGCTGAACATGCAGAGGTTGGAAGTGGAGAAGACATGCATAATCCTACTCCCCTCTCTCCATTCAATTAAACATTTGAAAAGTACTTATGAATTGGACCATGATGGGGTTGGCATTTCTGTTCATTCTTAGTATAGGTGGTTTGCATTCAACACACAGAGCAGCATGCATTGTTTCCTATTGCTGGGCTGAGGCAAGTATACAGTATTGAAAAGATAGTTGTTCAGCACTGACAGGCTTGACAGCTCCAGTACCTGTGTTGTGCGATAACGGGGCAAAACATACCCTCTTTCCTTGACCCCCAACAGGACATTGCCAGTATCAACATTGTCAATCAACACAGACAGCTTCTGCCAACCTTTTCAGAGCTCTGCATATGGAAAGTCCAATGCTGCCTTGAGGATCTAGAGAAGCCTGTAAAAGCTGTAGAGACCCCCACCCCCAGCTAGGGTATGAACCCCCCTAATCTAAAAGGGGTTTTGCCTGTGAAAAGTCCAAATTCATACCCAAGTTCTTGGTTTTCCCAAATTCAGTAGGATCCCTGATCATGTTAGTCAGTGCTTTCCCCCAGAATTGCTCAAAATGTTTCACATACTTTCTCCCAATAATCCCTATGATTTAGCCTTCTATATATGTATCTGTGGCATGGGTGAACCAATGACCCTCCAGGTGCTTGAACTACAACTGCAATTATCCTGACCATTGGCCATACCATCTGGGGCTGATGGGAGTTGGAGTCCAACAACTTCTGGACGGTCACAGGTTCCTCATTCCTGATATATGTGCTTATAGTCTAGCTTCTACAAAGGACAGGCTTTCTGTACTAGTCAAGAATATCTGCTGTACTTACAGCGAACACTCATAGGTTGTCTGAATCATTTTTCATCACCAGATGCCGCCATTTTGCATGTCACTACAATATGTCACACAATACTGGGCCGTGACACAAAAAGCTGTTGTAATGTAAGCAGTGTTTGACCACACCCAAAGATGGCAAAGCTGATGCCTTTGTAATGCTAAGGAGCAGAGAAAACAAAAAGCAGATGGTGTGTGAGTTTTGTCAAGGAAGCAGGTTTCTCTATACGTTCAATCATCCCTTACTACAATTGTCAAGAAAGTGCTCTATGCGCATAATGAATAAGACGAAGTTAAACAGGAGTACACAGACGTATAATGCATCAATGCTGCAATCCTTTAAGCAGTAAAACTAAGTTGTATGTACTGTGGTAGTTCAAAGCTCGAGCTGGAAGCCTACAGGGGTGACCCTGAGTAAGCCACTATTTCTCTGACTAGCCTTTTTGTGGATTGAGTGTGGTCCATTCGGGCAAATGGGTCACTGCTCCACTAACCTTAGTCTGCCCCCACTTGCCTGCCTTCTTAGTTACAACTAGTCCAGAGGGTGGCACTGCCTGTAGGAACTTCCTCCTCAGGGTTGCCCTTGTAGAGCTCAGCAGGGGGAAGAATCAAGACAAAACCAGAATTAGTTGGCGCAGCCTCTCATTGGCAGCCTACACACCATACATTGAAAGAGCAGACATCATCATATTAAAATAGCTCAAAGTGCTTCACGTACAACAATCCTGCAAGGCAGCCTGTAAATTAATAGACCTCAGTGGTGGCTGATATCCATTGGTATTGGAAGGAAGGCAGGGAGACCAACATGATGATGATGATTACAGATGCAATATGAGGATTGCACAACTATTCAGAAGTACATCCTACTGCACCCAACAGAGACTGTGCACTTACCTTTAAACATACAGGAAATGTGGTAGCTGCTAGGGGTTTCATCTGCCCATTCCTTTCCTGGCCATTTTCTCTACCCTCTTTAATTTGCTGTGGCAAATGGGACTCCATGCCTGCCCTATGAGAAGTGTGCGACAGGGGGAGCCACAGGTGCTGCATTTGCCGCATTCTCAATGGATTTAACTATAAACACTGCAAGACAGAGTTGTCAAAAGAGTGCCAACCTGCAGGGAAAATCAGTCAGCCTCATCTCGATAGCCCAGGACCAATATAAGCCCATTAAACTTAATGCAGCTTGTGATGATGGAATCATTTGAAGACCAGCATTCCAGCCATGCAGGACTTATGAGGCTACATGATTTTTTATTATTATTATTAAAACAAATCCTACCTGCCGTAGTAGTATAAATTAGGTCAGGCCTGCGTAACTTGTCACCTGCCAAGCTGAAGGCATCCCATCGATTGTAGTTCACCAGTTGCTTAATGAGCCGTCCTCAGTTTGAGTCATCCCAAGCAGGCACTAAAAACAAAAAAGGCATATAAAACTTGTGTGCTGGCAGGCTGTGTTGGGCTTGATGAATCACAAGTTGTGCAGGCCTGATGTGGATTGACAGAGTGTTCCATCTTAGGAAGGCAACAGAAACGGAAGAGGCACTGAAGGACAGGCTATGAGACACAATACTTGGCAAACAGGAGGACCCTCCTGCTTCAGGAAAGGATGCCTCTGGGCAACAATATCTTTCTATGACAAAAGAATGAGTAACAAGTCCTCATGCAGCGTTTCTGTGCTATGAACGCTGTCTTCCTGCTTGGGATGTAATGCAGATGAACGTTAAAGGAAAGGACTCATTAACGCGATAGCAGAGTGTCAGCAGCAATGTGTCAGTTTGGCAGCTAAGTCTGTGAGTCGTCCTTTCACAAAAAGTATTTAAAAAAACAAAAACAAAGCCTGCCTCAGGCACTGATTCAGCAAATCAAACATGGCATGTGCTTAACTTCATAGCTGATGGTATGTAAGCCATTTCTACCCATCAAAGGAGCCTTACATGCATGTGGTCACCTCAGGAGCAGCCAAGGAGAATAGGGGCTTCCTGCACTATTAATAGTTGTATAAAAGAAGGAATTTGGGCAGATGCAACTTGGCAACTGGATGAGTATGGGGGGGGGACACACCTACTCAGAGGGACATCATTTCAGGTTCCCGTGAGAGATGTGTGTGTACAAAGAACCTTCCGTAGTACACAAGAGCAAGCTGTTCAGCAAGGTCTGAAGGCCTGTTCTGGGAAAGAATGAACTCTACTCTTCGGGGAGCCAGGAAAAGCCTGGGTAAGCCTTGGTAATTGAGTGAATTTCTTTTCATTTATGAAGGTAGCTGTGGGAGTAATCCTGGTCCATCTGTTCTAGAGGCAAATGGGAGACATTCTGTTTGATCATATCCACTCATTTCCTGTACTATATGAGGCTGAGTCAGTGGTATGGTAGCAACTCCAATTTATTTTATTTTACTTATTTATTTATTAGATTTATATCCTGCCTTTCCTCCCAGCAGGAGCCCAGGGCAGCAAACAAATGCACCAAAAACACTGTAAAACATCATAAAAACAGACTTTAAAATATATTACAACAAAACATCCTTAAAAACATATTAAAACACAACATCTTTTTTTTAAAAAGATCTTTATGATTTAGTCCTATAGATGTTACTAATGTGTGATTGGATCACACTACAGAACAGTATTTCTAATACCACTGGGATAACACAGGAACAGGGTCTGTAATTCCAAGCTCAAGATGGCTTGCATAAAAAAAACCCCTCCCATTTAAGCTGAGGTTGATATGTTTTCAAAATTGCACCCTCCAAATGTTCCAATTTTCATACATTTCTACCCCACCTTTTGGTGCTTTATTGCTTTTACAAGCTATTGACAGCTAAAGCTAATGCCTAGGATGACAATTAGTCTGGTAATGTTGTAAGCTTGGGGGGTTGGTCTGGATGATCTCTTGGGTTACCTTCCATTTCTATGATCCTTGACTCTTAAGAATCCTTTGAGAAGAGCAATTGGTGTGGGTTACACTGAGGAATACCTCTTAAGGCCTGACAAAAACTATTGATTGCCCATGACATTCAGCTGATGCATCTCAATGGGAGCTAAGATGACCCAGAAAGACATAGGTGATGGACAGAGATGACTCATCCTTATTTCCTCCACTAACCAAGGGGAGGGAAGAAGCTAGCTAAGGACCTGTCTGTGAGAGAATACAGCAAGCAGCCTGCAGTTTCTGAGGCAGGCAGACTGAGAAGAGATTCAAATCCAAGTTGGGCTAAAGACTTTAGGAGAGCTTTAGGATATCTGTTAGAGTGTTAATGCTTTGTAACTCCATCTATGTTCAACCTGTATTTTTGTGTATAAAAATATATATTACAAAATGCCAGCCAGACTCCAGTAACCTTGTTCCAAGGAAACCCAAACCCAGAGAAAGCACTGGAATCCCTGAAACTTCACCATTCAAAGAATTGGAGTAGCGTGTAACACTATATATAGCCCGGACGCTTGACACAGCAGTAATTATGGTGACAAAAAAACTAATAATGTCGACCACATAAGTAATGAATCCTAAGAAAAGCAAATATTTTTATTATTATAAATGCATTTACTGCCCTCCAATCTTTTCTCCTAAAATCCTTGTGTTATGCAAAACAAATACTATTGGCTAGTACTCAACTGCAACAAAAGTTTAAGAAAAGGTTGGAGCGGGGGTTAAGGACCGGTGGTTCTCCAGATATTGTTGCACTCCCCTGAAACTCCAGCTACATGTGAAATTGTCAGGGATAAATTTTATTATTGTTGTTGTTGTTGTTGTTGTTGTTGTTGCATTTATATACCACCTCATAGCCAAAGCTCTCTGGGTGGTTTACAACATTAAAAACATTAAAAACAAATATACAAATTTAAGAACACATTTTTAAAAAGCAATTTAAAAACACATGCTAAAATGCCTGGGAGAAGAGGAAAGTCTTGACCTGGTGCCGAAAAGATAACAGTGTTGGTGCCAGGCGCACCTTGTCAGGGAGATCATTCCATAATTTGGGGACCACCACTGAGAAGGCCCTCTCCCTCGTTGCCATCCTCCGAACTCCCCTCGGAGTAGGCACCCAGAGGAGGGCCTTTGATGTTGAGCGTAGTATATGGGTAGGTTTGTGTTGGGAGAGGGGTTGTAGTTGTAGGAGGAAGGCATGGGAGTTGTAGTCCAGCAACTTCTGGAGGGTCACATGTCCCCTCAACTGTGGGCCAGAGGGTGGCTGGAAAAGACAGGAGAAGTTTGAGTGGGAGAAACACACATTCTGATTTCCACCTTTTTAAATTTAATGCTAATTCTTCAAGAGGATGTTAGAAAATTAAATGTAGTTCCTTCCACTATGCTGAAAGGCTTTTAAGAAAAGAAAGATGACAGGAAAAAAGAAAGATGACAGAAAAATCCTAGGAACTGGCTGCAATGAGGTAGAAGTTGGAAAGGTTTTGTGTGTGTGTATGTGCGGGTGTATGAGGGAAAGGATTATGAGTCTGGCACTTCTACTGAAAACCCTGCCTATATCCACACTTTCAGAGGCACCCTGCCCAGTACCTCTGAACAATGTCTGGGGAGGAGACAGGGGAGGCAAGAGACACTGTTAATTGTTCTGTGCTGTGGGAAACACACTCAGCACAGACTGAAAGATACTCCCCCCCCCATATTTTGTGACTCAGGATTATTGATAGTAGAAATCAGGGCTTCCTTGGTTCAATCTTGGGACAATTTAAGAGGGAAGATAGGGGTGAATAGGCAAGCTAATAACAACATCATGGATATCTGAGGAACATAGTTTCATTTTTTGTTCCAGAAGCCTTTGCACTCCTGCTTAAGTATTCTTATTATGGCATCCTGTGCTTTCCTGAGACTTGTAAGACTCTTGCTATGTAAACAGCCCGCCTAATCATCTTCCTTTATTATTGTTGCTTATCTCTCATAGTAGTAGAACTTACTAAGGGAAGTATGAAAAGATGGACTAGATTAATTCTCATCTTAAACTTGATTCAGTCTCATAATTTGCTGTCTCCGGTCTTTCCACTATGTTTGCAGCTAACGGATCTTGCTGTCAAATGAGAGTTTTGGAGTAGCCAAGAAGATCAGACATTTTGTCCATATACACCTGTTGCACATTCCTAGACTCAAGATGCATGGTTCAGATAAAGTGTTCAGAGGAAAACTAGCTAGTAAAGTTAGTATTGTTAGTATTTTCTGCTTACAGTGTGAGTGAAGATGAAATAGAATATTTTGGGGTGTAAATAGAATTCAAAACAGTTAATTGTTTGGCTAGCTCAAAGACAATGGGGGTCAAAGGAAGGCAGCTCAATCATGATCTAAAAGCAAAGATGTTTTGTTTGGGAATGTAAAGGAAATATATTTTTGGGAGATGCTCCCAGATCACATGTGGGAATTTTAACACTCCATTTTTAAGGAGTGCCAAACTTAGTTCCTGTCTTTGTTAACCCTTATATACATACTCATCATATTAACATAAAGAGATTTCATACAGCAAGTAGGTCCTCCTGCCAAAGTGTCACTAGGTCAGAAGAGCTCCTTACTTACCAGTGGCAGCTGGTGGCTTCATGTCAGTGGAATCCGCTCTGGGTTCACCAAAGACTTCTGAGGAAGCTTAGCAGTCATGGAATAAGAGGAGAGGTCCTCTTGTGGATAAGGAATTGGTTAAGAAGCAGAAAGCAGAGAGTAGGGATAAACGGACAGTTCTCCCAATGGAGGGCTGTAGAAAGTGGAGTCCGTCAAGGATCGGTATTGGGACCTGTACTTTTCAACTTGTTCATTAATGACCTAGAATTAGGAGTGAGCAGTGAAGTGGCCAAGTTTGCTGACGATACTAAATTGTTCAGGGTTGTTAAAACAAAAAGGGATTGTGAAGAGCTCCAAAAAGATCTCTCCAAACTGACTGAATGGGCGGAAAAATGGCAAATGCAATTCAATATAAACAAGTGTAAAATTATGCATATTGGAGCAAAAAATCTTAATTTCACATATACGCTCATGGGGTCTGAACTGGCGGTGACTGACCAGGAGAGAGACCTCAGGGTTGTAGTGAACAGCACGATGAAAATGTCGACCCAGTGTGCGGCTGCTGTGAAAAAGGCAAATTCCATGCTAGCGATAATTAGGAAAGGTATTGAAAATAAAACAGCCGATATCATAATGCCGTTGTATAAATCTATGGTGCGGCCGCATTTGGAATACTGTGTACAGTTCTGGTCACCTCATCTCAAAAAAGGATATTATAGAGTTGGAAAAGGTTCAGAAGAGGGCAACCAGAATGATCAAGGGGATGGAGCGACTCCCTTACGAGGAAAGGTTGCAGCATTTGGGGCTTTTTAGTTTAGAGAAAAGGCGGGTCAGAGGAGACATGATAGAAGTGTATAAAATTATGCATGGCATTGAGAAAGTGGATACAGAAAAGTTCTTCTCCCTCTCTCATAATACTAGAACTCGTGGACATTCAAAGAAGCTGAATGTTGGAAGATTCAGGACAGACAAAAGGAAGTACTTCTTTACTCAGCGCATAGTTAAACTATGGAATTTGCTCCCACAAGATGCGGTAATGGCCACCAGCTTGGATGGCTTTAAAAGAAGATTAGACAAATTCATGGAGGACAGGGCTATCAATGGCTACTAGCCGTGATGGCTGTGCTGTGCTGTGCCACCCTAGTCAGAGGCAGCATGCTTCTGAAAACCAGTTGCCGGAAGCCTCAGGAGGGGAGAGTGTTCTTGCACTCGGGTCCTGCTTGCGGGCTTCCCTGGTTGGCCACTGGTTGGCCACAGGCACCTGGTTGGCCACTGTGAGAACAGGATGCTGGACTAGATGGACCACTGGCCTGATCCAGCAGGCTCTTCTTATGTTCTTATGGGTTTTAGTTTGAACTTTTAAGGAGCTGCCCAAGTTGCTGAAACCTATTCCCCAAATAAGTTCAGCATCTCGGACAACTCCTTGCAAGTTCAAACTAAAACCCAGAATGGATTCCACTGCCCCACTGACATTGGAGCCACCAGCTGCCACTGCTACTGCCTCTTGGCTTCTTCTCTTCTCCATTGGGATAGCTCAGAAAGATCACTCGGGTAAGACTTTTTTAAAGAAAGGCAAGCGCCTTCAAGATTTCTTAGAAAGCTTTTGAGATGTTTTTCCTTACCACAACTACCACCACTCTTCTGGGTTTGTTTGTTTTTTGCTTCCAAACTATATTGTATATTGTAAATATTATTTGATATTTTGAAGTAGATAAGCTTTCAAAAAGACATTTTAACAAGTCTTTTTTTTTTGGTGGATGTAAATCTTGTCGGAACCCACCACAAAGGGCAGATGGGAACACTTTTCCATGGGAAATCTTACATTGGCTCGTCAGCTGATAGCTTAGTGTTATTCAAATAACAGGGGTATAAAACTTTCCTAGGGAGGCAGTAACATGACAATAAGAATCGGAGGGCAGTTGTGTGTATGTGGAAAAACCTGTTTTTGTGAAGAGTTGTTGGATGGAGGAGATTATTGCTGTGTGGTTGCAGTTTGATGACAAAGGAGATGGAATCCGTGCTTAACTGGTGCTGGGCTTTAGTCAGTGTGGGAGATGTTCCATCACTCTTAAACTCTCCTGCTTTTATTCAAATGTGTTGGGGGGCCAAAGCTGTTATTGCTCAGGGATGAGAGGAAAGGATTCTACATACGCTCAGAAACTCTTTTAATTGCTACCTAATGATTATTTCTGCTTAAGAATTCTTGCAGTGCATGCTGTGACCAATTCTGGGCTAGTAACATTGCCATGCCACAGTGCCCCCCTTTAAAAAGGGGCTAATGTCCTCTAAATACAATAAAAGGGGATTATGTCCTCTAAATACAATAAAAGGGGCTAATGTGCTCTAACATGCAATATAGAGCATATATGTGAATTACAGGTACTTTATTTGCCATTTAGTATGTGGCTTACCTTGATGCTTTTTATCAAATCAAGCCATTTACTTGCATGCATGTTGATTTCCTGTTTTATACTTGTGCCACATATTGAGCTAGATTATGACTAGGCTATGCAGTTGAGGTGGCAGAATCTTTCCCCATACCCACCTAGGGATGGGTGAATCTGTCCATTTTGGTTCCTCTCTGTTTTCCCCCTCTCTTTCTCTTTTTTGGTCATACGATCTTTTTTCCACATTTCTGTACCATTTTGTGAATTAAAAAAAAACTCCGTAAGAAAATTAATTACATTTTAGTGCTAATTTCTCCTAATATACACATTTTGTATGTAATTTTGTCTAATATACACATTTTTTGCAAGCAATTTTCCATTTTTTTTGTATTATTTTCACTATGTCTATTTTAATGCATGCTTTATTCTGGTATATACATTTTTATACACATTACTTGGCTGGACAGCTGCATTTCAAAATTTGGAGAAGTACTAGTTTTGAAATTTGAGAAGAGTATTGAAAAGGGACAGTTCATTAGTATTATAGAATGGTATAAAAACTAGACACTCACTCTTCAGGTCTTGGCCTTTTCATGCTCAGCCACAACTCTGTATATCTCTCTCTTCCCACTCACATCACTATCAGTTCAGCTCAGCAGCTCCTTCCACAACAAAGCTTTACTCCCAAGGGTCAGAAAGTAAGATGGTGCAATCCTATAAAATGGGCTGCACCTCTTCCTCTTCTTTATTAGACTACAACAGCAGTCTTTTTTATCTGATCATCCCTGGAGGGTTACAGAGAAGGTCCATTCCTTTCTAATTACCTGCCTACCTAGCCATAGATAAGGCGTGTACAGAGACCAGCATCTCCTTACCTGACCTAAACCTAAGAAGAACCCTTCTGGATCAAGCCAAACACCCATCTAGTCCATCATCTCCTTCTCACAGTGTACTCAAGAGTGTGGCAAGGTAAACAGTAAGTGTTCCCTGACGTGGAAATCTAATAGTCTAGGCCAGAAATAAGTAGCTGGGACATCCAACAGAAGGATGGTCTGTATGCCTGTGAGAGGTTACAGCTAGTTTTGTGTGTTTGTGAGGAATGTACAGCTCAGTCTTGCTTTGTGGGTGAAGGAATGCTGGTGGTGACAGCAATGGTTTGAAAGCAAACACAAATTCACTGTTATAGATAACATGCATACTTTCTGCCTGAGGGTTGGAGTTAAGCTTGTAGGCCTGCAAAGAAAAGATAAGCAGTTGTATAAATGGTTCCTTGACTGGGTTGGTAGGGTATTGTGGGTGACCTGCTCAACTCTTTTATGAAGCCAGCATATTCTAATTTAATAAGCTGCAGTAAATAAGAGGCCACTGCAGTAGAAAATGTGGGGAAATCATCTATTTTGCTAGAGTTGTAACTTCAGTTAAAAAAATTATCAGAAATCTGAATTTTATTATTAAAATTTGTATGCCACTTCCCCCATATTAACATGCTCAAAGTGGCTCACAACAGAACAAAAATGCAAGTCACTAATCAAAACAATCAAATATTGAATCACTTCAAAACATAACAATCCAACAAATAACTCGTTTGATTACATAACAACTAAAGTCATCACAAAACAATGAAAACATATCAATTAATGACAAACATAACAAACAGTCCAATACAAAAATACAAGAAAACTGTCACCCCAGCTCAAATTGTGACTCAGTCATATTACAGTCAAAGGCAGCATGCTTCCAAATGTCAGGTGCTGGAAACTGCAGGAGGAGAGATGCACTCAAGTCCTGCTTGTGGGCTTTCCATGGGAAACTGGCCACTGTGAGAACAGGATACTGGACTAGATGGGCCACTGGCCTGGGCCAGCAGTGCTCTTTTTATGTTCAAATGTACAGCCTCTGCTGGTTGCTGCTGCTAGGAAAAGGTTCACAGCAGTGCCTCCTTTTATCCCTGTCCCAAATGCCTGCCAGAGCCCTTCCAGGGACATGCCCAGAGCTCAGGTCTTGCTGGTCTGGAAATCAGGATTAGCATCATTTCCCTTCACCTGTAGTTTGAGCTGCCAGAAAAGTTCTCATTGCGTTTAATGTACTCCTAGACCTCAGCAGGGCAGATGTTCCAGGAACAAAGGGGATACAAGAAAACAGTCTGTCACCCCAGCTCGGATTTTACTGCCTCTGCAGTCAGTGTTGTTGCTGCTGCCACCAGGAAAGAGTTCACAGCGGCTCCTCCTTTTATCCCTGATCCAGGACACCAGCCAGAGCCTTCCTAAGGAAGTGCCTAGAGCTGGCTGAGGTGTTGCTGCTCTAGAAATCAGGGAAATCTATAGTTGTGACAATAAGAGTGAAGAAACCGGTTCCGTTCAGTTCTGCAATGTAGTTACACGGCTCTAAAGAAATGATGATGATCTTATGCCAGAGTGGCTTTGGTATAGCGATCTGCTTGGATCCCACTTGCAGACTGTCAGACCAGACCTTACATGCATATACACTGTGCATCACATGCAATTTCATGGGTGCCACACATTATGATCTGTCCAAGTTCCTACATGGAAATTATGGCTTTGCAAACATTTTGTCAAGTGTGAGGTATGCTATAGCTCATCCTAGGTGCAAACCAGTAACCTATTATGCCTTCCCAAAAATGAAATACAAAAGCCTAGCATTAAGTGTGAAGCTCACGTATGTGTAAAATGAGGTGCATGTCCTAAAATATTTGGAAGCTGTGTTTGAATCTTTCCAAATTGCCACTTCTGAATATTTTAAAGGGGCACTCTCCATATATTATTCACATATACCAAACCATACTAACTTAATTAGAGGCTCTTGTATTTTGCATTGGGACAGCTCTGCCTAAGTACAAAATGTTAAATGGGAATCAGCCCTTATACAGGTTCCAGGAGTCAGATTTTTTTTCCCTTCTATAAAAAATGTGGGAGCACTTTTAGTCTAGCTGTGAAGCCTGTCATCTGTTTAGCTGCAGAATTCACATAACCCTTCTGGTGTTTCAGGAATGGGTAATCTGGGTGCTCCATTTCAGCACTCAGCTCAGCAAGGACTCACTAGTTACCTGTTTGGGCTGAAGCCCACAACCAACATTTTCACAAGGGAAAGGGCATGGAGAATCCTGCAAGGGGGGGGGCTGTTTCTTAGCAAGGACCAGGATTCCAAGTCCAAGCGCAGCTGTACCATGTGGTGAGCCACCAGGACTACACATTGGAGTATTTCCCTAGGCCAGGGGTGGGGACATTTTCAGTCCAAGGGTGTGAATACACACAGGACACATCCCATGAACACCTTGAGAACTATCTCCTTGCACTCTATACCTGCCAGGGTATTTTCAAACACATCAAAACCACAGCCTGTTGCTTTCTCCGTGTGGCCAGCAATTAAGGTTGTTGTTTTTTGTAATTTTTTTAAATCAGGAGAACATTCTGATTTGCATGGTCCAGATGAAGTAGGATGGGGAACGGGCAGAGTTATGAATATTTTAAAAGGACATTTTGCAGATAGTCATAGTTTTACTTTACAAAACAGAAACGTGCTTCTCATGTCAATCTTATTTGAAGGACATGTAAGGAAAAGAATGAAGATGACATGCCTCATTCCAAGGAGCTCCTTGGGGGATAGGACAGAGAGGTATTTTTAAATACAAGTTTCAGTCTTACAAGGTAGTTGAGAGATGACAGATGATTTCTCCCTGTACATTTTGAGTCCGGCTTTAAAAAAGGTCATATGAACCATATTGACATTCACCCTACAGACAAGTAAATATAGAAAATGGATACAAAAAAGCTGAAAGCCATTAGATGACAAGATATTTTTCTTAAGGGATAATAAAAAGGGGAAATATGTGTGTTCTTGATTTCATATTCAGGAATCATAAGTGCTGTAAAGGAGTGCTATAAGGCTGAGCTAATCCCCCTTCCAATGGCAACGGTAGCATTGCCAGTTCCATCCCAGTTTCATACCTATTATTATATTATTCATATTCATATATTATTCATATTCATATCATATTATTCATAATAATAATAATTATTATGAAATACCTGTTCTCCTGTATCAGACTTTGCCAACCTGGTGTTCTCCAGACGTTTTGGACCACAACTCCCTTTGGCTCCAACCAGCATATGCCAGCTGATGTGAGTTGTAGTTCAAAATATCTGAAGGGCACCAGCTTGACAAAGGCTGTCATGATCAGGTGGATGAAAAAAAAGAATTAATGGGGGGGAAAACCTGGTTCCCACTCTCACCATACCAGTCCATGCTGTTCTCTACTGGCCAGTAGTGTAGTGACAAGTTCAGAAGTACAGGGTCTCTTCGTGTTAGGCACAGCCACCCCTTTCTCTTTTTGCTGCTGAGTTGAGAATCAGATCCTTCTTAATGCCTTCACCCACAACAACAGACATCCCTAGGAGCCAATAAGTATGGAAGGGGTGAGTGTTAACTACTGAGAAGACCCTTCTGAGTAGCTGACTCACCTCCTTTCACTCTGATTGGCTCCAATCAGCAAGAATGGACCAGGGGGCATGTTAGAAGACTCTTCTCAGTGGTTAACACACTTCCCTTTCACACTGATTGACTTGTAGAATGCTGGAGACATAGGGACCCTGCTGGGACCCTGCTCTGAAAAAAGTAAAGGGTCTAAGACCCCCCTGAGACCCTGGATGACTAAACCCCTGGTACTGATACTGTGTTAACATGACCAAACATCTAAATGTTTAGATATGGGTAGAATCCTGAAAATGCTGGTGCCTGTTTTCAAAGAGGTAAGGGGCACAATCCAAACAAAGTGAAGCTCATTAAAAATCAGTTGATTCCAATGGGAGAGCTAAACACATGCTTTGCTTTAATTGAAATCACTGGAAGTGTTTAGCATCGACTGGATCATGCCCAGTCTTTAGGACAGGAGAGAGAGGTATACATAACAAGGACTTACCCTTGCAGGAATCATTCACGTGTATGGTTTGTATGTGTGTTCATTTCTTTCATCTGCTGAAGATGTGTATGAACAGGGAGGGGGCACAGTAGGCAGAAGTAAGTGCGATCCCACTGCCTTCATACATATGTTCAATATATATATGAGCACTAGGGATGAGAGAGAAATTTAATTCAGTTCACATTTAAAGGTGAACCTAACTAATTTGCACTTGCCGAAACCATATGCGAACTGAAAAGCAGCCATCCTTTAAATTTCACACTTCTCCAAGTTTGGCTATGCAGGTCTCCAGCCAAGGAATGCATGCAAAGATAAACTACTAGCATAGAGTGTGCATATATTAGTGAAAAGAACATACAAAAATACATTATAAGGGAAAATTGCTTTGCAAAAATGTACTTATTAGGAGCAATTCAATTAAGAGCAAAATGCTGACAGATTTTCATGAGAATTTTTAATAAATAAATAAATAAATAGCAAATTGCTGCTACAATGTGGAGAACTAAATTTAAGTTTGGCAAAATCAGAAACTGAGAGAACTGAGATTGACGGATCTTTGCACCCACAGTAATGTGTGCAAACTCCAATTAGAGCTGTGCTGAAAAATTCCTTTTTGGTCATTCATTGGGTTAGTGGGATGAAACCAAACCCTTCCCCCCAAAAAAACCTCATGGAGAGGAAATGGATTTATTTCGTGAACCTTTTGGGTAAGTTGGGTAAGTTGCTGCTTACCTTAATACTTAAACATATGAGATGGTGATAGGTTTTCTATTTTTTCCTTCCTTTTTTAATTGTAGAAAAGCACCACACGTCACTCACAGTGCCTCAAGGCTCTCTCTGCAGGTTCCTCCTGGCCCGGACTTCCTGGAATCCTTGAGAGCAGTGTCTTGTTGTTGTGTTACTCCCACTTCCTGATAATTCCTTCCACACAGAAGGCTGGAGCCTGGCTATATGCGTGTACACTGAACACTCATACAGAGAGAGCAGTCTCATGCCTGCAAGCCTTCCCCCTTTCTACAGAATAATACCAGCTCATTCTGTGCTATACTGATTGGTCTGGGCGTATCATGTTCCCATCCACATGACTGGGAACTTTTCAAAAGCGGGATTCGCAGTCATGCATGTGCTTTGGGCATATAATGTTATGCTGACAGCACATAGAAATTGTGGACCCACCCCCATAAGTGCATTTGTTGGATACTGTAAACCGGGGGTGGGGAACCTCAGGCCCAGGGCTCAAATGTGGCCCTCCAAACCAATCCATCTGGCCCTCAGAACTTTCCCCAGGCCATACTCTTCATCACTGGCCCTGCCTCACACCCCGAGTATTTTTGCTGGCTGGAGTGTGCCCTTGAACTCTGATAATGCCTCTTGCTTCTCTCTCTCTCGCACTGTAGAAACTAGCTTACTTACTGTATGAAGGTAAAATTGTTGCTCTGCCTAGTTTTGTCTCTGGGCCAGCCGACTGCAGGCATGTGGCCTTCTGAAGGTTGCCTAGAAAGGAATGTGACCCCAGAACCAGAGGTGTAGTCATCCAGGGTCTTAGACCCTTCTTACCTTTTGGGGAGCAGGGTCCCAGCAGGATCCCTATGTCTCCAGCATCCTACAAGCCAATCAGCCTGAAAGGGGAGTGTTTTGGCCACTGAGAAGAATCTTCTAACATGTTTCCTTGTCCTTTCCCACTGATTGGAGCCAATCAGAGTGAAAGGAGGTGAGTCAGCCACAGAAGGCTTTTTTCAGTAGCTAACACTCTCTGCTTTCAAGCTTGTTGGCTCCTAGGGATGTCTGTTGTTGTGGGAGAAGGCATTAACAAGGATCTCATTCTCAACCACCCAGCGATAAAAAGGGGGAAGAGGGTATGGCTGCAACTAACATGAAGGGACTCTGCACTTTTGAATTTACCACTAAACTACTGCCCTGCACTGAAAAAATTATTCACCCGTGGTGTAAACCATCTTTAGATGTTAGGGATAAGTGTCCTAGGCTAGCTATGTCCCTAATGTACTTACTTTGTGTGCTGTGGAATTTTTGGTATGAAGGAACAATAGAGAGTCTGAGACTTTCCCCTGACACACCTGTAATCTGTAGTGAAGGGTTGCCAGGTTCTGGGCCTGAGAATGATTCTGTATCTTTAGGAGAAGAGAAAATTCAGCCCAGTGCAGGTGTTCTTGCAACAGTGTAATGGGAAAAACCACAAGGTGAAATTCTCCCTTCCCCCTGAACAACTTTTAAAGATACAGAAGACCTCTTGGTTGCCAGACCCAGCCTCCAAGAGGTCTTCTGTATCTTTAAAAGTTGTGCAGGGGGAAGGGAGAATTCCACCTTGTGGTTTTTGCCATTACAGTGTTGCAGGAAAACCTGCACTTGGCTGAAGTTTCTCTTCTCTTAGATACAGAATCATTCTCAGGCCCTGAGCCTGGCAACCCTAGTAGTGATACAGTTCAGACACAGATACGCGGCACAATATTTGAAGCTGTACTCAGAAGTAAGTCCTAGTGAGTTGAATGCGACTTACTCCCAAGTAAGTGTTTAGGACTGCAGCCTGAACTACTCAAGAAGAGCTATGCCTTTGATGCAAGGAATTTGATGAATGCCCAAGAAATAATTGAAACCCTGCCAGGGAACAATTTGGACCACAGTTACAGGAGGTAATTTAGAATATGACTGAAAAATTAGTATGCCAATTTGCTCAACTACTTCTTTTTCATGTTAGCAAAACATCTTAAGTACTTTGAAATCTTCTTCCCAGGCTCCAGGTTCATCGCTGAAAAGGCAGCAACATAGGTGGATCAGAAAAGTGAGGTTGTGCTCTTTCCACAGAAAATTTTCAAAAGAAATATATTAAACTTCAGTTGGAGATTTATTCACAGATGTCACTCCTCCTAGAAATTTACCATGCTCCCTGGAACCTGACTCTCTTAACTATGGTAATCATTTGAACCCCTAGGCTCCAACTCCCTTATATTGCCAGACATCCCTCATTTCCATACTAGGAACTTTGTTTGTAATCCCAATACTGCATCTTGAAGTCACTTAAAGGAACTAATTAATATCTGGGTTAAGTGGGCAGGAGTGTGAAAGAAAAAAAGAAACCTGGAGAGAGAGTGAGCAAATGAGATGAATGAGAATGAATGAGCAGAATGAGAATGAGCTGTAGGGATGCGCAGGGATGGAAACTCACCTGATCTGATCTGATCTGATCTGGGTATGTTGATACTTATGGCACAGCAAAGAAACATATTTCTCTGGCATTCCAGACACAATACTAACTATACTGGATAGTCTGTTAGCACAAATATTTTGAATTGGGGCACAATGTATATTTGCAGCTTGATGATTCATTCCTGACTGTCAACAAGGAAGTGTGTGTGTGTGTGTGTGTGTGTGTGTGTGTGTGTGTGTGTGAGAGAGAGAGAGAGAGAGAGAGAGAGAGAGAGAGAGAGAGAGAGAGAGAGAGAGCGCACGTTGTCGCCAGATCTGGATGAGCATCTTTAATCCATGTTACCCCAGCATTATCCCCATTAAGTGATCATTCAGAATGACAACGAAAATCAGTTGTCCTTTGTGACAACCGTCCTCAGCTCCTTGGAGACAAACTGTGTTACCATGTACTCTTCCTGTTTTCCCCTTTTTATGTTTGTTTTAAAATCACTCTCTTCATCATTCATCATTAGCTCAAGTTTGGTAAATGGATGAATGAACAACCTTTGCCCTATTATCCGCTTACATCACCCAAAGCACTTTAAAATTATTTATTTGGGTTGCTGTACATTGTATTTTGTATATACCCCACTTTTCTAGGAGTTAGAAGTAGGGATGGGAAAGATTCAGTATGCATTTAAAGGTGAATCTACCTAATTCACACTTCTCTGAAAAAATATGCAACATGAAACTCATGTTCATATACAAATTCATGGAGGATAAAGCTATATGTGGTTACTAGCCATGATGGCTATACAGTAGGGGCCCGCTTTTTGGCATTCCGCTAATATGGCATTTTTCAATTAGAGTAAGGCCCCACTCATAAAGCGCTTATTCCACTTTTAGGGCAGTTTTTGGGCATTGGATGCCGTTTTATTGACTGATTTCCACTTTTCGGTGGGTTTCGCTTTTAGGCAGGGATCTGGAACATAACCCACCATATGAGTGGGGCCCTACTGTATTTTGCCTCCACAGTCCAATTTCCTAATAATAATAATAATAATAAGAAGAAGAAGAAGAAGAAGAAGAAGGAGTTGGAGGTGGTATGCTTCCAAATACCAGTTGCTGGAAACTGCTGGAGGAGAGGGTACTCTTGCACTCAGGCCCTGTTTGAGGGCTTCCCATGGGGAATTGGTTGTCCACTGTGAAAACAGGATGCTGGACTGGATGGCTTGATCCAGTAGGCTTGTCTTACATTCTTATGTAGTCCACCTTTGAAATCTGCAGTTCTCTGAATTTTGCAATGCTCTTCTCCAACCAAGTAATGTGTATAAAAATGCATATAAAAACCCATGTATTAATGAAAATAAAGGATATTAAGGGGAAATGGTTTGAATAAATGTGTATATTAGGAGAAACTGCATATAAAAATGTGTGTTTTAGGAGGTGTAATTCATAGTAAAATATTGATGAATTTTCATGAGGACTTTAAAAAATCACAAACTAATGTGGATATGTGAAGAACCGATGGAAGGTTTGAAAAATTAAAAACTGAGAGAAACTGAAATTGAGAGAGATTCACCTATCCCTAGTTAGAAACAAAGTGGCTTACACAAGCTATAATTTAACAAATTAAAGCTTTTTTTAAAAAAAACACAACATAATTAATAGGCTGATTTTTAATGTACAAATGTTGTTGTTTTTCCCATTGATTATCGGGTCTCATTATCATCTGCCTTTTTATATCACTTTCACAGCCAGAACTAATATATCTTGGTACACTGGAGTACACATTAGCCACATTCACAAGTCACAGTAAAGTATATCATCTTCTGTCCTTCTCTTGTGCAGCTGAGAGGGGGAGTTCAGAACTTCCCCCCCTTAACTGTGGCTTGTCTTTTGGTATGACAAAGTGTGATTTAAAACTAACTGTGATTAATTTCAATGTGCCAACTTCGAACCATGGTTTCAGAAGTTGGAATTAACCATACTGTAGCTAGTGGTAACCCCGATCGAGGTTCAAATGATATAGCAAATGGTAATTAACAGAAAGTGAAAGATTCCAAGCTCTTCCTCTTGTTCATGTGGGAGAAGAAAAAGGAAGCCTCAGAGCTTAAGGGTCACTACAGCTCATGTGCGTCACACTAAACCATAGTTTAACATGACTTGTGAATGTGACTAATAATACCATAAGGCCAACATTTTTGGCAAGTGTGTTACAAGTCTGTAGATGCACCATTCTGATGAGTGTCAGTAGCGATCAGCAGGGCAGGGTGACAGTATCTGTCTAACCATTGCCATCCAGGATTGCCAGGTCTCCAGCTTTTGCCCAGAGGCCCTGGATTTTGAGGGCCCGCTCTGGGTGAGTCACTCCAATCTCTAGACTCTCAGGTTTCAGTTAAAAAATAATAATTTCTAGATGGTCTGGTTCAAGAGATATACACCAAAATGTCACACACACCCCTGCAACTTCTGAGCTTGTAGCTGGCTGTTCTAACAGCGCCCTTTGAGGTTTTTAGCTAATAACTGAAGTCAGGGTTGTTATTGAGAAGAGATTTGTTGACCTCCAGGCAATAGCTAGACCCCATTGCAAGGCCAGAAAATGGTTGTCTTTTCCTGCTTGTCTGAAAATCTCATAAATTGTGTGCAGGTCAGGAAATGTAGCACAAAAAATCACAGCAGGATCTTGGTAGGCAATTGTTTACTGTAAACAACTTCATTTATGATTATAATAAAAGTGTACATGCAGAGTTTTTTTAATTACTTGCAAAAATAGCATATTATACATTTTATCTTTCAAATAATTTTTGAACAGAAATTTAAACGAGGTGTACATGCAGCTTATGTTTACAATGTGTTATACTTTTCTAATTATAAGGAGTCAAACAAGTTTACATTTTTCTGGGCTGTTGAAGAGGGCAGTTTATTTGTTGAATTCATAGCCTGTTTGAAAACCTTCCCAATATGAAGCTTTAATTCTATACTCACTTTTCTGAGTAAAGCTGAATGCTAATCCCACATACTGGTAGTAAACCCTATTGAATTCAATAGGACTTACTTTTAAGGATACATGGTTAGGATTGTGCTGTAAATCAATGGGACTTTTGAGTGAACATAGCAAAGGATTGTGTTTGTGTTTTAAATCTTTTTCTCCTTTTCAAATCTTATTTTTAAAAGCAATTAGGCAGGGCTTACCTAGGTGTCACTGCTTTTAATTTGTAGGAAACTAATACTGATTTAATTTTTTAAATATTGTTCTGCAATGGCCAACTGGTTTTGACAACTTTTATATGGGGTGTATGTATTTTTGCATCCCCAGTGTGAGTGGATATGGAATTTTTCCAACAACCCTAACAAGGCAGCTCACAACAAGAAATAAATCCATTTAAAATCCAATAACCATAAAACAAGTATAAAATAGTTGCAAAACAGCTTAAAGTGGCATGATTCTGAATTTTTGGTTTGGTGAGTGAAATCCCTTATAATTTGAGGTTGCAGTCCTGTGCATGATTCCCTGTTTCAGTAAGCCGCACTGAATACATTGGGACTTGCTTTTGAGGAAACATGCATAGCATTGCACTTTAAATATCTTTACAGGTTGTGTAAATGATAACTATCTTTGACAGTCATGCTTATATAAATATTTCTTCAAACTATGTCCCAAAAAGTATCTAATTTTACACTATAGTTGTACATTATTATTTCCTCTACATGTGTTCCCTTCTTCCTTGGCATGATCATGGTTCCCCTCTGTGGTTTTCACTCTAAGGGGCAGATTAGGCTGAGAGATGGTGAGTAAACCATGGTAACCCAGTAAACTCTGTAGCTGATTTCCATTTTAAAAATTAATTAAAATCATTTGTATGCAGGCAAAGTCTATGAAGTAATGCAGATCCACATAATACATTTAAAGTACATCCAGCTTGCATTTAAAGGGCATGACTTCCCCCAAAGAATCCTGGGAAGTGTAGTTTCCCCCTCACAGTTATAGTTCCCACCACCCTTAACAAACTACAGTTTCCATGATTCTGTGGTGTGATTCATGTGCTTCAAATGTGTGTTGAATATGCTTTAAATGAATGGTGTGAATTTGCCCTAGGTATGCTGTGCATTCATTAGTGAATTGAAAAGAACAATTTTAAAAGATACTTTTTTAAACAGGGGAAGGGTGGCAGCCCCGTGGTAGGGCACATGCTTTGCATGCAAAAGTCCAAAATCCAGTCTCTGGAAAAGACTACTGCCTGGAATCCTGGAGAGCCAGTCCTAGTCCATCTAATCAGTACTGAGGTACATGGTACCAAACGGCCTGTATCTGTATAAGGCAGATTCCTTTGTTCCTAAAAAAGGAAAGAGACCTAAGGGCCACAGTGACTTTAATTTTTTTAAATGTATTTTATTTACAACATTTATATACTGCTTTATTTTAAAAAACCTCAAAGTGGTTTACAGAAGGAATTTAAACAATGAAATTATTGGCAAAAACAGTTAAATACAGGTATTTTAAAGCATTCAAAATAATAAAACCAACAATGAGTTAAAAACAGATAAAAAACATAATAGCTTCTACGTGCCTGGGTAGGCTTGCCTAAACAAAAATGTTTTTAGCAGGTGCTGAAAAGAGTACAATGAAGGTGCCAGCCTAATGTCAATAGGCAGGGAGTTCCCAAGCATAGGTGCTACCACACTAAAAGACTGATTTCTTACAAGAGCAGAACAAGTACTATGTTGAACCCATCAAATGGAAAGCACACCTTGAACTTGGCCTGGTAGCAAATCAGCAACCAGTACAGATTTCAGAGCAGAGGTATTATGTGCTGACAGGGTCTCACTCATGTCAGCAATCATGTCACAGCATTCTGCACTAACTGCAGCTCCCGGATCAGGTTGTGCTGCATGGGGATTTCTGTGACCTTGGCTGACGGGCTGCCAGAATTTTTTTAGTTTTGGTTAGGAACACTGACTGGTTGTGGGATGCTGAGTTTCTGCCTTACTCATAGGAATCTTGTTGTGGTTGGTATGGTATTGCATTTAGGGAATCATCACTGTCTTTTGTTTTTCTTTTCCTATTTGCATTTCATTTACCTCTGACCTCACTCCCATACATCCATGGAAGCAACAACGGTGTTTCCGTGTGCTCAGCTCAACCCCCTTATGCCCACCTTCTTGTTTGCATGATGGTATGTTTCTTGCCCAATAGTGGGAAAAGAGAATTCACATACTGAAAGTGTGGCTTCAATTGCTTTTGTTCCCAATCTACTGCCTGTGAAGGTAGACCAAACCATATGTGTTTTCTCTCTGGCAATTATTACTCACTGGAATTGGGTTGGCTATCAAACTGAGTTTATAGCAGCCCATTGGGTAGGCAGAAAAGGGTACAGAATCTTCTTAACTCTTACTCACTTCTCAAACGTCTCTTTGCAGTGAAGGGTCAAATCTGTAAAGAAGTTTGGAGCATCCACATTAAAAGGCAGGCAGGGTATTCCAGGCAGGGGTTGCCAACCCTCTTCGATATGGATATATTTGCAGAGGATCCCTAGTCAAGCCTTAGCAAGAACACAATCCTAACCGGAGCTTGGAAGAGTTACTTTTTTGAACTACAACTCCCATCAGCCCAATCCAGTGGCCATGCCGGCTGGGGCTGATGGGAGCGGTAGTTCAAAAAAGTAACTTTTCCAAGCTCTGATCCTAACCATATCTATTCAGAAGTAAGTCCTGCTGAGTTCAGTGAGGCTTAGTCCCTTAGTAAGTGTGCTTAGAACTGCAGCCTTCAGGGGCATCCATCTTTACTCCTGAGTGCTCCCATCTAACATCTCCACAACACTAGGCTGTCTTCTCCCTACAATGGCCTTCTGGTGACTGTCCTGGTTTGAGGACACTTGCCAGAAACAAGTAGGCTAGATTAAATGATTCCTACCCAGGCTCCCTAGCAGGTGAGAAGGAATGATCCTTTCACTTCAGCTGGACCTGGGAACACCCACATTTAGTTAACATTTCTATCTTAATTTCCAATCAGATTTTTTTTGTTTGAGTGGTATGCTCAATATTCTACTAGGGCCCGCCTCATGACATCCCTGGGACCCATCCCTGAAATCCCACAGTTTGTGGTGCTTCTGACTTGGCAGCCCCATTGCCATCGCTGTGCCTTACTGGAAAGAGGAGAGGCAAGGCAGCAGTGAGTTCGCACCAGCAAAAGTACCAGAGTGGCTCTGCCAGTTCATTTGCAGCATGCTGAACTTGCCCCTCTTTCTTCATCCCAGTAAACCACAGTGATGATGATGTCGGGAGGTAGGTAAACACCGCTACTAAGCACAAATTATAGGTCGATTATGTTTTCTAGTGCATCCTTAAACCTCCTATGCCATTTTTTACCATATTCATCTGCTATTGGGGTCCAGTGGACCCCATTAAAGTCTTACCTTTTATTGGTTTTGCGTTCTAAAAACATAGTTTAACACAATAGTTGTTGGGGTACATTGGAGCCCATAATTATTTATTATTATTATTATTATTTATTAGATTTGATTAGACGCCCATCTGGCAGAGGTTAGTCTGCCACTCTGGGCGACATACAGCAAAACACAAATACAGTTCATATAAAAACATAAACAGAGAGCATTAAAAATTAAAGGTTAAAACACCCCCATAGCTGCACACTGCCAACCTAACCCCCCTCCCATGCCTGGTTAAAGAGCCAGGTCTTCAAGGCCCGATGGAAACAGAGCAAGGAGGGGGCCTGGTGAAGTTCAGTTGGCAGCAAGTTCCATAGTGAGGGAGCCACTACTGAAAAGGCTCTGGACCTGGTCCTCACCAGTCTTGCGGCTCTTAATTAATTAATTAATTAATTAATTGCACTTGTATACCGCTCCATAGCCGAAGCTCTCTGGGCGGTTTACAGCAATCAAAAACATTAAAACAAATATACAATTTAAAACACATATTTTAAAAACAATTTAAAACACAATTTTAAAATTTAAAACGATATAAAAACAATTTAAAATACATGCTAAAATGCCTGGGAGAAGAGGAAAGTCTTAACCTGGCGCCAAAAAGATAACAGTGTTGGCGCCAGGCGCACCTTGTCAGGGAGATCATTCCATAATTTGGGGGCCACCACTGAGAAGGCCCTCTCCCTTGTTGCCACCCTCCAAGCTTCCCTTGGAGTAGGCACCCGGAGGAGGGCCTTTGATCTTGAACGTAGTGTATGGGTGGGTTCGTATCGGGAGAGGCGTTCCATCAGGTATTGTGGTCCCAAGCCGTGTAAGGCTTTATAGGTCAAAACCAGCACCTTGAATCGAGCTCAGAAACATACAGGCAGCCAATGCAAGCGGGCCAGTATCGGTTTTATATGTTCGGACCGTCTGGTCCCTGTTACCAATCTGGCCACTGCATTTTGCACAAGCTGCAGTTTCCGAACCATTTTCAAAGGCAGCCCCATGTAGAGCACATTGCAGTAATCTAACTTGGAGGTTACCAGAGCATGGACAACTGAAGCCAGGTTATCCCTGACCAGATAGGGGCATAGCTGGGCCACCAACCGAAGTCGGTAGAAGGCACTCTGTGCCACCGAGGCTACCTGAGCCTCAAGTGACAGAGATGGTCCTAGGAGAACCCCCAAGCTATGAACCTGCTCCTTCAGGGGGAGTGCAACCCCATCCAGGACAGGTTGGACATCCACCATCTGGTCAGAAGAACCACCCACTAGCAGCATCTCAGTCTTGTCTGGATTGAGCCTCAGTTTATTAGCCCTCATCCAGTCCATTGTCGCAGCCAGGCACCGGTTCAGCACATTGACAGCCTCACCTGAAGAAGATGAAAAGGAGAAATAGAGCTGTGTGTCATCAGCATACTGATGGCAACGCACTCCAAAGCTCCGGTGGAATAAGAAGTGAACCGTTCGAGGAGGATCTTGTTAGCCGGCTCCCCTGATGAAAATGGAGGCGATCCTTTAGGTAGAGTGGGCCGGCTTCAAAAAGGGCCTTAAAGGTTAAGGCCAGGACCTTGAATTTGGCTGGGGCAACCACCGGTAACTAGTGCAGTTCCTTGAGGACTGGGGTGATATGATCCCGCTGGCGGCTGCCTTTATATTGCCATAATGTCAATTTGAATTCCTCATTGGGCTATCAAGAAGCCCTAGAGCAGAAAACAGCAGAGAGCATTGAGAGTTGTTGGGAGGCCTCTATTCCTCTCACAGAAATCCAGTTCTGAGAGAGGTTTAACAGCCAATTCCTCTTTCCAGGGAACACTGGGAATTGTAGTTCTGTGAGTTGAATAGGGGTCTCCTAACACCTGTCAGCACCCTTAACAAAGTACAATTCCCAGGATACTTTGGGTGGGGGAGCCTTAACTGTATAAAGTTGTATTATACTGCTTTAAATGTATAGTGCAGATGGGGCCCTAGTCAGGAGCAGGGATGGACAGATGAATCTGTTTCCAGTCTGTGTCCATTCATAAGTCCATTCTGTCCCATTTCTGCAGCAACCTGTGAAAACTTTATTTTAGTGTATTTTTTCACAAAGTGCGCGTTTGTACACATTTTATCCTAAAACATAATTTTTTGTATGCATTTTAACCTAAGATACATATTTTGATGTGCAATGTGCTATTTTTTGAGCCTGACTGCATTATTCAGAGAGGCACAACAAGTGAAGGATTACTGCATTCCCATCTGTGTATCAGTCCAGGAAGTATAAATCAGACCAATTTCTTTAAAAATGCAGGCCAAACAAAAACCCCAAGATCCGTAGTCAGGAGTCACCGTTTCAGATTTCAGTAGCATTGGTGTTGGGGGCGAAAGATTCCCAACGAGGTCTAAAACAGGGATGGGGGGAGCCTGTGACCTTCCAGATATTGTTAGACTCCCATCAGCCCCAACCAATCTGCCCAATGGTTGGGGTGATGAGAGTTGTAATAGGACATCAACATCTGGAGGACCAGAGGTTCCCCACCCCTGGTCTAAAGGTTACTCTTAGATACTTTCAAGATTAAGTGGCTGAAGGGTAGTGACTGTGGTTACCCTTGCTACTTCACAATAAACAGAGACATGGGTGTTTCTGAGGAATGATCACAGATGGACTGAGACAGAATTGGGGGAACAGTAGAGGGGACCCTGTTGCCCCCACAATTGTAAACCTGGCCATAGCACCAACCCACTCCTTCCCAAGTGGTGCAGACTGGATACTCAGTATTCAATGAGGGCAAGCCATGAATTTTCCCCACCTTTCCCCTTCATATTAAAAGGTATTCTTTTATGCCAGGATTACTCATGGGATGAGGAAAAGAGTACTAGTGTGCAAAGCATTGTATCTTGTTATGTCTTCAAGACAGCTCAACTGTTTAGAAAGGGCACACAGTCCTTGTGTCTGGGACTGTGCCAACCCTGAACGCGTGCAAGGAGCTGCATAATTGAAAGAAAAAAACACATTTGCAAAGTAGCTGGTAAATAACAATGGTTGGAACAGGAGGAGACCATATTTCTTGAATACACTGACAGTTCTTCACCTTGTTGTATTTTGCCTTTCTATTAAATTCAGTGCTTAATCTTGAATATTTCTGGATACGCCTCATTCCATAAAATTATGGGCAAATCTACACTACAAAAACTAATTTAAGGCTGCAGAACTAACCTCACTTGACTTGGGAGTAAGACCAATTGAATTAAATAAGACTTACTTCCGAGTAGACATTGTTAGGATTGTGTTGTCAGGCTGCAATCTTATACACACTTGCCTGGGAATAAGTCCATTCAACTCAATGGGGCTTTCTGCTGGGAAGACACATATAGGATTGCACTGTTAAATCACCATTTCCTTTCCTCAGGTCATCTTGAACAAGGGAATACTCAGCACTCACCCCAAAGGATCCTTGAGGTGAAGCCAAGACAGCAAAACTGTTATAAAACTGAAACAAATGTACAAGGTAGATCTGCACTAGTGCTACCTAAGCTTCCAGTTTTCGGGAATTGATTCAGGCTGACTTCTAGGGTCCATTTTGACCCGTGGTGCATGTTTCATTGTGCAGTTTACACATAAGTAGTTCTATAGGGATGTCCTTCTAGGACATTGTCACAACTTTTAACCTGTACAACTTCCCCAAATGTTAGCCAGATACCACTTACCATATTACTTCTAGAAACAAGAAACCATTGGGGTCCACATACACCCCAGAAATTGTGTTGTACTCAACATGCATAGGGAAGGAGCCAGAGTATACTTCTCAGAAAAATTCTACCTCCTCTGAATAAGTGTTTTTTGTTTGTTTGTTTTGGCTCAAGGTGCTCTGGTATTGTCAGGCATGCTTGTGCTGACAACAAAGAAAAAATGATCTCTAGGGGACAAAGTTACCCCGTCCTTCCACTGAAACATATGCCAATGTGTTTTTATTGTTGTTGTTGCCGGGTCTGCATGAGAGTTAATGTATCTTAGCTTTCGTCTAAAGGAAATCTTTGTGTTCCATATTCTTAATTAACTTGGAAGTCTTTGAGGAAGGTAATCATTAACTTGAGGGGAAAAGCCCTGAAAGATTCTGTATAGCAGCATATTCTGTAGGGATTGCAGCCACCAGTGATGGGATGATAGTGTACATTCTGACTCACAGCATCAGTATTTTCCTGGCAGTTAACAACTGTCTGCACCAGGGCAGCTAAAGTATATTCCCTTAACATTTCCCAGTCTTCTTCTTATGTAAAATCCTGTGTTATCTTTTTCTGGTGTGTGAGTGTAAGTTGCTTGATTGTGCATTGCATCTCCCCTGGACTTGTGATTTTAATGGTAGCCTCATGTGACCTTTTACACTGGTCACTTGCCAAATGTTGAGGTTTTAATGTCTAGAAATAAAATTGTCTGTTTGTGTCTCTCTCTCTTCAAAAACATCTAGTGGGACCTGAAGGTTAGGTTTAAACAAGGAAACCACATACGTCTGAAGGTTAGGATCAAACCAGATTCTTCCATTAGGAGCCTGGATGAAAGACTGGTCTAACTAAAGATGAGGAATATTTAAATACAGAGCATGACACACTTGAGAGATCTGATGAAACATTAGAAACATTCTTTTCAGAAAAGGGATATTTATATATTCCCTTTTTGCTTTCATGCTTTTTTTTAAAAAAAACTTGGTATTAAGGATGTTTGCAGCTGGTATAGCATAGTGGGGAGAAAAGCCTGGTTGGGAGTCCAGAGTCTGTGAGTTCAAATCCCTGCTCGTGTCTCCTGGGTGTCAAGGGCCAGCTAAAGATCACCCCTGCAGTGAGTGGCTCAGGGGTTACGTGCCCTGCCACCTGTGCAGCCGTGGGCAAGCTGCATAGTCCCAAGGAGCCCAGTTGCCCCCCAGCTGGCAGTTGCGGACAAGGAAGGGGCTGGCTTGTGCAGCTGTGGCAAGCTGAGCAGG
This sequence comes from Rhineura floridana, assembly GCF_030035675.1. Taxonomy (NCBI): domain Eukaryota; kingdom Metazoa; phylum Chordata; class Lepidosauria; order Squamata; family Rhineuridae; genus Rhineura; species Rhineura floridana. Next base: position 139,410,849 of record NC_084480.1, read on the forward strand.
CCCTAGCCAGCTGGGGAGGACTAGCCTCAGAGGAAGGCAATGGTAACCCCTCCCCGAATACCGCTTACCATGAAAACCCTATTCATAGGGTTTCCATAAGTCGGGATTGACTTGAAGGCAGTCCATTTCCATTTTTCCTTTAAGGATGTTTATACGCATGCTTGCAGTTGTAAGCAAATGCCAGGGTGGCTGCACCAAATCACAAGAACAGAAGGGACACATTTCTATCTGTGGGGATTAAGTGACATATGACAATAGCACACTTTACCTTCTTGGAAATCTGTGAAACATATCACGTAAGCTGTCTGCCCTGTGCATCTCTGCCAAAGAGGATAAATCATCCTGTAGTTTTGGTAAGGCTGTTTAGGCTGCACGCTTGCTGTCCTCTTACTCCAATGAGTGTAAATGAGACTACTTCAGAAACGAGAACAGGTGGATTGCTACCTTATAGACTGCAATCCTCTGGACACTTTACTTGAAAGTAAATCCAATTGATTAAAGTTGGACTTACTCCTGAGTAAACATGCAGAGCTCTCATTGTATAGATTGCTACATCAGCACAATATCTTCCAAAAGTCAGCAGCATGCAGGGCTTCCCACTGTGGAGGCTGTTCCATTGGGCGAATGGGCTGCTGCCCTCAGAAAGCCTCACCTGCCTGCCTTTTCGCTTACAAGCAGTCCAGGCAATGGCCCTGTTGGTTACTTCCTTCTCCTTAGTCTCCGTATTGCACCTTGTAGAACTCAGCAGGGAAGAGGATGGAGGCAAAAGTAGAATTAGTTGGCTCTGCCTGTCATTGGCTCTGGCTCCACCTACTGTTGGCCTCCCTGCCTTCCATCCTATCAGTCCCAGTGATCAACAGCCACCACTGGCTTCCGGAGACGATGGCATTTAGGTAGAAAGAATTAATGCTAGCCCAGGGCAATGGTTTTCAGACTATCTTCCAGGGAGCTTTGGGACCCACTGGGAGTTTATCGGGGCTCCACAACAACAAGAGCAGTAATGATGGACAAGCTTCCCTGACGACAGCTTGGCTGCCACCACTGGTCTGCCCCTGAAATGCACAGCTGCAGAGGATTGTTTGGTGTAGGGCAGTGGTTCCCAACCTGGGGGCCGGGACCTCCAGGGGGGCCGCGAAGTAATCCAGAGGGGGCCGTGAACAGTAAAGAAATGAATTATTTATTATTTTTTTAAAGAAATCTTCACTCCTCCTACACTGTCTGCTTTCCACTGGCACTGCAGATGACACCTCCCCCTTGCTCCAAACGAGAGGGGAGGCCTTTTGCTGAAGCGCCAGAGGGTCTTTCAGGCACACTAAGGGCAGGCATCTGCCTATAAAATACATGGCAGATGCCAAAAGAGGCTGAGGGTGGGGCTACCAGGAAGAAGAGGGGATTACTATCACTGATTCCTGTCTCCTTGCACTGCCGCTACTGGCAACGCCCTTACTTAGAATGAGAGGAAGAGGGCTTTTTGTGAAGCAAAAAGAAGCAAGCCTGCAAAGAAAGGCTGCTTTCCCCCTTCCTTCCTGGCAGCCAGCCTGCCTCCCTGGGGGGAGGGGGTCACAAATATGTTCGGCTTATAAAGGGGGTCCCGTGCTCATAAAGGTTGGGAATCACTGGTGTAATGTGTGTTCTTTGTTCACATAGGCCAACAGGAAGGCTGAGCAGGCCTGGGTGGAACCCTGTGTAAAACAGGTACAGGACCACATCCCAGAATCATTTGCAATATACAATGGTTTTATGGTAGATGTGTGTGTGTGTGCATCCTTGGAAGACTAGTTGATGTGGAAATGATAACTTGAAGGTAGTAATCTTGGGAACCCCTAGTATAAAGAGTAAAAAAAATAAAAAAGGCTTGTGAAGGTATTATGAAATTGACTACTAGGAATACAGTGTCATCTCAGTGGAATGAAACTGAAAATGATTCAGTGAGATTAAATTAACAGCAGTGCTTGCTAAAATCAGGGCCAACAAGGTAGCTATAATTCAGCTCCTCTGAAATACAGTGGAGAAAAGCTTTCAAATATAACAGCAAACTAAATGTTCACCAGAAATGAAAAACCAGGGGCAAATAGCAGCAGCAGCATAATTTTCCACAAAAATAATTGTGCTCAAAGCGGCTTACAGAACAGCAATACATCTCAAAATCAACACTTGCAAGAACAATTTCATAGTAACAAGAATAATAAAACAACAATACAACACCAAATATAATGGCAAACAAAAAGCCAACTTTTCTATACAATAAATGTAACAACATTACACTTCCTGGCAGGCAGCATTACACTTCCTGGCAATAGCATAAATAAGAAGGGAGTTTGCCAATTTTTCTTTGGTCCCAGAAACTCCCCTCCCATGATGTCACTTGCAATCCTTCTCCTGCAGCAGCTCCTTCCAGAGCTTCCAAAGGCAGGGGGTGGGTTATCTGGAAACATCCCTCCCATGACGTCACTCGCAGTCCCTCTCCTGCGGTTGGCAGCTGCTTTGTAATAAAACATTTCTCTAATAAAAAGAATAAGTGCTGTGTTGAACCCCACTCTCAGCTAATTGTGGGAAAGCAATGCTTTAGCTTAGAAACACTAAAGGGCCCTGGTGTGGAAGGCACCTCTTTTGAGGAAGACAGCATAGTCAGAGTATCGCGTGAGAGAAGACGATAAAACTACCGCTAATAGAAAGGATAATGATCAAGATACGGTGAAGAGTTTGGAGGAAGCGGAATCCTGACAAGACAGAGTTGCTATGAATTGGTGGTCTCCTCCAGCTCCAGGAAATGGGACAGTGGTCTCTTCCTGAAGGATCAGGTATGTAATCTGAGGATACTCCTTGATCGCACCCTGTCCCTGGAGACCCAGGTGGCCTCAGTGGTGTGGAGTGCCTTTTCAGCTTCAGCTGGTTTGCCAGATCCAGCTGTTCCTGGATAGGGATAGCTCAGCCACAGGCACTCATGCTCTAGTCATCTCTTGGTTACTCTTGCATTTCACTCTCTGTGGGGCTAGGGATATCAGAGATTCCCAGCAGAAACAGGTGCAGAAATTGCTGGTGTTCGCTTATTCGTCCCATGTCCGGAATGGAAATCAATCCATTGAATACAATCAGTATTTGCTGTTGTTTTCGATCCACAAGCAATATGTAATTGATTAGTTCTTTACCCCCTCTTGTTGTATTACCTTTCATTTGCATCATAGTAAATGGTATTTACACTGAAATTATTAGTTTGGAATAATATGATAATGTAATTAATTTCATAATTTCTGCTACAGCAAGCAACAACATGAATAACGTCATTTTTGTGGGAAGCAGAATGGAAGTGAAACAACACTGCATGTGATAAACACAGATGGAATGAAAACTGATGCCTTCTTATATCCATATGTTGGGCTGCCCTTGTAGATGGTCTAGAGACAGCAAAATGGGCATGTCTGCATGGGATCATGTAACACTGGTTCTTAAGATTTACTAACTACCTATTTGTCACTGGCCTAAATTCAGAGTTTCAGCTTTGACACACAATACCCTGAATGGGTTTAGGAACACATTTCCTTAAAATATTACCCTTCCTTTATTATACTGCCTGGACTTTGCAATTGTCTGGCACTCCTGGCAGTGCCAATATTAACTGAGATCATAAGATCTATAACTTGCTGGAGAACCAACGGGTCCTCTTTCCTGGGGTTAGAAGATGTGGCCTGCATGACAATAGCCCTGCACGACTGACTGCCCATTGTACCTTTCGGGACCAGGGCAATTGCAGAAAGGGGAGTCTGAGAACTTTATTCTGCCTTACTTTCAATATCTATAGTTAGCATCTATATTCCATTTGTTACTCTTTCACACAAAGTGGACTTGTTCAGTATTGGGATCCCAGAATCTGTTTTGATGGGGCTCTGAGTGGATCAGCCCCCTACCCCAGATTACCACACAGAAAGAGCTTGCTGGGTACAACAAAGCTGTTATGCTAGCTGCCCAGCAGGTGGGTCACTGTTGCTTACTGGGAGGGAGAGAGTTGAGGGGTGAAGCAGCAGGTAGGTTGGCATGGTGCAAACACACCAGCAGGAGCATCGGACTGGCTCCATGAATGTCTTTGCACCATGCTGACTTCCCCACTGCCTCCCCCCTCCTCCCCCACCTCCTTCTCCCAGTAAGCAACTATGACCCACATACTGGGACGCTAGCATAGCAGCTCCATCCCACCCGGCAAGCCCTTTCTGGTCTCAGATGAAATTAGTACCTAAATACCTCTTGTGGATCTTGACACCCCCTTCTCAAGCCTGCCCCAGACTGCAGGCCATTCATTTTATTCCATAATAGCTAGTGGGAGGCACACTGAAAGCAAAGTCTGCTCCTATCCATGTAGCTCCATCCTGGGTTCCGTTAATTAGATGGCACAGGAATTACACAGCATGGAATGTGCTTATCAGTCATGTTATAGAGTGCTATAGCGCAGCACAGAAACTAGAGAGCTGGGGTGTGTGTGTACCTCCTCAGTATAATTTTACGTTTGTGACTGTGTCATTGCCCTTTCCCCTCTTTTACTTGGGGTTTTGTTCTTTTCCTTGCAGCACATTTTCTTTGTTCCACCTCTACTTTTGCTCAGGGGCTGTCACAAGAAGAACAACAGATAGCTTGATTAGATAGGGTAACCGAGTATGACACCAACAGCTGCCTTGCTGATATGCCAGGACTCCCAACAGCTCTGCTTGCATAAAAATATGCATAACTTTATATTTTTTAAAAAAAGTAAATCTGGATGCAAATATACCGATGCAAAGTACCCCTTGTTGTGCTAAAATCCATAGGTGGGGTAAACAACCTTGTCTCTTGATTGTAAGAGTGAGTGACAGTTCTTTTTGATCACTCAAGGGGCAGGGGAAATACCAGATGACACAAAATCTACTCAAACAGCAACAGTAGTGAGGAACAGTCTCATGATTTCTCATTCGCTGGAAGAAGTTCACATTAAAATACAGTTTGAAAAGACATGCCTCACTAAACATTTGCAATTGTTCAAGCTGTGTTGCAGTCAAATAAAATATAATAGTCTACTTGTTCTGGGGTACAAAAAAGACCACATGTGCCTCATTTCCTCATATGGGTGCACTGCACAGCTTCATTTAACAAACTTTGAGCAAAACAGAAATCGTTCTAGAATAATTTTTTTGTTGCTAAACTCTGTCATCACCACAAATAAAAGAATTTTCAAAGAGTCTGAAGCTGCTTATGATCTAAATTAAAATTGTATCCCACTCTTGCTCAAGTAGGGTGATCACTTAAGCATCCCCCAAAGAAGATAGAGATCTGCATAAAATATGTAATATGTAAATGCAAATGTAGAAATAATTACTATAATTGAAACAGAAATGAAATACATCTAGGGCCAGCACAAGGCATGACTGGGCCCTTGGGCACCAGATTGCCCCAGGCCTGGGCTGTCATGTTCCTCAACACCCCCTCCTGATGCAGGCAGCACAGGATTAAATAGGTCCACTTGCCCCACTTCTCATGTCACCACATCAGCACCCTAGTGTTATGTGCACGCACACCTGCCATCACCCAATATGGCAGCGGGGGCATCAACCCCTTAGGGATGCTCCCACTGCCATCTTGGGTGATGGCAGGCATGTGTGCATAGCATGCTGACACGGCAATGCGGGAGGTAAGTGGGGTGGGTGGACCTATTTAAGCTCACACCGTCTGCATCGGGGGATGTTGCCTGGGAGGGTGGAGCTCCCAGTCCAAAATCCACAACAGCATCGAGTCGCTGAGCATGATTCGCCCCACATCCTGATGCTGGTGCAGATCACAGAGAAGGAGCTCCACCCAGCCTAAAGAGGTGCTCTTCTGGGCTGCAGAGGCCCTTGGCCAGTGCCCAACCTGTCTGTCCACTAGCACTGGGCCTGAATACATATTTTATTTATTTTAAATATTTCTATCCCGCCATTCTACCCTAAAATAGGGCACTCAGGGCGGCTTACAATAAAATTGAGCACGTACATAATAAAATTGTACACAATAAAAATCACAAAAACATTAAAATAAATTAAAATACATTAAATGTGATTAAAATATATAAAATAATATACATACATATACACACACATACACACATATATGCATATATAGGGAGTGGAACTGAAAGGACTACTGAGGTAAAAATTAACACAGAAGGCATAAAATCAGTGTCAGGCTCTACCTTCAGTCCCTCCCAAAGGCTCTCCGGAACAAGATCATTTTCAGAAGTCTCTGGAAAACCATCGGGGAGGGAGCAGAGCGGGCTTCTTGAAGTATTCCAAAGCTTGGGGGCCACAGCTAAAAAGGGTCTCTCCCACATGGCTGTCAGTCTAACATCTTTCACTCCAGGCATGCAGAGGAGACCCAAGGCAGATGATCTTAAATCCCGGGCAGGTACATATGGGTGTAAGTGGTCCCTCAGGTACATTGGTCCAAGGCCATTTAGGGCTTTAAAGGTCAGAACCAGCACTTTGAATTGGGTCCAGAAACAAATTGGGAGCCAGTGGAGTCGATAAAGCACAGGGGTGATATGTAAACATTCTGGCTGCAGCATTTTGAACCAACTGTAATTTCTGAACCGTTTTCAAAGGCAGCCCCACATAGAGAGCGTTACAGTAATCAAGCCTCAATGTCACCAATGCATGTGTCACTGTGGCCAAGTCAACTGCCTCCAGGAACGGATGCAGCTGGTAGACCAGTTTGAGTTGGCTAAAAGCACACCTGGCTACCGCAGCCACCTGATATTCAAGCAGCAGGGCAGGATCCAGGAAGACTCCCAAACTGTGGACCTGCTCCTTCAAGGGGTGCAACCCCATCCAGAACAGGTTGCAACCCTATCCCTGGCACAATTTCCCCCTTGACCAGCAACACTTCTGTCTTGTCTGGATTAAGTTTCAGTATGATAGCAGCCCACATCCAGCCCTTCACAGCCTCCAGGCACCGGTTTAGGATGAGCACTCCCTCCCTGCAATCAGGTGGTAGGGAGAGATAGAGTTGCATGTCATCAGCATATTGATGATATTGTACTCCAAATCTCCAGATGACCTCTCCCAGCGGTTTCATATAAATGTTAAAGAACATGGGAGACAAAATGGAACCCTGCGGTATCCCGTAGGCCAGTGGCCTGGGGGATTAGCAATCATCTCCCAGCACCACTTTCTGGGTCCTGTCCATCAGGTAGGACCAGAGCCACCATAAAACAGTGCCTCCCAATCCCATCCCAGCTAGACGGCCCAGAAGCATACCATGGTCGATTGTATTGAAGGCCTCTGAGAAGTCCAGCAGCACCAACAGGGATGCACTCCCCCTGTCTGATGCCCGGCATAGGTCATTAAGCAGGGTGACCAAGGCAGTCTCTGTCCCATGACCGGGCCTAAAGCCTGATTGAAAAGAGTCTAGAATAGTCCGATTCATCCAGGAAAACTTGGAGCTGAGCAGCCATTACTATCACTGTAGTGGGGAAGGCTATTAAAAGGTGACATGTGTGTCTGCTCAGATTGCTGTCTAGGTGCTGCTAACTGTTGATAGGCAACTTCAAGGCCTCCCATCTCCTCTCTTATTGTCTTTCATCTTTAAACTGGACTTGTGACTTTGAAGAGATGATGCTTCAAAGAGAGATCCTCTGACAGCTCTTGAAACAGAGGTCTGTATAGCCCAGACCCATGTGCAAGGAGTTCTTCCATTTTACCCACACAACTCCCCTCTGAAGTATGTTAAGCTGAGAGGTAGCAACTTGCCCAAGTCCAGTACTGGATCCACATTTTGGGGGTCCTTGGGCAAAATGCTGTCAGTGGGCCCACTCCCTCCTCACCACTATTGCCCATTCACACTGGCCATCGTTCTTGAGACCCAGCCTGCATGGTAGCCCAGAGGGAGAGGCAAACTCACTCAGAGGACCAGTAGTGTAGTGGCAAATTCAGAAATGCAGGGTCCCTTCATGATTGTCAAAGCCACGCCCTTCCCACCTTCTTTTTGCTTCTGGGTTGAGAATGAGGTCCTTGTTAATGCGTTCTTCCACAATAACAGATGACCCTAGGAGCCAATAAGCACGAAAGGGGAGAGTGTTAGCTACTGAGAAGAATCTTCTCAGTGGCTGACTTACCTTTCACTCTAATTAGCTCCAATCAGCAGGAAAGGACAAGGAAGCATGTTAGAAAACACTTCTCAGTGGCCAACACACTGCCCATTCATGCTGATTGGCTTGCAGGATGCTGGAGACATAGGGACCCTGCTCCCAAAAAAGTAAAGGGTCTAAGATCCCCTGAGACCCTGGATGACTACACCCCTGCAGAGGACATGTGAGCAGGCAGCAACTGCAAGGAGGAGTATCTTTAGGACCTTGGCCCTCCAAGAGCTAACAGTGGATTCCCCTTCTGAGGCAAGAGTTTAGAGATGCCCACTTCTCCTCCCCCTCAGTTTATTTGAGAATATAATAGAAAGAAAGAAGAAAGAGAAACACAAATAATAAATAAGTAAATGCTACAATAAAAACCATTGCCAGCTGACATTAGCAATAAAAACATTCCATCAATCCTGATTTAAATGTATAGATTCATACGGGCGGTTCAATTAGGTATCTATATAAAATTGATAAGTATAAGCCATACATGCAAAGTTAGAAAGGGCAGTGAGATCTTCAAACTGCTGGGTGATAGATGGTGGATGTTTTCCCTTCCAATCTTGCAGTATAAGTCTCTTAGCAACAGAATCCACTTTTGCTGTCAATCTGTGAGTTCCCACACTGCAAGGATACAATTTAAAAGTACATGAGTATGTGGCAATCTCAAGAATTTCTCCAAAGTTGAAATGAGAAGGAATTTCTGATTACTGTGCCCACTTCTGACACCAGCCCTTCTCAAGCATCAGATATGAATCGAGATTTGCACATGAGCTTATGCAGTCCAGGTTGAAACCATGCAGCTCTGGATATACAAGAAAGGAAGGTTCTGCCAGCTTTGGTTCTGTCAGTTTCTCATTTGTTCAATCTTAAATTCAGTTCTTACATTTTACCACAATATGCATTTTTTAAACTTTGTTTAATGAGGTCCAGCATTTTAGTGCAAATGTCTCCTAATTAGCATGTTTTGGATGTAGTTTTGAATAATGTACACATTTTTACAAGCAATGTCTCCTACTATAATGCAATGTTGTGTTATTTTTGCTAATACATTCATTTTATGCACACTTTTATCTAATATATGCATTTTTGTTAACATTATTTGGAGAACTGCATTACAACATTCAGATAAGTGCTAATTTCGGATGTCTGCCTTTCTCATTTTCTTTTGGAAAGACCAAATTTGAGAGATTCAGCTTTAAATGCAAACTGAATCATATACACATACCCCACACGTACGATTGAAAAACCCTAACAGTATCCTAACTAAGATGTTCTCTTGTGGTCCTTTCTTTTCTTCTCATAGTCTCCCAGCAAGGTGAAAACCAAAGGCGGCTCTACAGAGAATTACTGAAAAACTACAATAGCTTAGAACGGCCTGTAGCAAATGACTCGCAACCCCTCGTGGTGGAGCTACAACTGTCCTTGTTGCAGATAATTGATGTGGTAAGTTAGCTTCCTGTTCCTGAGCAAAAACAAATTTAAAATCAGTTGTATGCAGAGCATTGTTCCAGTGTGGCTCCAGGGGAACAAGGGTCTCTCTGCAGACCAGTTAGACCAGATGAGTTAACCAGTAACACATCTTAACCACCTTATTGTACCACCAACAGGATAGTAAAATAATGGCAAATAGATCACTTTTCCCGTCTTTCCAAGCTTAACATCTGCAGTGTTTTTTTAATCCTGTAATTAAATTTTTGACAGGCAAAAGTGGTGATGCTGTTCTTTAATTCAGGGGTAGCCAGCATGGCACAGGGGTTCAGAGGCCTCTCTAGAGGCCCCTCTGCAATCTGTACCCCTCCTGCATGGGATATTTTGGACTACAACTCCCATCAGCCCCAGCTAGCATGGACAGTGGTCAGAGACAATGGGAGCTGTAGTCCAAAATATATAGAGAGTACCACAGATTTCCTGTCCAGTCTTTTTGTGAAAGCTGTCCCATGGGGTATAATTCTCCATGGTACTGTAGCAGTTTAGTTTTTCATGTAACTAAAAATGAGAATGTACAAGAAAGTTTTGGAAAGTAACAACACATGCTTTTATTTATTTTAGAAGTCAAATTTTGCCTTTCCCCGCAGAAGAACTCATTGTACGCTACAGTTGTAAAAATACAGCACACCCAGGACAGAAAATGTTGAAGTTCTCAAGAATCTTCTACATCTTGCTTGCTTTGGGTACTATTACCATAAAGTTTAACCACAGGAGAATTACATGTGGACAATTTTGCCTGTCAAAAATGATTTTGTCAATTTGCCCCTAATGGTTGTGAGCATGGAATCTCTGGGGCTACGTGGCACTAATTTTGCTTCAATTAACCCAAACCAAAAGAGGTAGGAATCCAGAATATATGATTAAAGTAGTAGAAGTGACTTCGGGTGTGGAGAGAATTAGTGATGGATGGTGACACATCAACTTACATCCAATTCCAAATAGGGTTGCCAGGTCTCCGGTTTTCTGCCGGAGTCTCCAGCAAAAGGGGGCCGTCTCTGGCCTCCGGCCATAGTTCCTTTAAAAAGGCTAATCTCCGGCTTTTGAGCGTGCCGCTCAGCCACGCATGCGTGATTGACACATGCATGCGTGAAGGCTGTGGCTGGCCGCCTTCCCGCCCCGCCCTTTGTAATTGAGGGAGGGACTGCAGAGAGAGAGGAGGAGGAGTTGAGTTACCGCTGCGGCCCCCCCTGTGCAGCAGAGCCTGGATGCTCCCGCCGGCCACAGAAGTGAGGGTGGTGAGTGGAGGCCGTAGCCGCGTGGCGCCGATGGGTGGGAGCGGCCACGATGGGGCTGAGGAGTCTGTGCGTGCGGTCGTTCCGAATCCGGTTGCGGGAAGAAGGCCGCTGGTGGAAGGAGCCGGTTTGAGGCCGGGTCGTTTGTAGGCCGTCGCGCAGAGGGAGAGAGAGGGGGGGGAGAGAGATTTGTCTTGAGTCTGCTATATTTAGTGAAGCTTGAGTCTCCTGTATTTAGTGAGCGGCCTGCCAGCCTCAGCCGGTTCCCCTACTCCGGAAAGGAGCAGCGTGGCGCCGATGGGCGGGAGCGGCCGCGATGGGGCTGAGGAGTCTGTGCGTGCGGTTGTTCCGAATCTGGTTGGGGGAAGAAGGCCACGGCGCTGGTGGAAGGAGCCGGTTTGAGGCCGGGTCGTTTGTAGGCCGTCGCGCAGAGGGAGAGAGGGGGGGAGAGAGAGAGAGATTTGTCTTGAGTCTGCTGTATTTAGTGAAGCTTGAGTCTGCTGTATTTAGTGAAGCAGCCGGCCGTCCTTTCCGGAGCAGGGGAACTGGCTGAGGCTGGCAGGCCTCTCACTAAATACAGCAGACTCAAGCTTCACTAAATATAGCAGACTCAAGACAAATCTCTCTCTCCCATTCTCTCCCTCTGCGCAACAGCCTACAAACGACCCGGCCTCAAACCACCGGCTCCTTCCACCAGCGGCCTTCTTCCCGCAACCGGATTCGGAACGACCGCACACACAGACTCCTCAACCCCATCACGGCCGCTCCCGCCCATCAGCGCCACGCTGCTCCTTTCCAGAGCAGGGGAACCGGCTGAGGCTGGCAGGCCGCTCACTAAATACAGGAGACTCAAGCTTCACTAAGTATAGCAGACTCAAGACAAATCTCTCTCCCCCCCCCTCTCTCCCTCTGCGCGACGGCCTACAAACGACCCGGCCTCAAACCGGCTCCTTCCACCAGCGGCCTTCTTCCCGCAACCGGATTCAGAACGACCGCACGCACAGATTCCTCAGCCCCATCGCGGCCGCTCCCGCCCATCGGCGCCACGCTGCTCCTTTCCGGAGCAGGGGAACTGGCTGAGGCGAGCAACCGCTGCCGAGAGGTCGCCCATGCGGCATGGCAGCCTCAGAGCCAGTTCCCCTGCTGTGATAAATGAAGGTAAAAACGAATTGGACATTGTACTGATTTTAACTTAATAAAGTTTAACATTTTTTTAAAAATGGATGCTCATTCCCAGGTTCATAAAACATGGGTTTATGAAGTCTCAAATGACTGTTCAAACTGACCTACTGCAACATCTATTCCTGGGTTCAGAATTCTAAGTTTTAAAAAGCTACACTGTAAATTCACAATATTACTACGAAATGACAAGGTGAAGCAAGTGGTGACCAGAGAGGGTGCCTTCTTAGTTGTGACACCCTCTTTATAGATCTTCCTCTCCAGATAAGTTTGCTTGGTAGCCAATATTACATTTTCTTATTTTCCCAGGCCTTTTAATGTATAATGTTGTATTTTTTTAATATGATGATGACTGGTTCTTGTACTTTACTTTGTTTTTGTAATGCACTCATCTCCATTCTTAAAATTTGTTCAACCTTGGCAGGCAGAAATTCCATTTGGTAACAGCAAGCTTTTAAACCTCGCTGGGTTTCACAAAGCAAAAATCAAAATGGAAAGGTAGAGTCAAGTAGCTTAACCAAATTTAAGAAATGTAGATATTAGATAATGGCTCCCTGTAAGCCTTTCCCATATTAAAATTCTTCGTAATATTTTAACCAGCAGGTTCCTTGCTGTTTGCTAAAACTGCTCATTAGGCCACAGCTGCTTTGAGAAGCTTTTACATTTAAGGCCCTGTCAACTAGAAGAGTGTTCATCAGTGCACAGATAAGCCTGGCCACAGTAGGAGATGACAGTTTTTTTCATGCCCCTCGAAATCTCTTAATTCCTGTCATTTTTTCTCCCCTCCTACAAAATCTCATTCTTGCAGGGGAAAAGACTTCATGCTGTAACTTGCTTAGCAAGTTCAGTTAATATCCATGACACTAAGAGAGTATTTGGATTAAAGGACTACAGCATACAGACGTTAGCAGAATTTTCCCACAGACTTAGGCTTTTAAATACCCCTTCCATCTCAGTATCTGTCCAAATTGATTAGGCTGTGGATTGAATCGTGGTATAGAATGAATGAATTTTTTTTGTAGTCTGTGGATCTTAATGCAAGATTCGGAGCTTACACTTCTGGATCTAATGATCTTCTGAAATGCAGATTACAAGTGAGAACACCCACCTGCCTGCTAAACAGCTAAAGGGATTATTGGAGACACCAATATGGGGAGCAGTAACATGGGTGCAGCAGTGTGCAGTCCTGGTGTTGTAACTCTGCTGCATTATTTGTTTGTAGTAACTTAATGCTACTGTAAAATTGGCACATTGATGCCTTTTGTGTAGGCATCTGCCACTCAACAATAGCAATGAGCAACCTATTAATATAGTTGTCCCCTCCCAAGGCTGGAACTGATCTGGAATGTAGTGGGGGCACTTTCTAAGGTGGAGGCCTCCTGGACTATAGTGCTTTCATGGGAGTCTCTTATGGGCTAGCAGATTAAAGCATGTATGTAGCAGCAGACATGGTTTGAATTGTGCCTTTTATTTGGGATAGTTGGTGCCATAAAACAGCTCTCTCATCCCTACAAACGTTACTTTTAGATAGTGCAGGCAAGAAGGCGTTGTTATGTGCCTTCAAGTCGATTACGACTTTTGGCGACCCTATGAATCAGCAACCTCCAAGAGCATCTGTCATGAACCACCCTGTTCAGATCTTGTAAGTTCAGGTCTGTGGCTTCCTTTACGGAATCAATCCGTCTCTTGTTTGGTCTTCCTCTTTTTCTACTCCCTTCTGTTTTTCCCAGCATTGTTGTCTTTTCTAGTGAATCACGTCTTCTCATTATGTGCCCAAAGTATGATAACCTCAGTTTCATCATTTTAGCTTCTAGTGATAGTTCTGGTTTAATTTGTTTAACATGGCTGCAACCATATCTACTCAGAAGTAAGTCCTATTGAGTTCTATGGGGCTTAGTTCCTTAATAAGCATGTTTACAGTTGCTGCCTTCAGGGGCATCCATCTGTGCTCCCATCTAACATCTCTGCAACACTAAGCTCCTTTCTTCCAATAATGGCCTGGCCTGAGGGCACGTAAACCCTTCTTGCCAGAAGCAAGTAAGCTAGATTAAATGTTCCCTAAAGGTGTTGAACTGTGACCTGGGAGACCAGGGTTTGAATCCCCACACAGCCATGAAGCTCACTGGGTGACCTTGGGCCAGTCACTGCCTCTCAGACTCAGAGGAAGGCAATAGTAAACCACCTGTCTGAATACTGCTTACCATGAAGACCCTATCTGGGATCAACTTGAAGGCAGTCCATTTCCATTTTGCATCACCCTAAGCTTGTGAGAAAGAATGACCTTGTCACTTCAGATGGACCTAGGAACACCCTATTTTAGGTAAGATTTCTATTTTAATCTCCGATCAGATAATTTTTTTTTGAATGGTATGCTCCAAGCAACTGCGGTTGATACAATGTATCATGTTTAATGATGTCACCAGGGCCTGCCCCGTGACGTCACCAGGGCCCGCCCCATGACATCACCAGGGCCCGCCCCATGACATCACTAGGGCCCGCCCCATGACATCACTAGGGCCCGCCCCATGATGTCACCAGGGCCCGCCCCATGACGTCACTAGGGCCCGCCCCCATTTTCTCAGGTTTTTGGATGGCTCCGACCTGGCAACCCTAATTCCAAATGATTTTTTTATAAAAACAACACACACCAGAATTTATGGGGCAGACGTCCATTGGATGTCTGGAAATTAATCCAATTTTATTCCTGAACTAATTTTGAATCAGCAAAGCCTCTAGATCTTGCAAGCACTAAGTGATGTAATTTATTAGCACTGCACCAGGGCCTAGAGGCCTCTCTGTAACCTATACAGTTCCTGAATGGGATCCTGTCCTCTGCCCCTCCTCCATTAGATGATGTAAGGGATGGTGGTAAAGAGGGTCCCCTTTAAGTCAAGAGTGGTTCAGACTGCAGAGAGGCCTCTGCGCCCCCCCCTCCAAATAATATAACCAGGAACACGCAGGAGCCTAGAGATCTCAGAGCTTCCAGAATGTCTCCTGGCAGAGACTGGGTTGTAACTGCTTCCTTTGCCTCTCTATGGAATCATCTGAGAAGGCAGGGTTGAGTGGGTTCTGAGGCCTCTAGGTCCTGGCTCTGTTCTGATGATATGATTAGAGTCATGCAGAGTCTAGAGGCCTTTCACCTCCCATTTCAGAGCCTGCCGCTTTCCAATGGACTCCAAAGCAGTCCTCAAAAATCTGGTTGGCAGATGAAGGCCTGGTTCAGATCTGTCCCCATCACTAGAGAGAATGCCACTAAATATTTGAACAACGAATGAATTATGTGAAGGTATAACAAGAAGGTTAACAATGAAGGTTTTGGTATTAACATATTAGGCCATATTAGGCTCAGGACTAGGTTACTTGAGAGACCACCTTATAGGTCACTGCATTCTACAGGAGAAGTTCTCCTTGAAGTCCCTAAAATACCAGAAGGCTGCTCCACAATAATTCAGAGTAGGGCTTTCATCATGGCTGCTCCTGTTCTGTGGAACAGCATCCATGTTGAGATTTATACCAGAATTTGTACTTTTTGGAAACAATTGAAGACATTTTTGTTTCAACAAGCTTTTCCAGCTGGGTGAAATGGTCTCTGCCTTAGATGTTTATTCTGTATTGCATCTAAACCTATCTTTAGTTGTTGTTCTTTACTGTTTTAAAAACTATTTTTAGCTGTTGTCATGTAAATTACCTGGAGACTCATGTGGAAGGCAATTCATAAATTAATACAAATAAATGTGAAGCTGAGAGAATCCCTAGATAGACCTAATATCTAGGACTATCCCTAGATAGTCCTTGTTGGCTGCTACGGTGTTCAACTAAGAATATGGGGATTCCAGTGTCCCAGAAAAAGACCAGGACTTGTTTTCACATCTATTTTGAGCTTACTATGAAATATAGTGATGTGCACTGCTCAGCGGGTGACAATCCCATGCCATGCCTTATCATCTGTATGGTGATGTGTGTCACCATGTCCTGAAGGATTAGAACTTGAATCAGCGCATGTTCTTTACTGGGTCCCCCAAATCAGATCTGGACACTTCATCAAATGCAAATGTGCTCTTGTTGGAAGAAGCTGATCTAATTACTTGATTCCTGTTGTAAATTGCATGCGCCTGAATGCAGTTTCTTAACCAGTCTGCTATCTAATTGTAATTGAGGACCAAAGAGGCTCTGATTAGGTGTTTCCCAGAATGTTTAACACATTGTTTTGGCACTTCGGAATACTAAATACAACTCTGAAATGTGCAGATGTCCCTGATGTTCTACAAGTAATTTGTTGATTAATTATGAAGTTTTTTAAAAACAATTTATGCAGAAGCATCTTGCATATTGAAAGAAAGTGTGAGCCATGCATTCCTATAAATGATTCATCAGATGCAGTTCTCTGAGTTTTCTGCAAAGCTATAATTATGGCTTCCCAGTTTGCCATGCAGATATGCAGGCTGTTTACCTGCCATGCCAAAAGTCCTCCAGTGTGAGGCTAATAAGTAATCACACCAGGAAAGTTTGCAGTGAGACAGAATTATGAAATGAGACCTCTCCTTCCCTTAGAACATCACAGTTGTGAAAACAACATCTGTTGGGTATCCTCTCCTTAAGAAGAATCCTACCTCTATATCCCACTACAGCTACAGAGTTTTTCTTAATTCTCAAGTATCCCAGCAATTACAGGTAGCAATCAGGCTGAACAGGTATTACTACGACTACTATTAGTATTAGTATACAATTGCCTATCATTCTGATATGTTTGTGTTGGAATCTTATCCAAGTTGTGGGGTCCCAGAGGGTTTGCAAAATGTGAACAGAGACACATTACACCTCTTTTATAGGGTCCTTGTAGACCAGGGTTCGAATCCCCACATAGCCACATCAGTTGTACATGCTCTGGTAACCTCGCGTTTGGATTACTGCAATGCGCTCTACGTAGGGCTGCCTTTGAAGACAGTTTGGAAGCTACAGCAAGTGCAAAATGCGGCGGCCAGATTGTTAACAAGGACCAAGCGGTCCGAGCACATAACACCTGTTCTGGCGCGCCTGCACTGGCTACCAATATGCTTCCGGGCCAGATTCAAAGTGTTGGTATTAATCTATAAAGCCCTATACAGCGCGAGACCATGATACCTGTCGGAACGCCTCTCCCGATACGAACCGGCCCGTACACTACGTTCTACTACGAAGGCCCTCCTCCGGGTTCTGACTCACAGAGAGTCCTGGAGGGTGATGACAAGAGCTAGGTGTGATGCCCTTCCCTGGCTCTCCCTGTCAGGTTCCTACCTGCTCGTGGCTACTGCCTTTCACTAGGCACCACCAGGGACTCCACCAGTCCGGACTGTCCTTTTTTATGGTTTCTCTCTCCGCTCTAGCACAGATCTCAATAGATCCCCCTGCTAGGCAGCACCACCAGTCACGTTCTACAACCAATGTTCCCAGAGACCTTGCCTGAGTCTCTCTATCCAGTTACATTCGTGACAGCGTGCCTATGCTGTTCCCAACCCCCTTGTATCAATGCAGATAACTCATAACTCGGGGTTGCTCTGGATACTTATAATGTTATCTTCTCCTCTTCACCGCTGCCACCATTTGTTACTGTTTCCCTTCAGCCTTGGTTATTACCTTACCCTCCCTTCTGGTCTGTGAAACCCCAGCCAAGGATCAGGCCTTCGGTAAACCAAAATAGTATTTATTAAATAACATTAATAACAAGATAACTTTGATAATGATCTACAAGCTTATGGTTTCATCTATTACTGTGATATTTGACTTATTACTAATCTGAACTCCACCTCCCTCTTTCTCCACACTCTCCTGACATACACCAACTCACACCCACCTCCAAACTCCACCAAAACAACCCACTAACGTCCACCAAACACCTCTCAAACAACCCACTCACGTCCACCCAGATTCAACTGTCACCCTTCCATTTATACTCTCAGCCATCCAAACACTCAGCCAATCATCCAGCATTCTACTGCTCATTTACTCCCCCCTCCTCTTTCATTCCACTTACCATGTATCTTCTATACAAACAGCACTTACCATATATACATTAATACAGGAACATCACACTAGGGCCTTCTCAGTGGTGGCCCCCGAACTCTGGAACAGTCTCCCCGAGGAGGTGCGCTTGGCGCCGACATTGTTATCCTTTCAGCGCCAAGTTAAAACCTTCCTCTTTTCCGAGGCATTCTCATTTTAATTTTAATTTTAATTTAATTTTAATTTAAGCTAACTTAATTTTAAATTTATTGTAATTGATTTTAGATTGTTTTATTTTTATATGTCCTTGTTGTATCATACTGTGTATTTTATTGTATTTCTTGTGTTCACCGCCCAGAGAGCTATTGCTAGTCGGGCGGTATAAAAGTCTAATAAATAATAATAATAATAATAATAATAATAATAATAATAATAATAATAATAATAATAATAATAATAATAATAATAATAATAATGAAGCTCACTGGGTGACCTTGGGCCGGTCACTGCCTCTCAGCCTCATGAAAACCCTACGTCACCATACGTCGGAATCGACTTGAAAGCAGTACATTTACATTTAGGAGAGGCCTGGCAAATCACCAGAGGTGGTGGGTAGGATTTGCCCAAATGTTAGCATCTGTGAAACCTCTGAGCCCTCTTCACTCCTGCTTTCATCACTCTTCAAATGTACATGTTGCTGAAGGAGGAAAATTGAAGAGCACCACTCATTTCGACTCCTCCTTTCACTCGATACGCTTTTCAAGGCTCAGAGAGGCAGCTGAGAGACCGAAAGGGGAAGCAATCTGGGAGACAAAAAAGGAGTGGCCATAGAAGGGAGAAACTGGGGTTCAAAAGAGAGAGAAAGAGAGAGAAAATAGAATTCAGGGAGAGAAATGGAATGAGAGGGGGGATCACATCCACACCATACAGTTAAAGCACTCTTACTCCACTTTAACAGTTTTGGCCGCCTCAAAAGAATCCCCGGAACTGTAGTTTGTTATGTTTGCTGGGAACTGAATTTCTGTGAGGGATCTCCTAACAACTCTCAGCACCTTTCACAAACTACAGTTCCTGGGATTCTTTGGGGCAAGCCATGATGTTTAAAGTGGTATCAGAGAGCTTTAAATGTATGGTGCAGATGCAACCAGGGAGAGGGAAAGGATTCCCTGGAAATTCTTTCTTCTTTTTTTAACAGGGTCTCGCCCTTGACTGAACCATAACAGTCACTGACCTTGTATTTTCTGGCACTATCATGATGCAAAAAAAGCAATTCAAGAGGATCTCTTTTAATTCTGTGGCATCCAACCTTTCCCCAAATCCCTTGGAAAAGTGTGTGCACATGAACACACACTTTCTACTTGTTGGTGGAGGGGACAGTGGCTTGGTGAGGAGAGAGGAGCAATCACGCGGGACTCTCTCAAAGCTGCAGCTATGCCCAAGAGAGATTTGTGACCCCTGCCCTAGCGAAAGATGGTCTCCAAAGGCAGCAGAGAACGGCAGGCATTCATTCACATGGGAGAAAGAAAAATGGGTACACTGGGGGATGCCCCTGGAGTGAGGGATAAACCAGCCCTTGGTCGTGCTACTTTGAGCCCTAGGGAAGCTCTTGTTGGCCTCAACTGGAGCTTTCCTCCTGGGGCGGACAGTAGCTATGTGTGTGTGTGAGTTTCATTGGACTGTGGTGGGGAAGAAAAGGGTTAACTCTCCTCTCCCTGCATGTTGTAGCCACAATGAAAATTGCACACGCGCACCCCTGGTGCCTGCTATTAACGAAAATAGCAGCAAAACAGCCTGATTGAGGCAACCCTTAGGACCAATGCCTAAATGACCAGAACCTGGCCTATACGTTGGAGGAACATATTTCAAATTCCATGCACTCTTCCTGCTCTTGTAGAAAGAAAGAAAGGAGTCAGGGGAGGGGGGAGGCAATTCAAATCTCCATTATTTTATGTATGAATGAAACTTTGCTCAGAGGTGGCTAACTCTCTCAGTACAAAAAGTAAATTTTAAACCCAGGCTTCTTTGGACTGACCTCTGTGCTGCTTGTGTCTGCCCATTTTATTTGGTCTGTGTGGTATTATTTTTATTTACTTCGGAGTCTCCCAAAGATAGCATACAAAAGCCTTTGAAAACGTCTTTGAAAAATATGCTGTAGATAAGGCACACAATGCAACTGAGGGGTGTTCAACTGCTATACTTGACATCACCAAAATACTGCCAAATCTCAGCTAAAGCTGATGAAGCTGCAATTTCCAGGAGAGTCCTCAGATCTCTGCAATATATATACTGCAACAATTATTAGCCTCTCCTGACCCTGCTAAATTTCTGGTATACATCTAAGTTGTTCCCATACTATGGCTCTGTAGTATTGCTGAGAAATGACTTTTCCACAATCAGCTAGAAATGGAATTAAAACGGTGGCTCCAACTGCTTAATATAGTGCTATATTATTTGTCAGTTCTCATCTCCATAGCCAACTCCCATCTGTGTTTATTCAAAAGTCCTGCTGATTAATGGTGCTATGCTGTTTTAAATAAATATATTTCTTCTTTGTCGCTTCCAGTTCTAATTGCTTCCTGTTCATCATTTAGTAGTAGTAGTAGTAGTAGTAGTATAAATTGCTCTTTAATGAGTCACTGGAATTTCCTTATTCTAGTTCTCTAGTTAATAGCAATGTAAATATAGTGCAATTTCCTTTTCCTTACATCGTTCATGATCCCCAGCATTTCCATTTTGCTGCTGTTGGTCTCCTGTGGAGGAGAGAAGAGGAGCCAGCTGTAAGTCATCTGGCCTGGTGAGCCGACTCCCTTCCTTCTGAAGTACATTTAAGCCAGCTGCTGAGGCTCCTTGGATGCACATCTGGAGCTCTGTTGGCTTTCTTCTTTGTACTTATGTATTTAAGTCTAGATTAATTCCTTTGTAATATTGAATTTATTTTATGTTTTCTAAATTGTTTATTTTTGACTTATTTGAATGTATTGCTATGTTTTGTAAATTCTCTCCCCTACCCCAGTGCTTATATTTTGAGTGTTTGTTGTAAGCCACTTTGGGCACAGGTCATTGTGGAAAGGTGGCATATAAATAAACCAAATCAATCAATCAATCAATCAGTTCCTGTTCCCTGCTTGTCAGAGCGGTTCCATTACAGTTTCCAGAGCTGGCCCCAGACATGCTGGCGCCCTTGGGCACAAGCCTGTCCCAGGCCCTGGCGTTCCCCTTCCACGATTCAAGGCAGGATTGCTGCCATGGATTGCACGGCAAGAACTTCGTAGCCCCCGCCATTCCGTCACTCAACCTACCTTTCTCGGCTGTGGTGTGTGGCTGTGCGCACAGCGCTGCCTTTAACCAAGATGGTGGCTACGGTTTCCCTAAAGGGCTGAAGCTTCTGCCGCCATCTTGGCGAATTGCAGAAGGGAAACCTGGCTGCCCTTTGCAGCCGGCCCTGACAGTTTCCTTTCCCCATTTCCTTTGGTTAAATTGTGCAACAATGGGAGACTGTATCTAACTAGTTGAGGGGTAATGATCACGAATGTTACATTGCCCCGATCAGGAAGCAGAGGCAGAAGATCTATGGAAAAATCTGCCGATTAAGACCCTAAAAAGCCTACATAGTGCTTTGCCAGTCCCCACTGGACAGGGTGGTGCTGCCACTGCATTTTACATAGGGAAAAAATCACCAACAATCAGATCTGGGGGAGGGGGGAGGACAAATGGAAAACCTTGGAATGCAGTAGGCTAACAAGCTGACAATTATGTTGTCTGAATGAACAAAGGATGGTAAAAAGAATAGCTAGTGTAGAAGCAACTCTAGGAACTTTTCTTCTAGCATACAGTCTTTCTTTGAAAATTACAGGTCCCCTCCACCACCATGAAACAGGTTGCACAATCTGCTGCGCATGGCCTTATGAAGGATATAAGGGCAAAAAACCCCACCAGTGACTAGAGGCATAAGAAAGAAGAAGGGTGTAGTGGCAAATTCAGAAGTGCAGGGTCCTTTCATGGTAGTTGCACCATGCCTCCACAGCCACACCCCCTTTCCACTTTCCCTCAGCACTCTTGCTCTCCATGTTGTCTCCAAGTCCACAGTCCACTACAACAGACATCCATAGCAGCCAAATAGCATCAAAGGGGAGACTGTATGTTAGCTACTGGGAAGAGTTTTCTCAATGGCTGACTGACCTCCTTTCACTCCGATTGGCTCCAATCAGCATGAAAGGACAACGACTCTTTTTAGTGACTAACACATTCCCCTTTCATGCTGATTGGATCATACCTAGGGATCTGGCTGGGACCCTGCTCCCCAAAACATAAGGTATATATGACCCCCTGTGACCCTGGAGGGCTCCACCCCTGGTAACAAGGTAGCAATATCTGGAAGGAGATAACACTTGTGGAAGTAGGTGCTACCTTTGCAACATTGCCGTGTCCTGTGCCCTTGGCCAAGTTGGACCTTCCACCTTCACTGCCAAACATGGACAGTTTTTAGCAACCTTTGGCAGCAGGTTTCCTCAACAATAATTCAATTCTGCAATTTAGTCTGGCAGCAAACAAGCTCTTTTTTTTAAGAGTGTGAGAGAAAAGGGTGTTGTCAAAAGCTGCTTGATGCTGGAATCATGTGTGGCAATGGTGAATTAGTCTTGGCCAGAAATGGTGGGTATGTCCAGGGGTAAGGGAGGGCTTTGAGCATTTTCAAGTCATTTTTGACGTTTTAGTTGCTGAGGCAGAACTCCCTTCTTACAGAGGCTGGTACAGACAGAGAGGGTGCTTAGATCAGCCTTCAGACCTCCAGATCTTTTGAACTACATGTCCCATCAGTCCCGTAGTGAAGGCTGTTTTGAATACATGGACCCTCAATAAGTATGTAATGTGGGGAGCAGCTCTTAATCTATCCATATATGACTGTGCCATAAATTAGTCATTGGTCCCAGTTTGCTTGGCCCAGATTTGCTGTGCTAATGAGCAAATTCTCAGTTTAGTCAAAAGTGGTTCCCAAAGGGAAAGAAGACAATTTAAAATGGTACAGTAGATCAGTTTATAGTAATTTAGAATGACCTGGTGGAAGCCATCATTAATTTTAAAGGAAAATTGAGCCCAGTTTGCTCAGTTCAACATTCTAAAAGGTCACAAGGTAGGAAACCCTTCCCACCGTGAATGCATCACAAAAGGTGTTATATTTTTATTTGCCCTTTGGAACCCAGATCTCAAGGCGGCCATTGTTCTGAAATGGACCATAAACCTTGACCTTTGGAGTGTGGGAATATATAACTAAAGATATCTAAACCTTAGCTTCAGGTCTTTTTTTAGGGGAGGAAATTGGGGACAATTGCTCTGAGCCTCGCACATTGGAGGTGTGGGGCTACATCATCAACAACAAATGGTAATACTGCTCAGTATAGATGCAACTTCTCCAGACTAGGAGTGATGTCAGTATTTTGTTTTTGCCTGGATGCCATTTACTAGTCCTAGGATTTCAGGAGGGTTCCCTCTGGGCTGTTGCTTTAACCTGCAAATTTAATCAACATGATTTAAACTCCTTTCCTCTCCTTTTCCCCACACCCCCAGGCCAACCAATAGCTTAGCTGAGAGCCTGGCACAGTCACTGCAGCCTGGAGTAGCAAGGAATGGCTCAGGCACCAACTTCAGTTTTGTATTTGATGGTTATATTAGGAGTTGAAATGTGCAAATAGGATACTTTGCACATTAATCCAATACTTTTTGTTTTAGTTTTTGAAATATAAAAATCTCAACATACTGCAGTAATTTTTGATAACTATTGATGTATATTTTTAACAGATTGTATGCATGTCTGTTTTTTTCTTTCTTTGCTAACTGAAGGAAAATGACAGTGACATAGGCTGCCTTGAAAAGGAAGGGGGAAGCTTTAAATGAACATTTCACTTCTGAGCCTCTCTGAATCATAAAAAGGGCTTGTTTAAGATATAATAACTGCTCCACTGTATATGTATAATGCTGTAATCCCAACCCCACGTATCTGAGAATAAGCCCCATTGAAGGAAATGTTCAATCCATATGTATTATTGGAAACCATTTGTTGTTGTTATGTGCCTCCAAGTTGACCACAACTTATGGCGACCCTATGAATCAAGACCTCCAAGAGCATCTGTCATGAACCACCCTGTTCTGATCTTGTAAGTTCAGGTCTGAGGCTTTTTTGCACTCCATGGTATCTGCAAAGCTCTCCTCCAACACCACATTTCAAATGAGTTGATTTTTCTCTTATCCGCTTTTTTCACTGTCCAACTCTCACATCCATACATAGAGATCAGAAATACCATGGACTGAATGATCCTGACTTTGGTGTTCAGTGATACATCTTTGCATTTGAAGACCTTTTCTAGTTCTCTCATAGCTGCCCTCCCTAGTCCTAGCCTTCTTCTGATTTCTTGACTATTGTCTCCAGTTTGGTTAATGACTGTGCCGAGGTATTGATAATCCTTGACAAGTTCAATGTCCTCATTGTCAACTGTAAAGTTACATAAATCTTCTGTTGTCATTACTTTAGTCTTTTTGACGTTCAGCTATAGTCCTGCTTTTGTGCTTTTCTCTTTAACTTTCATCAGCATTCGTTTCAAATCATTACTGGTTTCTGCTAGTAGTATGGTATCATCTGCATATCTTAACTTATTGATATTTCTCCCTCCAATTTCCACACCTCCTTCATCTTCATTCAATCCTGCTTTCCATATGATATGTTCTCTGTATAGATTAAATAAATAGGGTGATAAAATACACCCCTGTCTCACACCCTTTCCAATAGGGAACCAATCGGTTTCTCCATATTCTGTCCTTACAGTAGCCTCTTGTGCAGAGTATAGATTGCGCATCAGGACAATCAAATGCTGTGGCACCCCATTGCTTTTAAAGCAATTTACCATTTACAGAATAATAATTGGTATACTTACGTTTTTCTGCTAATTCTATTTACATGCCCTGGTCTCCTCTCGCTTAGACTACTGTAATGCGCTCTACGTGGGGTTACCCTTGAATACGGTCCGGAAGTTACAGCTGGTACAGAATGCGGCGGCATGCTTGATTAAGCACAGCTGTCGCCGTGACCATATCACGCCAGTGTTAATAGATCTTCACTGGTTACCAGTTGTTTACCGGGCCCAATTCAAGGTGTTGGTGCTGACCTTTAAAACCCTATACAGTTTCGGCCCAGTCTATCTGAAGGAGCACCTACAGAATCACCAATTATGCTGCCTGACAAGATCAGCCTCACAAGACCTTCTCTCGGTCCCACCGGTTAAAACAGCTAGGCTGGTGCGGACCAGAGAGAGGGCATTTTCGATTGTGGCCCCCACCCTCTGGAATTCCCTTCCTTTTGATCTCCGACATGCTCCCTCCCTGATGGGTTTTCGCCAAGCCTTAAAAACCTGGCTATTCAGGCGGGCCTATGGGATTGGGGAGGATTAATTTTATAAAGTTTTAAATAGAAATTGGTTTTAAATTGATTATGATTGTGTTTGCTTGTATTTTATTTTGTATTATGTACTGCTCTCTATTATTGTAAGTCGCCTAGAGTGTCCACTAACCTGGACAGATAGGCGACCAACAAATAAAATTTATTATTATTATTATTATTATTTGTTTATTTTGTATTATTCAGGTGATGAAAATTTTAAAAAATCTTTTGAAAAGTGTGGAGCTTGTATAGTCTAATTAGTGGAGGGGAGACCACATGGATATCATGGCTGCAGTGGTTTGACTACCAGTCCAATTTATGAGTGAAGGATCACTGTGTATATTGAGAAATGGAGGTTCCAGCTCTACCCTTTTAAAGCTTCAATTCCTACCTCCTTCTCTACCTTTTTGTGGCTACAGAGTTTTGTGGATTGGGCCCATGTACATTGGGCACTATGCACACAGACCTCTATGCAAATCTGACATTGACATGCATTCATGCCAGGCAGGAGTGGGAGGGGGGAGTAGGATGGCATGATCCCGATCACCCTCTCATGTGCATGAACTGATACAATGGTCTGCTTACGTCTATAGCAGCCTTCCTCAATCTGGTTCTCTCTGGATGTTTTGGACTTCAAGTCCCATCAGCTCCAGGCAGCATGGCAATTGTCAGGGATGATGGGAGTTCTAGTTTCAGGTTGGGGGGAAAGCTTGTCTGAAGAAAGAGGGGAGAGGATTGTTACAGTTGTTTGATCACACTGGATTTAAAATCTGAGTAGGACAACAAATTCCCCACTTGAGTGCCCATTCCCAAAGTTAAAAAAATACAACCAAAACCTCTTACTTGGCATAAATCTATCATGTTTATCTCCAAATGAGATTATTTGAGAAGATGTCTAGAACAGACATCTTCCATTTCCATTGGTGAGAGTTAAATCTTGCTTTTTACTACTAAATGTTTGACATGCCCTTCCAAACAAAATTCACTATCTGGTTTGATATTTTGTGCGTTCAGTAACTCCATGTATAAATCTGTGCAATGGTTTTACATTTTGGAGGGGAGGGGAGGAAACATCTTTACAGTGCCATATATATTGAAATCCACTATGTGGCATGTTTTTGATACAGAGTTAATAGCTTCATTAAAACTCTTCCAGGAGAAGATATTTCTCTCTGAGGTTTCCAATAATTACTGGATTCAGTGGTACTAAAGATGGCACGTTTGGAGCAATGAGGTGAAGAAGCTTCATTACTCTCCTGGCCTCCAATTCTTGCACAATTCAAAATATTAACTCTCATTCAGAAGTAGCTTTGGAGGGGCTGAAATGCCCAAAATACTGGGGGGGGGGAGAAGAAGATTTTGTCCTCATTCCACAGTGCTCTTTTGTGCTGACATGAAAGTTTGGGATTTTCCATGGGACTACTCGGGGATATGAGACTTTTTCTACCATCCACACATTTTCTGTCTGTCTAGCCAGGGATGGGGAACCTGTGGCCCTCCAGATGTGCTTGGACTCCTGCTTCCATCAGCCTCTGCCAGGATGGCCTATGGTCAGGGATGGTGGAAGTTGTAATCCAACAACATCTGGAGGGCTGCAAATTCTCCATCCCTGATTTAGGCAGGAAAGTGGAGGGAGTAGATTTAAGCTGTTACAAATTAAGCATTAAGATTTGTGACTGTAAACAGGAGCTTCATGATTCCTGCTGCCCAGTTTTAAGTCCATCTTAAATTTTACAGTACAGGAGAGGAGTTTTCTGAAAGTCAAACAGATCTGCATTATAGCAGCTTTGTAGCCTAGCCACAGGCAAGAAGGAATTCCATGCCAGTGAGTGTGGAGAAGGAGAAGGAAAAGGCAGAGCTCTCTGCACCTCTTCTGCCAGTATCCAGCAGGGTTGTACTTTTCCCTCCCAGGCTAGTAACGTATTTAAAAGACTGTGCTATATTTGAATTTTTATTTGTACAGTATATACAGTATACAGGGAAGAATGCAAAAAGACAATACCTCTAGTTAAAAAGAGAGAAAGACCTCAATGGATGACTGAAGATACTCTTCAAATGGTTAAAGAGAGAAGGAAAGCAAAAGCAACAGGAGACAGAAACACAGTTAGAACGCTAAATGCAACAATACAGTGACTAGTACGTAGGGACAAAGAGAACTATTACAATAGTTATTGTATAGAAATAGAAGAGGACAACAAAATAGGTAGAACAAGAGCCCTGTTCCAAAAGATTAGAGAAATGAAAGGGAAATCTAAACCAAGAGTAGGGATGTTGAATAATCAACAGGGAAACACACTGACTGACTGAGATGAAATAAAAGGAAGATGGAAGCAATACACTGAAGAACTCTATAAAAGAGATGCCAGGATGACAGATTCATTCACGGAGGAACCATATGATGAAGAACCAGAAATTTTAGAACGTGAGGTGAAAGCTGTTCTTGAAAGAAACAAATCACCAGAAACAGATGGCATACCAATAGAGTTGCTACAAGCTACTGAGACTGAATCTGTCCAAATTTTGACAAAAATCTGTCAAGAAATATGGAAAACTAAACAATGGCCCACAGACTGGAAGCGTTCAATATATATCCCAATTCAAAAGAAAGGGGATCTCAAGGAATGCAGTAATTATTTAACTCTTGCCTTAATATCTCATGCAAGTAAAGTAAAGCTCAAGATTTATGGCTCCTACCGTATATGGAGCGAGAAATGCCAGATGTTCAAGCTGGATTTAGAAAGGGAAGAGGCACCAGAGATCATATCGCAAACATACGTTGGATAATGGAAGGAACCAAGGAATTTTAGAAGAAAATCACCCTGTGCTTTATAGATTACAGCAAAGCCTTTGACTGTGTAGATCATGAAAAACTATGGAATGCTTTAAAAGAAATGGGGGTGCTACAACATCTGATTGTCCTGATGCACATCCTATACTCTGGACAAGAGGCTACTGTAAGGACAGAATATGGAGAAACCGATTGGTTCCCTATTGGAAATGGTGTGAGACAGGGGTGTATTTTATCACCCTATTTGTTTAATCTATACACAGAACATAAGAGACAGAAAGCAAGATTGGACCAAGATGAAGATGTGAAAATTGGAGGAAGAAATATGAATAATTTAAGATATGCAGACGATACCATACTACCAGCAGAAACCAGTAATGATTTGAAACGGATGCTGATGAAAGTTAAAGAGGAAAGCACAAAAGCAGGACTACAGCTGAATGTCAAAAAGACTAAAGTAATGTCAACAGAAGATGTATGCAACTTTAAAGTTGACAATGAGGACATTGAACTTGTCAAGAATTATCAATACCTTGGCACAGTCATTAACCAAACTGGAGACAATAGTCAAGAAATCAGAAGAAGGCTAGGACTGGGGAGGGCAGCTGTGAGAGAACTAGAAAAGGTCCTCAGATGCAAAGATGTATGACTGAACACTAAAGTCAGGATCATTTACACCATGGTATTCCCGATCTCTATGTATGGATGTGAAAGTTGGACAGTGAAAAAAGCGGATAAGAGAAAAATCAACTCATTTGAAATGTGGTGTTGGAGGAGAGCTTTGCAGATACCATGGACTGCGAAAAAGACAAATAATTGGGTGTTAGAACAAGTTAAACCAGAACTACCATTAGAAGCTAAAATGATGAAACTGAGGTTATCATACTTTGGACACATAATGAGAAGACATGATTCACTAGAAAAGACAATAATGCTGGGAAAAACAGAAGGGAGTAGAAAAGGGGAAGGCCAAACAAGAGATGGATTGATTCCATAAAGGAAGCCACAGACCAGAACTTACAAGATCTGAACAGGGTGGTTCACGACAGATGCTCTTGGAGATCGCTGATTCATAGGGTCACCATAAGTTGTAGTCAACTTGAAGGCACATAACAACAACAACAGTATATTTACTTGTTTTTCGGTTTTAACCCAGTTGGCTCCAATGTGCGTGAAAACAATTTCAAAATTAATGTTCCCCCCTCAAAACTAAATTAAAACAAATTTGTAAATAGCCCCTGGGCAAATCAGAATTTCTTCCAGGCAACCAGGTTTCCCAAGTAGGGGCAAACGTATGTAAACTGGAAGAGAATTGAGTTCCACAAATGAATATATGAACATGTGGGCCAATATTTTTTAAAAGTGGGCCAGTAACATTTGCAAGGTTGAATTAAAAGCAGAAACAAGAACAATAATAACACTGATAACAATAAAGTTAATCAATAACCATTAAATCACTTTTAAAAAAGATGACAAGCCAACACAAAATAATCTAGCAGCAAGCATTAAATTAGCTAAACTAGTGAATTTAATTTGGACAAGTGTTCCATCCTGGCACAGTCTGGTTTCTGTAACCTTGCCAGATTTTGTAATCTTTGTCTTTGGTTGATTGGTTGCACAATCTGGCCAAAAGCCTCATAGAGGGGGATTTGGAGAATTTCCTTTTGTAGTGTCTTTTGGAGACCAGGAAATTCAAAATCTGGCACAGGCAAGTGTCCTACTTGAACTGCATGTCCTTCTCTGTCAAAATTCCCAGATCTAGAGAATATAAAATCCAACTGGACACAAATGTCTTGTTTCAGTTTGCAATCTTTCATCTGGTTCTTGGGGACTGACCGTAGCTCAGTGGTAAAACATCTGCTTTGCATGCAGAAGGTCCCAGGTTGAATCTCTGGCATATCTGGGTAGGACTGGGAGAAATCCTGGAGAGCTTCTGCCAGTCAGGATAGACAGTACTGAGCTAGATAGACCAATGGAGTTGCTCAGTGTAAGGCAGTTTCCTATGTTCCTATATAAAATCTAATCAGTGGTGGTGTAAGGCGAGAAGACTGATCTCCTGCCAGAACTGTTCACTTTGTTTTCTGTTGAAAGGGCCTCACAATGTGGTGGAGAGCAGATGTTCTGCTGAAATGTGCAGATATTGCCTTCACATTCCTGGGATGCAAGCAATGCAAAATCTCTTGCGTGTTTATGTGAGTGTAGTCTTTGGCTTTTTCCTTCCCTTTTGGAGAGGCAAAACCCAGGGGAGAGAGGTATCTTTGAAATCACTTCTGTGTTAGGAATTGCATGTAGCCTGTTTCAGTCACATGACCTGTATGTTGTGTATTGTGTATTTGCACAGCAAGAAGCCACAGCTCAGTAACAGCTCTCATCAGCTGCACATAGTTATGGCAAAATAGTCATGGGATTCACCAGGAAAGTTTTTGTCCAGCAACATTTAGAGGGCACCATGCTGGCTATCCTTTTTCCAGGGAATGAGAATTCTAAAAAGAATCACTCACAAAGCCTGTCTGTGTGTCTTTAGTAGTCTTGACCTGGCACATAGGCAGTCTACTTGAGAAAATGTTCTCCATCCATCAATCCATCCATTAAGTATTTTTCATTTATAAAGTATTAATGGAAAATGATGATAAAAAGATAAAATGAGGTGTTGTGGTGTGTGTGTCTCTGTGAGTATGGGAAGAAGGAAAGAATATTCTCTCTGTGTTTGTCATTGTATATCTGATCCATTGTATATGTGATCCTCTTGTAATATAGCTACACTAAGTTGCATTAAAGAAAGCTGCACAGTTTTAAACACCACTATTTTTGCTTTTATCATTGGGGGGTTCTCACATGCAGGACTTGAGAATCACTTGAAAGTCAGAGGTATTAACACCAAGGCAGTAATTTCCCAAACTCCAGACTAATATGCATTAGGCATATTAGTGTGTTGCAAGCAAACAGCTGTGTGCCTTGAAAAATAAATGAAAGAAATCTTCCTGTGAGCTCGAGCTCAAGGCAAGAGACTGCCTGCTGCATCAGTGCACTGTTCAGTGCTCTAGGTGCAACTAATTCTGCCCGTTACCTTTCTCTGGTGTGACTGGAGTCCCTCCTCCTGATACAGAAATGCCACAGATTTACCCATCCACAGAGGAGGCTGCCCATTGCATCTCTATAAGAATCATGACGAATCAAGAGTTACGCTCAGAACAGAGACTCAGGAAGGAACATGGGGTGGGGGGATTCCCTGCATGCTTACCTAACTATGAAAGTCTTTGTGAACTTAATATTGGCTGTTCTTATTACCAGTGGTTCCCCAGGCACATGTCATTCCCAGCTCTGTTTACTGACACTACTTTAAGAGGAGAGAACAGAGACCCAAACTGGGACCCTCTGGATGCTCAGTGTTTAGCCACTGAGCTGTGGCCTGTACACACATTTGGATAGATATATGTATGAATACATCCAGGCCAAACCATTTTGATGCCCCAAGCAGCTGTGATCTAACCAGGGGCATCTCAGGAGCCTCCCATTCCCTACATAGCTCTCCTCCCCATCTTCCAGGAAATCCTAAGGGATCCTGAGCCGCATTTCTTGAATCACATGGTTCAGCCACTCAGGATGACACAACATCTCATGCCAGCTCTAGTTATAGAAGCTGCCTTAATAGCAAGTTAGACACATTGGGCCATCTAGCTTAGGACTGTCCATGTGGACCAGCAGCAACTCTCCGGGGTCTTTCCCAGGAGATGGCTGGGATTGAACCTGGGATCTGTTGCACGCAAAGCATTTGCTCTACCACTGAGCTAATGAAGCACTGCCCTTCCTTTTACACATACAGAGATGCACATGCCAGAGCACAACTGATCAATCATGTGCAGCTGTGTGCCTTCTGTGAGCATCCTTTCTGTGAATATTGCAAGAGATCTGGTGTGCACCTCTCAGGATAATGCATTGTTTCATGGGCACTGGAAAAAAATTGCCACCCCCGTTTGAATTGCTTGGAGTCCTTGGGTAGTTGGGCCAGCCGCGCATACTTCTGTGCCTGTGTGTCTTTGGATACATCCATGCAATCTCAAAGTAGCTCATCTTATTTGTCTCTTGCATGTATATATTCCCCACAATATGACTTCTCTGGGCAGCTCACCAAGCAATAAGCATTACAGTACAGAATAAGACAGCAAAAAGTTATTAAAATATACATTAACAACTGAAACAGAATTAAAACACAATTTAAAACTCAATTTAAATCTGAGAGGCCCAGACTGTAAAATCTAAGTTATTTACAAAGCCCGATGGCTTGCAGCTGGATATGTAAACAGCTTCTGTGGAGATTATTCTTTTCTTTTCTTAAAAAAATTTTATCCTGTCTTCCAATTCATGAGTTTTCACTGCAGAAATATCAGTTCCGACTGCAGTTTTTGTTTTCTGAAGGCACTTTCTGAAATTTCAGCCTTCACAATGCCAGATGAACTATAGTTCAATGTGGTGTCCTCCAGACGTTGTTGGACTCCAACTCCCATCAGCCCCAGTCAACATGGCCAGTGGCCAGGGATGATGGGAGCTGAAACTGAGCAACATCTGGAGGGTACCACATTGGTTACTTGTGAATAGGGATGGAAGGATCTGTTGATTTCATTTCTCTCATGTTTCTAATTCTTCTAAATTCAGTTCTTCACAGTTCTTCAGCAATTTGCGGTTTTTTTAAAAAAAATCTTCAGGATTTTAGTGCAAATTTCTCCTAATAAACACAGTTTTCTATGCAGTTTTGCACATACACATTTTTGCAAGCAATTTCTCCTAATATTGTGCATTTTGGACATTATTTTCACTATTCATTTTTATGCACACTTTTATCCAGTATATGTATGTTGTAAACATTGTTTGTTGGAGAACTCCATCACAAAATTTGGATAAGGACAAATTTCACATGATGGCTATGTTTCAGTTCTTATATTGTTTCAGATAATTTTACTTTAAAAGCGAACTGAATAGAATCCTGTTGCTATCCCTACTCATGAGCTGTAGTTCTGAGGTAACATGTCTGTACCCTGAATTGCAAAGTTCAAGGGATATAAGGAACTTATATGGTTGTTTAATCGACCTATAATACCCAAATCCTTCCTTGACAAGTGTTAGTCTAGCCTGTTTTGTAAAAAAAATCTCCAACTGATGGGATTCCCCAACTTACTTTGTCAATTTTCTTCATTTCCTGACTTATGCCTATCTTTAGAAAAGTTTTCCTGCGATTTAGCCTCCTCCAGCTTTAACCCCTTTGTCATGCCCCTGGGCCCCTCAGGGCACTAGAAGTCATGCTTCAGACCCAATTTCCACCCTTGGGCAATTGATCTGGAAACTCAATATCAAATTCCTCCCTGCCAAGGCTGTGTAAAACTAATGCCAACCCTGCAAGGTAGAAAGTAGGCTGCCACCACCCCTGTTACTGGTCCACTCAGAGCTAGGGGAACTCTGAGTCCAGACAATAGGTAAACGAAGGTCCTAAAAGACAAGAGCCAAAGTTATACTCCTTGTCAGGAACCTCTGGTTAAATATCACAAATTAGAAATAAGCTTTTAACTTCTTTTCCCTCTTTGGTAGTTGCGTGGCTGAGATGGTCAAGGTGCTGAATTCAGAACCACCCTTTCTCTCAATGAACACACCAGGTTAAATAGAAGTAGCTTTATTAAAAATATATAAGTGCACATCAAAATATAGCAGCAAGTAATCCTTTAAGACCTTACACCCAAACAGGGGTTTAGGTACACACAAGAGAGTTCATACACACAACATGAAAATAACAACCTTTCTAACCTAATACTTACACATGAGGTAGATGGTTGAAGTGGCGTCTCTCCTAAGAGAGATTGGCCTCACAAAGCAATGGAACCCTGCATAGGTTACCTCCCATAGGTACCAGACAGAAGGAACCTTTCAGAACCTTCCTGAGGGAACAAAGGCTATGGGTCTCCAGCCCTATACTTAAGGAAAAGTATCCCAACGGTCTAAGTTTAATTAACCAATCAGGCATTTTCTGATGTAATCCCTTTCTAGATGTTTCTCCACTTTTGCGCGCCTTACAGGCCCCCCTCCCAACGATGTTTCAAACTTCACAGGCCCGAATGGCCTTGGGTGCCAGGCTCTTGCTAATCAGCACAGATAGCCAGGTGCTTCTTGGGTAGGCTTCCCTTAACCGTCTTCAGCTGGAAACCGAAACTTAACATTTTATTCTTTCAGAGGCCTGTCTTTCTTAATGGCTGAAAATCCCAGAATTCTTTGTTTGAGCCAAGGTATTGCATATAATATTTTTTAATAACTCATGAACATATGCAGGTTCATGACACCCTTTACCCCTCATCCTTAAACATGCAGAGCAATTGTTCACCATCCTGTTTCCATATATGAAAGCTGCTAATCCAGTCACTTTGAGGTCCCCCCCTTTCATCTGCACCCTTCCTCTCATCTTGGTGCTTGAATGTAGCAGAGCGCTAACGATGAATAACGAATAGTTTAGAAATAACAGCTGGTGCCTCATCCCCTTTATTGCAGCACCTGCAAACTGTGGTGTGAAATGTACCACTGAATACTTAAGATGACAAGTCACACTAGGGAAGCCAGCATGCAAGCCACTGGCAGAATGTAGACAACATTCAGCTGACTATGCTAGAATCTTTAGTTGCTGTGTTGGTGATGCAGGGTGGCAACTCACAAGCTCCACTGAGTACCTGAGTAAAACATTATCTCAGAGGTACTCTGAGAAGTTTGTTCATTTTGTGGATCCATCTGCAAAGTATTGCCATGATGAAGAGCTCTGTGCTTTGGCCAAAGGTTGATTCCCACATGCAAGGATCACCATCATCACTTGATTTATCAACATAGTGACTGATCAGCAGCTGACTTGCAGCTGACTGTGCCAACAGTTTCCACTGAAAAGCTTTGTGTTGGAGGTGATTTTTTAAATTTTATTTTTATATTTCTATCCCACCTTCCCATTCATGACTTTTCAGTTCACAAGTGTCAGGCTCTAACTCTGGGGGTTTTTTTGCTCTCTGATGCTGCCTGTATGCAAGTTGTTGCTTGATGCTGAAATCTCCAAGTGTTGAACATGTGTAAGTGGATTATCTCTATGTCTAGGGCAACCTGGTGATCTCTTAATGTTTTGCACTATGACTCCCATGAGCCCCAGCCAGCTCAGCTATAGTCCAAATATCTGGAGGGCACCAGACTGACAAAGTCTCATCTAGGGGCATGGCCTCACTGTAGACTGCAGCTGGTTTAGCAATCATTCTCTCTTCCTAGGAAAAATAGTGGCATTTGTAGTTTCATGGAGAATATGGCTTTCAGTGGCTACTAGCCACAATGGTTATGCTCTACCTCCACTGTTGGAGACAGTATGCCTCTGAATACTAGCTACTGGGAATCACAACTGACAAGAGTGCTGTTGCATTGAAGTTCTGCTTGCAGGCTTCCCATGGGCATCTGGCTGGCCAGTGTGAGAATTGGAGGCTGGATTAGGTGGGCCACTGGCCTGATCCAGCTGGGCTCTTCTTGTGTTCTTATGCTGGGATGTAATACTGCAAGGGGCAGGGGTAAATAGGCTGCAGTCCTGTACATACTGCCCTGGAAGTAAATCTCACTGAAAATAGAGGGACTTGCTTCTGAGTAAACATGCTGCACAAAAACATGTGTCATCTCACCAAACAACAGTCCTCAGAATTCTTTGGAAAAGCCATGATGGTTAATGTGGTATAAAACTGATATAAATGTATAGTGTAGATAAGGCCAAGGTAAATGAATGAGAAACTCTGGTGGGTCATTAGTAGAAAAATGGGAATGCTTCAAAATGTTTGTTTTGTATAATTTATGTATTGCATTTATATCCATAGACTTCCAAGTGCCAGACATGGAGTTTTCATCCAGGTACTGATCAGACTCAGATCTTATATCATGTGCATTTAGATCCTGAACCCTTCAGATATTGTTGGACTCCAACTCTCATCAGTCTCAGCATGGTCAATGGTCAGGGATGGTGTGAGTTGTAATCCAGCAACACTGGAGGGCACAGACTTCCCATCTGTGCTTTAGACCATATCTCAGTCCAGTGCCCTAGGAGAAAGTTTCTTGCCAAATATTTGACCACCTGAGTAAAAGTTGTCAGCTTTTTCCAAGTCCTTAAGTGAAGATTTTGCATACTATATTAATTTTGTATACTAATCATAGTAAGGATGTCCATTTTGAGGCACCTTTGATAAGGTCACATGCATGTCTCAAGAAATGGAGCCACCGACTTTTATGGGAGAGTGTTAGTCATGTGATCCCTTATTAGCTGCAGTCTGAAGTGGTTGAGTCCAGAAAGGTTTACCACCTTGTCTGCTGTTTCAGTATATATATATTCACATACATACAACAGTGAAATAACAAAAAGTCACACACACACACAAATCTGAGGAATTGCAAGCATTTTTAATCTGGGCTCCCTCATTCTACTTTTGTGGGGCATATTTGTTCAGTGGCTGGGTGCATGGGGATTCTCACAATGTCCATCTCATTGATGAGTACAAGAAAATGTGCATCTGTGCAAGCGGATCTGAAAAATCATTTCAGGAAGAGTGCAACTCTTCGCTCTTTTGCCTCTCACTCCTACTCTCCTGCTTAGCCAATGGAGCCAATCTGGCTGCTCTAATAAGGGCCGATTTAGGGCTGGGGTGGGACACCTCAGGCCGATGAGTCAAGTGGTCCTCCAGGTCTCTTTGTCTGGTCCTCAGGACTCTTACTAGGCTACACCCTTCCCAAGGCCACAGTCCTCACTAGCCCTCCTCCATGCCCCCCTTGAGTCCTTTTGCCTGGCT
This sequence comes from Rhineura floridana, assembly GCF_030035675.1. NCBI lineage: Eukaryota > Metazoa > Chordata > Lepidosauria > Squamata > Rhineuridae > Rhineura > Rhineura floridana. Next base: position 139,447,897 of record NC_084480.1, read on the forward strand.
GGAATGTGTCTTTGAACTGTGATCAAAGGAATGATCTGTTTGACGAGGTGCGCCTGGTGCCAACACTGTTGTTTTTTCAGCGCCAGGTCAGGACTTTCCTCTTCTCCCAGGCATTTTAGCATGTGTTTTAAATTGTTTTTATATTGTTTTAAATTTTAAAATTGTGTTTTAAATTGTTTTTAAAATATGTGTTTTAAACTGTATATTTGTTTTAATGTCTTTGATTGCTGTAAACCGCCCAGAGAGCTTCGGCTATGAGGCGGTATACAAGTGCAATTAAATAAATAAATAAATCATGCCTTTTGTTGGCCTCAATGGAGATTGAAGAGATGGTGTGTAGGAGGTGTGTGCGCAGAAGCCTCTGACTTTTGTATGGGTAGAATGTAGCCTATTGTACAAAAGTCAGAGTGACATCCACTGATCCACTCCACTGTTGACTCTGCCCGCCACTGCTCTGTGGCCCCTTGAAGGCTTCTCTTGGGCTAACAAAGGGTCCTCACGTGTGACTGAGGGGACAGCCAGCTGCAAAAGGGGAGAGGGCATCTGTTGAAATGCCTTTGTCTCCACAGCTGTTAGAAGTACAGGAGCCTTCTCACTCTTTTGTATCTGGGCACTCTCGACTGGCCTAGATCAGGGGTGAGCAGACAAAAGGCTTGTGAGATGTACTTTGTAATTTGCTGGAACACAAAGATCCACAAACCAAAGCCTGTTGTAAAAGAGATATACATAGAATTAAAGCTGATCCCAAGAATGTACTGAATGGAGCTCACCCTGCTCTCACACTGAAATCCACTCCTGGTTATCCCAAGCTTTCTTCATTTCAGCAATATAATTTTTTTGGGGAAGGGAGTCACTTTGTTGCTGCTCCTGTCAAACTATTAGGAGTTAGGTATAGCCTTGCCAATCTATTGCACATTGCCCAGATATCTACCAGTAGATCCAGATGTACCTTCCAGTGGTGGCTGGTGGCTCCATATCAGTGAGGCAGTGGAATCCACTCTGGATTTTAGTCCAAATTTTCAAGGAGCTGTCCAAGCTTCTGAAGCAGATTCCACTGCCAGCCACCACTAGTACCTTCTGACCTAGAAGGCTGGAAGAACTTGAGCAGCCCCTTCCTTCAGCTGCTACTTATAGAGTTTTTGTTTCAGTGTGTGTGTGTGTGTGTGTGTGTGTGTGTGAGAGAGAGAGAGAGAGAGAGAGAGAGAGAGACCCCATGGCTACTTGCCTTCCCATTGCTGTTTGCCTTCCAGAAACAGCAAATCCAGCTGGAACTGCTGCCCTCAGGAATTTGAGCATTTAGGCCTGAAAAGACATTTGTATGCTTGTGCTGCTGCTGGTGAGGCCTCTAGTCATTCAGATTGCAAGTCTCATGTTTCTGATTCATTTTATATTACAGAGTGATGTGTTTCTGAGTTTTTTTTAAAAAAAGTTGAGCACTTGTACAAATGCCGTTCCCACCTTCAGTGGGGGCTCTTTTGCCTCCACCCCTCCTTTCTCAAGGAAGACTTGGGTGGTTTGGCCCAAGGGAGGAGGGAGGTCACATATGCCCCCGATCCAATGTGGCAGGGGTTGGAGCAAGGCTTATAAGCTTGCTCCACCCCCAGCTCTCCCTCTTCTGTTGTTTGCTGCACCCGCCCTCCCGCCCTTTCGGTGTGAGCTCAGCTAATCGCTTAGGGGCTGAGTAGGAATTTTTTTTGGGGGGGAGGCATGCTTAGCCTCCCCTTTGGTTTGCCTACTCCATACTGTGGGGCGCAATTCAATTGGCTTTTTGAGTCGCGAGGCTGCTGCCAGTTACCATGACGTTTGGGCAGGTGAGAAGGTTGGAGGGTTAGCATGAGGTATACTGAGGCAGTTATGGGATTAGGGGCACCCTTTGGGGAACTCCCAGTGTTTTATGCCTGGGATGCGCCTGGGGGGTGCATTTGGGGCTTGTCTTGTGCATTCTAGTGAATGCTGGTACCGCGGGGCCTGGATGTGCAGGGTGGGTGACCACCCAGTGCTCGTCTAGCAAGGAGGGATGGATTTATCCACATCCTTAGCTGGCAGGCGCAGCCTATGGCTGTTGACATGCCTAGGTTTCTGTGGGGATGTTTCACCACCAGAGGTAGATTGAAGTTCACCTGCCCGAACAGGTTTTAATTTGGTTAGTTTGGTTGATTTGATTTGCAGGTTCTCCAAATTCATTGTTATATTTTAATAAATATAACATTTTCCCAATCTTCATGTCTTGAGTCTTTCTTGGTGGTGTGGGGGCAAATGAAATGATTGGTCATTTAAAATACCATTTCTTTCCATTTTTTTCTCTTTGGGCTTCATTTTTTTTGTCAAGTGATGTTAAGTGATGAAATAATTCAAGTGGCTTCAGAGTCTGGGTCCTTTGAGTGACATTGGAAGCAAAAGCCTCCCAATGGCACAAGATGAAGCTTTTCCTTTCAAGGCAACGCTGTTCTCACACCATGTAGAGACTTTGCGTCTCACTTTCCCTCCCTTGGTGTGGTTTTTTGTGTGGGGTGGGGGAGTCCACTGGTTTCTCCTTTTTCCTTTTTGAGCCATAATACCTGCAGACGCTGCTGGTGCACTTGCACTTCTCTCATTTGTATTGGTTGCTTGCATGCTGAGGAATTCTCCGCAATGTTTCTCTATAATCCGTAGCCCCCTTTACAAGTGACTATACTTACCTATATAAAGCAGTTGAGTGGTTGATGTGTTGAGACTTTCCCAGGAGCTGTTTTCCTGACATGCAGCATCAACAAGAGGATATGACCTTTCTAATTCCAGGTATTGTTGCATGTGATAAGATGAGTATGGAAAGGGGTGCACATCCCCATATGCATTGCAAGGCAGGTGGGATAGCACATGCCCATCCACACTATGAATGTCTGGTTTTGCCAACAGACCAGGTGGAAAAAAACCCTGACCTTCTCTTATGCCTTTAATTGTATCTTGTAGTTGAGAAATCCATGTAGGGATGTGGGATGAATTCATTTAATTTAATGTGGAACCATCTAATTTGCATTTCCTGAACCAATACACAAACTGAAATGCAGCTAACCTTTAAATCTGCACTTCTCCACATTTTGTGTTGCAGTTCTCCAACCAAAAAAAGTATATATAAATGTGTATATTGAGGGGAATGTGTGCTCAAAAATGTGTATATATGTGCAAAAAGGCAGAAATATGTATATTAGGCACAATCAGGGGTGAGATCTGGGGTCATGGGGGGGGTCGTAGACCTGTTACTTTTCTGGGAGCATTTTCCCAGCCAGGTCCCTAGGTATGAGCCCAATCAGCATGAAAAGGGAGAAAGTTAGCCACTGAGAGGAGTCCTTGTCCTTTCATTCTTACTGGAGCCAATCAGAGTGAAAGGAGGTGAGTCAGCCACTGAGAAGACTCTTCTCAGTGGCTGACACACATCCTCCCCTTTCATGCTGATTGGGTCCTAGGAACATCTGTTGCAGTAGAGTGCGGACTCGTGAGGCAACAGGAAGCACCAGCAAGACAAGGAAAGTGGAATCCGGGGTGTGGCTGTGAGGGGGTGTGGTGTGACTTTCATGAAGGGACTCTGCACGTCTGACTTTGCCACTACATTACTGGGCACAATTATGTACAAAAATGTATATATGAGTAGAAATGTGCCTGATGCATATACATTTCCATGTAGAATTTTAATTTTTTTCATGCACAAATGGGGCAAACAACTTATGACTGGAAAAAATGAGAAACTGAACTGAAGAAAAACAAAATCATCAGATCCTTCCATCCTTAAATCAGTGGGTGAAGCTTTTCACAGCAAGGAGATCAACATGATCATCTGCTAATGCCCTCACCTATCGCAGCTGCTGAGACTCAGCATGCCTTTGAAGATCAGGTGCTGGAGACAATGGTGTGAGGCTGCTGCTCTCATCCTCATCTGAATTCAGTGCCATTGCTAAAGCTGGGCTGTTGCCTTCCTTCCTTCTGACCATGATGATCCAACATGTATTCCAAGCCACACATTACAAGGGACCGCCAAAAGTGTCATGTTCCTAGACTGCATTATCACTCTTTACAAGCCTCAGCATGATGTTGTTTCAGAAACTTTACAGATTTACCCACCATACATCAAAGGTATTAATGGAATTATTATCTTCAAGACAGACTACTTTGTTTAATGTGTGAGAGGGAAGCAGCTGCCTTTAAGCAAGGAACTCTGCACCCTTTGAATCATTTTGACAAGCTGTCTCATGCCATGCAATGATACATGTAACCTGGTCCGCTCAGGGCTATCCGTGCGAGCAGAGAGCAGAGTCTGCTGGTCTTGGTAATGAAGTGGCTGCATGCAAAGCATCCCAGTAGCGAGCCAGAACAGAAGGTGTAAAAATCTGGGTGTCATGTTAAATTTTCAGTGCCTGAAGTCAGAGCATTCAATAAACTGAACGTTTTCAACACGTAGTAATTCAATATCTAGTCTACTTATTCAGGGGACCTTCCATTAGGTGTGGAACTGGTGGGAATCAAAGTTGCAGGAAAGGCCTGGCACCACCCTGAAGCCTTGTTAACTCTCTTCGTGGGAATCTGCATACCACTTTTGACACAATAGGAAGCATTTGGCAGAGCAACTTAAAACCAGTCCCGTGATAAAGGAGGGGTGTCATATAAATGAAACAATGCTTGTCACAGAGCACCTAGAGGAGTATTAGGCACACTTCTCCCTGTTCAGATACCTGAACTATGCAGGTCCTCCCTCTGTGCTTTTAAAATGCTTGAATATAACCATACGAAGGCAATGTTACAAGAAGGCTCAAGCATGGTATGCATTAGGGCTGGGGAACCGGTATCCCTCCAGATATTGTTGGACTCCAGCTCCCAGCAACCCCCAGACAGCATGGCTAATCATCAGGGACGATGGGAGATGCAGTTCAGTCATCTCCAGAGGGTCACCGGTTCCCCACCCTTGGTATACAGCATCATCATCATCATGGTTTATTGGTATGCCGCCTTTCATTAGTAATCTATGCTCAAGGCAGTGCACAACATGAAAAAAGTTACATAATTCATGGTTACAAAACAAAATTCAGTCAATTAGTTAAAGAAAACATTAAAAAATATAAAATAAATTGAAACAATACCCTTATAATTCATAATAAGGTTCAAGAACAAAATACCAAAACATAACAGCTTAGGACCACAATACCGGATGGAATACCTCTCCCGACATGAACCCATCTGTACACAATGCTCCACATCAAAGGCCCTCCTCCGGGTGCCTACTCTGAGGGAAGCTGGGAGGCTGGCAACAAGGGAGAGGGCCTTCTCATTGGTGGCCTCCAAATTATGGAATGATCTTCCTGACGAGGTGTGCCTGGCGCCAACACTTATATTTTTGGTGCCAGGTCAAGACTTTCCTCTTCTCCCAGGCATTTTAGCATGTGTTTTTAAATTGCTTTTTTAAAAAATGTGTTTTTAAATTTGTGTATTTGTTTTTAATGTTTTTAATTGTTGTAAACCACCCAGAGAGCTTCGGCTATGGGGTGGTATACAAATGCAATAAATAAATAAATAAAATTAGGACCATATGTCCGACTTTATAGGGGACAGAAGAGCTGTCAAGTCAAAGCCCAGTTTAAAGATAAAGAGCCATCAGAAAGTTGAGCAGGTGGGTTTAAGTTGCCAATCAGCAGTTAGCACCTGGACAGGCAGACTGAGCAAGCACACAGGTCACCTGGTCACAGTCTTCCCCACTCTGGGAATGTGGTTATATTTAAATTATAGTAATTATTTACAAATTTGTATCTATACTTATAAATTCACTAAATGCAAAAAAACCCTTTGCTGTTAAAGAACGTACCTATAGCCCACAGATATTTCTATCAAACTTTAAAAAGCAGGGAAATTGGACAGCCATAGTGAATGCACTAGGGGAGCAGGAGACCTGACCTCCTCTCTGAGATATTGTACTGCCCCACAAATTTGTCAAAATGCAAACACAATTTGGGTTGGTCTTTCACAGTCCAATCCACTTCCTGTGTAGTTTGGAAGAATTTGGTAACATGTGCCTCTGCAGGCAGGAGGGGGGAGGAGGAGGGCAGGTTTGATCATTTGCTTGTTTATTAAGTTAAGTGGGATTTCCTCCCGTGCAATCATGCTTTGGATAGGTAAAATGGACCATGGGGAGGGAGGCCTGGAGTGGGCAGGGAAGGAGGAAGAAGGAAGAGGGCAGGGGAGGAAGAAGGGAGGAGGAAGGGGGAGGAGGAAGGGAGAGGAGAGGAGACGGAGGGGAAAGGCAGGTTTGATCATTTGCATGCTTATTGAATTCAGTGGGATTTACTCCCATGCAATCATGGCTAGGATAGGTAAAACTGACAGTGGGAGAGGAAGGGGGGAGAGGGGAGCAGAAGGAGGGGGAGGAGAAGGAGGGGATGGGAAGGAAGGAGGAGGAAGGGGCAAAAGGGAGGTTATAGCAGGGAGGAGGAGCGGAGGGAAGGTTTGATCATTTGCACACTTATTAAGTACAATGGGATTTACTCTCGTGCAGTCATGCTTAGGATAGGTGAAAATGACCTGGGGGAGGGGCAGGGAGTGAAGGAGGAGGCTAGGAAGGGGAGGGTGAGGGAGAAAGGGTGAGGGGAGGGTGAGGGGAGGAGATTAGATGGGTGGGCACTGGGCAGAGGGGAAGCCCCTTTCCTTTCCAAAAGGGAAACATTGTGATCAGTATCATTCTTTTTCATGGTTTCCCCCACCTGTTTATTCTACAGCAGGCAAATATAGCCTCCTACCCAAATTTAAACCAAAGCTGTCCTTGGCCACATCCATACCAGACCTTTATTTCACTTTAGACAGTCATGGCTTCTCCCAAAGAATCCTGGGAAGTGTAGTTAGTGAAGGGCGCTGAGAGTTGCTAGGAAATGCCCTGTTTCCCTCACAGACCTTCAATCAGAGTGGCTGACTGTTAAACCACTCTGGCCACTGGAGCTCTGTCAGGGGAATAGGAGTCTTCTCTCAGCACCCTTCACAAACTACACTTCTTAAGATTCTTTGGGGGAAGCCATGACTGTCTCAAGTGACATCAAAGTCTGGTGTGGGTGTGGCCCCTTGATTAGCCAAGCCCAGCAGCTGTGAGTCTGGCTTTTACAACACTGACAGTTGGTTCTTACTGAGCATGTCCAGCCTTATCATTTTTTTTATCATTAATTTTTATTCAAATTTTCAAAGACAAAAAACAAAACAAAACAAAAACAATTAAACAATAAAATAAAATGTTGACTTCCGATTTGTCGCAGATCAGTTATAGGTCTACAATATATAACAATCCTATCTCTAAAATTATGTTATAAAATCACTTTCCTCCAGTAGTTATCTTAATTAATCATCAAATCTCATAAACATTACTTTATTCTTTCCACAAAAAGTCAAAGAGAGGTTTCAATTCCTTGAGAGATATATCTTTCAATTTTTCTCCAAATAAACATGTCGCTTAATCCATCTGATTCATATCTGTTAGGCCCAATAATTTCAATAACCAGTCTTCCATTATCTATATTAATTCCATCTTCCATCTTCAATAATCCTGTTAAGTCCAATAATTTCAGTAGCCATTCTTCCATTATCAGTATCCCATAATAATCTTGTTGTCATAGCCATAGTCCAAATAAACATATCGATTAATCCATCTCGTCAAATCTGTTAGGTCCAATAATTTCCATAACCATTCTTCCATTATCAATATTAATTCCATCTTCCATCTTCAATAGTCCTGTTAAATCCAGTGGTTTCAGTATCCATTCATCCATTATCAGTATCCCATAATGATCTTGCTGTCATAGCCATAGTCATATAATAAGAGTCTGATGGGAATTTCCCCCATCACAAATATGTCCTTGCCATCAATTCTGAATATGTTGCTAAAATATTGTTGTAAAGTCACATCTCTGCTCTGGGTGCATCTCTGCTCTGTCACATATTTGTAGTTAATTCCATAATTTTTTTCTATGTCAAGCCCCATCACATCATTCCGGTCAAGAATTTTGAATATGTTGCTGAAATATTGCTGCAAAGTCATATCTCTGTTCTTCTTTTTTACAAAATGCACTGGCTCATCTCTTAAGAGTTTCTCCACTGTCACATATCTGTAGCCAACTCCATAGATTTTTTCTGTCAAGCTCCATCACATCATTCCAGTCCAGAAAATTATCCAAGACATTGATAACTTTACCACCAAAATCTTCATTAATTTCTTCAGAGACAACGTTGAATTCCAAACAGTAAACTTTATTTCTAACATCCGTAAACTCCAGATCTTTTTCCAATTCCACATTTGTTCCAGTCTCCAGGTTTTGTATATTCCCTTTAATTTTTCTTTTCTCATCTCTATTCTCATCAAACTCCTCTCTCACAGAATCCCCTATTTCTTTAAGCTCCTGCATCATTTTGTTAAATTCAATTTTCATCTTCTGTCTACCCTGTCTCAGGGTTTGTTTCGTTATCTCAATCTTACCCATTATTTTCTGAAACATAATTTCTTCCATGGTCTCAATCACTTTCCTGGTTGTCATTCTTAAAACCACAGAAACAAAAATTATTTCAGCCACAATTGGGTTAATATTCCAGGCTTACTGATATCAGTGTAGACAGTACAGCCTGCCTTATCTCTATGTGTTCAGGAATACAAAACAAACTTAGTTCCCAACATCAAAACAATTAGTGGCGTCATGAACAAGCAGATTCGTCAAAATGAAATAGACCAAAAAAAAATTTTTTTTCCCCCTCCTCGAAATAGAAATCCCTCTTCCGTTGGTATCTTTAGAATGCACCTCCAGGACAGCTTTTTGCGATAAAAAACAAAGATAAGCTTTTTTGATTTCTTTCCTCCTTAATTTCGTGAGTGAAAGAGAAAAGCCATAACTCACCTAGAAGTTCTTCACAGCTGATTCATTGACAAATCTCTTTTTTGGTGCACCAATTTAAACCAAATGAAAAAAGAAAATAGAAAGAAGGATGCTTATCTGCCTGTTAGAGTCCGTTTTTCTTTGAAGAAAAGATAAACGTGTCGCTGTAATCAGCTAGAGCTTGATGAAAGTCCGTCCGGCATTGCAGTTTGAACCTTCTCTCATAAATAAATGAAATCCAGTCCTCCCCACAAAAACAGGCTTTGTGGTTAATCTCTACGTTCCTCCCTGTCCGGGAGAAAATCTTTACCAGTCAAAAAGAGCGTTCTGACTGATTTTAAAGCTGAAAAAGCTTCTTCTGAGACGACAGCTCGACTCAGAGGCAGCACAGGCAAAGCAACCCTTCCCGGAAGTCTGAGTATGCCCAGCCTTATCATTGAGTTCAATGCTATATTTCTTAAATCAATTAAAAATCAGCCAGGCATTTTTTAAACCTTTGAACTGCAGAAGATGAAGGTCAGAGTGTGGGGCAAGGTCAGTAATAGGATTATGGGTACTCTGTGAACAAGGCTGATTTTTAATTAATTTCAACAGATTATGAGAACCCTGACAGAAAAAAGTCCAAAGGGGTCTGTTTTTTCCTTTCTCTTTTTACACTTTGAACTCTCGATTCTCTCTGACTGCATCACCATGAAAATTTAGAGGTTTGTTAAGCAAGCGTTTCTGAGTTCAGGACTATAAGTTTTGTAAGGTTTTGTTTTGAAATGAGCTTATGGGAAGCATCAGAATGGCATGTTGGGTATTTTCAATTTAACATTGTGGAATGTGAAAAATCCATGCTGACTATAACATACAGCCACTCTTGTAATTAGCTGGTTTGGGGCTTGTGAAAGGGCAGCAAAATGTTAGCTATGTAAATTGATTCTTGTTGTATTGTTACTCTCAGGGAAAGATGGTTTGGGGATTTTCTGCCTCAGGTGTTAAAATAACTTGGCCAGATTTGATGGCTCAGCATCTTGGCTGGGAAGGGCACCATTTTCTGTTCTACCTTAAGAAGCAAAATGTTTTGGCTTGGCCCTGCTAGGCCTACCTGAAATCTGATAAGGTAACCACATCAGTGAAAGCTGGACATATATTCCAGGATGTTGCAGTATGTAATTCCCCTGTTTCCTGGAAGTTGTCAGTCATAGGGGCACATTTATTTTTAATATTTGATTTATATCCCACCCTTCCTCCTAGCAGGAGCCCAGGGCAGCAAGTCTTCTGTTTTCTGGAAGATCTACTAAGGAAGGAGGAATGCTGGGAAAAATACTTAAAAGGATTTTGTTGTAAATAAGATTACTGACAGCTAAAACAGGAGTACCTAAACCTTTTGAGTCATGCTTGCATTATAAATGAAAGTGATGCCAGAGTGAATTAATGCTTAATAAAACCAAAATAATTGGACATAAGAATAAGTTCATATGCACTTCGAAGTTTTTCCAAAACTGAAAAAGTATTTTTCCAATTCAAACTGTTTTGTAATCTTAGGGTAGTTCAATGCTAGTCCTACTCAGAGCAGTCCCATTGAAGTGAATAGACACAACTAACTTAGATTCATTAATTTCACTGGGTAGCAGGACTTAGCATTAAAATGGATGAATGAATGGGGAGGGACGGAATTTTACTCAAAGCAGACCTACTCAAATTAATGGACCTAAGTTAGTAATAGTAGTACTAACTGTTGGAGGTGGCACGCCTCTGACTCCTAGTTGCTTAGAGTCACAGGTGGGGAGAGTGCTGTTGTGCTTAGATCCTGCTTGCGGGCTTTCTATGGACATCTGGTTGCCCACTGAGAGAACAGGATCCTAGACGAGATGGACCTTTGGCCTGATCTAGCAGGGCTCGTTTTATGTTGGGATGACTTAAATAATGGATACAGCTTGTGTGAGGGCTATACCAATGACGCTTTCTACAAGGACTGACAGACGTGCAGTGGGTGCACTTGAGAGTCCCTGGGTGCTTCCAGAATGGGGAGAGGGCTTCATATTGCAAATGGTCATGATGATATTGCAAATGTGTTGTTGGCAACAGTTTTTTTCCTAATTAATTGGATTTTCCCAAGAAAGGATAAATCCAGATTAAATGGGGTGGAAAAGTGGGCTGGCATTTTGATGCCAACAGTGTTGTGTTGTGGAGTGAGAAAACCTTGTATGAATGAGGAACACTGATCCCACAACTAAAACACTCATCTGGAAGTGTCCACAACAATTGATATAATTAAGCCAGTGTTAAGCACCATTGATTTTAATGGGAGAGTCAAGCACTTGCTTAAATCTCTTCTACTGAAATCACAGGGACTTAAAATGTGCTTTGTTGTGGTTTGTTTGTGGCTCATTTTTATTTTTTTAAAAAATATAATTTCTAATTAGGAAACTAGGTCTTCCATATATGGTTCCCACAACAGGCTCCGATGTGTAATGTATTTGGAATGCAGCCCAAAAGTGCTTAACTTTGGCTGGATTGTGTCCATATTTTTATTTGGTCTATATATTACTGATTTCATTTTGCTGCTCTTATTTTTTAAATATTTTATGGTGTAATGGCCTGTAGCTAAACACTTAATAAAACTGACTGGATTCTGTGACATAAGAATGCTGTTGCCATTCAAATGAATGATATAGTTAATATATATTTCATTATAGTGTGCAAGAACTGCAACCACTAATTATTCATCATCTGAACATTTTTAAAATGCCAGAAATTGGCTTTGGTGATTCTATATTCATTCTAGTGCGTATGTATGTGTGTCTTCATTTATCTTTTCAAGAAACAATCTCGAAAGAAATGTAAATGAAATTCTTTGTAAGTTGTCAAAACCTTTATTTTCATTATTTTTTTCTTCCACCATTTTCTTTTTAGGATGAAAAGAACCAGGTCTTGATAACAAATGCTTGGCTACAGATGGTAAGTAATGTTGCCGCTATTCAACATAAACTGCTGGACAGATTGTTAAAAAGAATGATTTGTCAGAGAAATTGAGAGAAGGGTGAATGATGAAGAAAATAAATCATGGTGTGTTACTATGATTTTAAGCAATGATTTGGTCTTATCAGAGCTCTACGTAAGGCCCCTATATATGCAAAGCACTGTTATACCGCTTTAAACAGTCACAGCTTCCTCCAAAGAATCCTGAGAACTGTTGTTTGTTAAGGGTGCTGAGAATTATTAAGAAACCTTTCTTCACCTCACAGAGTTCCCTAGGAACAGGGATTGATTGATAAGCCACTCTGAGAAGTGTCGCTCTGTGAGGGTATGTTCATACTGCTGTTGAAAACTGTATTTTGATTCCCCCTCCATAACATCAGTTATATAGTGACATAGCCAAGGTGCCACTACAGAAAAGGCCCTCTCCTTGGTGGCTACCAAAGAAAGGACCTTTTTGGTAATGGCACCTCTGGTATGGAACAGCCTCCCTGGAGAGCCCTGCTTGGTGCCTTCTTTAGAGTATTTTTGATACGAGATGATCTTTTTACTCACCCAGACTTTAAACTGTGTGTTAAATCCTGGCTACAAATTATTTTATGAAGACTCTATTGAAGGATTTTTCTTTTTTCTCTGTCTTTAATTGTTAGCTGTTGATTTTTAATTATTATTGCATATTCTGTTTTTAATATTTTGCAGTAATTGCTGGGGAACATTTATTGATGGGGAGTTACAGGAATCTAATAAATAATAATAATAATGACAGATGCCACAACATTTCTCCCTTTCCACATTAATACTCGCTACTGCCAGCAGCAGTCACTGATATGGAGGCAGTGAAATTGCAGAAAGCTGTGATGTCGGGACACAGATACATTTTACTAGACCAGCCTCCCCCAACCTGGTGCCCTCCTGAAGTTTTGGACTACAATTCTGTCAGACCCCTGCTCTGGTTCTGTTCTCGGATCTCTCCCACTGGCCCCAGCACAGGTCTCTCATGATCTCACTACTAGGCACCACCATCTGACACTCTGTAACACAATACTGCCCTGAGACTGTGCCTGAGTCTCCTCCACAGATTGCTCTGTAGTGTCTGGGCGCACTTACAGGTCACAACCCCCCTGTATCTTTCTGCCTTTAAAGATTACAGCCTTGGGTTGCTTTGGATACCTGCTGCTGTTTCACTATCCCTTCACTGCTGCCACCGTTGATACTGTTCCCAGCTTTGGTATTTGCTCTGCCCACCCTTCTGGTCTGTAATATCCCAGCCAAGGATCAGTTGTATTGTTTAACCAAAACTATTTATTTAATAATACAAGGAATAAACAAGATTACTTCAAGTTCCGTCAACATACATGTGGTTACATATAATCACTTTCTCTTTGTATCTCTTAGTCCTAAAACCTGCCTCACTGCACCTAAACACAAATCCACCCCTCTAAAACCCAGAACCAACAACTAACTCCCTCTCCAACTGTCATTCTCTCATTTATACCTTTAACCACCCAGACGCTCAGCCAATCACAACTCAGCATTTCTCAACATTCCAATACATGTACTCCCCCCTCTCACTCACTCTACTTACCACATTTACCCTACAAAACCGACACTTACCATGATTACTGTACAACATTTACAGGGGCGTCACAATTCCCCTCCCTTTAACAAAAGCATAGTATTCTTCTTGTGCTCATGAATAATACGACACATTACAACAGAGTTCATATCACTCAAGCGGAGAGTATCCATCCAGTACAACTTCTTGGTCAGGTGACTGAAGTCTCTGGAACATGGCTGGAAAGTACATCCACAATCACATTGCCCCTTCCTTTAATATGTACAAAGTCTACTAGATATTCCTGCAGTGCCCACAACCATCTCTGGAGCATGGTGTTACTGTTCTTCATGGAGTCCAGCCACATCAATGCATGATGATCGGTGACTATGGTAAATCTTCTTCCCCACACGTAGGGGCGCAGTTTACTCAGGGCCCATACAACAGCCAAGCATTCCTTTTGCACTGATGAGTAATTTCTCTCTCTCTCGTTGTTAGCTTTCTGCTCAGGAAAGCAATAGGATGGTTGATGCCTTGCCTTTTCTGCATCAGCACAACTCTGAGACCCAGATCAGAAGCATCTGTGGCCACGATGAAAGGCTGCTCATAGTCCAGAGCTATTAGCACTGGACTCTGGCATAGTGTCTGCTTTAACTGGTCAAAAGCTTTTTGGTACCTTTTACTCCATTCAAGTCTTCTCCGACTGTTTCTTTTTAGTTAGTTCATGCAGTGGGGTAGCTATTTCCCCAAACCCCTTGATAAACCTTCTATAATACCCTGCCATACCCAGGAATGCTCTCACTTCCTTTTTGTTTAGTGGAACAGGCCAAGACTGTATAGCCTCCACTTTACTCCATAAGGGGGTTATTTTGCCACTCCTCACCTTATGTCCTAGGTATGTTACCTCGGGTAACCCAAATTGGCACTTTTTTACCTTAATGATCATTCCAGCCTTTTTAAATGCCTCTAACACTACTGTTGTGTTATAAATGCTTTGGTACCAACTTGCTAAAGATAGCCACATCATCAATATAAACTATATTGAAGTCTGACGTGCCTCTCGGGATGGTATTGATCAGTCTCTGGAAGGATGCAGCTGAATTCCTCAGCTCAAATGGGAGAACTGTGAATTCGTACAGCCCATCAGGTGTGTTAAATGCAGTTTTGCTATGTGACTGCTCATTCAACTCCATTTGCCAAAACTGTTTACACAGGTCTATGGTGGAGATTATTTTGGCTGCACCCAATAGTTCCAGCATAGAGTCTACCCTTGGCATGGGATATGCATCCGGAACTGTAATTTTATTTATAGCCCTGAAGTCGATACAAAATCGGATCGCTCGATCCTTTTTGGGTACCAACACAATTCTAGATGACCAGGGACTAATCAATTCATGTATCACACCCAGCTCTAACATTTCCTTCACTTCTTTTCTGATCTCTTCAAGCACTCTTCCATTCACACGATAGGGGGTAGACCTTATTGGAGAGTGATTGCCAGTGTCTATAGAGTGTTTCACAACACTAGTTCTACCAGGTATATTATCAAAGAGTTCCTCATGTTTACTCAAGACTCTCAGGATTTCCTCTTTGACCTGATCATCCACCTCCTCTGGCCACTCCAGCTGATCTAAACCTCCCTCTGTCTTGCTTTCTTGCACCAAATCCAACAAGTCAGGGCCACTCCCTTCAGGAAACAAGGTGACTTGTAAAGCCCTTGCATCTCTGATGTGATAGGGCTTTAACATGTTCACATGTACCACTTTGTGTTTTTCTGGTTTGTCTGACGTTATAACATAAGTCAAGGTGTCTAATTTTTCTCTAATAACAAATGGTCCCTCCCAGCTGACTTGTAACTTGTCCTGTTTTTTGGGAATAAATGCCATGACCATATCCCCCACTTCATAGGTATGCTCTCTTGCTGTCCTGTCATACAAATAGCTCTGTTTTTGTTGAGCTTGGCTCATATTTTCTTGTACCACTTTCATCATGGATTCTAATTTATTACAGAAGTCCATCACATAATCTACCATGGACGTTTTATATTCCACCAAGGACCTTTCCCAAGAATTCCATAACAACTCTAAAGGACCCCTAACTTCCCTTGCATACATTAACTCAAACGGTGAAAACCCAGTCGATTCTTGCAGCACCTCCTGGTAAGCAAACAAGAAACACCCCAAGCGTTCATCCCAATCCTGTGGGTGATCCTGTACATAGCTTTTTATCATCCCTTTCAGTACCCTGTTAAATCTTTCAGTTAACCCATTGGTAGCTGGATGATAAATGGTTGCTTTTAGATGTTTCAACCCACAGCACTTCCATATGCACTGAATAACTTCCCCCATAAATACACTGCCTTGATCTGTCAAACTTCATGGGGAAAACCCAGCCTCATAAAAATCTTCAGTAAAGCTTCTGCCACCGCAGGAGCTTCTACTGATCTCAGTGCCTCAGCATACAGGTACCTTGTGATATAGTCTACCACCACTAAGATATATCTCTGGCCATGCCTTGAAGGTTTAGAGAAAGGACCCACTATGTCAATCCCCACTCTGTAAAAAGGTTGTCCTATTATAGGAAGGGGTTTCAATTGAGCCTTTGTGTTCACTCCACTTTTACCCACTCTTTGGCACACTGGGCATGATAAACAGTACTGGTTGACATCTTTGGCAATATTCAGCCAATAATAATGTGCAGTTAGTCTCTTTGTCTTTTTTATACCTAGGTGTCCCAAGCAAGGTATATCATGGCCCATTACTAGCAACCTAGACCTGTATTTGCTGGGCACTATTAACTGTTTGACTGGTTCACAGTTTGTATTTCTCTCTTTTGGCAGCCACATTCTATACAGCACCCCATTTTCCCACACTGTTTAATCCCTCAGGCTCTCTGTAAAAGGGACTCCTTGTGGTAGGGCTTGCTCCTTTATGGCTTTCAAGCTTGAATCTTGTTTCAACTCATCTCTGAACTCCTGTGCCTCTCCAGAAGCTAGCAAGTTCAGTACTGGCAACAATGTCTCATTCTCTCCAGGCACACTAGGGGTTGCTATGGTGATCTCAAGCTCAGTTACAGGCTCCACCCTGTTCTGTTTAGCGTCAGGCAAAATGGCTTCTGCAGCTTTGCCAAGCTGTTGTCTTGTCACTACATAAATCTGGCAGTGTGATCCCATCACAACTCTGCCCAAAATTACAGGCTCATGCTGTTGGGCATTGATACCCACTTTATAAGCCTCCTCTTTTCCTCTTCCAGTTCAATTTTATCAAGGCCATTGGAATGCACTCTGGCACACCTCTCACACCTTGTATAACCATTTTTACCTGAGATAAAATTTCCTCAGCTTTCACCAGATCCGGCCTCAACAAGGTCTGGGCATCACCATTGTCCAGTAAAGCCCGATATTTCACTCCTTGCACACAGACTTCTTTCCTTAAACTTGTGTCAAAATCCTGCACATTTGACCAGCTTATTTGACAGAATTGAATTTTCTTAGCTTCCCCCTCTCTCTGCTCATTCTTCACTGTTCTTACATGAACAGGATTACTGGTGGGCTAGCTTCTCACTGGAATCGTAGATGGCCTGGTTTACCACATCCAAAACAGATCTTTCCCTCCATTTTAGGATACACAGACCCATTTTGAGGTGCCCTTTGATCTTCAGATTTTGTTAGAGGGTTTACTCTCTGTGGTACCACATCCCTTCTGCCATTTGTATTGGGTTTTGTTTTAAAATCTTTTTGTGTCTTTCCCAACCAACCTGTTCGGTTTGAGGTGAAATGATCTGCCAGCTCTGCAGCCTCCTGCACAGTCTTAGGGAAATAATCTTTAACCAGCAATCTAATCTCTGGTAGCAGTTGATGGAATAACTGGTCTAACACCATGAGGCTTTTTACCCCCCCCCACAGATTGAGCTTTCACACTCATCATCCACTTTTCAAATATATCCATAAGTTTTGCCCCCAACTCCACAAAAGACCTCCCTGTCTGTAACTGGCAATTTCTGAAAAGTTTTCTGAAATAATCAGGCCCCAATTTAAATCTTTTAAACACGGCTTTCTTAAAACCAGCATATGTCACTGGCCTGTCTGAGGGGAAACATTGATACACCTCAGCCAATTCTCCTTTAATTAAGTTTGATAAATACTGCATATATTTATCTTCTGGTAACCCCCACATCTGTGCTGCCTTTTCAAAAGTTTTGAGGTAAATTTGGGGATCCCGCCCAGGCTCGTACACAGAGAAATATTTTGGAGTCACTTTTATATTTGCTTTATCTCCTCAGAATGAAACTTCTCATTTTCTAATTTTAACCTTTCCGCTTCCATTTCAGCCTCCATTCTTAACCTTTCAGCCTCTAAGACCCACTGCTTCTCCTTTTCCTCAGCTTCCATTTTAAATCTTTCAGTCTCCATCCTCAGTTTCACCATCTCAATCTCTCTATCTTTATCTTTTCCCTCACATTCCCATCTTAACTTCTCTCTTAAATACTCCACATAGGCAGAATTACTTGAGCACCCTCCAGGGGTCTCTTCTCTCACAGGCTCTTGGTTTTGGACCGATGTATAACTGATGAGTGTTACTCACAATACCTTTATGAGGTAAATGAAAGGCTATACATTTCTCCACCAGCTCTTCCCTCTTCATTTTCAAGTACTCAGCCATATGGCTAAGAACTCACAAATTTTACCACACACACTTAGAAGTTATCTTTGTTTATTATTCCCCACACAACCACACTGCTTTCTGGGGACACCCTCTTGTTTGTATCCCACCGCAACTGGCACCACCTGTCAGATCCCTACTCTGGGTCTGGTCTTGTAATGGATCTCTCACACTGGCCCCAGCACAGGTCTCTCACGATCCCACTACTAGGCACCACCACCTGACACTCTGTAACAAAATACAGCCCTGAGACTGTGCCTGAGTCTCGTCCTTACTGATTACTACATAGTGTCTGGGTGCACTTACAGGGCACAACCCCCCTGTATCTTTCTGCCTTTAAAGATTACAGCCCTGGGTTGCTTTTGGATACCTGCTGCTGTTACACTATCCCTTCACCACTGCCACCATTGATACTGTTCCCAGCTTTGGTATTTGCTCTGCCCACCCTGGTCTGTAATATTCCAGTCAAGGATCAGTCATGTTGTTTAACCAAAACTATTTATTTAATAACATAAGGAATAAACAAGATTACTTTAAGTTCAGTCAACATACGTTTCGCACTCAACATACATAATAGTTTTCTCTTTATATCTCTTAGTCCTAAAACCTGCCTTACTACCCACCTAAACACAAATCCACCCCTCCAAAACCCAGAACCAACAACTCCCTCTCCAACTGTCATTCTCTCATTTATACTTTTAACCACCCAGATGCTCAGCCAATCACAACTCAGCATTCCTCAACATTCCAACACATGTACTCCCCCCTCTCACTCACTCTACTTACCACATTTACTCTACAAAACCGACACTTACCATAATTACTGTACAACATTTACAGGGGCATCACAAACTCCCCTCAGCCCCATCCAGTACATGCTGCTGGAGGGGCTGCTGGGAGTTGTAGTCTAAAACTGATGTTCCCAAACTGTGGTCTGTAAACAACAAACTTTATTGCAAGCTGAGCCATAGGCCATGTGCAAAGTTACAAGTATATAGTACATATACAGTAGATAGAAATATTTTTAAAATCAGTGTCTTGGGAGAATAAATAGGTTGGCTAATTCAAAACGTCGGCTCTTTTGTAAAAATTTTCCTCAGTTTTTGGGCCGCCAAGGCAAAATTGGTGACTGCAAGGGTCACTGAATTATAATTATCACTTAAAAGAAAATTGACCTTCTCTTTATCTGTACAGCGAGCTAGAGAAACTAAAATTAAAGATAAAAATTTCCTTCTAGGGTTTTCATATAGAGGGCAGTAGAGTAGATAGTGGGCTAACTCCTCTATTGCCTTACAACTGTAGACACATTGGCGTTGAGCCACTGGGATGCCGCTGTACCTGCCCTCAATGTAGGCCATGGGCATAGCTTGGAATCGGAGGGAGGTAAAAGCTCTTCTAATAGGAGCGGAATCGAGAGCATCTAAATAATTAGACATAAAATGGTTGAATTTAAAAGATGGAAACCAAATTGAGTAAGCAGCCGCTTCTATATGTACACGATCCTGTTCAGCGTCTTTATCAAAAATCCAGTTACGGAGCGCAGCATTACTTGATTCCATTAACTTTCCTGAGGGGAGATTATATTTGGCTAAAATCGTCTGGTAGTTCTTTGCCCATCCTCCCAGCCGCATTTGTTCATGCCAGCAATGTTTCGCTAAAGTTGAATCATCCGTATTTAGGATTCGGAGCCAGTATCTCAGGTATGCCAAGTTGATACGAGCCTCGACTGAGGGAATCCCCAGTTCTGCTCTAAGGTGGGCAGCTGGTGTTCCCATAGGGAGGCCTAAGACTTGCTTCATAAAACTATTTTGGATAGTGTCCAAATGAGTTTTTGCTGTAGCCCCCCATAGTTCTGATCCGTATAGGATCTTCAGTAGTAATTTGGTTTTTAGTATTTTTAACATAGGGGGAACAAGTTGACCTCCCTTTGTAAAGAATTTTTTTTCCGCTAAACCGAGGACTCGGGAGCTGGTTAAGGACATAGCCTTAATCTGGGTTGTCCAGGAGAGTCTATTGGACAGATGTATACCCAGGTATTTAAAATTGGAAACCTGTTCTAATGGGACCCCATTTATTGACCAGCTGTCCTTTACATTCCTAAATTTGCCGCATACCATAATTTTGGATTTGGCTTGATTGATCCTTAGATTCTGGGAACGGCAATAGTCTTCCAGTTTTAGGATCATTCGTTTAAGTCCTATTTTTGTTAGTGAACATAAGGCAAGATCGTTGGCATATAAGAGCATTGATATTTTTTGTGTATTGATTGAAGGGGGAAAAAAGTCAGGCGATGATAGAGTCTCCACAATATCGTTAATAAAAAAATTAAATAGAAAGGGAGTCAACAAACACCCTTGTTTAACTCCCCTATAGACTGGGATTTTAGATGATAAAATGCCATTAATCCCTAGTCGCACCTGTATGACATTTGATTGGTAGAGAGCTCTAATCAACCATAGCAGTCTTTGATCTATATTTGTTTGTGACAGTTTTTGCCAAAGAAGGCCTCTGTCTATTGTATCAAAGGCTGCAGCAAAGTCTATGAAGGCAATGTATAAGGATTGGTTCGCTTTAGCTTTGGTTTTGCTTATGAGATGTTGCAGAATAAATGCTTGGTCGATTGTGCTCATGTGTGGTCTAAACCCGGCCTGTTCTTTACAGATTATCGAATTTGTTTGTTCCCAAGTCATGAGTTTATTAAGGAGCATTCGGCTGAACAGTTTCGATGTTATGTTTAGTAGGCTTATGGGTCGGTAATTTGACGGAATCATTGGGTCACCTTTTTTAAAAATTGGGACCACTATGCTGGTTAGCCATCCCTGTGGAATTATGCCTGTATTAATTATGTAGTTGAAAAGTGTAGCGAGAAGGGGGCCCACCACGATAGATCTTGCATAATAAATTCGGGTGGGAGCATGTCCTCTCCAGGGGCTTTACCTACTTTTAAGTAGGATACTAACTCTCTGACTTCTTCCGGTGTCACCGGAGGCCAGGGAGGAAGGTCCTTCAGCATCTCAGCGATAATCACCGGTTTCGGGGGAAGGAAACTTCTGAAAATTGAACTAAAGTGAGCCTCCCATTCGTCAGGCATGATAGGGGGTATATCTTTCCCTGGAGGAATCTCCAGAATTCTGCTTCATTCCCCTCACAGGTTACTCTTGTTAAAGTTCTCCAGTTTGTCCGATAGAATTTTTTTTCTTTTTTTTAATTAGTACTTTGCATGCCCTTCTTTGTGTTATTAATTGCTGGAAGGTATCTGGAAAATTATTTAAACGAAATATCTTGATTAACTTGATATGGTGTTTTTTGGAGACTCTACATTCCTTGTCAAACCAGGTTCTAGGTTGGAACGGGGCTGATGTCTCCATAAGGTCAGCAATTTGTGGGCTTAACTCAGCTAATAATGATTCGTAAGCCCTTAAACAGCTCTGGGGGTCTATTATGGCCGTTTGATGTAACTGGACTACAGGTTAAATGGACAACAATTGGTGGGCTTTTGTCCCAATTTCCTGTGACCATTTTAGATGCCTACGCCTACAAGTGGTCTCATTTTGATTGCAACTTCATTTTTGGGAGGCCTGCAGAATAACCTTTATTGGTAGATGATCACTCTCTGGTCTTGCCAATATGTTAAATTCCTTTATTCTATTTATCAAAGGGTAAGAACCAAGAAAATAGTCGACTTCGCTAGCCCCCATTCTTGTTAGGTATGTAAAGGCACCTTTAGAGTAGTCCCATAGGGAGCCGTTTAAACATACCATTTGGAATTTTTGAATCAGCTGGGAAAGGGCTATACCATATTTTATTAACTATTTGGTCCTTAGTGACTCTATTTAAAGTTGGGAGGTCCGCGATAAGTTCATTTAGGCTATCATCATCCAATGGGAAATTTGGACCCATTCTAGCGTTAAAATCGCCCCCAAGGAGAAGCTCATAAGATGTGAACCTAGATAGTAATGCTTCCAAGCATGTATCCAGCATCGGCCAGGGAGAGTCTTGTTGAGTAGAGTTTACTAGGGGAATATAAATATTTGCACAGATAAAGGGCGGAAGGCCGGGGATCTTTATACCCAAGGCTATGAGAGGGTTTTGTGCCTCTACGTTAAGATCTGTTATATAACTGGTGAGGTGAGTGGCCACCAGGATGGCTAAACCACCCTTAGCTCTGCCCTTAGATGAAATTTTAATGGCTGGTTTTAGCCAAGTTTTATACCCTCTAAGTTCAATAGGCTCTCCTGCTGTTAGCCACGTTTCCTGCAAAATAATAATTTCAAAGGATTGTAAAAACTGCATTAGAGCCAAGTCTAATATTTTGCTTTCCCAGCCAGCTATATTCCACGATATTATAGATATAAGGGGGCCCTCTTGGAAGATGTCTGAGGGGTTACCACTTTTGCAGTGTCTAGACAGAGTTATTGGGCTATTTACTTTATCTATTATACTTAGCTGTTGTCACGGGCATGGAATAATAATATTCACTGTTGGCGTAAGTGTACTCACATTGGACGAGACCCTAAATGTTTGTAATGCCCGCTTTGAGGGATCAGGATTAATAGTTTGGTTTTTGACCGGGGTTCCCAGTTCTTCCGGTTGTAGACCACCAACGATCCATGTCCGTATTAAATATTCCTATTTATTTTTAACTGTATTTTTGTTGCTGCTTTTATTTCATATGTTGCACTTTATTATGTTACAGTTTGCATTCCATAGAATTCAAATTGTAATATAAAAAATACAACATGAGAAATAAAAGAAACATTTATTGTACTCCAATTCAAGTTTTAAAGAATGCAAAGTGTAATGCAATAAAATAGAATATATAACAAATAAAAGAAGCAATTAAAACACAATTAAAATCATACAGCATTTAGCACAGTGCATTACGATTGCTACAACAGGCAGAAAAATCATTATGTGGTCTGCAACGGCCATCAGTAATTTTTGAGTGGTCTATGGGGGAAAAAAGTTTGGAAACCACTGGTCTAAAACATTTGGAGGGCACCAGGTTGGGGAAGACTGCACTAGATAGGTGGAGCTGTAGGGGGAGCAAAGAGCTAACCAAGTGACTACCATATCTGGCGGCTGTCATGCCTCCAGTTTAGCTCATAATTTCTCTAGGATATAGTGAATCTGCTGCATGTGTGGCACAAGTGGGTGAAAGTCCCATTGCAGTGCAAGAGAGTCATACACAATGATTGGCGAGCAGGCAGGGAGGGAAGGATATGGTCTTTCACAGCCCCAAATGTGGTATTGTATGGCCACACATACCCTAGCACTGGTATAATCCTGTGTTGGGAAAAGGTGTGCTCTAGGAGGAGTCCAGGAGGCAGAGTTAGACAGCTCAACTTATCTGCGAGCTCTTTATCTCTGTCGTTGGCTCTACTGGCACTCAAGCTCAAACGACGTGTGATGGTGGCAGGCATATTTGCAAATCCAGAGCTGCCCCAATCGCATATAAAGCAGAAGGGTGCACAGGCAAAGAGAGCTGAACCCTCGCAAACACACTGCTCACCTCCCAGTATCTTCATCCTTTTTGTCCCTTTTGTGATCACTTCTGGTATAGCGGCGCAGCTGGGCCGGGGTTGGGGAATTAGATTGGGAGAGAGACTACTGGGGAGTAAGGTATGTATAGGGAAAGGATTCAGGTCCCTCACCCATGTTTTCTTTTTGCACTAACAATTGGACTTCTCTCTGCTTTACAAGTGTTTGGGGCAGACCTGGGTATAAATAAATGGATCAATCACTGTCATGTGCTGTTTGAGCCTAAGTGCTTGGTGGTGGTAATGACATCGATTTGCTAAGCTTCAATGAGTAGTGGGGCAGGCAGAAGTGTCTTTGCCTGCCATTGGCAGAAATAATCCGGTCTTAGAGAGGGGTGAGGCAGGCAAAGGCCCTGGATAGGAATGGTGGAACAAGCAGTGGCTTAGGAGCACCTTCAAGGAGAATCTAGGAAACAAAATATTTTAGAGGGAGTACCTCACTGATGTACCTCATCAGTTATAAACCTCCCCACCTATTGTTGGCATCATCCAAATTCTGCTAGTTGTTTTAGAAAGTATAGGATCAGATTTCCCTGCATCTATGAACTTTAATTACAAAAACCTCTTTCTCCATAGTCCTGGATTGATGCATATTTGTCATAGGATCAGTATGAATATCCAGGCGTTCAGAACTTAAGATTTCCAGCTGATCAGATTTGGGTGCCAGACATTCTTCTGTACAACAGGTAAGGAAAGCATGTTTGTGGCCAGTTGCAAAAGCAGAGCACATTGTGAAACAGCTGGAAATTGACGTAGTTCTATTAAGCTTGAGGATAATTACAGCAATTATGCAAGATTGCCCAATCAAATAGCACAATGTGATGAGCTCTGGTCCTCTACAAGTCGAATTAAACTAAATAGAGCAATGGGAGGATGACACTTAGTGGCTTGCATCCAACGCACTGCTACAACTAGAACTTTACATTTTCATCGGCATATATAATTTGGCTGAGAAAACCCTGTTTTCCAGAAATGTTTTGTTTCTGCATTCATTTTTTGAATTGGCTAAACCTTCCAGTCTGTGATCCTTCAATTGGAGCCCTGCCCTTAAGCTCCTGACTCTTTGTAGATCAAAAGGTAGCACAGGAGGGTGTGGCATGGGGAGAGGGCACCAGACCTACCATGGCAAACCTAATCACCATCATGGAAGCCTTGCAGGTGCTAGAGGCCATGTTATTTATTTATTTATTATTCAGAGTATTTTTAGCCTTCCTTTCAGTCCTTACACTCCTGAGATGGGTTACGATAAACAGAGAAGCCATGGTTGAAATAGCAATACAAAATTAGTGATTTTAAAAGAGTACCAGCTCATGCAGTGCCAAATGGCAGCCAATATAAAAGGGGTTTGCAGCTCATCAATTCTGCTATAAAAACATATGGAACAGGAAAACCAGTTTTCTGATATACAATAGCGCTGACCTTTTTATATATATATATAATTTCAAAACTTTGTTTAACCAGTAAATATTTGAAAGAAGAAAGGACTGCTTCTAGTACCAGTCTGAGACATCATCAGTAGTAGCTGAGTTGATTTTTTTCTTGTTTCTCGGCTCTGAGTACAATTTCATGGTTGGATTTTATGTATCTAAGGTGCTGAATCTGAATGTCGCTTCACCTAGTAACACAAAAGAGCTATACTGAATTGGAGAAGAAATTGAGATTTTAAAACCTCAGTGTTAGTCAGTGCATTTTCAAGTAAGGGCAGTTTAATGCAACTGATTCTTGGCACCTAATTTGAGCCTTGTGGGTGGATCCTCTTCCCTAAACAAGGATGGCTGCCTTGTAACCACTAATGGAGTGTGATGGAGGAAGAGGAGAGAGACAGTGTTATGTGCGTTTAGGGAAGGTGCTCCACTCAGGAGGCTCAAATGAGGCACAGAACATCAATTGCACTAAGTTGGTCTTATTTGAAAATACATTGACTTAAACTGATGTTTTCAATCCTTATAACCTGATACATACACAATGGATGTTTACAAAAACAGGAAGAGGAAGTCTTTTACCATTCCCTTAAATATATTTAAAGGGGCAAGGGGGGGGAGAGAAGTATTCTATTAAAAACTCTGAGGCAAAAAAAAAGGATGTAAGAATAAAGAATTTGCAAGAAAAAACCTGCTTTATATTGGCCATTTCTGCCATAATTCTGGCAGTCAACACCCATCACTAATTTCATTTAGTTTGGACAAATGATCTGAATTTTATTACCATTTAGAACAGCCACATTGACTGTCTTTTTGAATTTTGGTCAGAAGCCCATTGTTAATCACTTGGGTAAAATGAAAGTCAGATTCTGCATGTCAAAATACATAAAATCCTAATTCTTCATGAGCAGCCTGCAATTAAGAAAAATCTGTTTGGGGGTTTGCAGAAGTAATTATAGTTGGTCTTGCATTGTTAAAGGATCAGAGTTCAGCCTGTATTCTGTCATTTACGATAGCCACTTATTCACCTGTAGCCAATAACTTTAGGTATTTTTTCTTATACTTCCACTAAAGACGATTTAAAAATAATAAGAAAAACTTATGACAGAGTTCTTCAACCAGTTGAAAGCCTTAATGAAAATAATAGATACCACCATGTACAATACAAGGAATTCAACCAATAAGCAACAGCCTATGAAACTTTTCTGCTGTGTTTTGTAGTGCAGACGAAAGATTTGATGCAACGTTTCACACAAATGTTCTGGTAAACTACTCGGGATCTTGTCAGTATATTCCTCCAGGTAAGAGACTTTCAAAACATACTGTATACTTTCATAAACTGAGTTATCTCCTAGATAAGGAATTAATATATGTGGATCTGGATTAGGATGTATAAGCAAAACTCTGTTGTTATTATGTGATTTGAACTGCTGTGGAAGAGACATTCAATGAAGCTTCTGTTTAAGAATATTAGGAAAGACAGATTTTTACAAGTACCTAACAATCAGAAGTTCCTTTTGTGAATTTGACAACCAGATAAGATGAATACCCTATGTATTAAATCTTTTGTGATTATTCTGTCATTATAAAGTGTAGTATAATTGGACATTGCTTCAATTATATGAGGAAAAAATTATTTGAAAGTGACAGAATTTGAGAGAGGGTATGTTGCAATCCTATGGACACTTACTTGGGATTAACACCTGTTAAACTCAGGGGGACTTATATGTGAGTAGATATTTAAAGGACTGTGGTGTGAGAGTTTTTAATGATTCAAAGCATAATTCTGCCAAAGCAAAGCATGATAAAGCCCCATTGAAAGTGCATGTACTTCATTGTGTCATTGGGTAATTCACCTTAGAGTCAGACAACAGGTTTTAAGAGAGTTGAAAATAATTTGAGAGATCACTTAATTATACAGGTGGTATTTGATGCCCAGAAGGCTATTGTACATCAGTCAAATGCCCACCAAGGATGTTGTGGCAAGTAAAAGTGGGATGAAACCAGATGAACAACCAAATAAATGACCAAATGACAACACCAAATGAATGAATCAAATTAATAAATCCCCTGCTATGCCAAAACTCACAGGAACAGCCATCCTGAGACAAAATTCCTTCCTAGCCCTGGTGAACTGCAACTGATTCACTCCACAGGAGGGGGAGAAAATTAAATGAACCTGGACATCTTTAAGGAAGGGTGAGTGGGGAAGTCTTCATTGGACTGACTAAGGAGAGTGGGGGCAGATCTCTTTAAATAGCCTGCAAGTGGTTGCAGGAGGGTTAGCTCTCTCTTTGGTCCACCTGCAGGTGAGGCTCTTGTAAGGGCCAAGCGGACAGCTGATTGGCACTTGCGGATGCATCCCACTCCCTCCTCCTTGACAACATGATGCAATAGAAGTGCAACACCATCCTCCTTCCCCTCAGACGCCTGCCACCCTGCACAACAGGTTCCTGGCAAGCTGGTAACTGTGCTTATACCAATAAAAAGGAAACTGGTAGAGCCCTGCCTTCTGCATGCATAGACTGGACACTGTAACTGTAACTTTGTTGCAACATGCTCATCTAAGGTCCTGGTTAATCATAACTCCGTTGACTTGCCCTGCAACTAGGGTTACCAACTGTACTCTTTTAAGAGTACATGTACTCTTTTTGAGATGGTGCAACAGCATATTCTTACTTTTCACATATCGAAGCCAAATGTACTCTTTTTGAAATGACAAAATGATGGTAACCCTACCTGCAACAGCAACAGCAACAGCGCACTTAGTAAATATGCTATAGAGTTTAACATTTCACTAAAAATAATGTTTATTATTTGTTTATTTTCGGTGAATTTTAAGTTCTGCTCATGTCATTTTGATATTCTGTAATGAGAAGACATGATTCACTAGAAAAGACAATAATGCTGGGAAAAACAGAAGGGAGTAGAAAAAGAGGAAGACCAAACAAGAGATGGATTGATTCCATAAAGGAAGCCACAGACCTGAACTTACAAGATCTGAACAGGGTGGTTCATGACAGATGCTCTTGGAGGTTGCTGATTCATAGGGTTGCCATAAGTCATAATCAACCTGAAGGCACATAACACACACGTTTTAAATAATAATAAAAGCAGAGCAAAAAAATGGTTTGGGAGAAGCATGGCTTCCCATTGTGTATATACGTGCTTCTTTGAAGTGGTGAAGGCCAGGGCTGGTTCCAGGCACAGTGGGCCCCTCACCACCACCAGTGCCAGGCCTGCTCATCTCCTCCTGCCAGCTTTCTTTGTTGCTGTGGGGGCCTGCTGCTGCCACTACCACCACCACCTCCTTCTCCTGTGCACTTGCCCATCCCTTCAGCAGCTGGAGGCTCTGGGTGCTCCACTGCCAGCCCTTCTGTAGCCACTGCTGCCAGAAGCACGTCAGGCCCCACTGCCTTGGAATCAGCCTCCGTGGCATGGGAAATGTTGCCTTGAAGACATCGTAGCCACGGTGGTGTCTGCGAGCTGAAGCTTCCTGTGCCATGGAGGCTGCTTCCCAGGGGGTGGGGCCCGATGTGCTTCTAGTGGATGTGCTTCTGCTGCAGAAGGGCTTGTGACGGATCACTCTGAGCCTCCAGCCACTGAAAGGGTGGTTGAGCAGTGAGGAGGAGGAGGTAGCAATGCTGGTGGGCCCCTGCAGCAACAAAGATGGGAGAAGGTGACCAGGCCTGGTGGCGAAGGCCCCCTGTGAGCTCCTGGGCCCTCAGCTCAGTGCCCAACCTGACCACCAACTGGTGCCAGATCTGGTGAAGACCATCGGTTTGGATGGTTATAAAAGAGTTTAAGGCTATCCATGACTACTAGTCATGATAGCTATAAGCTGCCTTCAGAGGCAGTATGCCTCAGAGGGCTCTTCCAGACGACCTCTTTATTGAGTATTCATCCTGATTTGCTTGCACAAAGTTTACACAGAAGTGTAGCTTTTATTGAGCCTTTGTTCATTTCAGGGAGATTAAATGACAATGTGCATTCACCCTGATTTCAACCAGTGGTGCTGACATTGTGACCAATAAAGAGCAGAAAGGCGCTTTAGTTTCGTGGTCATGCTCTATTTGGGGGCAAAAAAACTCCAGAGAGCAGTCCTTGGAGGTGCTACTGCCACCAGCTGAGAAGTGGAGGGTGCAGAGACGTTCAAAGGATAATCATCTTGTCACCTCCCTGCTCTTCTGTTTTTTGACTGAATTTGATTGATTCTTCCATGAATTGGGTTGCTGGGCCTGCCTGGCTAAAGGGGTGAGGGCAGGTAAGAAGTAGGGCATCCTCATACCACCTCTCTGCCCACAAGTTTTTCAAGCAAGCTGTTGACTCCTCTTGGTTAAAAGACTGAAGATCAGGGCAGTGGCAGGAGAGATGTTCCTCCATTTCTAGGCCCTTCAGCCAAGCTGCTGCCATTGCTCAAGGGAAAAGGAAGTGCCAAAGAGGGAAAGGAAGTAACCAGGACCAGACAAGGCTGTCCCTGGCTGCTTAGACTGCCTCTCTTTCCCCTTTCAAGTGACGACAAGCCAATCATTAGCATGTAATATTCTAACCACTAGTAGGTAATAATCTAATGTAATTAAGGCCATGCAAATCCAAAGCAGCCAATGGAAATTGGATAAATAACAAAAACAAACGAATTGTCCACCAGAACAAGTTACACAACAGCACCTTTGAGACATTTTATTTTCTCCTTTCTCCTAACTAGCGTATAGTAGTATATCCTTTCTTGTGTTGTGTTTTCTTTTTTCTTTTTTAACTAGTGGAACATGAAATAATTAGATGACAAACAATATGTGATAAATATTAATCCTTTACATAGTCTTCAACTAGTGTCACATGAATAATATATGCCAGAGCAAATAGCCCCTCAAGGATAATAAACTAAATCAAAGACAAAGATAGAGAGAGGGGGGTGTATTTTTATTGGAGAGCAAGAAAATGAATTAGTTTCAAGGGAACGTTTGGCCATTATAGGCTCTTTTTTGAAATTCATACAAGCTCCAAAGTTTGTGTGTGTGTGTTTTGGTTTAAAAAGTATTGCAAATGTAATTTCAAACAGACTCAACACTTTCAGCAATAAAATGTAAGCAGAATTTTGCAAAAGCAAGATTATCCACAGAACTTTATTGAACTGTGAGTAGG
This sequence comes from Rhineura floridana, assembly GCF_030035675.1. Classification (NCBI taxonomy): domain Eukaryota; kingdom Metazoa; phylum Chordata; class Lepidosauria; order Squamata; family Rhineuridae; genus Rhineura; species Rhineura floridana. Next base: position 139,478,044 of record NC_084480.1, read on the forward strand.
GGATGCACTTTTCACAGAGGGTCAAACTACACCAGATAATGCTAGATTTGTGTGTCTGCCTCAATCATGTATAAAGCAAGGTGGGTGGGGTGGGCCAGGCAAGCTTTTCTGGGGAGGCTATTCCATTGCAGGGGTACCACTGTTGAAAGGGCCCTCTCCTTGATAGCCACCCACCTCACGTGGTGGAGGCAAAACGGGAGGGGCCTCTTTAGAGGATCTTAAGGTTCAGGGTAACATATATGAAAAGGAGGCAATCTTTCAGGTAACCTGGTCCCAAGCAAGTAGAGAGAGTGAGGAGTCTTTTCTCACAAAGGAACTGAGTCTGTAAAAGGCTATCACAAAACTTCCTACTGCCTAGAAGTAGGAAGCATGAGACATTACTATAATTAAGAACATCCGTTTGGCAGCATGAATGACTGCCATAACTAGCAATTCTGCTGTTGCTATCTATTTTGTGTGTTGCAGTTTGAAGATGGGGAATATCCCACAACCCCTAAACTTGTTGTATGCACCTAAAGCAAAAGAATCTGAGATCTGTATATTGAAGGCATAAGCTCCATTCAGCTTATCAGAGTCACTAGCTATTCTTTTCAATCAGCTTTTTCATCAGATGTGCCTCTGAAGAGCATGACTGAAACTCCAAATTATAGCCACCGTGTGTTGGCAGATCAATTTGGAATGCATTTCAAAGCTGTCTGCTCCCATGAACTCTTGATAATATGAGTGCAATTTCATCCCCATTTTCAATCTTGCCTCTAAGACCTAAATTGTTCTTTTTCCTCTTTAGAAACATTCATATGAAAGAGCAGGTTCATAGTCTGGGGGTGCTCCTGGATCCATCTTTGTCGCTAGAGGCCCAGGTGACCTCCGTGGCTAGAAGTGCCTTTTACCAGCTTCGGTTGGTAAGACAGCTGCGGCCATTTCTGGACAGGGATAGCCTGACCACTGTGGTTCATGCAGTGGTAACCTCCAGGCAGGATTACTGTAATGTGCTCTATGTGGGATTGCCCTTGAGGTTGGTCCGGAAGCCGCAGCTGGTGCAAAATGCGGCAGCGAGACTGCTTACTGGGGCAGGGTATCACCAACATGTCACCCCACTGCTGAAAGAATTGCACTGGCTGCCCATTTGCTACTGGGCCAAGTTCAAGGTTCTAGTTTTGGTGTACAAAGCCCTGTACAGCTTGGGACCAGGATACCTGAAAGACCGTCTTATCCTTTATATACCCAGTCGATCACTGCGCTCTGCACGTGAGGGCCTCCTGCAGATACCATCTTATCGGGAGGTCCGTTCTGCACAACATAGGAAACAGACCTTTACTGTGGCAGCACCTACTCTGTGGAATTCCCTCTCCTTAAATATTAGGCAGGCGCTGATGGGGAATTTTGTAGTTCGTTGGACTGGGGGTCCTTGAGTAAAATCAAAGAACACAGGCTTGCAGCAAAAAGGTAGGCCTTTATTGGATGACAAGCATACACTTGGTCAGTCTCCCTCTGAGTGAGTGAAGAACTGCAACATGGCACTGTTTTTTTATACATTTCAGGACAAAGACTTTAGCATCTACCAATCAGGAAGTTATACATCAATATAACATAGGCATTACAGTATTGCATAGGCATTGCACAGGACTTTCTGCATCATGTTCGGGTGAATTTGGCAATGTTCAGTACTTCACATAAACATACATTTTCACTGTGAGCTAAGCATTCCAGCTAATGCAAGCCTTCCTACGTCTTGTAGAGCACAAGGATGTTCAGAGATGTTCAGTGTCTATTCAGACTTATCAGAATTGTTTAGAGTTCTCGCTGTTCCATACAAACCAAAACAGTCAAGGAAGACAGCTCCAAGAAGAAAAGGGTTCTGGCTGGCTTCTAAACTTAATAAATGTTAAACTAAACTGTTAAAATGTTATAAACCTTTATAAACCTTTACAGCTTCATAAAAGAATATATTTTGCTCATTGTTTGTATATAAAGAATTTCCTCAACAGCGGCATCTCTGCTACCTTTTTGGCACCTTTTGAAGACTTTCCTCTTTCAACAAGCCTTTTAAGTGGAGACCTATCCCAGTCTGCGTCTGTGTTGGAATTGCTTTTTAATATATATATTTTTAACAATATGTTTTTAACCCTTTTTTTAAAGATGTCTTTGAAGCTTTTTAAAAAGAATGTTTTTAAAGTTGTTTTATTTTAATATATCTTAAAGTCTGTTTTTAATGATGTTTTAAAGTGTTTTTAGTGCTTTTGTTTGCCTCCCTGGGCTCCTGCTGGGAGGAAGGGCGGCATATAAATAAATAAATAAATAACATGCACATTTCTAATTACATACAGGCATCTTGAAGAGCACATGTTACATTGATGTCCGCTGGTTTCCTTTTGATGTGCAGAAATGTGATTTAAAGTTTGGCTCATGGACACACAATGGCTGGCTGCTTGATCTGCAGATGCTCGAAGCTGATATTTCCAATTACATCTCCAATGGCGAATGGGATTTAGTGGGTGAGTTGGTTTTATTCAATAAATCTGAAACCAATTAATCTAATGTTTCCTAAACTTTTATTACTGCAGGCACACACTCTCCCCCCCCCGGAAAAAAAATTAAAATTGTGGGCAGTGGCCATACTTCACTTGGAGCACACCCTTTAAGATGCTCAGCAGAAGTTCATGCTGTGACAGGGTAGTTACCCACCTGCATTTCTATGTGGGTTGGTACTCTGGACATGCCTCGTATTTGGACCAGAGATACAGAAACCCCCCAAAGTGGTTGCTGCAGTAGCAGAGCAGGGGTGCATACCTGGCCTCCCATCGCTGGCATTGCTGTGGCTCACTGGGAGGGGCAACGTGGTCAACACAATGCAAACACAGCAGTGAGAAGCCCAGATTGGCTCTGCTGGTGTGTTTACACTGCACTGCCCTTGCTGCTGCCTCACCCCTCCCTGCCTGGGGAATCTGCAGCAACACCAGGACAGGAGCTCAGATAAGCACCGCTGCCCTACGGATTGCTACTGGGTTACTCAGTGCATCAGGTGTGAGAGAATAATTCAATCACTCCTCTTATAGAGACCCAGCAAGAAAACCTGCCCTTATTGGAGGCTGATTGGAACGAGGCACAAACCAGTACCTTGCAACCATTCTCTCTCAAGTCATGCTGGTGTGCGCACTGATGTAAACCAGCGGTGGGCAGATGTCAGGCTTGTCTGATCTACTTTTTTTTTTTACTAAAAATGTAGATGTGCTGCCTTCAAGTCGATTCCGACTTATGGCGACTCTATGAATATGGTTTTCATGTGGCTGAGAGGTAGTGACTGGCCCAAGGTCACCCAGTGAGCTTCATGGCTATGTGGGGATTCAAACCCTGGTCTCCCAGGTCACAGTCCAGCTAGAATCAGATGCAAAAGACATACAGTTACAATTGAGGAACAGGGTCCCTCTCAGCACATATCAGAACTGAACTGAACTCACAGTCCTGTCACACAAAAGCCCACCCTGGTTAACTTTCTAATTTAGGTGACTTTTGTTGTTGTTGCTTTGTTGCTGTTAAACAATTGGGAGGCAGTAAGCCTTATTGATCTCCAGCAAATCACCAAGAGATCTAGCAGTAGATCCCAACCTAGCTTCTGCCCACCTCTAAACCCTCTGAAAGCAGAAATGGGCAATGGGAGATATTGCAAATCTGCTTTGTATGCAGGTATTGGAAGAAAGCTTCCAGTGGAAACTTATCATTGTGTAGATCCAGTTCAGACTCATGTGTTGTGGTAGCAGCCCTCCTCCAATACGCGAAGAGCCTTCAGAGTGAACCAATACAAGCTCTGTGGGTTAGGCAGAAATCCCCTGCAGCTTGTCCCACCTGTTGGTTGGGAAAGGAACTACAGGCAGGTCAAATTTTGGACACTAGCACTATAATACATCCATCCATCCATCTATCCAGGGCTGGCACCAGAGGGCAGCCAGGTTGGGCCCTGGCGAAGGGCCCCTCCTCAGGGTGGGTGGGTAGCGCTCCCTTCCATGATCCATGGCAGCATTGGCTCCCGACCCTGCCAGCTGCCGCAGATCATGGAGAAGGAGCTCCCAGACATTCCCCTACTGCCACTCAGGCCCTCAACGCCTGCCTGCATGCCACACTTACCTCTCCCTTGACATAAATGCTGGTTGCACTGCAGGCGCATGCCTGCCATCAACCAAGATGGAGGCCGAGGTTTCCCTAAGGGCTTGATGCCTCTGCTGCCATTTTGGTTGATGGCAGGGATGCGCATGCAACGTAACCAGCATTCACCAAGGGAAAGGTAGGTAGGTCATGCGTGGTGTGCGTGCATGTGTGCAGTTGCCAAGGCCCAGGCAGGCTGGTGCCGGCCCTCCATCCATCCGTCCGTCCGTCTGTCTGTCCATCCATCCAAGACTCTTCCTGGTCCTGGGAGCCAAGGGACACCAGAAACCCAATTTGAAACTGCTGCCTGCTGTAAAGCCCTCACTTCTGCTGCTCTCCCTCATTCTGGGCAACCTGTTGCTGAAAGAAGCCACCAGGTTGTTCCTCTATGCTATCGGATGATCTGCCTGCCTGCCTAACTGGTACTCTGCTGCCCCTCTGCTTGGCTCCAAGTATCTGCTAGGCCTTGGACCTGAGCACCTTAAGTAAGCCCCAGTCTGAGTGGCCCATTGCATGTAGGGCCTACACATGGGGCCAAAATTTGAACCCTGGCCTCACTCTTACAAACAAACAGAGCTAAGAAAATGCCCCTCTTTATCACATCTGCTATTTCAACATGGGAAGAAGAGGGGCAGTGAGGTAAATGAGAAGGCGGGGATGGTGTGGAGTGGGAGGACTCTTCTGTGACACTGTTCTGACCCCTTTATGGATGGAGATCCCAAATGACCCTATTTGGATCTTTTGCTGTTGTGTCTTCAAGTCAGAGCCACAACGTGATGCACACAGCCACCCTGGGGGTGGGGGGTTGGGAAAACATCTCTTCGAAGGTGCTCTGACCTCACCAAATTCTATATCAGGGGCAAGGAACCATTTTCAGCCTCAAAACCACATTCCCTTCTGAGCACCCTTCTGGGGGCACTACAGGCCAGAAAAGTGGCCAGAGCAACAAATGTTTCTTTCTACATAAACCCACACACCCCTCTCTGTCCTCTTAATTGGCCTCTGTCCTTTGCTATTGGCGTTCAAGGGCACATTCCAGGCAGTCCAAAACACTCATGGAAGGTGCACAACAGGGCCAGTAAGGGGTGTGGGTTGGGGAGAGTCCCAAGGGCCACATTCTCTATAAAGTTTTGTAAAATGCTCATGGGGAGATGGAGGGAAATGAGAAATCTATGGGTTGCTTCGGGCGAGCCAGGAAAGCCACCATCAGCAGCAGCAGCACATTGGGCGTTCACTCTGACAGCTTTTTTCAAAAGTCTAGACTGTTGTTCCCAAACACATCAGTGTCGCCCCCCAGTCAGATAAAGGGAGAAAAGTCTCATTTCCTTCCCCTTTATTGGCTCTTACTCGTGCCAACTGAGCTTGAGTATTCATCCTTCATTATTTTCACATTGAAAGCTGGCATTCTGGGAAGGAGCCCCCACTTCCAGCATGTGTTGTTTTGAAGGCTCCAGGGCAAGTGCACAGGCTGCACTTCAGAGCTTCCCCAGGCTTCTCCTTTTAGGGCTTGTACTTAGGCTACACAGCAATCCCAGCCAAGGCTTGTGAACCTCTCCAGACATGTCCCTTTAGGGCTTTCTTGGCGAATCTATAGCCCTGGTGAAAATTAGGCCAATATTTTCAAGAGAAGTGCCAGGGAATCTATGGAAAACAGAAGCAACAGCTGTTCTACGTGAAAACAAAAAAGGTATAAATCATTTCCGCTCCGCTGCGCTGTTAAGCAGCTTGGGAAGTGCAACCCATCACGTTGTTCCGCTGGACATTATAATAACTATTGATTGTTATTTGAATCTGATGGACAGCTTCAAGAACGCGCAATTACATGTTATAGTTCTGTAATGATATTAACAGAGGAGGAACAGATGCTATATTTCTAATGACAGTTCTTTGGAAATGTTGACAATGATCATATGGAGTATTTTTTCACCAGATGCCCCCCCCCCTTGGCTGGATAATAGATTTGTATGGATTTTTCAGTATGTGTACAAAACAAAATGCCTAGAGAGTTACGTTAGCTCCATGAGAGATCTAAATATCCATCAGCAGGGTTTGCTTTCTCACCTTATTTCTTGACATGCTCAAAATTATTGTGTCTGCAGGAGTTACTGGGAATGAATGGGACAGATGCATTAAAGCGCAGTTAAAGGGCAACCTCTTCAAAGTCATCCAAACAATTTGGACACCCGACATTCCTATAATAGGAATGGAGCCTGGAGAAACAAATTAACACTCTTAGAACGGGCTTTAGGCAAGCCACAGTTCTTTCAGTTTCATCTCATCCTCACCATCTGCAATACGGGAATATAGCTGCAATTTGGGAGAAATTGCCATCTTGTGTTCTGGCCCTGTGCTCCTGAAGAGTATGCTCGGATTGGCCAGGTCCAGCGGCACCAGGAGGAACAGGCATTGGTGGGCACTTTGGGGCTGACTCCTATCGCTCATGTTGGGAACTGCTTTTGCACCTAAGGCACACAGCTAAGCAAGTGCAAGATCAGGGCAGTGTGTGGGAAGACCAGGGCTGCGGACAGACAAGTGGCAGGAAGGATGTTACATTAGGGAATTCCCAGTGAGAATTAGTTCGGTGATGTCATTTTCCTCCTGCTCATGTCTGGTGGCTTCCGGTTTGGTGCAATAGCCGAAACCATGATTAGTCAATTTGGCAAATGTGGCTTCACATTCTGATGTGAGGGCTGCCCAAGCTCAAATCATGGTTTATCAATTCAAACGTCATTACAAATCGCAGTCAAGTTTTGCAAAGCCTGACCTGATGTGACATCTGAAGTGAACCCGCATAGGAACCTAGGAATCTGCCTTATACCAAAAATCAGACCCTTGGTCCATCTCACTCAGTATTGTCTATGGTGACTGGCAGCATCGCTCCAGGATTTCAGACAGGGTTGTCTCCCAAGCCTACCTGGTGATGTTGGGGTTAGACCTGGGACCTCCTATATGCAAAGCAGATGCTCTGCCACTAGAGATGGGGAAGAGATTTGTTTCATTTCACATTGAAAGCTGAATCTCTCAAATTCGCACTTTCTGAAACAATGCAACTGAAACACACCCATCCTTCGAAATTCACCCATCTGAATTTTATGCTGCAATTCTCCAACCAAGAATGTTTACAAAATGCATGTTTTAAGGGAAAGTGTGCATACAATGGAATAACTTAGTGAATACAAAAATACATTATATTAGGAGAAATTGCTTGCAAAAATGTGTACATTAGTCAAAACTGCCTTCAGAAATGTGTGTGTTAGGAGAAATCTGCACTAAAATGGAGAAGAATATCTATGAGTATTAAAAAAAAAAGTTCACAGATTGCTGCAGAAATGTGGAGAATGGAATTTAAGATGCGGAAAATGATAAACAGAGAGAACCAGAACTGACCGATCCCTTCATCCCTACCTACCACTGAATTATGGCCCTGATCTATGCCCTACATTAATGGAGAAGGAGGATGTAGACTGAAGCAGCAGACCACTGACCTACTAACATAGCCAAGAGCAGTGGCTGTTCAGATCTTTTGAAAATGAGGCATTTCTCTTTATTTCTTCTTTCCAATTTGCTTCTGTGCAGGTGTCCCAGGAAAAAGGAATGAGATGTACTATGAGTGCTGTAAAGAGCCATATCCAGACGTGACTTACACTGTGACAATGCGCCGCCGCACCCTGTACTACGGATTGAACTTACTGATTCCATGTGTCCTTATTTCAGGCTTAGCGTTGCTTGTTTTCTTGCTGCCAGCTGACTCTGGAGAGAAAATATCTTTGGGTAAGAGGCTAAGAGCTGAGAGCTTAGAGCAGCTCTACATATTAATGGAAGTAGGACATTGAGGTGGTAGAATTCCAGACTGTGTACCACTTTAGATTGCAGGTATTCATATTTTTGAATAATCAGCATGTTGGTTTTTTTTAAAATCCCTATATGTATTAAACTAGCATCAGAGAGGAAAGCTACCATAGCCATTTCTCTGCTGTCCTAGTTGTCTGCATGTGGGGGACCATTCAGAAATATGACACGCACCCCCCCCAACGCTGAAGCAGTGCAGTCTTCAATTCTACCATTTATATCTCCAAGACTCATTCTTGTGTTACCTGAGAGGTATAGAAACCACGGTAGAATAGCTGGACCAAGCAACCCGTATTTCTCTGAATCCTGCACTGAGAAACTGCATGGGAGGAGACCATAATGCGGCTCCTTATGGGCAACACCAGTGTTGCCCTCTAAAAACTAGGATGGCCAGTTATGCATTGCCCCAAAAGAGGATTTGCAGTACCAAAAAAGAGGATGCTAATTTGTATTAAATGTGCATGTGGTAATTTGTATGCACAGATGCACAGAAATTGCTGTAATTCAAAGAGAAATACAATTCATCTCACCATAGTGGGGAAGACAACAAGTGATCCTGGGTGCCTGCTCAGTCTGCTAACTGCTGATGGGCAACTTCCAGGCTCCTGCACTCTTCCTTTGTATGGCTCCTTATCTTGAAACCTGATTTGGACTGGACAGCCCTCCGTAAGAGGCACCTTCAAACAGAGAACTGTTCTCTGCAAAGTAGGACACATGTCTCCCCTACTCAAAACGAAGGAAAATGTTGGTGCAGAAAGGAGCTGAGATGCAGGTCCTGCTGCTACTCAGAGAATGTCAGAATGGCCATGATATTTACTGTAGCATATAAAACAGCTGTGATTCAACATTTCTGCTAGACCAAGCAACTCGTATTTCTCTGGATCCTTGAGTTATTGAGGTCTCCCAAGATGAAAGCCGAAGACTAATATGTAACATTTAATTACACACCCAGTCAAGGAGATGCACACATTTAAGTGGAAGGCATTCAGGAATTCAGTTTGTACCTCACCTTTTGTTTCCTTCACAATTTGATTGCAGGTATTACGGTTCTCCTGTCCCTGACGGTTTTCATGCTGCTTGTTGCAGAGATCATGCCTGCCACCTCGGATTCTGTCCCCTTGATAGGTATGTCGATGGGCACCACTTCCTCCCAATCCAGCCAATATTTACAACTTTTACATGTCCTTGGTTCTATTGCAAGGAGACAAGCATGGGCTTAACTCTCCTGCTGAAATGATGGAAACTTGGAAACTGTTTACCTTTAGCGGGATCGTGTTTGTGAGTGAGAGAGAGTCATTTTCTTAAGATGATCACCACTCATTTCTTCTGTAAATAGCAGTTCTCCTGGCTGTTTGCGAAAGGAAAGAATTGCCTGTGGGTGAGGAGGCAGGTGAGTTTTGTGTAGCAAAAGGAAAGGAAGATAGTTCTGTCAGGCTGTCAGTGGGCCACAAATGAGGGCAATTGAAGTGGGTGGGTGAACTAGAAGAAAATGAGGTGGGGATGATGGCGAGTAATATTTGCTAGTAATGTTTTATTGATCTCTATGAGAATAGTTGTTTGTGGGAAGCCTTCTGCTTTCCTGCTGTGCTTCTGTGGTTCATTTGTCACCCACTTGGGCATCCCTGGAAAACTATGAAGTGGTAACTTGTGTGTTGAAACAGCTATCCAGAGATCAAATATTGTAGACAGGACCTTCAGATCACTGAAGAAGTGATCCTGTGGTGCCTGGGAGGGTGTCCCAGGGGCCATAGTATAGATTGGATTTACCCCTCCGGCGTCGGAGAGGGAAATCTGATGCTGGAGCCTCTTTCCCAGTTGCACAACTGCTCTGAATTTTTCTGCTCAACCAGTGTTGGAGCTCTGATGTTGGAAGGGCAAAAAGGGGTGTGTTCTGGGGTTTTATGGAAAGTGACTTGGATCTGAAGGACCCTAGTTAAGCCATCCTAGTCCCCTCTCTCACACACACACATCAGAGAGATATTTAGTCAAGCTCCTGAATGTGACTAAATATTCCCCTCCCCTTGTTTCCAATGGAAGGGAAAATAGTTTTTGTTTTTTAAAAGTGGCAAGAAGGACATAGGATCACAGAGCATATGCCATCTCAAACCTAGCAGGGTGTTGGATGAATTGGTAGAACCACCAATGTATTTTTCCCCCATGCTCCTTCTTTCGGATTACATTCTTAAAAGTGCTGCAAGCTTTTCCAGTGGAGGAAATTCACAGGTACAGCTCTGAGTAATTGAGTGTGTGGAGTTAACAAGTGATTAGATATCCAATGAAGTGATGTATGTGAATGTGTGAATGACCCCTAAAGCACATTTCCAAAGTGATTTCTCTTTCATTTTTAAAATATTTTTTCTTTGTAAAGAAATTAAGAATGCAGTTGGACTCTTTTTCACAGCACTGATAAGAGAAATAAAATGGAAAAAGGTGAAGAAATTGGGAACACACCATCACAGCTATTCTGAACCTCAGTTAAGGCTTGGCATTAATTCAAAACTAACCAAGAAAGCAGGAGAAAGGCAGCTGGAAATGTCAAACTAAGATAATTTCTGAAAAGTGGGTTGGTAGAAAAACTCAACAGGTTTCAGTTCAACAGGTCTTTATCAGAGTGTATCTAATACACATTTGCTATTTATATATCTTCAATGAAGTGAACAGTCTTCTAATCTGGTATTCCAAAAGTATGGATTAGTCATGCAGAAATGATCTCAAAACAAAGTTGAGGGCCCATTTCACAACCTGGATTTTTTAACTCTTTCCCAGAGCCGTCCAACTGTTTTTAGACCAAAGTATATATATAAAAAAGCCTAATTAATGCTTCAGATATTGCAATATATTTCATGATGTATCTTCAGTTAGAGTATATTGAATGTTTTTGAAATGCATCTTCCAAAGTAGCCATCTAGGTCAATCAGCTTGCTAGATTTTATTGTCTTTGTTGAAATGTCACTGCAAGGTGAGGAAGGCCTCCCACAACCAGGAGGCTCACAGCAGCAGTCAGGAAGGCAGTTATCCCAGAGGAACCCATATTTGTTACCCCAGGAGAGTCACGGTGGAGAACATTTCAGGAAACAGCAACATCCTACTCTAACATGATCACAAAATGGGTCCCATTTCTACTGAGAACAAATTAAATGGACTTAAACACAGGTGACAGGAAGCAAATTCTGCCCCTCACTCCAGCACTGAGGACAGCAGGGGCAGAATCAGTTGCTAGTCCAGGGACATCTCTGACTGTAACTCTTCATCTTTTCAGATATAAGCATATGGCTTAAGACTTGAGGAAGGGCCATAGCTCAGTGGTCAAGCACAGGCTTGCACGCAGAAGATGCCAAGTGCCATTCCTGATATATCTAGTTAAATGATCTTGAATGGCAATGCTAGGAAGGCTATCTCCCTGAGGCCTTGAAAGCCGCTTGTAGCTAGAGGAGCCAGGACTGGTCTAGACAGAGCAATAATAGAACTCAGTTCAAGGCAGTTTCATAATATGTCTATGGGGAAAGGTAACCACACTAGTTAGCCTAGTGTTCAAAACAAGGGAGCCCAAAGCTTGCAGTACATCATTGTCTGCATACATCCCACCTATGATGGCTCTGTGTTTGGCAGCCCTTGAGCGAGATACCTTCAATGGGGCTCACTCCTCCTCTCCAAGTCATGACTACCCACTCACTTCTGGGCCATTCTGCACAATTGCCCAAAGGGAGAGCACAAGGGAATTGAAGGAAGCTGCTCCATCTCCTCACTCTCTTGCCATTGCTTTCATGCTCAGAGAGGGCAGAGGAGCAGACAATGACAGCAAGAAGGAGGAGGAGGAGCAGGACCAGCCTGCCCCCAAGAGTACAGGGGTGTGAGGGCCTCTGTAAGTGCCCAGTGATGCCTACCCATGGTGCTGGTTCTGCATTGCAACCATGAGAGTTGTCATAAGCAAGATATCAGTTCTGTGGCTTGGAAAGACGGGAATTCCTAAGCAACAATGATATGAAGACATCATGGGGCTGGAGAGGAGCTGCTTTTATATTTGCCCTCTCTCCTGCACATCAAGCATTCAAATGGACAGGACTGAGATCAGGGATGGACAAATTTGTCAATGTCGGCTTCTCTGTATTTCTCATTTTTCCAGTCTTCAGTTCACCTCGTTCCTGCAAACATTTGCAATTTTTTAAAACCTCTTCATGGAAATTTGAACACACATTTCTCCAAATATAAGCATTTTTGTACATAATTTTGCCCAGCCTATGAATGCTTGCAAGCAATTTCCCTCTAATGCAATGCATACAGCGTTTTATATGCATACTTTGGTTGGAGAACTGCATTGCAAAATTTGGAGGAGTGCAAAATTCAAAGGAGACCTGTGTTTTTGTTTGTGTCTTGGGGTGGAGATACACTTACTGTTCTGCCAGTTCCAGTGCTTCTCCACCTCTCTTTCCTGAAAATGGGAGCTAGTCAAACTCTACCCCATTTTACTGGAAAACCTGGTGGGATCAGCAAAAGTGTGTTTTTTTTTAAAAAAATCAGCTTCAAACAGATTTTGTAACTGATCAGCAGATCAACCCATTGCCCCTCCAGGAGTGGCCAGCGGAAATGCTTTGCTGTAGGTGACTATGTGCTCACAGCCTTGGTTCATGAAGTGCAAATTTGGTACATTCACATTAAAATTCAAACTGATTGGATTTCTTCCCCATTCAGAGCAGAATCTTTTTAGTTCTTTGCTGTGTGATGCCAGAAACACTGATTCCGTTAGCAATTGTGCTAACTCTTATTTTTATCCAGCTTGATTTGTTTTCAGTTTTGATTTTTGACCCACCATATATACAAAATATACATTTGCTTCCTAATGTAGGGCCCATGCCCCTTTGGAGCACATAATAGCCAATTTCATTGTTTTATTAGTGTAAAGGTGCTAGTGTTTAAATGGAAAAACCTCCACTGTCCCAGATCCATATAACCTTAGACATTACTTCTCTGTACCTGAGCTCCCATGCCAGTTGCAAGCCCTGCTCTGAATGTCTTTACTATGGAAAGCAAGAACACGAACAGCGAAGAGAAAGGCCTTCACTACTAGAGCCCAAGGCTCTAGAATCCCCTTCTGTCCTCATCTTCTGTCCTCATTTCCTTCCTCATCTTTTTCTGGAGAGGATGCAAAGCATGTTTATTCTGTAAGATATTCTGGATGTTGTATTTTGGCTATAAAGTTTTATTAAAGTGATCCGTTAGTGTGGATCTGTTGTTTCAAACCTAAACGTTAGATTTTTAAATGTTTTTTCATATTACAACCCCCTTGAGCTGAGGAATGGCAATGAAGTAAAATTAAGAAAATTGAACCTGTTGGGGTGGAGGGAGTAAAAACAATGGGCTACTAAATCCTTTTTAGATAAATCCATTCAACCCTACCAGCATGCATTTAAGTAATCAAGGTATCAGTCCAGATCTTTCCAATGTAGACATTACATTGGATGAAAGCTCCTCCTTTAGCTGGAAAAATAACAGTTAACATATACGGAAAGATAAGGATCACTATTTCAGACTACTACTAGTGCAGATTCATGTGGAACAACTGGATAGAAAGAAAGCCGTGGGCATTGGCTTCATTTATATTTAACAGTCCCTCATATGCTTAAAAGTCCCTTCATAAACATATCCATAGAGCTTAAAAGGCAATACTTTGGACAGAGCCAGGCTCAGCCATCTGTAATCAAACGAGGCTTGTTATACTGCAGAGCCTTAGGGGCGCTTTGGCAGTCCGCTGATGACTGGCAGTGAAGCATAGCTCTTGCAGAAACCCTTGGGCCCAGATTATACAACTCAAAGGCAACTGCCCCAGATTGGTCCTTGAATGTCTGATTTCTTTTAATAATGTTTCACACTCTCTACCCTAAGTTGAATAAAGTTCTAGAGCAGCTGTCCAGGGTCAGTTTCCTTGTGAGGAAGAAGAGACAAGACTGGAGGCTTGTGATGGTTTTGTCATGCCAGCCACATCTGTACTATCCATATAAAGCACTATGATACCACTTTAACAGTCATGGTTTCCCCTAAAGAATCTTTGGAACTGCAGTTTTTAAGGTTCCTGAGAGTTGTTAGGAGACCCCTATTCCCCTTACGATCTACAATTCCCAGAATTCCCTGGGAAGAGAGATTGACCATTAAACAACTCTGAGAATTGTAGCTCTGTGAGGAGAATGGGGTCTTTACAGTCTCCCTCCTCCCACTCCACAAAATGGGGGCACAAAATGCTTCAGCAAGGTGTGGCTTGATGTGAATTAACATGTAGAGAACTAATGTGAGTGGAGAATGCTAACATCTGGTTAAGGGATAACATGATGGTCCTCAGCACTATAATTCTCTGGAAACAGCTGACTTTTTTTTGTCAAGAATGGACAAAGATAGACCAATAACCATGACTTTAGAGCTGGCCAAATGATACTTATGGGGCAGTCACTGGGCCCATCACCTTGCCATGCATACCCCTTTCCAGTGTGAAATAAAACCTCCTGTCCTTATGGAGACTATTGACTTTGTTGCACTATAAAACAAATAAACAAACAAGCCTCACTTGGAGCCAGTTTTAGGAGAGATACAAATCCCACCACTTGTGAATATTTCCCCTTTCTCATACCTGTTTGGCATCATTATGCCTGCGTTCTGCTTCTTTCTCCTTTCTGAATTAGCCATGTGGATAATCCCACCTAATTAGGGATCATGGTTTCCCTCTCAGGTGATGTCTCCTCACCCTGCACTTGGTACAGCTTGGTCTGAGAATGCAGCTGCATTCTCAAGGTTGTTTGCTTGTTTTGATTATCAGGCTACTTGTTTACATTAGCCAACTGAGAACATTCATAAGCCAATTAGCTCATCATCCCTTCAAAGTTTGAGAAAGCCATAAACAATTTCATCAGACAGAGCAGAAACATGGGACAAATTGCATTGTTTTGGTTACTTAACAAAACTTCTCAGACTCTGTGTTGTTTTGAACACAGAGGCATAGGGAAACTTCTCAAATGCTGTAACTGTGTCAGGGAGCCTGCATTTTGAACTTTCTAGACTCTAGAAAGCAAAGCAAAGCAAAGCAATCAGCACCCCAGTAGGGGTATGAGGCATGAATTAGGGGACAAAGGCCATTCCCATGCCATCAATATTCTTGCTGTGATTGGCAATACAGTCTTAGCAGCCATACTTTTGGGGGTGAGGTGAGATGGGGTGGAGGGTGAAACAAGATGAAGAATAGCTTGTTTCTAAATATAACTGTAAAAGGGAACTGACTGAGCACTAAAAAAGGTGTCCCCGCACTTATAGTGCAAGTCATTTCCGACTCTTAGGGTGACGTCTTGCGACGTTTACTAGGCAGACCATATATATGGGGTGGGATTGCCAGTTCCTTTACCCCCCAGCATATGCCGGGTACTCATTTTACCGACCACAGATGGATGGAAGGTTGAGTGGACCTTGACCCCTTTTACCAGAGATTCGACTTCCTCCTTCTGTTGGAATCGAACTCCGGCCGTGAGCAGAGCTTTGGCTGCGTTACTGCCGCTTACCCATCTGCACCACAGAGGGTCCTGACTGAGCACTAGCGATGGAAACATCTTTCAATTTTGGTTCTCTCAGTTTCCAGTTTTTCCAGTCTTAAACTCAGTTCTCCACATTTCTGCAGCGGTTTGTGATTTTTTTAAAAAAAAATCCTCATGAAAATTCTCCAGCATCTTAGTGCAAATTTCTCCTAATAAACACATTTTTGTAAGCAGTTTTGTCTAATGTACACATTTTGCAAGCAATTTCTCTTCATGGAATGCATTTTTGTAAGATACTTTATCTAATGTATTCATTTCTATGCACATTTTCCCCCAACACATGCATTTTTGTAAACATTTTTGTTTGGTTGGCGAACTGCATTTCCAAATTTGAATATGTGTGGATTTCAAAAGAAGGCTGTGTTTCAGTTCTCATATTGTTTTGGAAAGTACTAATTTGATAGATTCGGCTTGAAATGTGAACTGAATTGAAATTTTCACCCATTCCTACTGAGCACTACAGATGGAGTGTGCTTGGGTCTAAAGACAACATAAGAGAGAAAGAAAGAATCAGCAGTCTTTCAAGAGGCACAGGGGGAGGAACTTTTCCATAAGGGCTTAGAGGGGGTGACTTCTGAAGGTCTGGATCCCACATCGCAAGCACAGGTCTGTGAGACAGGCATGCCAACCTATCCCACAAAGACCTCCAGCCGTCCTTGTTACATGAGCTGGGAAACATAACCTATTAACAAACTGGCACACTGGTTTGAATGTTGATCAATTCTGCTGCCAGTTGGTGTAAATAAAATTCAGCTCAATGGACTAGTGGTTTGACTTGATATACGGCAGTTTCTGGTTTTCCTAAATGCTAATAATAAGATGAATAAATTTTACTGGGATGATGTAGGGTTGGTTTCAGCACAGGTCTACAACCCTCCCCCGCAACATCTGCATCTGATTAGCCTGCATATTTTACACCAGCCAGTCTTTCATTTGTCCTCCAACCTCATATCTGCAGTGCAGTCTTAAAACAGCCCAATCACCATTTCCCTTCTCCAGGGAATCCTTGGAGCTATCATTCTGTGAGGGGGCTCAAGTTTTCCAGCAGAGAATTCTTAGCCCCCTCACCAGACTACAGTGCTTACGAATTCCCTGGAGAAGGCATGGGATTTAAATGGGCATAACACTGATATAAGTTTATGGTATACATAGGCTTTTGCATGCTTAGGAAGCTGCCTTATACTGAGTACAACCACTGGCTCATTTATCTCAGTATTGCCTGCACTGGCTGGCAGTGGCTCTCCAGGGGGTCAGGCGAATGTCTTTCCCAATCTTACCTGGAGATGCCAGGGATTGAACTTGGGACCTTCTGCATGCAAAGCAGACGCTCTGCCGCTGAGCTACGGCCCTTCATGATATGATTTTAAATAAATAAATATGCCACTGTTTGGCTGACACCAGGAGAGAATAATCAATGCCACATCAACATTGTCCCTGTATCCTTATCAACAGTAGCATAGTGGCAAATCAGAAGTGCAGGGGTCCCTTCATGATAGTTACAGCCAGGCCCCCCCTTTTTGCTGCTGGGTTGAGAATGAGATCCTTGTTAATGCCTTCTCCCACAACAACAGTTGCCTCTAGGAGCCTACAATCATGAAAGGGGAGAGCATTAGCTACTAAAAAGAGCCTTCTCAGTGGCTCACTCCCCTCTTTTTACTCTGATTGGCTTCAGTCATCAGGAAAGGACAAGGAAGCATGTAAGAAGACTCTTCTCAGGAGCTAACACACTTCCCTTTCATGCTGATTGCCTCACAGGATGCTGGAAACATAGGGAGCCTGCTCCCAAAAAAGTAAGTGGTCTCAGACCCCTCCAAGACCCTGGATGACTACACCACTGCTTATCAATTAGGCAAATATCCCTACTTCTAATTATTCTAAAGCATACACAAATAGAAAGAGGTGGGAAATGAAGAGCTTTGTGTTTAAGAACTCCAGGATCTTAGTTTGCTCTTTCTTAAACCATATAATCTCTTTACATCTGTGCCAGCATTGTTAATATTGGTGGAGCTTCTCTAGGAATGGTATTTGTTAATTAAATATATCTGTAGAACTGAAAATCGGCTGCCTGATACTCTAGGGTTGCCCTTCAAGTCCTGTGGAAAAAGTGCATTCTGAAAAATGTCCTCAGCATCATTTGAAAAGCATCATTTTGCAAAATGGAGATCAAGCTCCATATAGAGGAAATAATGTGTTCCATACCATTTGAAGTGTGGTGAGAGCATTCCTTTAACCAGTTCTATGCTGATCAGGAGCAGCTCAGTTCATGCAGTGAAATGGACAGTCGTGATGTACTTCAAAATATGAATAAATCAGAGTATACTGTGTTTTTCCTACAGAGAGACTCATCTCTGTTTAGGAAATGGAAACACACAAATGCCTACATAAAACCAGACCCTACCTAGGGTGCTGGAGGGAAAGGGAACTTTTTATTTTAGTGCTGAAATAAGTTTATTCTCCAAATTTCTCCTCTGTGAATCTTGAATCTATTATGCCTGCAGACGGAGGAACGTGTGGTTTAATGCTTCCCCATGAACAGAAACAAAACAAAACCCCGACCCTTATGCATTCAAAATTATGATGTCAAGGTAAATGCTAGTTAGAACTCTTTTCATTGGCATCTAGTTGCCTGAATGCAGGATTTATTTATTTTTAAGTGGAGGGACATTCAGTCATGTGACACCCCCACTCTACAATTGGGAATGGTACAGTCCAAGAAAAGTTCTGTCATCTCTTCTGCTCTTCATGTGAATTATTTTGGCACTACTTTGGATTGGGGAAGTGGGAAGAACCTAAAAAGTCTGAGGTGGCTGGTTGTGTCCTGAGAGTCTATAGATTGTGTTAGTTCCAGTACAACTATGCTACAGGCTCTCTCTGGCCCCTTCCCCACCCTTCCCAGCTAGCCCTCACAACAATGTTTAGAAGCTTCAGTTAATCTCACCTGATATCAATACATTTTCTTGATCAAGGACCGAAGCTTGTCTTTCTCCAAATTCTGGCCTTACCCATACATAGGGCAGGATAGAGAGGCAAGCTCTGGTGCTGGAAGAACCTTTGTTTGGTGCTGTTCCCTTTTGTTTCTGCCTTACCCATACATAAACAGTGGTCCACAAAGGACTCAGGACTTCACATCAGGGAGGGTTGGACAGATCTGTCAGGTGTGGCCCTCTCAGTTTCTCATTTTTTCCAATCTTAAAATCGGTTCTCTGCATTTCCACAGAACTTTCTGATTTTTTTAAAAAACCCTCATGAAATTCATCAGCATTTTAGTGTGAATTTCTTCTAATAATCTTTTCTCCCAATTTTTGCCTTATACACACATTTGTGCAAAGCAATTTCCCCTTATAATGCATTTTGTTTTCACTAATATATACATGCACACTATTCCAGCATATATGCATTTTTGTATACATTTCTTGGCTGGACAACTTATTTAAAGGGTTCCCCTTTAAATATGAACTAGATTGAATTTCTCCCCCGTCCCTTGTTACAATGAATGGCTTTGCTTTGTATCTATTACAAACTGCCAAGTCAATTTCTGTGGATTTTTCCTCATTGAGGCTTTCTGTGCCTTGCGGAGAGATTGTTCTGTTTTTCATGTTCCATATTATGAATTCTCTGAGGAAAACAACAGTGCAGGGCTCCTGTAGGGAAAACATTTTTATTCTGCCTTTCAACAAAAGATTTCCGAATAAATAGGACAAGCTATTTGTTAGCCTATTGTTCTTTTTAAACGGCAGGTTTCAGAGCTTAAGTACTGTTGGACTTTCTGTGTAAGTCCCACGTGGAGGGCAATAATGGAGTTTGTTTTGGAGCCATTGTTAACCTCTTGACCTTTCCACTTTAAACTTTTCACTCTGAGATCATTGCCTGCCTCAGCCTTCTTTGCAACATCTGGATGTAATACTTCCTGGCAAGTTGACAGGACACACTCCGAGGCTAAGTGGCAATCTTGCTTGCTTTCCTTTTGAATGTGTACAACATTTGGTCTTTCTTCCTTCATCTCTACAGTGGTCTGTACTTCAGCCAAAGGAGGCTGCCTTGGAACTTGCTGCTGTTTGTCAGAGCAACTCCACATCTTGTAGCACAGCTGTGGCATTTACCCTTCCTACCCTTTCAATTTGTGGCTTGCAGCTATTGTTCTCAGCCTGAGACTTGGACTTGCACTCACGCATGTAGGAGAGAGGAGAAAAGAGAGAAATAGATTTATGAAGGCTTTAATTACTATTATAGCCTTTCCACTTCATGAGAGGGGGGTGGGGAAGCAGAAGCTGCTTAT
This sequence comes from Rhineura floridana, assembly GCF_030035675.1. NCBI lineage: Eukaryota > Metazoa > Chordata > Lepidosauria > Squamata > Rhineuridae > Rhineura > Rhineura floridana. Next base: position 139,497,877 of record NC_084480.1, read on the forward strand.
AGGGTATCTGATTGAGAGCCTAACCTGTAAAACATGAGCCGACTGTGAAGTCTTGCATTTAAGCTTGCTTGGAACGAATGTGTGAGAAGCGTACCACCTTCATCACAAAACAAGGCTGTTCAGCTTCCCTGGCCTGACATATTTCCTTGGCATCAATCACTCTATGGCACATGGTATTCCCAGGCAGTCTCCGATCTAAGTACTAACCAGGCCTGACCCTGCTTAGCTTCCAAGGTCAGACAAAATTGGGCAGATTCAGGGTGATGTGGCCATAGGCATTCTTAGTATGTGTTCCTATGTTTTCCAATTTGTGTGACTGTCAGAAAGACAATGAATGGGCCAGGGAGGTACACAAGCATCAGCAACTTTTGACGGGATGCTTGACTGGGAATCAGACAGCTTAACTAGAGTGACAGAACTCAGACTTAACTAGGTGGCAGAAAGGCCAAGCCACATGACGTTCCTAGTGGACTAAGACAGGTAGCTATAGCACTAAGAAAGCATCTGCCTCAGCCTAGAATGGGCTTATGGGTGGCCAGCTGGGTGGCCAGACAGTACATGGACTGAAATTGTAAAGTGTTAGAAGGGAAGGAATAGCAGGTCAAAGGTCGCTTTCATTCTGATATGTTTACAGGGAAGTTAGACAATGTTGCATCACACTAGTGTTATCTCACACTTTCTAGTGCATTTTCCCATCACTTTCCTTGTTGGTAAAAGTCTGGATCTGGGGGGAAGCAGGTTTCTTGTGCAAGATCTTCAAATCAACTTCAACTGTGTAACCAGAATTTCTAGTGTTTGAATCGCACATGACAATAGCAGCAATCTGGAAGTGTTCTAAACTGGGTTTAAATTGCTTCAGGGCACCATCTTGTCCCCAGTGCTATTTGATATCTATATAAAGCCATTTGGAATGGTCATTAGGAGATTTGAGTGAGGTGCCCATCTTTATTTCTCAGTAACATCTGAATCGGGAGAGGCCATTCAAGCCCTAGGCCAGTGCCTAGACTCGGTGGTGGGCTGGATGAGGGCAAATAAACTAACCCTGAATCCTAGCAAGAGAAAGGCACTGTAGGTAAGTGGTTCCAGGTCCCAGCCAATTACTGTGCTCTGCAGGTGAGGGCCTTATCAGGAGATCCATTCCTCACAACATAGGAGGCGGACATTTAGCGTTGTGGAACCAGCCCTTTGGAATTCCCTCCCCATAAATACTGTATGACAGGCACCATCTCTGTTGTCTTTTCACTGCCTGTTGAAGACCTTCCTCTTTCAACAATCTGGTGCCCTCCCAATGTTTATTTATTATTTATTTATATAAAAAAATTTCTTAAATTGCTTTATATTAAAAGAATCTTAAAGTAATGTTAAAAAAAGATCAAGTACAATAACACATAATTTCAAAACGTTTTACAAAGTAAAGGTTCAGTACTATACAACAGAATAATAAAACTGTTAGGTCCAAACCCAACATGCAAGCCGTCACTGTCTACTCAGCTCACATCCACCTGGGAAGGTGCGGAGTTGAGAGCAAGAACCTATTGCCAGAGGCCAGGAAATAATACACAATATTACCTTTGCAAAGGGGTCCCAAGACCTGCGAGCGAATCGCCTTTCAGAAGTGGGAACCCCGTTTATTGACACACACAAAAGTTATATAGTGTCCCCAATGGTTACAAAATGGGGAGCAGACGTCATAAAGAATAGAAAAACATTGCTAGACATAGTAACATCTTAGATATGGAAAAGGGGTGCTTAGGATAACAAAGCGAGGAACATCTTGCCTTCTTTCAGACATAGGCTTGCATAGTTTATACGACCTTGAGATAAGCACTCAGAGTCAGAGGAACAAAGGATAGATAGGAGCAGGGGAGGTTCGGTTACAAGTGGGATCATTAAACTAAGAATACACTCAGGTTACATCTTCTACATTTGTAACAGTATGCATGTCAAGGTCTACAACCATGTAAATGAAGCATAGGCATTCTTTTGTAATACAGTTGGTAACATCATACAAGACATTGAGTATAGATATGCACAAAGATGGGGGGGGAGAACATTTCTAGTTCAATCAGGCTTTTATTCACTTAGCCGCTGGAATGTTTAGGGTCAGGTCATCGGGAAATAAACCGATATCTACTTTATATCAAGTCAGTAATATTTCCATACCCAACCAAACCATATACAAAAATACAAATCAATACCAAAAAAGAATAGAAAATCAATATAACATATAAAAATCAGATACAATATAAATGAAAATCGGATACAATACAGTCAGATACAATATTATTGCATGCTACCCCAATCTCTGAGAGATGAGAGATCTCCAGGGGTCCCTGTGCTTGCCCAGGGATTGGTTTTCTTGGAAAAAAAGTCAGCAGAGTTGGTGGTGTCTTTATGAGATATGATTTATTTATTTACACACATTCCAACCTGAGCTTAAGATGGAGGGGTTCAAAGCATCAGCAGTCCAATAGATCTTGCATTTTGTAGCAGGCTTACAGGAGGCATCCTAAAGCCATGGTGCAGAGAGCCAGCCTCTCTGTCTGTCTCTAGTTCCCAGCCTTTCCTCAGAATAGCTAAAAATACAAGCTTCTCTTAGGCCCAGGAGGGTGGGGGCTGTCCTGAAGAGTTTCAATAACAATAGGATCTCCCTGGCCCAGTTAATGGGCACTTAATAGACCCATTCGCTCACGTGGCCACTATATTACTCTAACAAAGGGGACTCATCTGACCAGTGGAGCAAATTTCTCAGCTGCGGAGCCCATCTTCAGGTGCAGGGTTCCAAATAAGAGGTTGGAAGGGGGCTCATAGAAATCATCAGTCTTAACCCCCAAGCCCATAACAATACAAAAGAAAAGAGCAGTATGCAAACTAGAGATCAAATACAATACAAAGATATCAAAATAATATACCAAACAGAACTCAAAAACAAAACAAAACAATAAATACATCTCAAAAGGGTACACAAAATAACAACCAAGTCCAGTACAGGATCAAATAAAACCTTTTGAAATAACATTACATGATCAAATCCATACACTTCCAAAATCCCAATTGATCACTTTGTAAAACACAGACAGCTAACCAGACAGTAATTCATACAAGCCTTGGAATTGAAGTAAAGATACCTCACAGGTGTATTGACTCCCTCCTGCCTCACCCCCGGGTTGGGAGACGGCTCTGTGTTTATGAGGCTCTCACTCTAAATGGCAGTGAGCCACTTTTATCTCATCTTCATTTCAATGGCTCAAGCTTTCACCCTGCGTTATAAACACCACTGCCCAACCACCACTCAGACCAATCAGTTTAGCCTCCATGCCTTTCAAAACAAACAGCAAACAGAGCATGGAAGGGGTGGGGTGGGGGGAGGCAAGGGGGAAAGCAAAACAACCCAAAAGATAGAGAACGGGAAAGGAGTGGGTGAGGGTGAGAGGAAAAACTCTGACAAATTAAAATACCTTTGAGGGGGTGGGTGAAGATGAGTCTTTGGGCCAGGTGTCACCGATTGGACACAGCTGGTTGCAGTTCTTTTCCTCTGAGGTCATCCAGGACCCGGAAAATGCTCTGGTCAGCAGGGTTTCCAGGCAATGGGTGGGTAGATGATGGAAGTAGCCTTTTCATTGTTCCCAGACTCTTTATTGCTGGGCAGCAGTCCAACAGGTCAGCGTCTATAACTCCCTGACCCTTGGCCATGCTGCGTGGGGCTGATGGGAACTGGAATCCAGTAACAGCTTCTCCATCCCTGCTTTAGACAAAGTCCTAGAGGGTATCAATTAATATTAACCACGACAAGTTAAATGGAGCCTCCTTTGATAGAGAGAGCATACCTCCGATTGTGTTTGCCTATGAGCTTCTCATGGCTTATGGGGGGGGGGGAATCTTTGGCAGAAGAACTGCCCAGTTCAAAGCCATGATAGGGTAGAGACACACTCACTGTTTTGCCAGTTCCAGTATGTCTCCACCTCTCTTTGCTGAAAATGGGGGCACCCAACCCTTGTCAAACCCCATCCCTCCTTATTGTGAAAACCGGTGGGAGCAACTTGAGTGTTTTTAAAAAAAAATCACTTCAAAGAGATTGTGCAGCTGATAGGTAGGTCAACCCATTGCCCTTCCAGGTGTGGCCAATATAAACATTTTGCTATAGGCGACGCATGTTCTCACAGCCTCTGTTTTGCACCAGCTAGGGTAGAAACTGGAGGGAAGATAAACATGCAGCTCCAAGGCGAACTTATTTTTTCTTCCTTGTTGGCAGCATTTAGGAAAAATGTGAGGGTGTGGGAACCTCTGGGTCTGAATTCAAAGCCTGTGTCGCTATGCCCCCAATATGACCTTTCCCCACTTTAGCTGCCATTGATGCACCAACAGCAGAGAAGGGATGGGCAGGGAGGTTTCCATAGCTGCAAGAAGGAGGCTTCACAGACAAGAGATCTATGGCCCTAAGGATGCTCTGCTAGGGACCACAGGACTGCATCCTAATAGAACTTTGTGAACAATTCTTATGTATGTATGAAAAGTGATATGAAAGAAGTGATCGTGAGCATTTTTAGAGTGTGTTTCCATCACCATTGGTTTAACACACTTCAGGTATCAAGACACAGCTTCTGGCTCAGAGGCAGGCAGGCAAGTCTTGGCAAATAGAAATTAGCTATTATCACTACGGCCAGCTGTTTTTTTACTTTGTTTTATTTATACCGGGGAAAATGGAACAATTTTTCTTGCTTCCTTGAGGGAGGCTTACAAGAGTCAAGCACAATTAATCACTTAATGAACTCGAGCAACATAAAAGGCAGTAAAATCTTGTATTGCTGGCAAATCGTTAACGGATGCAACATTATGTGTGCGGAAACCAGAAATATGAAATAGTTATAATAGTACATTATCACCAACTGTCTAATTTTGTACTGATCACGTCTGTCTTTTATTCACTACTTTTTTCGTCTCTACACAGCCAAGAGAGAGGTCTGTTTGTAACTGGAACACAGATATCTCTAAAGGATTCACCTATACCAATCAACTCTGACAACAAAATTCTAGAACACAAAAGAAAATAAAGTATCATGATCCACCAAAGCTGTAGTGGGAATTAGTTGCAGAGAATGGGGAAATATGGCATCTGATTAAGATAAAAATTTGTTCTTGGAAGAAAAATGCCAAGGGGTCTTTAATGATTCCATATAATCGGGGGTTTGACTTGTCTTAATGGAAGGCAATGCATCTTACTGCCTTCCCTTTTCTCTCTCCGCCCCCCAGACTGCCAGATGAGCCCTCCCTTATCCCCCAGCCTCCCTCGGCCAGCCTCGGCTGATTGGCACAGCTGAGCTGCTGCCGCCACCACTACTGCCATCAGTCTCTCCGGCCTAGTCTCCTGCTCGGTCTACAGCCTCTGTGGCTGGCCTGCCGTACAGGCTGCAGCAGCCACTGCTCACCCATCCTATTGCCCACCCTTCTGTTTAGGCTGCACTTGCTGGCTTGCCCCGCCCTTGCCATCACATTGTGATGTCATGACGGTGTGAGGGCTTCCATTTTTATTATATAGTAAGCAACTGTGATGATTTCTAGACGTAAGAAAATGATTCCAGGGCCTCTGACAGAACTCTGGGTGTGATTTTTAAGACGTGTAGACTTTGTAACCACTCAGCATGCACTGCACTATTTCGTACGTGGCAGGTATTCTCAGGCAGTGATTATTATTATTTGCATATATTCAGGGGCATCACTAGGGCGGTGCAGCAGGTGCGGGGCACACCGGGTGACACCACCAGATGGGGTGACACCTCCAGACGGGGGTGACACCCAGAGCCGCCCCCCCGGCACTGCCTAGGCACCAACGAGAGCCTTTGCGTGGCACGCCGGCTGCCTTCCTCGGCTGTTAGAAGGTGGAAGCGGCGGCAGACAAGCAGGCCTTGTTGTTTGGCCGTGCGCGTGCTCCATCGCGTGCGCGATCACGCAGAGTCTGAGAGAGAAGGTGCTGCGGGCTGCACCGGGTGACACCAACCCTAGTGACGCCACTGCATATATTAGTTGCTTTTTAAAAAAAGTGATGTGAAGTGACTTATAGAAACATGACGGCTCACCTCTCATTTCTTGCAGATGAGAAGCTTCTCCTTCTATGACATAAGGAGAGGTGAAAGGGCTGGGCACAGCCTCTATCAGGCCTGCCACATGTTTCTGAACTACAACTCCCATCATCTCTGGCCATTGGCCATGCTTGCTGGGGCTGAAGGGAGTTGAAGTTCACCAAAGGTTCCCCACACCTGACCTATGTGCTTTCAGTTGGCCTTCCCAAGGGTCAAGGCTTTCCATCTTGAAAAGCAGGGCTGCAAGCAGTCTTTGCAATGAGGAAGAGATAGAGGCCACTAAAACTAGGACTTGTTCATTTCCCCATTATGTTACAGTGACAGTTTTATTTTCCTTCCTACATGCTGATATACTGGTTGTTTTAAAAACCCTCTAGTGGAATAGCATTGTGAAAGAACATTCAAGCTCTGGCAGGGATGACATTTTTCGGGTGGCATCTGTCATCCATCGTAAACATTCCTGGCTTTTGTCTAGGTATCTAGTCCAAATTAAATTTCCTGACATATTTTGCACTCCTGTGGTGGTACTTTCCAAACAGTGAATCAGAGCAGAATGGAAATTCATCCGGCACTCCAGTTACAAGGGAACTAGAATGACTTGCCTACCGCATTAGCACAAGAGCTGAACTCTTTCTTTCTGTACATTAGCAACAAACATTCAAGTGAGCAATATCTCCTGTTATGCAGGCAGATGGGGAGAGGACAAAAGAAGTAGGGCTGTCTGTACAGTGCTGTTTGAAATGCACAAGGTCTTGGGATATCTCTACACTACAAACCTAAGTTAGTGTGATGCCAGCTTAATTGGCAGGACCCCCCCCTTAAGAAACTTGGGAAATGTAGTTTGGTTAAAGGTGCTGGGAACTGGAGCTCTTTGAGGGGTAAGCTACAGCTCGAAGGATTCTTTAGGGGAAGCCAAGGACTTTAAACGCGCTTATATGTATTGTGTGGATGTGACACCATGTTATGACTAATATTGCTCTCAGGCTTGTCTTTCTTATATAGGTACTGCCTTTACTTATTTATAAAAAGATTTGTATACCGCTGTTTTGTTAAACCCTAAGGCAGGAATGGGCAAGTGGCAGTAGTGTGGGAAATTCAGAACTGCAGGGTCCTGTCATATGAGTCACAGCCACACCCTTCCCTCCTTTTTTTTTGATGCTGGGTTGAGAATGAGATTCTTGTTCATGCCTTCTCCCATAAGAACAGACATCCCTAGGATCCAATAAGCATGAAAGCTACAAAAACATGTTAGCTACTGAGAAGAGTCTTCCCAGTGGCTGACTCACCACCTTTCACTCTGATTGATTCCAATCAGCAGGAAAGGACAAGGAAGCATGCTAAAACACTCTTCTCAGTGGCTAGCACATTCCCCTTTCATACTGATTGGTTCCTAGAATGCTGGAGACATAGGGACCCTGCTGGGACCCTGCTCCCCAAAATTAAGGGATCTAAGACCCCCTGAGACCCTGGACAACTATACCTCTGGCAAGTGGTCTAATTTCATGCCAGTGGCAAGGTGAGAAAAATGGGAGGTGGCGAGGGTGTAGTACCATGAGAGTGATTGAAAAAGGAGGGGATAGAGGGGGGTGTTCACTTTGGGCTCTGAGCCTGCTCATTATTGACATGCTGCCCTCAGTTTCCCCTGGCTTTCCCAGCAGATAAGGAAAGTAACCGGAGTAGTTCTCATGTGGTACCCATTCTTATTCCTATCACCCTGTCTGATCTGGCCATTTGTATGCAGACATGTATGGTGTTGTTATGACAAGTATTTCACAAGGGACCGCTATTGTGAGGCTGTTGAATTTTAAACAATGTGTGATTCTGGCCTCTTAACTCTGGGCTCCGTCAGTGCCAGCCTAGCTTGCAGCATTGTGAAAGAAAAGATCCTATGAAAGAATCATACAACTGCATGGAATGGCTGTGTTCAGACACTGTGTGATCACTAGGCAGAAGAAAAAAGCTTCCAAACATCTGTAGTTGCATACATGTTTCTCCCATGATCCATCTATGGCTGTCCAGTGTTCGGGCCACAAGTATCATTGCCTGTTCTGTAACTACAGCACAACAAATTAGGGAAAGATTAAAAGAGCTTGACTGGCACTTACTGCTGCCGTGGGCTCCTTCTGGGAGGAAGGGTGGGGTGTACATTTAATAAATACATACACAAAGTAAAAAAATACTTAAAGGAGGGGTGGCGAAACTTTATTTTTCCTGTTGAGGACTGCATTCCCTCAGGGCTGATCTGTCAGGGGGGGGCTGCCACAGGTGGTGGGCAAGACGAAAGCTGGTGGAGGGCAGGGCACCTCCTTTGTGCCTCACTTTCTTCCTTCCCCCTCCCATGAAATTAAGCTGAGGGCTGTAGGTTGCATTGGAGTGGGGGGGGGACCTTGGCTGCTGACAAATGATGCATTGCCTGTTCTGTAATGAGTGGTTTCTTGTTGCTACAGCATAACAAATTAGAGAAAGATTAAAAGAGGAAGCATCCGCTTAAATTCAGGAGGTGTGGGGATATTTTGTTTCTTGTTTTTTTAAAAGTGCATTAAATTGACCAAAGTTTCATGGCTGTGATTTTGGAATGCAGAATACTTTGCATATTCTTATGTCTTTTTTATGCTGTGAAAGCTGTAAAAATGAAAGTGCTTTGGGTGTCCTAAAAAGGTAAGTAACCACTTGCTGTTTTCTCCCCCCCCACACACTCTTTCAACGTATAGCTCAGTATTTTGCAAGCATCATGGTGATTGTTGGTTTATCTGTGGTCGTGACTGTCCTCGTCCTTCAGTTTCATCATCATGAGCCTCAAGCTGGAAAGATGCCCCAATGGGTAAGTGGCCAATACAGATGCATCTCTTTTAAAAGCATTGGGGTTTTTCTTTGCTTTTGTTTGTTTCTCTATATTTCATTGTTTGGGAGGAGATAGAAAGAAGAGAGTATTTTAAAGAGATGATCCCTGTCAGTTTCCTGTATATGATACTTTCAACTTTTGGCTTAGACTCCACCGGCACAATTTGTGACCCACCAAGCTGAATGCAGCTCACCAGCAACTCAGTCAGCGTTTGATTTTGCTTGGCTACTTGGGATTGTAAAAGCAGTAGGGGGCACTGTATTTGGATGCCCGGTCCTTTTCGCTCCAGAGTTTGGCTTACCATATCATCTGAACCCAGGCTCACAGTTAAGCTCTTTCCTTGCTAACCAGGAGTTGTAGCCAAGACCATAGCTTAGCTTGGTGTAGCAGTAAAAAGGACTGGAGAGGAGCAAAGAAGCTCTGAGCAACACTTCAAGAGCCTGCACCTTTGCATGGTACTGATAAGCCATAGTTTGGCTTCCCATGACATGTGAACCAGGCCACCGAATGAGACCTTTGGGGCATCTAACTCATTAAGGTTGCCCTGACCTGCAGCAGTTCTCCAGGGTTTCAAAACAGGTGTCTTTTTCACTTCTGCCTGGAGATGCTGCAGATTGAACATGGGGCTTTCTGCATACAAAGCATCTGCTCTGCACCTGAACTTCAGTCTCACAAACCAGGTTTTCATAATATATTTGAAGCATAGTACTTTTAATGATCTTCCAGATAGATAGTAATTACTCTTTGTACATATTGAAAAACAAGCCCTGGGGGAAAATGTTCTAAAATGAGACAGTCTTCTGACTCTTTTGGAAGGCATACAGCTGTATAGCCTGGCTTCCCCTGTTAATCATTGCATCAAAAGTAGCCACATGTTAGCCAGACTCTTAACTGTTGAGAATTCTGGAGCTTCCCCAAAGGCAGGCAGGAAGAGCTAGAGGGGATCAAAAGCAAACACACAGGGAAGGAGGAGCCACTAGCTGCCTGTCTCCATCCTTCGCTTCTCTCTAACATGTCTTATCTGTACTTTGTGGTTGGGAGGGGGAGGAGCTGCCAAAGGAAAAAAAAACGTATTTAACAATAGGCAGAGAAAGGCAACTGGTTGGTCAGTCCCCTCTAGCTTTTTCTGCCTGTCTCTCAGGGAGCTTCAGAATTGTCTGCAGATCACTTGGTGCATTATCCTCAAGGATGGTGCTGCCCCCTGTTGTTATGGGTGTTGTGTGGCGATGGAATGATTGTGGGTGCTCCCTGAGTGAAAGAAGGGGGCTCCAGGGATGGGGAGTGTGTAGTGTTGCCCCACCTTTTGGTGAGAGCGTTAAGTTGGGGTGGTAGCAGCAGGAGTGGGAGTGAGGCTGCTATCTGTACACATACACTTGTGTGTTTGGGTGGGGCTGTTTTGTGTTTTATTTGTGGCATATTTGTGTTTTAATCTGTTAGTAGTGATTATGATTTCTTACATTAGTCATTTTAGGTTATATTAATGTTTAAGATTTTTTAAAAAAATGTTTTGCATTGTCTTAAATGTATAATTTGGTTCTTATGATGTTTACTGTTAATGTTAAGATGTTAATGTTTAAGATGGTTTCTTAAAAACATTTTGTATCATTTTTAATGTGTAATTTGGTTTGATTTTTTTTCAACACTGTAAAGCACTTAGAGGCTTTTTTCGAGTATGAAGTGCTATACAAATAAATAAATAAATAAATAATCAGCAGTCAGATCCTGGATTATATGTGGATTATATTTTCATGTGATGAGTGCAACATGTGACTGGGGTCTCAGACATTGGTGAAGCTCTATGGGGACTCCTACTCCGCAGGGATAGCCACCAACAATGCCTCTCTGCATGTCAATTTGAGGCCACCAACTAACCAAAGACATCTTACAATCCCAAATCACATAGGGAGGTTCCTACCACAAATATTCCTTGACTCAATTTGCCCTAACAGATTGTTACCGAGAATCCAGGGGGTTAGAAAGAAGGAAACATCTCAGAGGTGGTTGTTGAATGGACTTTTGTTAAGATTTCACTGTTTCTTGTAGTCGTGGTAGTCATAATCAATTTATTTAAATACCACATTTCCCACAAATATATCTGTGCCCCAAGCAGTCTAAACACAGTAGTGCAATGACAATATAAAAAGAATATTGCTACAAGTAAAAAAAACACAGTACAGAGTTTATTCAACATACATCAAAATTGAAGTGTACATAAAGGTTACCAATCAATCAAGTAAAAATATCCTTGATTTTCTAATTCTTGATTTGCTCCTTGCAGTAACTTTCAGTGAACTCTAGTTAAATACAATATTGCTCATATTAGCAAACAGGGACTTATGACATATCACAGGGATCAGGAACCTTTGGCCCTCCAGGTGTTGCTGATCTACAACTCGCATCTGCCCCAGCAAGTGTGGCCAATAGTTAGGGATGATGGGAGCTGTAGTTCAGCAACATCTGGAGGGCCACAGGTTCCTCACATCTGACATAACATGTTTTTTTCAATAATTATTCCAAATGATGAAAGAGAAGCAGAGAAACTCCGTAAACACCGATCAAAATGATAATATTTCTCTCAGGACCTACTAGTTAAAATACAGCCATCATACTCTGGCTTATTGGTGATTAATCCACATGTAAATTTGAGATTAATTCTCCCAGCACTTATTCCTATGTATTTCAGCCAAAATAAAATAGATAGAAATCTATGCTTATAAACTTGTGGGGCCAGGCGTTCCATTCTAAAAGTCTTGAAGATTCTGTTAAGATTCTGGCACTGCTGTCCTAGTGCAGCTAAGAATATCGTGAATTTTGCATAAAGTATAATTTGGAACATGCAAGGGGTATGCATAAAGAGGATGTTCATTTGTGAACACAAGGTTGGTCTGGAAAAGGTACAAGGTAGACTCGTCTCTAGAGGCTGTGCAAAGGAACAACTCACTCGAATACTGAGAAGCTGCTTCTCTCATACAGAGCGGTAGAACTGGAGCAATTGCAGCTCTTGTGATTCTCCTCACATTGGCACTGTCTTTCGCTAGGCCTCTTGCCAGCTGTGTTACATTTTTCTTTCACAGGCCGCCCTGTAGCTCTTTGCTTGGTAAGAAAGGGAATCTATTACGATGGCTCTCTGTGGAACAGGCTGAATTGCTTTCCTGGGACTTTGTTTATCTGCCATTCTCAGCTCAAAGGATTTTCACTTGCTTATAAATATTCTCTCCTACAGAGCCGAGAATTGTCTTGATTTCATTCCTCAGGTTATAATGAATTCATATTGTTCCTCAGTTACTTCCCACCTTGAAATTAACTAATTTTTAAGAGAGATGGGGCAGTTGCGTCAAGAGCACCACTAACCCTAACTCCCAGCAAAACTCTACTGCTTAATGAGTGGCACTCTAGGTTTACCAGCATAATTCTTACCTGCAATGGATTTTGATAAGAACAGCCTGTAATTTGCCTTAACATTGGCTATTTCAACTTAGCTATTAACTGCTAATTAACTATAGTAATTGCAATTGTTCTATGTAGTTCTGTGTTGCTGGTTATGTGGGATCATTATAAAGTCCATTGCCCCAGTCCAGCAAGGGAAATAGGCATATAAATGGCTGTGCACACAAATTATCTGGGGCTAAAAAGTCCAGTCTAGGGCTGGGAATCCTAGGGATAGGGGGGAAATTCAATTCGGTTCACATATAAAGCTGAATCTGTCAAATTTGAACTTTCTGAAACAGCGTAAGAACAAGAACACAACCATTCTTTGAAATTTGCACTTATTCAGATTTTGCAATGCAATTTTCCAACCAACCAATGTTTATAAAAATGCATACATTAGGGGAAAGGGTGCATAAAAATGAATATATTTGAGAAAAATAACAAAAATGTATTTTGTATTTCAGAAATTGCTTGCAAAAATGTGGACATTTGTTAAAACTGCATATAAAAATCTGTTTATTAGAAGAAATTTGCACTAAAATGCTAAAAGAATTTTCATGAAGATTTTTTTAAAATTGCAAATTGCTGCAGAAATGTGGAGCTTCTAAGTTTAAGTGTGGAAAAATGAGAAACTAAGAGAACTAAAATTGACAGATCTTTCCATCCCTAGCTAGGGCAATATTTTCTGGAATAGAGCTGGCCAGCAAGAAGCAAAGGGCTGGATTCAGTTCCCCTCTTTCCACTCTCCTGAAAGAAACTGACTTTGTATTTAAATAATATTAATATTTCACTAATAATGGCAAGACATGAAATAGCAAAGAAATGGAAAATAGTAACGGAAAGATAATGTTAGACCAAGTAAAAAGGATTACATAAAAAGTTATTGGAATATACACTGCATTTGCATTTGGTTAGGTTCCAGAAAGGCAGGGAAGAAATAGATAAATTTAGAAATTACATTGAAAATTGGAATCATTTATATTTCAATAGATGTTTTAACTAGAATGTTCTGACAGAAATACCATCTTTTTGATTGGTGTTTCTTGGTTTTGCTGCTTTTCTTCAATCATTTAAAATAATGACTGAAAGAATTATTTCATGTCAGAAATCCCCAGTAGTGTATCTAACTGGAATCCACTGAAAATTACTTCAAGAAGCAAATCAGGCTTTAAGTTTGTGCAGACTCAACTCATTTTACAAACCGACCCTCTCAGTTGGATGCATGCTGGTGTGAAGCATACATTTACATTTTGACTTTTTTCTTAATTTAAATATTGAGAGTTCCTGTGGAAATCCTTTTCAAATACATTTCAGTGCTCATTCATATATTGCAGTACAGAGCAAGTTAATTTTATGTGTGCATAACTAATGTCTTTAATTTCAGTAGAAGACTCATCTAAAGCAGTGGTACTTAACTTTTCCACTGCCAGCAGGGCCAGCTCCAGGCATGCTGGGGCCCTTGGACATCAGCTTTCTCTGGGCCCCGGCATGTGCACGTGAGTGCGAACATGCACAGCTTGCACATGGGCCCCCACGCCCCCACCTACCTGTTTTCTGTCTTTTACCATTGCCCTTAATGAAGATGGCAGCCACGGTTTCCCTAAGGTGATGAAGCCTCCACCGCCATCTTTGATGATGGCATATGTGCATGCTACCTTAGGGAAACTGCGGCTGCCATCTTCATTAAGGGAAATGGTAAAAGACAGGAGACAGGTAGGTGAGGCAAGGGAATGGTGGGTAGGCAAATGGTGCTGCGGATCGTGGATTGTTGAAGGGGAGCAGAGGGCCCCACAGGGGCCCCTCAGGGGCTCCTGTAGCTCTGGGACCCTCAGGCCAGTGCCCCACCTGGCCACCCTTTAGAACCGGCCCTGACTGCCAGCACCCCTTGGATTTCCAAAATATTTTCTCGCACCCCCTGAAAAAATACAGTTCATTTTTTTATTTTATTTTTTTATGTGTGTTTTAGCCTAACTCAGCTAAGATAAATGAATTTTTAAAATCTCTTGAACAACACCTCGCACCCCTAGAAAAATTGTCTCGCACCCCTGGGGGTGCATGCACCCCAGGTTAAGAACCACTGATTTAAAGCATGTGTTATGTCTATCCAGTTAAAATCAATGGAACTCAACTTTGTGCTGGATTAAGCTTTTATCATACAGCCAGCATGGATTTTTCACATTCCACCATATTGAATTGAAAATACCCCTCATGCTATTCTGTTGGTTTCCATAAGCTCATTTCAAAACAAAATCTTATGAAACTAGTCCTGAACTCAGAAATGCTTGCATAATAATCCTGAAAATTTTCATGGCAATACACAAAACACTCAGAGAATCCAGAGTTCAAAATCTAAAACAAGTAAAATAATCCAGATGCCTGTTGGACTTTTTTCTGTCAGTGGTCTCATAATTTGCTGAAACACTGGAGTCTATGATAGTTCAGGGGTGCTCAGTAAGGACCAACTGTCAGTGTTCTAAAAGCTAGAATGTTTGGCTTGACTAATCGGGGGCCAAACCTACTTTAAACAGTCATGGGTTCCCCCAAAGAATCCTGGGAAGTGTAGTTTGTGAAGGGTGCTGAAAGTTGTTAGAAGACTCCTATTCCCGTCAGAGCTCCAGTGGCCAGAGTAGTTTATGGTCAGCCCCTCTTCCCAGAGAATGCTGGTGACTGTAGCTCTGTGAGGGGAATAGGGACCTCCTAACAACTTTCAGCACCCTTCACAAACTATACTTCCCAGGATTCTTTGGGGGAACCCATGACTGTTTAGAGTGGCATAAATGTCTGGTATGGATATGGCCAGGGACAGCTTTGATTTAAATTTGGGTGGGAGACTACATGTGTGTACTGTAGAATAAGGAAACCCTGAAAAATAGTGACTGTTAACCATGTTATCCTTTTGGAAAGGAAAGGGGCTTTCCCTCTGCCCAGTGCCCACTCACCCAATCTCCTCTCTTCCCTCCCCCTCCCCCTCTCCCCTTCCTCCCTACACTTAACCTTCCTCCCCTTCTCCTCCCTTCCTTCCCCTTCCCCCTCTCCAATCCACCCTCCTCCCTTCCCCCTCCCTCAGGTCAGTTTCACCTATCCTAATCATGATTGCACAGGAGTAAATCCCACTGAACTCAACAAGCATGCAAATGATCAACTCTGCCCTCCCCTCCTCCCCCTCCTATTTCCTCCCTCCTGTCCCTCCCCTCTCCATTCCCTCCCCCTCCCACCCCCTGTCCCACTCCATACCTCTCCCTCCCCTTCCCCCTCTCCCCTCTTCCTCCCTCCCCTCCTCCTCCTCATCTCCTCTCCCCACTCCAGCCCTCCCTCCCCCATGGTCAGTTTCACCTATCCTTTTTTGCATGGGAGTAAATCCCATTGAACCTAATAAGCATGCAAATGATCAAACCTGACCTCCCCTCACCCTCACCTCTCCCTTCCCCACTCCAGCCATCCCCCCCTTCTACTCCTCTCCCATGGTCAGTTTCACCTATCCTAAGCATGATTGCAGGGGAGTAAATCCCACTGAACTCAATAAGCATGAGAATCCATTCTCAGCAAACTTGGACAGGATCCCATTTTTTACCTCC
This sequence comes from Rhineura floridana, assembly GCF_030035675.1. NCBI lineage: Eukaryota > Metazoa > Chordata > Lepidosauria > Squamata > Rhineuridae > Rhineura > Rhineura floridana. The sequence goes on from NC_084480.1 coordinate 139,513,800, forward strand.
TGGAATAAAAAGCAGAGAAATTCACTAATAGGCAAAAAAACGCTCTTGCTGCTTAAGAATGTACCTACAGTCAACAGATATTTTTATCAAACTTAAAACGCAGGGAAATTGGGCAGCTATAGTGAATGCACTGCCTTACAAACTGGTAAAAATACAAACACAATTTGGATTGGTCTTCTCCACGATAGAAACTCCTTGTTTTTTTATTTGTGGGTTGTCTTCTCCATGATAAAAACTCCTCTTATTCCATAACACTGCTTTTTAAAAGAACTTTGTGGGTTCTTTATGTGCACTAAGGTCATTTCATTGTTATATACGTGCTAGGGTTAGGGAAATATATTCAGTAATTTAGCTGCAGTCTCCAACCGTGATTCACTTATTTGAATTGCTGTTTCCTATTCCACAGTGAAGTGTAGAAATAAAGAAAATTTAAGCCTGAGAGCACTTTTGATAAAGATCAGAAAAAAAGATTTCAGTGGGCTACATTACTTCAGTTGATTCGTTCATATGAATACCAATAGAGCCTTTAAGAAAGGCCATACTGTTATCACTGAGCATCAGGTTAGAGCTTTTTTTTTATTAATCTGAGCTCTCAAAGAACCATTCTTTGAGCCACATTTTTGAAAGTTCCAAGTTTCTGGGCTACCTTCATTTATTAATGGTGTATAGAAAAGCCTAAGCACCCATCTCTTTTTTAAAATCCAGTATACCCCTCTCTCATAATGGCTTAGCTTCTCCTTTTCCTAGCAATCTCTCTGTAATGTTTCCAGCACCCTTCACGTACACAGGAAAGTATTCACTCTCGCCCACCCCCATTTTGTGGTTCTGTCTACCATGAGCAGATTGGAAATAATCTCCCAACTCTCATCTTTACTTCCACCTTCCTGGATTGTTGAAATATATCAATTGCCTATCACCTCTAAATGAAATCTGGTCATACCAAATTGGAGAATCCAACTCCCCTGTCAACCCACGGCCCTGGTTCCACAGGGTTCAAAGTGAAAATTATTCCATAGACAAGTTGCTTTGGGGTTAATTAATCTTTTAAACATCATAGGATATCCTTGCTCCCTGCAAGCAAGTTTAAGAATACTAATATTATACAGTACTAAGGTTAAACCAGAGATGGGGGCAGGGTGAATCCACAAGCACCACCCCAACACTCCCATGGTGTCAGCTGTTCTTTACCTCTTTGTACAATTAGCACTTAGAAACCTCCCCATGAGGGTGATCCAGATCTATCAGGATTTACGATTGCGAGGGAGAGTTTCTAACCACATTCATTCAAACATGCTTTTAAAAAACCCTTCAGACATTCATGCTAATTGCACAAAGGTCTGAACAGCAGCTGACACACCCAGGAACCTTTGGGATAGGAGTTCTGTGTATGCCCCTGTCCCGAGTTTAGCTTTTCATGTGTTCAGGCAAATACCTGAACGTGGATGCTGTCTAGTTTAATTTAGATAGTAACAATTTTGCACCTTTCTCCCTCACATCTCTTCCCTTATAGCTCCATCCCTGATCTTAATGAAGCCTCATAATTTGGAACCAGGGATTGACTGTGTGCAAATGGGAGGAACTCTCCCCACAGACTCAATTGCTGGTTGATTGCAGATTTACGCTACATATGCAAGGGTGGACAACCTGAAGGATGTTTGTGTGCAGTGATTTGGATATCAGCCAATTATTGCTCCTGTTCTGGTCTGAATGTTGCCCCATGTTTTTAGGTATTTCTCTGCCCAACAGTTAGGATGAATGGTGGTAAAGGAAATTAGAATGTCTAGGCTGGCTACAACAGAACAGCAGCTGAAGTTCTTCCCAAATGGTTTCTAAGAATGGGTACTAGATGCTACTAGCTGCATACAATGTTAGCCTGATGGCTGCTTCTTATTGCAAAGTGCCTTCAGAAAGGTTCCCTTGTAGCATAGAAGCAGTGGGACAACAGCTTAGTCCTTTCCTTAGCAGCCTGCTTTCTCATGAAACTCCTACTTGCCAAGCAGGTTTCTATCTACTTATTAACATAGGCTTAGAATCCTACTGGCAGGTGGAGCAATCTGGGCAAAATGGGTCTTTTCTAGTCATCCATTCCCAAGGGCAGCTTGCAAAGTAGAGCCAGCTACAAGCTAATATTACATGGGGGCACATTACAGCCTTTAGTTCATTTCTTACATTTATTCAGTGTTAAAATGATTATTGATTTGAGCTAAGCAATTAACATTTAAGGCTAGGTCTTTACGGGTGAGATGCCTTTGTCTAGTTGTGTTAGGAAACTGTTTTGCAAGCGTTATATTCCTCTTGCTCGTTGATGTGTCTAATTTCCCTTGGGATTGGACTCATTTGAGTCAATTAGCTCTCAACAAAGCATGAGATTCAGCAAACAAAATACTCACTAGAGATTGTGTAAACTGTATCATAAAAGTTACCAAAGAATCCAGACAATTATCACCTTCATGTGATTTTCCTAGATGCTCTTCTTATAAACTGGCACATTCCTCCACACTAACACCTTAAAGGATTTAGATTGATATCAGTTCATTTCACAGCCCTCTCGTGTTAAATTACCTATGGCAGTTTATTTATATTCACTGGGGAGGGCAGCTATGAGAGAACTAGAAAAGGTGCTCACCTGCAAAGATGTATCACTGAACACCAAACTCAGGCTCATTCAGACCATGGTATTCCTGATCTCTATGTATGGATGTGAAAGTTGGACAGTGAAAAAATTGGTAAGAGAAAAATCAACTCATTTGAAATGTGGTGTTGGAGGAGAGCTTTGCGCATACCACGGACTGCGAAAAAGACAAATAATTGGGTGTTAGAACAAATTGAACCAGAACAGTCACTAGAAGCTAAAATGATGAAACTGAGGTTATCATACTTTGGACACATCATGAGAACACCTGATTCACTAGAAAAGACAATAATGCTGGGAAAAACAGAAGGGGGCAGAAAAAGAGGAAGGCCAAGCAAGAGATGGATTGATTCCATAAAGGAAGCCACAGAGCTGAACTTACAAGATCTGAACAGGGTGGTTCACGACAGATGCTTTTGGAGGTTACTGATTCATAGGGTCGCCATACGTCGTAATGGACTTGAAGGCATGTAACAACAACCACCACCAAGTTTGAGGGCTGTGGAGCAGTACAAAGGATATATAAGAAATTTGAGATGCAGCACGTTTATTTAGTTTTAACTTCAAGTCTAATCAACTTCAGTCCTGTTTAAATTCTTTCACTTTCTAGTAGTTACATTCCTGATTAGTCTTAATTTCTTGTGAGTATGCTTCTGCTACAACTATAAAAGGAGGTCTCACAACGTATCTGTGAGGCATCTGTTTTTAGATCAGTGGGCTGAAATGTAAAAGGCTAGTGGAAAAAATTATTTTGTCTGGTATCGCTGTCTAGGTGGTTATGTTCTATGATACTTCAGACAGAATTTTATAGAATGGCAAGATCCCTTTGTGAAACACATTTTCCCTGATGATTCCTGCTTCAATTTGTTTGTTGTAAAGTTAAGTCATTCAAAATCTCTGTGAAATGTGTTGATGGTTTCTGTATTTTTCAGGTCCGTGTAATTTTGCTGAACTGGTGTGCTTGGTTTTTGAGAATGAAAAAACCTGGAGAAAGCGTAAGACCCCTCTCTTGCAAATACAGCCACTGTAGGCACCAGTCAAGTGTTAGCAATGTAGAAATGAATATCTTACCAGGACACCAATCTAGTAACGGCAATGTGATCTACAGCTACCATGCCATGGAAAGCCCTTGCTGCCCACAGAACAGTGATATGAATGATAAGGATGGAAAGGGCCCTGGCTGTGCACCTGAAGATGCCGAGCTTACTCAAAGGAAAGTTTTAATGGACACTGTCCCGGTGATTGTTAAAATTCTGGAAGAAGTTCAGTTCATTGCAGCCCGTTTCCGAAAACAGGATGAAGGGGAAGAAATCTGTAGTGAATGGAAGTTTGCTGCTGCCGTCATAGACAGATTGTGTCTTGTGGCATTTTCTCTCTTTGCCATCATCTGCACGCTCACAATACTAATGTCTGCTCCAAATTTTATTGAAGCTGTTACAAAAGATTTTACATAAGGACCCCAGAAATGAACAGACAAACTTCCGAACGTAAATGGAGATTATGAATTGATGCCATTAATTTTGTTAAATAATGATATTTTAAAATGGGAATGTGTACTTTCTGTGCTGATTTTAACAGAGGAAAGACATTGAAATGAATTCCAGCATCCAATTGTCTCACTGATATTAGAGATTATAGGTATAGGATTTAAGTACCTGGCTCTGTAACTAGTTTCTGAAGCAGTGTCTTCTCCCTGTACTTGTGGTCATGATCTCTAATAAACATTAGGCAAGAAACCAGATATACGGCATATGCATTACCAAGTAAATAGTAAAGTATAAGTGCTACTAGGAAAACACTACTGAACATTTTGCTGCATTTGTAAATCCTTCCTTAAACATGTTCTTTGCTAAATGTGTCATTTTCAGTATTTTTGTTTTGCACCTTTGCTTAACACAAATTTTGTCTAAGGTAATGTATCACCTTTGCCTTGAATGATATTGTTAGTTGCTGTTTGCCAAATAAATGGCGAGTTTTAGCTTTTATTATCACTACGATGGTCTGAACTATTTCTTCACCTTATGATTATCATTGCAATGCCACTGCTACCCCCTCTGCTCTGGAATAAGTTCAAAATGTTTTCAGTTTCTAACATATTCAATTTTTCCGTTATAGGAATAGTAAATTGTCTCCTAGCTTGAGTGCTGTGGATGCACACCACTACTCTTGTCTTCAAATATAGTTGTATATACATCACATTTCCCTAAATTGCATTGGTCTAAAACTTTAGAAAGCATCACATGTATCGCTGGATTAAGAATGTTGGATATAAATCAGATACATATTCAGATGGGCAATTGTTTGTCTATCTGCATACCATATTGCTTAGAATTGGATGCGCATTCCACTTCTGTTCTCACATGATTAGCATTCTGTAATATTAAATTGAAAATACCTCCCATGCCATTCCGTGTTTCCCATAAGCTCATTTCAAAACAAAATCTTATGAGTCGTATAGTCCTGAACTCAGAAATGCTTGCTTAGCAACTCTCTAAATTTTCATGGTGATACAGAAAACACTCAGAGACAATCCAGAGTTCAAGATCTAAAACAAGAGTAAAGTAATCCGGACCCCTGTTGGACTCTTTTCTATAGTGGTCTCATAATTTGTTGAAATTAATTAAAAATCAGCCATGTTCACAGAGTACCTGTAATCCTATTACTGATCTTGCCCCATACTCTGACTTTCATCTTCTGCTGTTTAAAAGTTTTTAAAAAAACGAATGGCTGATTTTTAATTAATTTAAGAAAATTAACGTTGGAGTCTATGATAGCTCAAGCATACTCAGTAAGAACCAACAGTCAGTGTTCTAAAAGCTAGACTAACAGCTGTTTGGCTGGCTAATCAGGGGGACGCACCCACATCAGACATTTATTCCACTTTAAACAGTCATGGCTTCCCCCAAAGAATCCAGAGCTCCAATGGTCAGAGTGGTTTAATAGCCCCTCCTCTGGTGATCGTAGCTCTGTGAGGGGAATAACGGTCTTCTAAATAACTGTCAGCATCCTTCACATACTACACTTCCCAGGATTCTTTGGGGGAAGCCATGACTGTTTAAAGTGTAATAGATGTCTGGTGTGGATATGGTCAGGGACAGCTTTGGTTTATATTTGAGTGGGAGACACGTCTGCTGTAGAATAAAAAACTGGGGGTAACCCTGAAAAACAATGATACTGTTAACAATGTTTTCCTTTTGGAAAGGAAAGGGGCTTTCCATCTACCCACTGAGTACCCACCCAATCTCCTCCCCTCCTCCTCCCCCTTTCTCACTACTCTTCCTCCCCTCCTCCCCCTTTCCCCTCCCCCAGGTCATCTTCACTTATTCCAAGCATGATTGCACAGATGTAAATACCACTGAACTCAATAAGCATGCAGATGATCAAACCTGCCCTTGCCCGCCCTCCCTCCCCCTTGCCCTCCCTCCCCCTCTCCCGCATGAGATTCACCTATCCTGAGCATGATTGCCTGGGAGTCAATCCCATTGAACTCAATTAGCGTACAAATAGTCAAACCTGCCCTCCCCTCCTTCTCCCTTCCTCCTCCCTTCTCCCGTATGGCCAGTTCCACCTTTCCTAAGCATGATTGCACAGGAGTAAATCCCATTGAACTCAGTAAGCATGCAAATGATTAATCCATTCTCAGCAAACTTGCACAGGATCCCATTTCTTACCTACTGGACTACAGAGCTCTGTGTGCAAAGCCGTGTACAGCTTGAGACCAGGATACCTGAAAGATCATCTTACCCCTTATATACCCAGTCATCACTATGCTCTGCAGGTGAGGGCCTCCTGCAGATATCATCTTATCAAGAGGTCCATTTTGCACAACATAGGAAGTTGACCTTTAGTACTGTGGCACCTACCCTTTGGAATTCTCTCCCCTTAAATATTAGACAGACACCATCTGTGTTATCTTTTTGGCACCTACTGAAGATCTTCCTCTTTCAACAAGCCTTTTAAGTGGAAATCTTATCCCAGTGTACGTCTGTGTTGGAACATCTTTTTAAGATGTTTTTAAAGCTTTTTTTAAAAAGATGTTTTTAAAGCTGTTTTGTTTTAACATGTTTTTAAAGCTGTTTTGTTTTAATATATTTTAAAGTCTGTTTTTATGATGCTTTAGAGTGTTTTTGTTCCTACTGGGAGGAAGGGTGGGATATATATATATATATATATATAAATATTTTTTTTAAAAAAGCAGAGAAATTCACTAATGGGCAAAAATCCCTTGCAGTTAACAATATGCCTATAGCCAACGGATGTTTCTATCAAACTTTAAAAAGTAGGGAAATTGGGCAGCTACAGTGAATATGGGAGCTTTCTGCTGGAAGCTATTGCTACTGAGGGGCAGAACAACCAAACCCCTGATCTGCCATACTCAAGGGGTGGGGGTCAATGGTGCAAACGTGTTCCTCTGTCGAGCCCTGCCTGGCTTCACTAATGAGGAGTGCCCAAAGCCCCAACCCAAACAACAGGCTGTGGAAGTCCTGTGAAAGGTGCTGGGAGCTGCTAGGAGAGCCTTACTCCTGTCATATAGAGCTACAGTTCCCTGAGTGGTTTAACAGGCAGACCCTTCTGCTAGAGACCTCTGGTAATTGTAGTTCTATGAGAGGAATAGGGATCTCCTAACAACTTTCAGCACCCTTCACAAACTACACTTCCCAGGATTCTTTGGGGGAAGCCATGACTGTTTAAAGTGAAATAATAATGGAATATATGTATGATGTGTAAGTGGCCAGTGTGTGCAGTAAAGGAGGTTGTTGTTATTTGACCTACTGTAGAATGTTAACATTTTCCAACTTTTCCAACTAGCCTCCTGCTGGGAGGAAGGACGGGATATAAATCAAATAATAATAAATAAATAAACTTTTTTGCAAGCTGCCAAGTTATCTTGAAAACAGGGACAAGTATTTATTAGATAAAAAACCCAAAAGCTATTCTTGTATGTGTGAGAAACATTTATTGCTTCCTTTTTACAGACAAAACAATCAGTCATTCAAATGCTGACTGCCAATATTTTTTCTGAGAACCTTTTCCATTTTAATCAATTTGCATTCACAGGGAAAGTGAGATATAAAAGCTTATAGCACAGGATTCACAATGTTTTCATTTTGATGCAAAACATGTTTCCTCATTTGAAACATGCACATACTACAGGGGTAGATTTTCTTTAAAAATGTATGACTGAGGCATTAAACATAGTAAGTGAATAAATGACAAGGAAAAGAGAGCAGCTGGAAAGGAACATTTCATCCAACTTGTTTATAAAGTCTAAAGCAAGTTTAAAAAATCAACTGAAAGGAATGGCCTTCTGCCAGTCTGATTATACAGCATATGAATACCACAAGCATGACACTGATGTCATGTTACAACTCTGCACCTGGCATACAGTGTGAGCACAATGTAGACATCTTGTTGGTGGACATCAGCCATGTCCCAATTATTCATTCAGCTGACAAAGCAATGCAGACCCTTTGGATATCCAATAGTCACTTGGCCTTTTTGAAGGCAGTAGGACGGTAACCACAAAATTGGTTGAATGACCTAATTCAAAAAGTAACAAGAAATTTGTTACCATATGTCAAATTTCAAAGTCTCTCAAGCTATAACCATTAAAATATGTAGAATAAATAAAATATAAGTAGAGTTAACTCAGTTATTCCATTAAGATTGATCTACTGTAGAATGTTAACATTTTTCCACAGACCTGATCTGCCCATTGTCCTGGTATTAGCTAACTTTTCAAGAAAGGAAAGAGACCTATATGCTGCAGATCTTTCCTCCTATTTGGCAGTGGGAGCTCAATATATACATGTGAGCTTCTTGCATGTGCAAAACATGTTCTCTCTTAACCCCTTGCCCTCTGATACTGTTATTGATTACCATGAAACTAAAGAAATAGGCCTGCAATTTACAAAGCAATCCCATGCTGCATGAACCCCCCCCCCAAAGCAATTTGGTTGCTATTCCAAGTTAGAAAATCAGGCATATACCCAGCTGAAAGTATTTTTTAAAACTGGAGATGGGTGACTTCCTTCAGGCTCGCATCAGATAAGCTCAGAAAACACTGTAAGTTCTAAACTCACTTTGAAAATATACTTTTTGATAATACAGAATATTATCAAAGGAAAATTACGGAGGCAATCCATAGCAGGAAAGGGAGGGACTTCTGATGTTACACTAGCCCTTGAGAAAACTATGTAGCCCAGGGACTACTAGGCAGTGAAAAGAGGAAGGGGAGAAACCTACCTTCTTTCCTGTTTGCAGTTTGCTACCAGAGCACACCACTGTCAGGTGGGGAAGCGGCAGAAGGTAGAAGGAGACCTGAGTGGGAGTGAGGGATTCCTTTTTCTTTTTTTTGGACACACAGAGTGAGAAATGTACCCTAATGTCACTACCACCATGGCCACAGCAGTCATAAAGGAGAAGGAAGGAGAAGGGGAGCACAATGGCAGTGGGAGAGGTCTCTTGCTGTCTCTCTCTCTCATGACTTGAGCAGCCACTGTTGCAGCAACCACTGGATACAAGAGTTTGGGGTTCATGAGGAATGAGGTTCGGGAGCATACTAAAGTTTGGGCGTCTATTATGAGCAAATTTAGAACTTCTGAAGAAAAATATTTTTCCAAATGTTCTCTCCTTTTGCCCATAACTGCCAGCCCCATTCTTAATCAAGCTGAGAAGCTCACCCTAAGACTTTAAATTTCTTGGAGGCATGGGCTTCTTGTAATAATGCAGATTAGTTCACATATGGACTGTACACTCATACAGATTTTTCATGTTATGTATACAATTGATGAAAATTATATCTTCCCTATTAAATTTGTTAAAGAAACTGTTACCTGTGGTGGACAGTGTTCCTGCTCTTGCTCCGGTTTTATAGAGTGGTGCATGATACAAGGATGGGTTTGGTTCATAATTCTGATGTGGCTCAAAATGCACTACCGGCAACACTGGGTTCATTTGCCTAGGTAAGGCATCTTCTATAACCATATCTTCATCATCCCAGCGACTGGCATCCATAAACATCCCATGGACCAACACGCCGTCTTCAGGAGACGGCAGCTGAAAGAAGTATTAAGGGATGAGAAAAATTACTCAAGTCTTAACAGTCAACAATAATCAAGTGAATAATGAAAGCTGATCTAGCTATTCACCTCTTGGCAATAATATGATCCCTGTTTGTATGAACATGTACTCTTATTTATTTATTGTTTCAAAATTATGACCCGTTCTTCCTCTCCAAGGGGAGCCCAGTGTGGCTCACAACAATAAAATTATCTCAAACAATTAAAAGCATTGTTATAGTATATTACAGGAAGCAGTTAAAACCAGCAGTTAAAACTATTGGTCAGAAGCATGGATAAATAAATTAAGTCTTTACATGTTTCCTGAAGGCAGGTAAAGAGGGGGACTACCTGATTTCCCTTAGGAGAAAGTTCAACAGCTGGAGGGATGCCCCTGAGAATGTCCTATCTCAGGTTACCATTCTTCATACTATTCCTACTGATGGGACCACAAGAAGGGCCTCTCACTCATCTCTCTGGTGATAAATGGCAAAAAATGGGCTCCTTTGGGGAGGAGGGTGGGATATACATTTAATAATAAACAACTAAATAAGAATAGGATGCACACCTTAATGTGGTGAGGTAGTTTGAAAGTGTTGAAGAAGCTGAAAGCAATGTTGACAGAAGTCTGGACCAAGAGCCTAGACTCCTAGCAGGGTCACCCAAGGTGAAATGGTCAAAGCTGAGACACCAGACTAAGATGCATCCAAACTCAGAGGAAGGCAATGGTAAACCATCTCTGAATGCCTCTTACCATGAAAACCCTATGAACAGAGTATCCAAAATGCAACACGAGATAGTGCTGGAACATGAGACCTCAGGTCAGATGGCACTCACCGAGCTACTGGGCAAGAACAAAGGACAAGGACAAGTAGCACTGTGACTAATGACGCAGCTGGATTAAAGCCGAAGGGAAGCCCAGAGGCTGATGTGCACAGATGCGAAAGGACAGCCCGGAGTTGTACGATGCACACAAAAGGAACATGGAATGTGAGAAGCATGAACCAGGGAAAGTTAGAAATTGTCATGCAAGAAATGGTACGCATCAACATTACAATACTTGGTGTGAGTGAATTAAAATGGATGGGAATGGGACATTTTCATTCAGGCAACTACAAAATATTTTATGCAGGAAATGAGAAATTATGAGGAAATGGGGTTGATTTAGTAGTGAGAAGTGATATAGCAAAAACAATTAAGAGCTATAATGCAAGGTCTGAGTGAGTTATGAGATTTAATGGAAAACCTATCAACATAACCATCATCTAAGTCTACGCTCCAACGACAAATGCAGAAAAAGAGGAATTGGAGAGATTTTATGCAGAAGTATAGGAAGACACTGATCACACACCAAAACAAGATGTTCTGATAATCATGGGGGACTGGAATGCAAAAGTAGGGAACAGAGAAGAACTAGCAATTGTGGGGAAATGGGGCTTAGCAGACAGAAATGAAGCAGGAGAAAGGCTTATTGAATTCTGTGAAGACTTATTGAATTCTGTGAAGCCAATAATTTGTTTCTCACAAACACAGTTTTTGAACAACCAAAAAGACGACTGTATACATGGACATCACCAAATGGTCAATATAGGAATCAAATTGATTATATAATTGGTAGCAGAAGATGGAGAAGTTCCATACTTTCTGCGAAAACAAGACCAGGAGCAGACTGTGGTACAGATCATGAACTGGTAATATTGAAAAACAGAGTAAAGCTAAAGAAGAAGAACAAATCAATCATAATGCCAAAATACAATTTAAATAACATCCCAGAAGAATATAAAGATCAAATAAGGAACAGGTTTGAGGCTTTAAACTTAGCTGACAGAGAACCAGAAGAACTATGGAGCAAAGTCAGAGACATTATCAGGGAAGAATGCAAAAAGACAATACCTCTAGTTAAAAAGAGAGAAAGACCTCAATGGATGACTGAAGAAACCCTTAAAATATTTAAAGAGAGAAGGAAAGCAAAAGCAAAAGGAGATAGAAACACGGTTAGAACGCTAAAAGCAACAATACAGCGACTAGTACGTAGGGACAAAGAGAACTATTATAACAGTTATTGTATAGAAATAGAAGAGGACAGCAAAAAGGGAAGAACAAGAGCCCTATTCCAAAAGATCAGAGAAATGAAAGGCAAATTTAAACCAAGGATAGGGATGTTGAATAATCAACAGGGAAACACACTGACTGACCAAGATAAAATAAAAGGAAGATGGAAGCAATACACTGAAGAACTCTATAAAAGAGATGCGAAGATGACAGATTTATTCACGGAGGAAGCGTATGATAAAGAACCAGAAATTTTAGAATGTGAGGTGAAAGCTGCTGTTAAAATACTTGGAAGAAACAAATCACCAGGAACAGATGGCATACCAATAGAGTTGCTACAAGCTACTGAGAGTCCAAATTTTGACAAAAATCTGTCAAGAAATATGGAAAACTAAACAATGGCCCACAGACTGGAAACGTTCAATATACATCCCAATTCTAAAGAAAGGGGATCCCAGGGAATGCAGTAATTATTGAACTACTGTCTTAATATCCCATGCAAGTAAAATAATGCTCAAGATTCTACAACAAAGGCTCTTACCATATATGGAATGAGAAATGCCAGACGTCCAAGCTGGATTTAGAAAGGGATGAGGCACCAGAGATCATATCGCAAACATACGTTGGATAATGGAACGGACCAAGGAATTTTAGAAGAAAATCACCCTGTGCTTTATAGATCACAGCAAAGCCTTTGATTCTGTAAATCATGAAAAACTATGGAATGCTTTAAAAGAAATGGGGGTGCCACAGCATCTGATTGTCCTGATGCGCAACCTATATTCTGCACAAGAGGCTACTGTAAGGACAGAATATGGAGAAACTGATTGGTTCCCAAAAGAAAAGGGTGTGAGACAAGGGTGTATTTTATCACCCTACTTGTTTAATCTATATGCAGAACATATCATACAGAAAGCGGGATTGGACCAAGATGAAGATGTGAAAATTGGAGGGAGAAATATCAATAATTTAAGATATGCAGATGGTATCATACTACTAGCAGAAACCAGGAATGATTTGAAACGAATACTGATGAAAGTTGAAGAGGAAAGCACAAAAGCAGGACTACAGCTGAAGTAATGTCAGGCCCAGGATGTGACTCAGGAACCAGACCAACGGCTGTAGTTAATTCGTGTTTTATTAGGGTAATGTCCAAACAAAGACTGCATTTTCTCATGAAGCAATACAGGGATACAGGTCCTGCGGCATTGGGAGAAAGTTGACAGAGCAAGGGACTTCTTCCCGCCTGTTCTTTAAGAAGGGGCCAAACGGGCGCGCAATCTTTCGCTCCTCCTTAACTGCCCCTCAGGTACTGCCCGCCTTCCCCCCCTTCTCTCCTGTCTTTTCAGCTGTCTGCGTGTGCGCAGTGAGGGGGGAAGCATCACCCCCTCCTCTTCTGAAGTTTCCGATTCCAGGATGGGGGATAGGGGAGGGGCTGATGGTAAACTGTCTCCCCGCTTTTCGGCTGTGAGCAGCCCTCCCTCTTTCTCCTCTTGCTCTGAGCCTGAAAGAGGGGGAGGCGTGAGAATGTCCAGGGAGGGCTCAGGCTCCCCGTTGCTAAGCGACCTTATCACTGGCAGTTCCTCTGTTTCATCTTCGCTCCAAAGGGGGGAAGTTCCTCCCCCTTCCCTCTGCCATCCATCCGAATACTCTTCTCCCAACTCTCCGGGATCCAGCTCCCCGGGATTGGGACCCCAGCTCTGCCTTCCGACACCATCCCCCCTCACAGGCTGTGCCCCCCTCCCCTTGTCTGGCTTGGGACGGTGGGGAAAACGTTGATCGAAAAGTTTTACCAATTCTGGAGCATGCACATCAGCTGCATCTTCCCATGATCTGTCAGCCACCCCATAGCCTTTCCAGTGAATCAAGTACTGCAGCTTGTGGCGTCTGATCCTGGAATCTAAGATCTCCTCAACTTCAAACTCAAGCTGCTCATTTACCAGGAGTGGAGCTCCGGGAGGTTCCTCCGGCCGTAACTCACTGGGAGAGGCGGCTTTCGTTAAGAGGGATCGATGGAACACAGGATGTATTTTAAACGTGTCAGGCAGCTTCAGTCGGTATGCCACGGGATTGATTTGAGTTTCTATTTCGAAAGGACCCACCCTCTTGTCTTGTAATTTTCTACATTTGCCCGGCATCTGGAGGAAGCGGGTGGACAGCCATACCTGGTCTCCCGGTTGAAGGGGGGGGGCCTCCTTCCTGTGCAGGTCAGCAACTCGCTTGTACTCTGTTTTGGCTTCGTTTAACTGCTGTTTCAGTGTCTGTTGCGCCGCTTGCAATTCCTTAAGGAAGTTCTCAGCTGCTGGTACCAGCATTCCTTCTGAGCTGCTTGGAAAGACTTTAGGATGGAATCCATAATTAGCGAAGAACGGGGTTTGTTGAGTGCTGGAGTGCAGAGAATTGTTGTAGGCGAACTCTGCAAAATGCAAATATGATACCCAGTCAGTCTGTTGATAGGACACATAACTTCGTAAATATCTTTCCAAAACGGCGTTCAAGCGTTCCGTCTGCCCATCTGTCTGGGGGTGATGGGCGGAGGAGAGTTTTAATTCCGTCTGCAACTGTTTCCACATTGCTCTCCAAAATTTGGCTGTGAACTGAGTTCCTCGGTCTGAGACTACGCTGTTTGGCAATCCATGCAGCCGGTAGACTTCTTTTATGAATAACTTGGCCGTTTCTTTAGCCTCTAAGGCCCCTGCACAAGGAAGAAAGTGTGCCATTTTGGTAAGTAGATCCACCACTACTAAGATGGCTGTCATTCCTTGGGACTTGGGTAGATCAGTTATAAAATCCATGGAGAGGTCCTTCCAGGGTTCGTGTGGGACAGGCAACGGTTGTAACAGTCCTGCTGGTGTCCCTGTTTGTGTTTTTGTCCGCAGACAGACAGAGCAGGACTTTACATAACTCTCAATATCCCGACGCATTTTAGGCCACCAGAAGTCCTTGGCCACGTTCTGAATGGTCTTGTAAATCCCAAAGTGTCCCGCTGTGATGGAATCATGACACTGGCATAGGATTCTGAGCCTTAATTCCCCTTCTGGCACATATCTGGCGGTTTTGAACCATAACAGTCCATTTCTCCAGTGAAAGGTTACTTCTGAGTCTTGACCTTGTCCCGTCTCCTGCTGATATTTTAGCATGTCTGCATCTTCTTCTTGTGCCTTTTTGAGTTCCTCTTCCCATGAAGGCTGGCATACTCCCAACGTTAATTTCTCTGGCGGGATTTCATACTGAGGCTGGTCCTCGGATTCACTTTCTTTGTATTGTGGCTGTCTGGATAAGGCATCCGCTCTCTGGTTTTTGGCTTGGGCATGGTAAGTAATCTGGAAGTTAAACCTAGTGAAGAACTGGGACCATCTTATCTGTCTCTGGATCAGCTTTCTGGCGGTTTGGAGGCTTTCAAGATTCTTGTGGTCGGAGCGCACTTCAATTCGATGAGAGGTCCCCTCTAGGTATTGTCTCCAGTTTTCAAAAGAGTCCTTGATGGCCAGCAGCTCCTTCTCCCAAACTGTGTAGTTCTTCTCTGCAGGCTTTAACTTCCGAGAGAAGTACGCACAGGGGTGCAGCTCCTTCCCTTCTTGGTCTAATTGTAGCAGGACCCCCCCGATGGCAAAATCTGAAGCATCTGCTTCCACTACGAAAGGGCGGTTCGGATCAGCAAAGCGCAGAATGGGCTCAGTAGCAAACCTTCTCTTCAGCTCCTCAAAGGCCTCGGTGGCGTTCTCTGTCCATTGAAACTTCTTCTTCCCCCTTAAACAGTCAGTCAGAGGAGCTGTTAATTTGGAAAACCCTGGAATGAACTTTCTGTAATAATTGGCAAACCCCAAAAACCGTTGTACATCCTTTTTGGTGACAGGTTGGCCCCAGTCCAATATGCAGCTTACTTTCCCTGGGTCCATCTCCACGCCTTCCGCTGAGATTCGATATCCAAGGAAGTCTAGAGACTTGAGGTCAAATCCACATTTCTCTAATTTAGCATACAGGTGATTTTCTCTCAGTCTCTTCAACACCGTCTTCACATGCTGGTCGTGGTCTTCCTGGTTCTTTGAGAACACCAGGATATCATCTAAGTAACAGATTACATACGTGTCCAACAAGTCTCTAAACAGGTCGTTCATGAATTTTTGAAAAATTCCTGGACTTCCACAAAGCCCGAACGGCATGACCAGGTATTCATACTGTCCGTAAGTGGTCAAGAATCCTGTTTTCCATTCATCTCCCTCCTTCATTCTGATCAGATTGTACGCTCCTCTCAAATCCAACTTCGTGAAGATTTTTGTAGAGCGCATTCGGTCCAGCAACTCTGAGATCAGGGGCAGCGGGTAGCTGTTGGGGATGGTGATCTGGTTCAATGCGCGATAGTCGTTATAGGGTCTGAGTTCCCCCCTTCTTTTTCACAAACAATAGAGGCGCTCCAGCAGGGGATTGTGAGGGGCGTATGAATCCTCGCCTCAGGTTTTTATCCAGGAATTCCTTCAGGGCCTCCCTCTCATTCTCTGTGAGAGAGTAGATTCTCCCTGATGGGATGCTGGCTCCTGGCACTAGGTCAATCGCACAGTTGTAAGGGCGGTGTGGGGGGGTAAAGTCTCTGCCTCTTTTTCATCAAACACATCTTTGAATTCTTCATACTTTGGCGGCAGGGTCACTTGCTCGATCTCTTGCACTGCCCCCGCTAGGGTGTTCTTGATTCCTTCAGGTTGACAGTTCTCCTGGCAATACTGTGAGGTGAACCACACCACCGCCTCCTTCCAACTTATTTTGGGTTCATGCTTTGCTAGCCAGGGCATTCCCAGAATCACCTCAAAGTTCGAGAGATCTGACACGTATAGCGAAATGAACTCTTTGTGCCCAGGGATTTGAAGTTTCACTTCCTCCGTGGCTTGTGTCACCCCTCCTGACTTCAGGGGTCTCCCATCGATAGTCTCCACAGCTAGGGGAGCGTCCAGTTTCCACCGGGAAATTCCATGACGCTTGACTAACTTTGCATCAATAAAATTTGTGGAGGCTCCACTGTCAATTAAGGCAGTGGAATTAAACACCACTCCTCTGGAAGTTGTAATCCGAATAGGCAAGACCAACACCCCCTTTGAGGGAGGTTGGATCGTTGGGGGGCCTTTATACAACGCTGCCCCCAGTCCACCAGCCTGCACGTGGACTGGGTGTTCTAGTTTCCCGACGGCTCGGCTTTCCCCCCTTTCAGTCCACAGTCTCTGGCCACATGGCCCGGCTTTGAACAATAAAAGCATAAACGTTCCCGGCATCGTCTTTCCTTTTCTTCTTCCGACAGTCTTGGCCTAGCCCCTCCCTGTCCCTCAGTTGCATTACCTGCCATCCCTGCAGTGGGAAGGGTCTTGTTGCGGGATGCCGAGGCTGAGTATCTCGGGACCTCCTGCTTCCTTTCCAGGCGCCTTCCTTCCATCCGGTGATCTATCTGTAGGCATAGCTGGATGAGCCCTGATAGGTCAGCGGGGGGGAGGTCCTGGCCAACTCATCCAGGATTTCAGCATTTAATCCACTCCGGTACATAAACATCAGGGCGGCTTCATTGTAACCAGTTTCCTGGGACAGAATTTTAAAAGCGTTAGTGTACTCGGAAACAGTCCCTTTAGCTTGCTTCAGAGCGCCTAGTTGCCGTGCTACTGTTTCAGCCCTTTGCGGGTCTTGAAACATCTCGGTCATCTCCTGTATAAATCCTCTGTACCTTCCTAAGACAGTATCCTTTCTCACGAGATACGGAGTCACCCATTTTGCAGCTTCTCCCTCCAGGAGGCTAATCACGAAAGCTACTTTAGCCCCATCGTCTGGAAATTCCGTGTGCCTGACATCCAGATATAACTCACATTGAGCCACGAAGGTTGCCAACTGATCACTTTGTCCCGCGTATTTTGGGGGCAATCCAATTGGAACCTTTACTACGGCAGCTGGAGGGGCTGTTCGCATCTGGTCTATCGTGGCCTTCAAGGTTTGATTATCTGTCTTCAGCGCCTTGACTGCTGCTAGCAGGGCTTGAACATCCGTCTGCAAATCAGCTACCTTAGTCCTCAAGAGTTCCACTTCTTCCGTCTCAGAAGTTGGGTTCGTCCCCCCCGCTGCTCCCTTTGACATCTTGTCCCAGTCAAGTGAAGAGAGTGTTGAGGGTGATTTAGGTGGCTCTGTCAAGCTGTCAGGCCCAGGATGTGACTCAGGAACCAGACCAACGGCTGTAGTTAATTCGTGTTTTATTAGGGTAATGTCCAAACAAAGACTGCATTTTCTCATGAAGCAATACAGGGATACAGGTCCTGCGGCATTGGGAGAAAGTTGACAGAGCAAGGGACTTCTTCCCGCCTGTTCTTTAAGAAGGGGCCAAACGGGCGCGCAATCTTTCGCTCCTCCTTAACTGCCCCTCAGGTACTGCCCGCCTTCCCCCCCTTCTCTCCTGTCTTTTCAGCTGTCTGCGTGTGCGCGGTGAGGGGGGAAGCATCACCCCCTCCTCTTCTGAAGTTTCCGATTCCAGGATGGGGGATAGGGGAGGGGCTGATGGTAAACTGCCTCCCCGCTTTTCGGCTGTGAGCAGCCCTCCCTCTTTCCCCTCTTGCTCTGAGCCTGAAAGAGGGGGAGGCGTGAGAATGTCCAGGGAGGGCTCAGGCTCCCCGTTGCTAAGCAGCCTTATCACTGGCAGTTCCTCTGTTTCGTCTTCGCTCCAAAGGGGGGAAGTTCCTCCCCCTTCCCTCTGCCATCCATCCGAATACTCTTCTCCCAACTCTCCGGGATCCAGCTCCCCGGGATTGGGACCCCAGCTCTGCCTTCCGACAAGTAATGACAACAGAAGATTTATGTAACTTTAAAGATAACGAGGACATTGAGCTTGTCAAGGATTATCAATACCTTGGCACAGTCATTAACAAAATGGAGACAATAGTCAATTATTATTATTTATTATTTATTAAATTTATTAGTCGTCCATCTGGCTGGTTGTCCAGCCACTCGGGGAGACGTAGAAAATAAAAACATACAAATACATTAAAACATTAAAAATCTCAACAACAATAATAAAACCTAGCCCACCCCAAAAGCCTGCCTGAAGAGCCAGGTTTTCAAGGCCCGGCGGAAGCTCATCATAGAGGGGGCATGGCGGAGATCATTTCGAAGGGAATTCCACCAAGTGGGGGCCACAATTGAAAAAGCCCTCGCCCTAGTCCTCAACAGTCTAGCTGTTTTAACTGGTGGGATAGAGAGAAGGCCTTTTGAGGCTTATCTGGTTGGGCGGCATTGCTGCTGATGCTGGAGGCGCTCCTTCAGATAGAGTGGGCTGAAACCGTATAGGGTTTTAAAGGTCAGAACCAACACCTTGAATTGGGCCCGGAAAACAACCGGTAACCAGTGCAACTCCTTTAGCACCGGAGTGATGTGATCTCGCCGGCGGCTGCCTTTAATCAGGCGAGCCGCCGCATTCTGTACGAGTTGCAGCTTCTGGAGCGTTTTCAAGGGTAACCCCATGTAGAGCGTATTACAGTAGTCTAGGCGAGAGGAGACCAGGGCATGTACCACATATGGGAGC
Source organism: Rhineura floridana (assembly GCF_030035675.1). Taxonomy (NCBI): domain Eukaryota; kingdom Metazoa; phylum Chordata; class Lepidosauria; order Squamata; family Rhineuridae; genus Rhineura; species Rhineura floridana. The sequence continues at coordinate 139,533,085 of NC_084480.1, forward strand.
AGATGATTGGGAAGGTAGGGGCGTAGCCTCCATATCAGATGGAGTTGATACAGCGCCGCCCGGCTTACAGCTGAGACCTGAGCTTCCATGGACAGTTGGGAGTCAAGAATGACCCCCAGGCTGCGGACCTGGTCTTTCAGGGGCAGTTGTACCCCATTGAGCACCAGGTCAACATCCCCCAGCCTTCCCTTGTCTCCCACAAACAGTACCTCGGTTTTGTCAGGGTTCAGCTTCAGCTTATTCCTTCCTATCCAGCCACTCACCGACTCCAGGCACTTGGATAGGGTTTCTACAGCCAACCTTGGTGAAGATTTGAATGAGAGATAGAGCTGCGTGTCATCTGCATACTGGTGACACTGCAGCCCAAATCCTCTGATGATAGCCCCCAGCGGCTTTATATAGATGTTGAACAGCATCAGGGAGAGGATGGAACCCTGTGGCACCCCACAAGTGAGAGGCCAAGGATCTGAAACCTCATCCCCCAATGCCACTCTGTGGTACTACCACTGCAATACAGTGCCCCCTATGCCTAACCTCTTCAGGCAGTCCAGAAGGATACCGTGGTCAACGGTATCAAAAGCCGCTGAGAGATCCAGGATGACGAGGAAGGTGCATTCGCCCCTATCCAATGCCCTCCTCATATCATCCACCAAGGCAACCAAGGCCGTTTCAGTCCCATATCCAGTCCTGAAGCCTGAGTGAAATGGATCCAGATAATCCACTTCCTCCAAATGCACCTGCAACTGCTTCGCCACCACTCGCTCAACCGCCTTGCCCAGGAATGGCAGATTTGAGTCTGGGCAAAAGTTGTTCAGATCCTGGGGATCCAAGGAGGGCTTCTTTAGAATTGGTTTTATTACTGCCTCGAGAGCTGATGACATTACTCCCTGTTCCAGGGACGTATTTACCACCATCTTGATCCCCTCGCCCAGTCTATCCTTGCAGCTCATAATGAGCCACGACGAGCAAGGGTCGAGTAAGCAAATGGTTAGCTTTAAGGTTGAAAGCACATTGTCCACTTCATCAGAAGGAAAAAGCTGGAACCGATCCCACATCACTGGAGCACCACTGGCCGCCTCTGGCTCGCTCACTGTGTCCACAGCGCATGGAATAGCACTCTTAATACGATCAATTTTCTCCGTAAAGTGTTTTGCAAACTCATCACAGGAGGCCTTAGCATGTTCCATTGGTTCCGGGGGAACTGGACCGACCAGGCTCTGGACCACTTGGAACAGCCTCCTGGGACAGCACTCTGCAGATGCAATAGAGGCAGCATAAAAATCTTACCACATGGTAAGATTATTTTTCCAATCTTAAATTCAGTTCTCCAGGTTTCTACAGCAATTTGCAAAAAAACTATTTTAAAAAAAATCCTCATGAAAATTCTTCAGCATTTTATTGCAACTTTCCCCTAATAAACACATTTTTGTATGCAGCATTTACATTTTTGCAAGCAATTTCCCCTAATACAATGCATTTTTGTATGTTATTTTCATTAATATATATTTTTATACACATTTTCCCCAAACATATGCATTTTTGTAAATATTGGTTGAAGAACTGTATTGGAAAATTAAGATACATGTGAATTTTGAAGTGTAGCTGTGTTTTGGTTCTCATATTGTTTTGGAAATTGCTAATTTGATAAATTTGACTTTAAATGCAAAAGGAATCAAATTTCTCCCTCATCCCTAGCACTAAGACTGCAATCCTAACCCTGTCTACTCAGAAATAAATCTCAGTGAATTCAGTGCGGCTTACTCCCAGGTAAGTGGGTTTAGGATTTCAGCCTTAATGTGCTTCCAACTGTGAATGTTAAGAACTAGTGGAATGCATAGCTCATAATTGTTTTTTTTCACATGGAAAGAAGTGATCTCTTTTGTTTACTGTGGAATTTATCTGTGCTCCTCAGTTAAAGTTCTAGCCTCTTTGTCAAAGTGGGGAGAACCATCTGGATATGACTGCCCAATCTTGATCACACAAAATGAACATTTTAAAAGTTAAATTTAAAATTTCTTTCCTCCCCTCCCAAGTTTTCTTGACTTATAACTAGACTCTACCGCCCTGATGCCGAGTGAGAGAAAGTGATGACAAGTTTATACTGAACTGTGCAATCAACATAGTGGGAGAAGCTGCAATCTCAAACCCACTTACCCCACTGAATTTAATGGGGCTTACTTCCAAATACAAATGGTTAGGTTTGCAGCCATAGATGGCTTTGTAGTGGGCCATTAGCCACTTCAACTTTGTCTTTAAGGCATCGCAAGGCTGTTTGTTGTCTTTGCTGCAAAAGACTATTCATTAACTTTGAAAGGAAACATGCAGGGAAGGTAATCAATTTGTAAATATCGATGGCTGAGATATGCATGTCTATCGTGTGCTACATAAGAAATACTCTAAAAATATGTATATTTCCATATCAGCAGATGATGAAAACTGAAAACTGACTTGTGCAAAATAAATCAATTGCACTGGAACTCAAGTGTAAATGAATATTGGAATGGATTGAGGCATGTTCATACATCCTTACTGAGGACCCAGAGTTATGTTTTCTTTCTGTGTGACCAAATATTGATCATAAACAGAAGAATAAGTACCTCAGCATCCATTGGCAATTCATGTCCAAACTGACATGTTTTTGAAGCTTCTGCAACTTGTATTTGATCTCGATAGGCAGGGATGATATTATAGTTAAAACTAAGCTCATCAATTGGTAAGTTATATTTTCGAGCATGATTCTGAAGTGTTCCTGAAAATACAAGAGGTACACATTTTTAAAAAACATCAACAATCATTCAAGAATTATTAAGAGAAAGGATAACTAGTATTTAGGATAGCATTCACCAAAAAAAGGAAAGTAAAAGAAAAATGTTAGAACATTTACAATTAGAAATTAGACTGTCTCTTGATAAAAATTCTAGCTGATTATTTACTTTCCCATACTTTCAAAGCTTTTTCATAGAACACTGCATCATTAAAAACTCCACCACTATGCTGAGGCAACTACACCTAAACAGAGAAAAGATGAAACCATACCATTTTGAAGTTGAACACATAAATGCTTATGGCTTTTTTATATTAGTTAATTGGGAATTGCTGTGCTACCATTTTTATTTAATGTTTTAATTACTTTTAAAATTCAGAACACAAAAGACAATTGAGCCTTTCATATTAACATTATAGAAATAATTTTCACATGAGCATTTGTTTTGAATATGTTCATTCTTTATATAAAAAAAATTCAGATAAAATAAGAGGCTATAAGTGCACAAAAACAGTCATCCAGACACAAAGTCCTTGTTGGATAGGAATCCAATGTACACAAGTGTCCCTTTTCGACAAATAAAATCCCAGTGACCAGCTGTTTGGCAAAAGGAACTGGATTCAATTCCTTCCCCACCAAGCAGCTCTTGGGCAGGTTTTTAGCCTCCTAAAAAGACTATATGGGCAAGGCTCATCCTTGCACACTCTTTAGCCCTCCCCGTCCCAAAGCTTTGTTTGTACTTCTTGCAAATCTTAAGGTTTCGCCAACTCTGCGGATACCTACCATAAAAATGTAAATGTACTGCCTTCAAGTCGATTCCAACTTATGGCGACCCTATGAATAGGGTTTTCATGAGCCTGAATGGCAGTGACTTGCCCAAGGTCACCCAGTGAGTTTCATGGCTACGTGGGGATTTGAACCCTGGTCTCCCAGGTCGTAGTCCAACACCTTAACCAACCTACCATATTATGTGTGTAAATATTATGCCAGAATATTAGAAAAAGAGAGAATGATTAATATTTACCTGTCAAAAATCCTTGTGGAAAAAAGAATCCAGAGATCCAGAATGATTTTGGTGGACCTCTTTTGAGCCAGAACTAAAAAAACAAAACAAAAAAACCAAGAGTTCAGATATGTTAGGTATAAAATCTTACATTCCATTTAACTTATGAACCAAGGACTGTTTTTATTTGCATTGATGGACAGCAGAACTGAATTTGGTTAGAATTCTAGTTCTCCATCTAAGTGGATATGACTTTGTTTAAAATTACTTTTGGTCCCAATCCAGAAAACCTTGAGTGCAGAAGGCAGCTCACTAATGGCTGTGGTTTTCACATATTGATTTGAGCTAAAGGTTTCTCTCATGCAAATCAGAAGCTGGAGGCTTGTTTCTGTCTAGGCATCAGCTTCTCCCAATAAATTGGAGTTGTACAGGACTTCCGATTATTTTAGGTGGGAGGATGGGATCTAGTCTGAATCCATGCACTCTCTTCCCTATTCCTACCCCTGCTCTCATTTCATAAACAAATATTTTAAGGGCTTTCAGCCAAAATCACTACTAGCATTTTGCAGCCTATGAAGCTTTTGGTGCAGTCAATCCAGGTAAGAAAAGTTGTTTTTATGTGCCATTCACATATTTATTTGAAGGCAGGTCCACTTAGTTTGCACCAATAAAGTTTGTTGTTGTTGTTATGTGCCTTCAAGTCGATTACGACTTATGGCGACCCTATGAATCAGCGACCTCCAAGAGCATCTGTCATGAACCACCCTGTTCAGATCTTGCAAGTTCAGGTCTGTGGCTTCCTTTATGGAATCAATCCATCTCTTGTTTGGCCTTCCCCTTTTGCTACTCCCTGCTGTTTTTCCCAGCATTATGGTCTTTTCTAGTGAATCATGTCTTCTCATTATATGTCCAAAGTATGATAACCTCAGTTTCATCATTTTAGCTTCTAGTGACAGTTCTGGTTTAATTTGTTCTAACACCCAATTATTTGTCTTTCTTGCAGTCCATGGTATGCGCAAAGCTCTCCTCCAACACCACATTTCAAATGAGTTGATTTTTCTCTTATCTTCCTTTTTCACTGTCCAACTATCACATCCATACATAGAGATCTGAAATACCATGGTCTGAATGATCCTGACTTTGGTGTTCAGTGATACATCTTTGCATTTGAGGACCTTTTCTAGTTCTCTCACAGCTACCCTACCCAGTCCTAGCCTTCTTCTGATTTCTTGACCATTGTCTCCATTTTGGTTAATGACTGTGCCAAGGTATTGATAATCCTTGACAAGTTCAATTTCCTCATTGTCAACTTTAAAGTTACATAAATCTTCTGTTGTCATTACTTGAGTCTTTTTGACGTTCAGCTGTAGTCCTGCTTTTGTGCTTTCCTCTTTAACTTTCATCAGCATTCGTTTCAAATAATTACTGGTTTCTGCTAAGAGTATGGTATCGTCTGCATATCTTAAATTACTGATGTTTCTCCCTCCAATTTTCACACCTCCTTCATCTTGGTCCAATCCTGCTTTCCGTATGATATGTTCTGCGTACAGATTAAACAAATAGGGTGATAAAATACACCCCTGTCTCACACCCTTTCCGATGGAGAACCAATCAGTTTCTCCATATTCTGTCCTTACAGTAGCCTCTTGTCCAGAGTATAGGTTGCTCATCAGGACAATCAGATGCTGTGGCACCCCCATTTCTTTTAAAGCATTCCATTCCATAGTTTTTCATGATCTACACAATCAAAGGCTTTGCTGTAGTCTATAAAGCACAGGGTGATTTTCTTCTGAAATTCCTTGCTCCGTTCCATTATCCAACGTATGTTTGCGATATGATCTCTGGTGCCTCTTCCTTTTTTAAATCCAGCTTGGACGTCTGGCATTTCTCGCTCCATATATGGTAAGAGCCTTTGTTGTAGAATCTTGAGCATTACTTTACTTGCATGGGATATTAAGGCAATAGTTTGATAATTACTGCATTCTCTGGGATCCCCTTTCTTTGGAAGTGGGATATATATTGAACGCTTCCAGTCTGTGGGCCACTGTTTAGTTTTCCATATTTCTTGACAATTTTTTGTCAAAATTTGGACAGATTCAGTCTCAGTAGCTTACCAATAAAGTACCAGCAATCAATTATTTCTGGGGTTGTTTTAAAACTGAGCATCTAGAGAACTGGAATTTTTGAAGTTGGATGTCAATGCAGTATTAAACAGTAGCAGCAACAATTATATACATGAAGGCTACATTCATACCATACATTTATTCCACTGTCTGGGAAGACAGACTGACAGTTAAACCATGTGGGAAATTGTAGCTCTTTGAGGGGAATAGGGATCTCCTGACAATTCTCAGCACCCTCCACAAACGACACTTCCCAGAATTCTTTGGGTGATGCCATGACTGTTTAAAGTGGAATAATAGTGGAATAAATGTGAACATGGCCAAAGATGCCTTTTCCAAGTACTGGGCCAGGTTCAAGGCCCTTCTGTTGATATATAAAGACCTGAACAACTTGGGTCCAGGATACTTTATGCACCACCTGAGCCCTTATATCCCAGCCTGATCACTGAGATCATCTGGAGGAGCTGTTAGTTGTTCCCTGTGTTACAGAGGCCCAACTAGCTTCAACCAGAAGTTGGGCATTTAGTGTTGCCGGTCTCATGCTATGGAATACTCTTCCAGCATAAATACCTAGTCTTTTACTTTCAGGTGTCTCTAGAAGACTGTTTTGTGTTGATAGGTCTATGCAGCTTTTAAAAATATTTTTTGAGTAGCCAGTCATTTTAATTATTAATTGTATTGCTTTTAAATGTTTTTATGTTGCTCTGAACCATATTGATATTTTGCGAGAGGGTGGTATATAAACAGTTTTATAAATACAGAGAATCCTTTAATTTCCAATGTTTTTTTGCATGCAAAAATGTATCTATACAGGAAATCGGAGTGGACAAATTTCCTGAGGGATGCATTTGGTGGTTGGCCACACACTTATATGAGTGTGTCCATACAACCCTCCACAACCTACACAGAGAGACATATAGACACACACACAGGTAGGCACCAGGGAAGGCAGAAATATGCAATGGGCAGAGATCCCATTGTGTGCCTCTCCCCTCACCAGCTGATTGGTGCTGGGAAGAGCTGATTGGCATACTCCCCAGTTCTTCCTAGTCGATCAGCTGGGCTCTGGGGAGGGTACACAATGGGATCAGTGGTTCCACTGCACACCTTCCCCAGCTGATTGGGCTGGCAATCATGCTATCTTTATCTTGCCAAATGTCAGTTTGGCAGGCTGAGGGGAGCATACTAGCAATGGAAAGGAAGGTGCATGGGGAGAGTCATCCCCATGCACCCTCCTCCCCAGGTAAACAGAACTTCATGCTGCTCACCAAACAGCTGTTTGGCTAGCTAAGGGGAGCATGGAAGGGGGTGAATTGGAGGGGGCCCTGCAGAAGCTGGGTGTAGCTTAGGGGCTGTGGATTGCTCACGTAATCAGTAATCCAATCAGAAGGAGCAATAGTGTAATTAGAGCCTGGCTGGGAGTCCAGAGTCTGTGAGCAAATTCCCACTCATGTCTCCTAGGTGTCAAGGGCCAGCTAAAGATCACCCTCACCGTGAGTGGCTCAGGGTTATGTGCCCTGCCACCTGTGCAGCCATGGACAAGCTGCATAGTCCCAAGGAGCCCAGTTGCCCCCCAGCTGGCAGTTGCGGACAAGGAAGGGGCTGGCTTGTGCAGCTGTGGCAAGCTGAGCAGGCCCTAGCCAGCTGGGGAAGAAGAGCCTCAGAGGGAGGCAATGGTAAACCCCCTCTGAATACCGCTTGCCATGAAAACCCTATTCATAGGGTAGCCATAAGTTGGGATCGACTTGAAGGCAGTCCATTTCCATTTTTTCTTTAAGAAGAATGCCAAGAATAAGGAATATTCACTTTGTCAAGTGAGAAGCGAAAATTGTTCCCTGGTTTGTTTGTTTGCTGTGAGTCATATTTGCCAGCAGCGCTTATTAATTCAAGCGAGACAGAAGCCAAGTTGCAATAAATGGAAAAGGCCAGCAATTTTCACGGTTTTCTATTATTCCTCCCGTTAGTGTTTATTTTCTTTATATGGTATTGCCCCTTATCTCTTTCCTAATAATTCTGCCTGTGATCTTCATTCCTTCAATACCTCCATTGCCTGAAGGTCTTCTCTCCCTTAAATGACTGTTCATTCTCTTTTTCTGCCTCTTATGCCTGACATGCCCTTGTAGAACACCTGCATAGTGCCATCTCTCTCTATTTCTCCAAAGCCCTTGTCAAAACTCACTTCTGTAAAGACTGCTTCGACTCCTTAGTCCTCCAGCCCATACTAAAATAAACCCTAAGTACATGTAAATGTCTATTCTTGTCCTTACACTTGTTTTCTCCTCTGCCTCTATTGTTAACTCCTAGTTAAAATTCAGATTGCATGCTGCTCAGGGCATGGACCTGTCTTTATCCTTGTTACTCAGTAAATCTATAGTAATAGGAATAACAACAATAATAACAACCTTTGGGACCGGGATTCTGTTTGAAATTATTCACTTTCCTAATATTCCCCGCTGTTGAAATATCAAAGTCAGCTCTGAAACATAAACATAAACATAATATATTCTTTAATGAACAGCATTTATACTTACATCTAAAAAGGCCGTCCTTAGCACGAGATCTTTCACCCATCCTCCTAAAGGTTTCAAAGAGGGGTATGCTGCATTGGCCCACAATGCTGGAACCTGGTTGTTCAGAAAGCTGTGGTACACTCTCTCCATTTCTTCTGACATCACTACAAAACCCGCAATAGCTTTGTTAAGCGTTTGTAGAGAGGTCTGAAAGTTAAACAATACGTTTCATTATGCCATGAAAAATAAAAAAAATGTAAGAGCAGCCCTATCATGATAATCAGGCTAATCGCTCTCTTTTCTGGCTCTAAAGAGCTACCTTCTCTTTAAAGCCAATAGAGAATGCACATGCATGGAATCACCTCAGCAATAAATCAGCTAAATAGAGGGGGTGCCAGGCAAGCTTCACACCTGAGAAGGCCTACTCTCTGGTCACCACCTGTCTAGGTCCAGATGGTGGTGGTGGGACTCAAATGAGGGCCTCCCATCACAAGTCTTGATGAAAGGTGGTCCTTCACCTAGCGAAGCTCCAAGCTGTTTAGGGCTTTATAGGTAACAACCAGAACTTTGAATTGTGCCCAGGAATAGGGTGGCAACCAATATATCTGTCTGTGATGAGCTATGCTCTCTATAGTCTAACAGGTCCACCTAGTATCTGCGTTTGGTAGCAACTGGAATTTCTGAGAAGTCTTCAAAGGCAGTCTCATGCACAACACATTCTAGTAATTTAGTCTCCAGTATTGCAGAGCATGGATAAATATAGTCAAGCTATCTCTGTCTAGGAGGGTTCTCAGCTGGTGCACCACCCTTAGTTGGTAAAAAGTGCTATATGCTATAGATGCCATGTAGACCTCCAGTGACAATGTTAGCTATTTTTATTATTTATTAATTTATGAATGGCTTTTTACATGCATCTCAAGTTCTATCAGCACACCACTTCGTGGTCCTAGTCCTTTCAAGAAAGTGTACCTCCATGTAGATCAGAGTGAACACCACATCTCTGGCCTGGGTAAATAAAAATATATATTTAGCTGATGCCCCAAAGAGAGAAGAGTCAGTGCCAGGTGAGCTTCTCTGGGGAAACAGTCCTTTCACTTGGTAAGCACCTACTGCACTTCAGAATGTGGAGGCATCTGGTGAAAGGTCTCTGAAGATGATCTCACAATGATCTGGTCTGGATGCAATGCTAACCCATAATTTAGTGTTACATGTATGAGCCTGCTCCTCTCCCCACTTCTGCATGGCCATGAGGAGGAGTCTGGAAACCTCTGCTTCCATTTTCCATTAACAACAGTTTGTACTTTAATGTGAATGAGGAACAGCATTTAGTTTTAGCTATGGCTTATTCAGACAAGCCAGAAACAGAACCTACTGTACAGGCGGTGAGATGAGGGATAGAAATATGGGTCCCGGGCTCATTTAAGTAGCATTACATGTTTTAGCATTACATCTGAACTGGCTATTTTTTCTTATATCCCAATCCTGAACACATTTATTTGGAAATGAATCCAATTGGTTTCCCAGTGAAATGAAGTAAGTGTTCACTACCTTGGACATCTAGCATTACTGCCGACTTGGGAGCATGGCATGGCCCCTGCAACTTTTATATCAAACCCACAAGCAAAAACTGCATAGTTTGAAAATGCAAAAACACAGGCCCAACTACGATGAATTTTATAATAAAGGCATGGGAACTACTTGCACCATTTTACTTTGTTGTCTCAATATGCTTCAACCAAATGGAGGCAGTAAAACCTTCATAACTGGCATCAGGGATTATCTATAATCAAACATGACACAACCAAATATGCTGAGAAACAAGGGTGAACATTCCCTGTCAGTAAAATTATATGCCTGTAAAATTAGTGAGATATTCTTGGAGCTGTTATCCTGTTTTATCACTCTCTTCCTCCAAGGTTACTAAGCATTTTCAGCAATAATAAAAATTGATAATAATTATTAAAAAAACCTGTGTTACTGTGCCACAAAGTTTATTGCAACTCTTAGGGTTGCAGAGACTATAATAAAAATAGTACTGTGTTCTGTGTTCAGTATTTCCAAATGCAGCCATTATAGCAGTGTGTAACAGCCAGTAACTACTTAGTCCTTATAGCCAGAAATATATGATCCTGCTCCATAGCCAAATCACAATGCTGGGAAGAAGCCAGGCAGAATGTACCTAAATTATCCAAGATGATGAAGGAAAAAAATTGTTCAGATAGAAGAATAAAATAAGACACAGAATGAGAGACTAAGGAAGGACAGACGCAAAGAACAAGAGGGCTTGGTTATTTCGTGGTATGTGATGTAGCATTTGGAAACAATGAACTATGAAGGTTCCCCTTCTCCAAGCTGTTTACTAAAGTGCCATCTGTGAGATCAAAATCCTATGCATACCTTCTTGGGCGTAGGTCCAGCTGAAGTCACTGGGATTTACTTCTGAGTAAGCATGAATAGGATTGTACTCTATGATGGGAACAAAAGACCCAGTCTTGCCTTCAAGCAAGAGTACCGGAGCCCTGTGGAATTAGTTGCACTGGGTAGGAGGAGGAGGGTGTTGCTTTGTCTTCAGCATGCATCTTTCTGTTGTTTTGCTGTTAATTTTAGAATGTTATCAGTGTATGTTTTACAGAGTGCTAAGCAAAAGACAGCTCCATTTTGAGAAATGTACCATCTAAATTCCAACACTGGGAAAGAAAACAAGAGCAGAAGAGGAAATGAAGGACAGAGAGAGGAAAGAGTAACAAGGCACCATGTATAGATGTTTGTTTTTGCTGCCATATTCAAATATCTGCCAGAGATTTTGTAATGGTATATTAATTAGACTCAGTGGCTCCTGACCCACATTTATTTAAAAATGTACATCTCATCTATTTTACATAAACCATGGACAGCTTACAATAAACTAAAATAATCGAATTAATCAAATTACATTAAAACAAAATCTTTGAAGAACTTCCTATTTCATTCTCCGGCAGCAAAGAGGATAGAAATTATTTGACTGACTGTTAGCAAAGTCAAAAATGTGACATGATACAGCTCTCTGGCATATCCTTATTGGAATTGCCTTGTGCTATATTACAGCTTCAGCAGATTCATTGTAGTCTGGACAAGATGGTTGAGATAACCAATGTACTTTCCCCAGAAAAGGAGATCCTTCTTTATATCCCAATAGAGCAATCCAAACCCTGCCCAGGGAGCAGTGGAGTGAAGCAGTGGATCCACCTTCTTATCCAAAGCCCTGCTGCTCGCACCAGCAGGAGCAGAAATGGGGACAGTTTTCTCCTAATTTTTTGCTGCACCAGCTCCAAGGTACACCAGCTGCAATACCACTGGTTCGCCACCCTGAAACTCCCTGTTTTGTGGCTCCGTGCTGCCTACTGCTGGGAGGAACACCACAGCTGGGAGCTTACTGCCTGCCTGTATGAAGCTGAGGTCACTAATGCAGTGGCACCCCCCCCCGTGGTGCTCTTCTCCATTGATGGAGACTGGTGGAGAGATGAATACACGCCATCTTAAAAGTAGCAATGCCCACAAATATTTAAAGGACAGGTACATAATAACTGTCCAAAATGAGGTCTCGCTGATACCTCAAGACAATGACACAACAGGTAGCTGGTTGGCTTTGCTTGTTAACGGTATTGTCTCAATAGTCCCTTAAAAATCTTGTTGTCCTATCCCCCTGTGGTTTCTTATACTATACTAAGATGAGACGCTCCTCGGAGAAGCTTTTTGTTCTTAACATAATGAGGGTGCCTTCCACAGCACTGGCTCCTAAATACAAGCACAGTAAATCAATAACATCAATATTTATGCCAGCCAAGAAAAAAACGAATTATTGTTATACCCTTAACAGACTGAGAAAATTATTAAAACGATCCACTTCTTGCCCAAGGACTGTAGTGAGTGAGTCCATCCGACCTTTGTCATCCTTGTGAAAAAGTGTATCTGCAGCAGTGTCCATGTCAAGTTTCTCTGCAAAACAAATATTGTTTTACTCACTGAGAAAAGCTCATTCATATTGTTATCATACATTTAGAATATACAACTAATTCAGCAAATCATTTCAATAAGGACCATATTTTCAACTGAGCAAGGGCTCAAGGGCTAGCCAGCAACATAGGACCTGTGCACTGACTTACACTATTACATGGTGAGAAAAAGGCTCTTTCTTTGCCACACTGAGAAGCTTTGTCAATAGCAGAAGCTTTGGCAGAGCCATTTCTTTTGGCACTATGCCTGCTGTTAGGATTAGGGGTGCACCTTGACAGAGGAATCTAGTTGCAGTACCTCCTGAAATTCATTCAGTTCATTACCACCTCCCAAATTGTTTTCCCAGATAGGAGGAACCTCATGTGTGTGTGTGTGTGTGCTTGTGTGTGTGAGTGACAGAGAGAGAGAGAGAGATGATGCCATAGAGAAGTCTACAGGAATGACAACCAACCTTTCCAGTCCCTATTGGACAAAGGCTCAGTTCTCTCATTACGTCTCTGGTCAGTTTCTCTACTTCCCTTTCAACCCCATGTAGTAGAAAAGAACAGACAACCTCATAAAAGGAAGTCCATCATTCAGAGCAACTATTCAAATTAAGCAATTTGTTAATAAAAAGCAGAGGAAAAAAGTCTCTGTGTGTGTTCAAGGCAGTCAGTTTAAACAAAATGAGCTATCTAATATTGCCATACATTTGATACTATGACAGGCTTGACACCCACAGATTCTATGTGAGAGAAAGCAACCTTGAATCCCCAAAGAGCTGACAAACTTTCCAGGGAAAAGAGGTCTTGTTTTATATCTTGTGCCGTTGCAAAGGGATGATGGGAAGGTTGGCAAACCAACCAATTCTTAGGAGGTGGATATATTGTTTCTACTTCTAACCAAAAGAAGATGAATTTCTCATGGCCAGGTGGGTCCAAGCAACTGCTTCTAGAGTGGTAAGTAGGACAAAGTAAGCAAAGTGTGAGTAGCACATGTGCACTCCTGACACCGTGAGAGGAGCAACTGAAGACAGCAAGGAAGGAATTTATCCCATCTCTCTAGGAAACTACTTCTGCTCCTGATACACAGGACATTTTGTAACAAGGGTTCTTGATGCTAGGTTCTCAGACAATGCCTTTAGGGGGGCTAGTTGGAAAATCTTTAGGAATTGAATTTGGTCTCTGGGCTTCCTGTTGCTTACCCGTATAATACACTGCATCCAAGTAAAGGAGAAAATACATTTATGGAAAACCAGCTGTAATTCCCTGCTCATGACAACCAAAGTAGGGTATGAAGGGTCACAGATTCCCCCACTGCAGATTTTGCTTGGAAACAAATCTTTTTATTTTTAATGGAATTCACTACTAATTAAAACAGCTGGTATAGCACAGTGCGGAGGACAGCCTGGCTGGGAGTTCAGAGTCTGTGAGTTCAAATCCCCCCTTGTGTCTCCTGGGTGTAAAGGGCCAGCTAAAGATGTGGCTCAGGGGTTATGTGCCCTGCCACTTGTGCAGCCATGGGCAAGCTGCATAGTCCCAAGGAGCCCAGTTGCCCCCCCGCTGGCAGTTGCAGACAAGGAAGGGGCTGGTTTGTGCAGCTGTGGCAAACTGAGCAGGCCCTAGCCAGCTGGGGAGGACTAGCCTCAGAGGGAGGCAATGGTAAACCCCCTCTGAATACCGCTTACCATGAAAACCCTATTCATAGGGTTGCCATAAGTCGGGATTGACTTGAAGGCAGTCCATTTCCATTTTTTTCAAATATGCACCTGACAAACTGGGTTCTAACCCACAAACGTTTGTAATATAGTAAGAGTGCAAACCTATATATGCCTACTCAAAGAAGTAATTCTCACTGAGTTCTGTGGGAATTATTCCAAGGAAGGTGGGTATAACATTACAGTGTAAATGTGTTAGAGTTTATGGTATCACAGGATCCATTGTTGGTTTTGCTGGGGCAGGTTAACACCTGTTGCCTTTCTGAGATTTATGTAGCTGTAATAACATATACTTCTGATCTTCCTCATTTGCACTGATTAATGTTTAATGTGGTATTACTGACAGCAGGCCAAACATTCTCTACTTTAGGCTAAGACAGTAGAAAAGGTTATGCAAGCCAACCTTTTGCGTATCCTACATAATGGCTTTTATATTTATCCATCCTGCCTCATTTTAAGTCTTGATATTCTTTGGTTATTTAATCTTAGCCGGAGTTCGATTCCAACGGAAGGAGGAAGTCGAATCTCCGGTAAAAGGGGTCGAGGTCCACTCAGCCTTCCATCCATCCGTGGTTGGTAAAATGAGTACCCGGAATATGCTGGGGGGTAAAGAAAGGCCAGGGAAGGAACTGGCAATCCCACCCCATATATACGGTCTGCCTAGTAAACGTTGCAAGACATCACCCTAAGAGTCAGAAATGTCTCGCACTATAAGTGCGGGGACACCTTTACCTTTTTAGGCTTTTGCACACATGCAGCCAGAAATATTGTGATGTGGTGGGTGGTTTCAGTGTATACTAGGAGTCAAGGAAGAGAATCAATGCAAAACAGCCAGAGCCTAATAGTGATAGTAGCCTATTATGTTTACTGCTGTTTAACAGCATCATGTAGTAATAAAATAAAAGTTAATTGTATACAATTAAGGATATAACTGCCTAGACCTTGTCAATCATTCTAGTGTCTTTTGCATTCAGAACCATGGAAGGTGGGAACAGGCTTACTTCTTGCTAGGGATGGAATCCTCTCATTTTTACATTTAGTTTTTAAGTGCAGCCCCCTAATGGTCATTAACCATCCAATCAACACTTCACTGACATCAGTGAAAAGGAATACACATTTGAAGAGTTCACATAGAAAGTAGATTGATAAAAGTACCACTCACACTATTAATTTCAAAGTGAATTTAAAAAAATGAATTGAAAAAAAGAAGAATGAATTGGAAACCAGGCACAGAGAATTGCTACTTCAAAATTATTTCCACAAAGACAGAGAGTATCAGAAATAATTAATCCAATGCAAAATCCGATTATTGCAGAAATTGAGACCATCGCTACTTCTTACTGACAACTGGGTAGAATATGCTAACAGACTTTACCTTATGCCTCCAATAATAAATGGACCAGCCAGACAGTTTATTTTTTTAAATGAAAGGAAAAAATGCAGGGAAGGGGCCTAGAATATTGAGGGAAAGGGAAAATGAAGGGTTTATGGCTGAAAACAGAACTCTTGGACCTTCATATATTCATAAACGTGCATGCCTTTCCAACTGTATAGCACAAAAATACATTATACGGTATATACTGCAACAAAAGGCATAGCACTTTAGCCCATAGCAGTGAAAAATGGCGAAACCTTCCCAGGAAGGGAATTCCACAAGCTGGTGTCACAAAAGAGAAGTCCTTGCTCTGCATTCCATCATTTATTGCAGTTAGACTGGATAGAGTGCAGAATCAGGCCTGATGACTACTTTCTGGAGCTTCCTCTGGGGCCAATCCTGTCAGCACAGAACAATCCACCTTTGTGCAACAATATAATGCAATTGTAATGCAACAGCAGGGGAAGAAAATAAGCAAATGAGATCACTATAACATGGAGCTGTATCAAATGTACTGAACCAACACCACACCAAACAGAAGCAATTGTATCTGCAGATGTGGCATTAGGCCAGATTCACACAACTACTTCTAAGGTCAAATTCCTCAGGTGACTCCTATGCCATTTTCACATAGCAAAGTAGTTTTGGGAATGTATTTGCTATGGATATACAACTATTGGCATACTCTACAAACCACTGCTAAATTACCACTGCTATGCACACTTACTTGAGAATAACATGCCACTGAATTCTATGGGATGATGTACATCAAAGAAAACATGCATAGAATTCTGCTGCATTGCACCTTAAACATGTGGGGAATAGCATTCTTCATTTCTGGTCTGCAAGATGGATATCTAGCCCAAGATGGATATTGCTGTCAGAATGGTTGATAGATTATTTAGTAGGGCTGACAACCAATTAAAGGTTTTATTTCATTAATTAACTCTTTTGCTTTAAGTAATTGTTTAATTAATTATGGAGATATTGTGTGGATATTTATTTAAAACAACAGCTTGGCTCAACTGAACAACCACATGACCTGCCTCAAAAGATGAACATAAATTGTCCACAACAATACCACCTGTACTGTATACTGCTTCTCAGGTGAAGCTCCAACTAAAACAAGAGTTTTACATCTGTGAATAATAAATTAATGCTATTAATGCAATATGTGTTTTTTCTCTAATAGCTGTTTTCACAGTCAATGCTGGACAGTATAGTCAAACAAAGGATGAAGTAGCTGGATTCTTTCTTTTTTTGCATAGTGTAGATTTTTACTTGTGCATTTATCAGTTATATATGCATTAGGCAGAGGACTGCCAGGACCACATATAAGCTCCACAGCATCATGTCAGTGGATTTTGAATGTGTTTAGGGCACAGGGCTGAATAAGGAATATAAAAGGGAAATTTCCTGTATGAAACATGGTTTGCGCTAAGGAGGAGTTCCTACCCTGTCTGCTAGACCCGAGCCTTCAGTTAGGCTATGGAGAATATGCTAGTAGGGTAACAGGTCTCCCATTCTGTTGCTCTTTTCTGCCCAGCTACATAGGAAAGAAATAAATCTTTGTTTTAAGGAACTCTTCTGGACAAGTGCCATACAGTGTTTGGTGGACTGAGCCCCGAAACTATATTTACAAAACATCCACAGCAAGTGTGATCCTTCATTTTCCAACAGAGTTTCCAACAGAAATGGGGCAAGTGTTATTTGATATCAGCTGAGGTCTCTCAGCTGTGTTCAGTGCTCACTTCTGCTCACACAGCAGGACTTTCCTACTACTACCACCACCACCACCCACAATTCACTCAAAGGTCCCTGGGTAGATTAGTTTTAAAAGACATCATTAAAAACAGTTTAAAGCAACCTAAAATCACAACATCACAAAAATAGGGTGGGTCCTAAAAATATACATCTTAAATGTCATAGGCCAAGGAAAATAGGTGCATCTTCAGTATTTGTTAAAAACTGTACAGTGAAATTGCCATATATACCTCTGTGGGAAGGGAGTTCCACAACTTTGGGGCTGCCACAGAGGATGCCCTCTCCCAGGCTACCATCTCCAAACTTCTGAGAGTGGCAGAACACTACCAGAAGGGGCCCCTCTGCTGATCTCAACATCATCCTCTTGTCTCCCCTGCAGTTCCGTGTACCCTCAAAATCTGCTCTAGGGGATTAGTAAATGATCCAGAACAG
This sequence comes from Rhineura floridana, assembly GCF_030035675.1. NCBI lineage: Eukaryota > Metazoa > Chordata > Lepidosauria > Squamata > Rhineuridae > Rhineura > Rhineura floridana. Next base: position 139,550,745 of record NC_084480.1, read on the forward strand.
ATCGGGGCAGCACACAAGGGGATGCAGGAAGGAGAGGAAAGGGGAGGAAAGGATGGAGGAAGTCCTGTTGTGCTAGTTGAAGTCTCCTCATGTAGGGTTGGATAAAGCCGTTTGTCTTTGGACTGCATGTTGTTCTTCTAAGTAGGGCAATGCAAGATTATAAGCAAATAATCTTACAACAAAAGTTTTTTTTATACTAGAGGGGGTCAGCTAATTAACCCTGTGCTCAAAGTTTTTGTTGCCAAAATCAAAGCCCAAATGCTCTATGGTGCAGAACTTTGGGGGGAATCAGCCAAACATGAGGTAGAAGTTTTGCAAAATAAGTTTATGAGGCAGATACTGGGGCTGACGCTTATTCCCTCACAGAGCTACAATCTCCAGAAGAGGGGCTGACTGTTAAACCATTCTGGCCACTGGTGCTCTGTCAGGAGAGTAGGAGTCTCCTAACAACTCTCAGCACCCTTCACAAACTATACTTCCCAGGATTCTTTGGGAGAAGCCATGACTGTCTCAAGTAAAAGAAAGGTCTGGCATGGGTGTCGTCCCCTGATTAGGCAAGCCAAACAGCTGTGAGTCTGGCTTTTAGAACACTGACAGTTGGTTCTTACTCAGCATGCCCATGCATTGACTTCAATGTTAAATTTCCTAAATTAATTAAAAATCACCCAGGCATTTTAAAAACATTTAAACTACAGAAGATGAAGGTCAAAATATGGGGCATGGTCAATAATAGAATTATGGGTACTCTGTGAACATGTCCGATTTTTAATTAATTTCAACAAATTATGAGACCACTGATAGAATAAGTCCAACAGGGGTCTGGATTTTTTCCCTTGTTTTATTTTATTTATTTATTTATTTATTTTACAGTTTGAACTCTGTATTCTCTCTGAGTGTTTTGTGTATCACCATGAAAACCTAGAGGGCAATTAAGCAAGACTTTCTGAGTTCAGGACTATAAGTTTTGTAAGATTTTGTTTTGAAATGTGCTTAGGAAAAGCAGCAGAATGGTATGGGAGGGTATTTTCAATTTAACGCTGTGGGATGTGAAAAATCCATGTTGGCTATAGTATACAGTCACTCTTGTGGCTGTCTAATATTTGCGAATTTTCTAGACATGGCTGAGAGCAGATCTGGCATTCAATTTGCATATATGTATGTATGTAAGACAAACTGCAAAACTAGGGTGTTTTGCAAAACTATGGGTGATTTATTTTATTTATTTATTATTTCAATTTATATACCGCCCTTAGCAGAATAGCTCTCAGGGCGGTGAACAAACAAAATAAAATACAATATATCATAGTAAAAAATCACCAAAACATGTACAAACAAACAACAGAAAGCACAACAAAAACGAAATACAACACAAATTAAGAAGGATACATATTAAAAGTAGAAAGATTAAGAAAATTAAAAGATTAAAATGCCTGGGAGCATAAAAAGGTCTTTACCTGGCGCCGGAAAGATAGAAGTGTAGGCGCCAGGTGTACCTCTTCGGGGAGGCTGTTCCACAACTCAGGGGCCACCACAGAAAAGGCCCTAGATCTAGTAACCACCCTCCGGGCTTCCCGATGAGCTGGTACCCGGAGGAGGGCCTTAGATTCTGAACGAAGTGAACGGGTAGGTTCATAGCGAGAGAGGCATTCCACAAGGTATTGAGGTCCCACGCCGTGTAAGGCTTTATAGGTCAAAACTAGCACCTTGAATCTCGCCCGGAAGCAAATAGGAAGCCAGTGCAGACGCGCCAGAATAGGTGTTATATGCAAAGACTGACTGGTCCTCGTCAATAGTCTGGCAGCCGCGTTCTGCACCAGCTGAAGCTTCCGAACTGTCTTCAAGGGCAGCCCTACGTAGAGCGCATTACAGTAATCCAATCTTGAAGTTACCAGAGCATGAACAACGGAGGCGAGGTCGTCCCTGTCCAGATAGGGCCGTAGTTGGGCTACCAGACGAAGATGGTAAAATGCATTCCGTGCCACCGAGGCCACTTGGGCCTCGAGAGACAAGGAAGAATCGAAAAGAACCCCCAAACTACGTACCTGTTCTTTCAGGGGGAGTGTAACCCCATCCAGAACAGGGTGAACATCCACCATCTGAGCAGGGAAGGCGTTCACCAGCAGTGTCTCAGTCTTGTCTGGATTGAGTCTCAGTTTATTAGCTCTCATCCAGTCCATTATCGCGGTCAGGCAACGGTTCAGCACATCAACAGACTCACCTGAAGAAGATGAAAAGGAGAAATAGAGCTGCGTGTCATCAGCATATTGATGGCAACGCACTCCAAAACTCCGGATGACCGCACCCAGCGGCTGCATGTAGATGTTGAAAAGCATGGGGGACAAGACCGACCCCTGAGGGACTCCACAATGGAGAGTCCATGGTGTCGAGTGATGTTCCCCAAGCACTACTTTCTGGTGACGGTCCACGAAGTAGGAGCGGAACCACTGCCAAGCAGTGCCCCCTACACCCAACTCCGCGAGCCTCCCCAGAAGGATACCATGGTCGATGGTATCAAACGCCGCTGAGAGATCAAGGAGAATCAACAGAGTCACACTCCCCCTGTCCCTCTCCCGACAAAGGTCATCATACAGGGCGACCAAGGCTGTTTCGGTGCCAAAACCGGGCCTAAAACCGGATTGAAACGGATCTAGATAATCGGTTTCATCCAAGAGCGCCTGGAGCTGGCCGGCAACCACCCGTTCCAAAACCTTGCCCAAAAAAGGGACATTCGCCACCGGTCTATAGTTGTTCCAAGTTATCTGGGTCCAAGGAGGGTTTCTTTAAAAGAGGTCTCACTACTGCCTCCTTGAGGCTACCAGGGACTACTCCCTCCCTCAAGGAGGCATTAACCACTTCCTTGGCCCAACCGGTGGTCCCAGCCCTGCTAGTTTTCACTAGCCAAGATGGGCAAGGATCCAGAACAGACGTGGTTGCCCGAACCATTCCGAGCACCTTGTCCACTTCCTCGAGCTGCACCAACTGAAACTCATCCAATAATGAAGGACAAGGCCGTGCTCCGGACACTTCAATGGATTCATCTGTCGCAACATTGGAGTCAAGATCCCTGCGGATACATGCGATCTTATCTTGAAAGTGTCCAGCAATTTCGTTGCAGCGGGCTTCCGATGTTTCCGTAGTATCGTGGGGGCCAGAGTGTAAGAGCCCACGCATGACTTTAAAAAGCTCCGCTGGGCGGCATAGGGATGATCTAATAGAGGCAGCAAAATAAAGCTTCTTTGCTGTCCTTACCGCTTTTGTATACAACTTATTGGTGGCACTTACCAAGGCATGATTGTATCCACTGGGAGTTTTCCTCCATCTGCACTCCAGCCTCCTCCTCTCATGTTTCATCGCTCTCAGCTCCGGGGTATACCACGAAGCTGTATGAGCTCTACAGCGGAGGGGGCGCGCGGGAGTGATCGTGTCAATAGCCCAGGTCATTTCCGTATTCCACAGTGTGACCAGGGCCTCGACAGGAGCACCAGTCCTATCAGCCGGAAAATCTCCCAGAGCCCTCTGAAAACCTGCGGGATCCATCCGGCTCCGGGAGCGGATCAACTTAATAGATCCACCACCTTTGCAGAGGGAAAGAGCCGCTGTAAGTCTAAATCTCAGCAAGCGGTGATCTGTCCATGACAGGTGATGAACCTTCTGTGACCACTACGCATGCAGAAAGAATCTACAGAACCTGAACTGAAAAGCAGACTCACCTGACCCAGATCGGATCATGAGTGCACTTACGAAACTGCAGTCCTATGAATCCCTTTGTGGGGCTCCAGTGCTGCATCTGTCCTTTTAATCATTTCGTTCTTTTTAAGAAACTCCAATATATATCATTAAGTTGGTGCAGGGCTCTGTCCTTTAAGCATTTTTTTCCTTGTTAAAAAGTTCCAAAAAAGTTTCAGCTGATGCAGGGCTCCTTGCATTTTGAATTACAAGAGCCGGACCCTCTGGGAGTGACAAAACTTGATGTTCCATTTCTCTCAGAGGGAATTGTAAGGGGGGAAAACCGTATAGAACACGCACCCTCTCTCTTCTCCACCAAAACTTTCTCCTTCTCTTAAAGTTTTTAAATTACAAGAAAAAAATCCATCTCAGATTGGGGCATGGTTAAGGATCAATGGATTACCCAAAGTAGCATATATGGTAATGGATTAATGTATAATTCCAATGACTGAATATTTCCTAAAAAAGGGAATTAAGAAAAAACTATAGCTATCAGCAGTGATATTAGAAAACAAAGTTAGCAGTGCCTTCCGTACCAGGAATTTTAGCCAGGATTGAAGTAGCAAGCTCATCAACAATCTCATCATTGCTTTTTCCTGTTCCTTGAGCAGTTGATCGCGGCTGCACATCAAGTATTGTAGTGATTAGGGTATTGGTTTCTTTACGCTGTAAGGAAGAGGTGAGAAATTTTAATTCCCCCCTGAATTTTTCAGTTGTCCGTGTTCAAAATAAATTATTTACATTTCAGTCATAAATGTTTCAAACTATATAATATTTCCCTAAGCCATCATACCATCATGCAGCATCATGTGGGGGTGAGGGTGGTACAGCAGCAAGCAAGGAAAGGGCATGAAGGAAGCAAGGATGGCTGGCGGGGGTGGGGGGACCAAGCAAGCTGGGCGTAGGGCAAGCAAGATGAATGGATGGCTGTGGGGTGGGTGGGTGAGACAGCAAGATGAGTGGGTGGAAGCGGCAGTGGTGGCGGTGATTGCAGCCTGGGTAGGAGGCAGGTAAATGCCCTAGGCAGTGATACTACAGATACAGTGCCTGTATACCCATTACTAAAATGCTTTCCAATGAAAAATCTTGCTTCAGTAGCAGGCAACACTAGTCATGTTTGCAAGTCACACTAAACCATAGTTTAGTATGATGAGAATGAGCTGGGATGAGCCACACTGAGCCTCAGGCTTGTGCACTTTCTTGCCCCTCTCATTTGGCTGGGAGGAGTTTTTGTTTCCAATTTGTTTAACCATAGTTTTTCTGAACCAACAAACTGTGGTTAACATCTATAATTTGTTTAAAACAAGCTTGTTAGCTAGCATCAAGCCACAGTTCCACAGTTCAGATGTGAACTGAAGCACAGATCTCTGTACAAAAGATGGTGAGGGATCGGAAGCGGGGGATGAGGGAGGAGCATGCAGCCATGGTGCTCATTCAGGGTTCAGAAACCACGGTTTTATGGTGCTGTGGACAAATGTCAGGCACACCCAGGAACGTAGCCAAGTATAAATGCAGTATTGGTGTAATTGTAACTGAATATTAATAATCCTCCATTTAGTTTAAGGAAATGGAAACTCCATTGAGAATGCTATCTACACATATACCTTAAGATATCCTTCAGTAAAGGATTTCAAAAAATTGCTTCAACATTGTTTAGGGAAACTGCATAGTACTTAGCAAACAGAAATGGATTAGGTTCAAATGAACAGGTTAGCCATGTAACTTTAAAGCTGTTCTTCCCCTAATTAGAATTTTAAAGCCTGTTAGACCATAAACAGGTATGGATACTATTGACGTTAATGAAAGGCAGCCTCAGAATAAATCACAGGATTATTTCTTTAGAAGCAGTTTAGAATGATTGAGAATTCTCTCAGTACTACTTGCAGGGATGAATGTATCTTCAGCAGCCATGTGTGGACTGCTTAGCAATCACTGCCTATTATTTCTGTTCAACAGACTACAACAATTAAATCAAAATCCTCTTTTAATGTTAAACTATAAAGTATAACTCATTTATCTTAATTAGCTTAGAACACATTTTAAATATGTTCACAAACCTGGAAAGCTAAATTGGCATTTTCGTGCATTCCAAATATTTCTGGGTCATCAATCAAAGGAAGGTTTTCAATGTAGTCTTTAAAATCTTGCAAACTGTCGGCCACTGGGGCAAAATATATACCTGTTGTATCAAAAGGCAAACAGAGCAGAAAAACTTTACTCAAATACAAAAATAATGACAAAATCATAGCATGTCTGCATTATATGATTAGTAATTTACACAGATTCAGCAAAAATAGGCAGTATCTAATGTTGTATCACTGGATGCAATGGGACTTTCCCTCTCCCCTCCCTGCAGATCTCTGTACACCCCCATCTGCTCTGGAGGGTCTCTCAGCTCTCTGGAACCAATTTGGGAGATATGCAAAGGGCTGCATGGGGGAAGAGAGAAAGGGCAAGTTCCATTTGTGTGAAGGGAAGTCAGCTGGGCAGGCAGGTGGCTACAGTTGGATATCATCCAATAATAGTAAACAAGGGACTGGGAGGGACTGAAGGTAGAGCCTGACACTGATTTTATGCTTTCTATGTTACATTTTACCTTTGTAGTCCCTTTAGTACTATCCCCTATATATATGTGTGTGTGTGTGTGTATATATATTGTATTTTATGTATTTTAATTGTATTTTATGTATTTTAATTTATTTTAATGTTTTTGTGATTTTACTGTTTACAATTTTATCATGTACGTGCTTGATTTTATTTTTGTAAGCCGCCCTGAGTGCCCTATTATAGGGCAGAAGGGTGGGATAGATAGATAGACAGACAGACAGAGACAGAAATAAATAAATAAATACTACCACGATGATAGTTTTCGGATATATTTTGAAGGCACTGCCTTTCTTTCATAGGAAATGATATGTACCTGTCAGATTAAGGCTGCCTAAAGTGGTAGCAACTCAAATACAGAAAAACATCAGACTAAATACTCCCATTTATACATCTTAGTATTTCAAAGGAAGAGAGAGCTCTGACATAAATTAAAATTTCCTTGTTTCCCATAGGAAACAAATCCTTACAATGGAGTTTTTGTTGCCTCAGAAGATCCAGAGCTGAAGATACATTTGCATCAAACACTGCTTAAATAGATCAAACCTCATTTAAAGAAATAAAAAAGGGAATCAAAGAGTTTATTATTTATTTGTTTATTTATTTATTTATTAGATTTTATTAGATGCCCATCTGGCAGAGGTTAGTCTGCCACTCTGGGCAACATACAGCAAAACACAAATACAGTTCATATAAAAACATAAACAGAGAGCATTAAAAATTAAAGGTTAAAACACTCCCAAAGCTGCACACTGCCAACCTAACCCCCCTCCCACGCCTGGTTAAAGAGCCAGGTCTTCAAAGCCCGACGGAAACAGAGCAAGGAGGGGGCCTGGCGAAGGTCGGTTGGCAGCGAGTTCCATAGTGAGGGAGCCACTACTGAAAAGGCTCTGGACCTGGTCCTCACCAGTCGCACTGCTCTTAATGAATTGACCATAAAACTGGGTAAGCATCAATTTCTACCAAAGAGAAACATACCTGTTCAGTAAATATGTTGCTGCCTGATTGGTTTCTCAGTTAAAAATTTCTCAGGGCAGTTTACACAATCAATACAATAACAACTAAATGATCAAACAAAATACAAATAATAATGGCAAATAACATAAAACCAATCAATTCTGTTCTTGAAATTGCCTTAAAAAATAAAAAGATGTTCACCTGGCACCTCTAGGTAAGCGTCTTGGGGAGAGAAACTCGGAGGTGGGGCACCTTCACCAACACTTTGTTCACTGAGGACTGTGATGTTCCTGCTTATAGTGTAAATATGGTAAGTGCTGTTTATATAGGAGACATATGGTAAGTGGAGTGAAAGAGGAGGGGGGAGTACATGAGCAGTAGAATGCTGGATGATTGGCTGAGCGTTTGAATGGCTGGGAGTATAAATGGAAGAATGACAGTTGAATCTGGGTGGATGTTGGGAGTGTGGAGAAAGAGGTGTTTGAGGGTGGAGGTGAGGAGTGTGGAGCAAGAGGGAGTTGGAGTTCTGATTAATAATAAGTTAAGTACAAAACAGGAATAGATGAAACCATACGCTTGTGAAACATTCTAAAACTAATCTTGTTATTTCTGATATTTAATAAATACTTATTTGGTTTACCAAAGGCCTGATCCTTGGCTGGGGGATATACATACCAGAAGGGAGGGCAAGGTAATTACCAAGGCTGAACAGAAACAGTATCTAATGGTGGCAGCGGTGAAGGGAGGAATAATAACAATTCAAGTATCCAGAGCAACCCAGAGTTGTATGCGTTATCTATAAAGATACAAGGGGGTTGGGAACAGCATAAGCACGCAGTCACAAAAGTAACCAGCTAGAGAGAGACTCAGGCAAAGTCTCTGGGAGTATTGGTTATAGGACGTGACTTGTGGTGCTGCCTAGCATAGGGATCTAGTGAGATCTGTGCTAGAGCGGAGTGAGAAACCATATAAAGGATGGTCCGGACTGGTGGTATCCCTGGTGGTGCCTAGTGAAAGGCAGTAGCCACAAGCAGGTGGGAACCTGACAGGGAGAACCAGGGGAGGACGTCACAAGGACACCCATAGAACAGCCTCCAATAATGCCCTGAGCATATATAGTTACAATTGTCAATCCAGAGTGTCCGTTAAGTCGTACAGATGGGCGACTAATAAATAAAATTTTATTTATTTATTTATAATCCCTTGTTTCTTCCAGAAGTCCTACTAAAGTAGTGCTCTAAAAACTATTTCTGAGTAAGCAGTTTGAAGATAGAGGATTGTTTGGCAGCAGTCATAACTGGGACAAATTTGATTCTTAATTTCAGTGTGTTGTTGACAGCTCATCTACCAAGTTGGCAAGGAGAAGGAAATGGCTGTGCAACTTAGATTACAACTGCTGGTCAGAAGTAATTCTTGTCTGACAGTATTATGGAAAAGACATTTGGTCTTACTGTGAAACAGTTTTCTCTGTGCATATAAAGATGACCTCAGGTGGGTAGCTAGCTCCACCTAGCGGTTGAGGGTAGAAAGAGCGTTCAATGTTTTTTCAAGGACTTCCTGTTCTCTGTGGCTCCTTATCGCAGTTCTTTATGACAAGCACCTTAGATGAATACAGACTTAACGAATAGAAAACACAACTGAAGAGAAATGAACAGCACTTACACACTCTCTACTAAATCAAGCTTACTTAAACTATTATGGCAGCCCAGCCCTCATAGAGAGTGGTTCTGAGGTCATCTTTGACATGCACAGAGAAAACCGTTTCACGGTAAGACCAAATGTCTTTTCTCCTGTGCATGTAAAAATGACCTCAGGTGGGACATACCAAAGCTGATCCATGTAGGGCAGGAATCTGGGCTGTAATGACCTTATTGGTCTGAGAGAACACGCTGTAGCACTCTCCTCCCAAAGGCCGTCTCAGTAGAGGTGTAAGCATTTATTTTGTAATGTTTGATAAATGTGTTAGGATTAGCCCATGTAGCCACTTTCAAGGTGTTGGGTCTGAGTCCCAACAGTAAGCCATTTTGTAGGAAGGAGAGGACCTCATTGATGCCAGCTTTCCACAGAAGTATTTTCTGCTTCTGTGACCAAGCTGAAAAGGCCTTCCATGTACCTTCATAAATTCGGATAGTGGATGGGTGTTGGGAGGCCATCACTGTTTCCACTACCGGAGGTGGCAGGCCCTTTCTTAGTAGGCATCGCCTCTCAACTTCCAGACATGAAGTGCCAGCCATCCCGGATCTGGGGTGACTGCCAGATCAAGTAGATCCAGGAACCATGCCCTTCTTGGCCAATATGAGGAGAACAGTAGAACTGTTGCCTTCTCAGATCAGATCTTTTGGATCACCCTCAGGATCACTGGGTGGGAAGGCATATAACAGACATGTGGGCCAGCAGGATGTCAGGGCATCCATTCCTTTTGCCTTCAGCATTATGTACCTGGCGAAGAATCTTTTCTCCTGGCAGTTGCAGTGGGTGGCGAACAGGTCCACTTTGGCCTTCTGAAAGTGATCCACTATCTGCTGAAAAGCCGTTGGGTGGAGTTTCCATTCTCCTTGACGGATTCACTCCTGACTCAACCAGTCTGCTTGACTGTTGTCCTCCCCTTTGAGATATTCTGTCAGAATTGAGTCCAGATGGGCCTCTGCCCACTGGAACTTTAATGAGGCCTCTCTCTGGAGCTGGACTGACCGCATTCCTCCCTGATGGTTCAAATGAGCTTTGCCTGTAACATTGTCGGTCCTGAACAGTACCACCCCCAAGTGTCTCAATTCCGTGAAGTGTTTGAGTGCTAGGCAGATCATGCAGAGCCCCAGTAGATTGATGGGGAGTAAGGACTCCTGTGCTGACCAAGAGCTTTGTACCATCTGGCCTTCACATATCGCTTCCCAGCCTGTGAGACTGGTATCTGATGTGATGTGCATTTGCTGAGGGTCTTGGAACAGGGTTCCTCTTTGAAGATTGGGTTCTTGTGTCCACCATCATAGGGATTGACGAACCGCTGGTGACAGTGACAGCCTTTGGTGGTGCCTGGCTGCTATGCCACTTTGGAAGGGCAGTAGTGACCACTGAAGGGGCCGTGAATGGTGGTGTGCCCAGGGGGTGGTTTGGAATGTTGAGACCATCAACCCTAGAGCCATTGCTAATTGCATGAGGTCCACTGAGGGGGAGGGCAGAATGTGTGACATGATTGAACGTATCTTGTTTATTCTGTCCTGAGCCAGTGTTATCACTCACTAAGCTAAGGTGGTAGGTAGGTCTTCCCATGATTTGTAAACTGATGGGGATCAAATTGGGAAGTCATCTAGGTAAGACCTGCACCCCCTGTGTCCTGAGGTGTGCCACCAGGATCACCACAACCTTTGTAAATACCCTGGGGACGGACAAGAGGCCAAATGGCATAGCTCTGTATAGAAAGTGATTTCCCTCCACCACGAAGCTGAAGTAACGTCTGAGAGGTGGGAAAATGGGGATATGTAGATACGTTTCCTTCAGATCTATTGAGCTGAGGTAGTCTTCCTGTCTCAGGGCCTCTTTGATTGTCATCAAGAAGGCCATGCGGAACTTGTAGTAGGTTACATATTTGTTTAAGTTCTTTAGGTCGAGTACTGCCCTGAACGAGCCGCCTTTCTTCTCAACTGTAAAGAAGAGTGAGTAGTTTCCCGAAAATCTCTCTGCTGCGGGAACAGGTTCTGTTGCTGCAATCTGCAGCAAGTGAGAGATTGCCTGTTGGATCCTTTCCCTTTTGTGTGGAGATGCTGAGACAGGAGATGGTATGAACCTTGTGGAGGGGATGTGAATTCCAGATGTAGTCCGTGTTGGAGGGTCTGCAGTACCCACTGGTCTGATGAAATCTCCCTCCATCCATGGGCAAACCGCTGGAGGCAACCTCCCAGCAGGATGGCACTGGCATAAGAATTGACATTTATTTCCACGTGATTGGAGCAGGAATCCAGTCCTGTTGGAGAACTGCTGGTTGCCCTTGACTTGGCTGGGCTGTCTGTTCCAGAAGGGGTGGCTAGAGTGACCCTCCTTTGCTCTTCCTGATGATCTGGAACCTCAAAAGGACTGGGAGGTTTGGTAAGGGTGGAAGGATTTCCGAAAGGATCTCCTGTCTCTTTTCCTGGTTGATGTCATCACTTTCTTCTTTTCCTAAATTCCAGTACACTCACCAGGGCTATGTCACCAAATAGTTTGACTCCTACATAGGGCTCTGAGACTAGAATGAGCGGTGGGATCTGTGTTCCAATGGCACAACCAGAGCATCCTCCTAGTAAAGATCCCGGCCACCAGGGACCATGCTGAGAATTGCATGGCATCCACAGATGCACCTGCCATGAAGGTCACTGCCTGGGAAACTTTTAGTACAGACTTGCGGACTTGGGCTGCATCCTGCTGCGGGCAATGCAATAAAGTCTTCCAACCAGAGGAGGGAAGCCCTTGCAAATACTGAGGGAGCTGACGCTGCCCTGATTGATAGCGCACTAGCCTCATGGATTCTTCTAAGACCTTGATCCAATTTGCTTTCCATAGGGTCCTTAAGATGGGCATCTGAGTCCTTCGGGTTCAAGGACAGATTTAACAAATTTACTATGGGGGCATCCACCAGTGGGACTTTCAGCTGATCCATAAGCTGTTGCTCCAGAGTATAGTATTTGTTAGCAGCTGTCACTGACTTCTTAAATTGCAATGGGATGTCAAATTTTGATTTTATTACCTTTGGTGGTAAGGACGGAAGCTTAAGTACCCTTGACTTTGGCTTCGGATCTGGACACATGACAGAAACCCTAGATGCTGCCTGGGCTGGAGGGTCTTCTGGGGAATTCAAACTCAGTGCTTCCATTGCCTTGCACAGGACAGGCAGAAAGTGAGCATATTGGAAAATCCTGTTGGTAGAAACCTCTTCAGATTCCAAATCCCCACTTCATCATCTAGAACAATGAACTCATTGTCCAGATCTGTGCCCTGGTCTTCCGTATAGCCATGGTGTCTGCCCTGAGCAGCTGTGTGAGGATCCAGCGACCCATGGTTGGTGGGCAGTGGTCTTGGGGCTCTGATGCATGCTGCGTGTCAGAAGCCTGAATGTGCTGGGTTCTGGGTTGAGGGTCTAGCAGCCCCCCGTTTCCACCAAGGCATAGCGAAGAGACTGTTGGCACAGACAGGTCTCTAGCCAGATCCACTAGGAGGGATTCCTTCAGCTGTTCCTTCAATTGTTGCAGCATCAGGGGCAAAAACTGCAGTTGTAGTTGCTGAGCGTGGCCACCTGGTGATTGAGCCACCCCCCTACGCCTGCCAGGGTGGGAGTTGACTGGGGGCCTCTTGAAACCCTGAGAAGTCCTCAGGAGAGGTTGAAGTGGCAAAAATGTAGCTTAAAGAAGGATCGGGTTGCTCCCCTTCTTCCTCAGAGAGGGGTTCCTGATCCCTTTGCAGTCTGCACACAGAGCTGTGGGAGTCTAGCACAGCCGTGCCATATGGATTTTCCTCATGCTCCCTTGCATTATCATCCTGACTATTTGTTTTTGAATAAGCTTCCACTGAGGCCACCCTGTCCACTTGATACATGCCTCTGCAACCTCCTGCCTGCTGGTGGAGGGGCAGGCTACTGCTGACTCCACAGTTGTCTCTAACATCTGGCGGTCTGGGACTGGCTGTAGCGGCTCAGTCTTCTTGTCAGGGACCGCTGATATTGTGGTTGCTATCCCCCTGAGGTCATCTTTACATGCACAAGAGAATGACGATTCTGGAAATTGACACTAAATTACCTTCTCAGCTTTCGTTCCCCTCCCTCCCCAAGAACTCTGACAAAACTGCTTCAAAGACTGTGGTCTTAAAGGAACATGCTTGCAAGTAAAAGGACAAACCACTTTGTAATATGCTGCCTGGATAACAAGCTTAAACTGTTTCTATTGCTATCTCTATTCTATAGAGATAAGTGGTGAGATAATCTTATACAGAGTGAAGGTGGGCACTACAGGACCTCATAAAATGTGATGGAGGCCTAAATGCACCAGAAAAAAATGCAGATGACTAAGGTTTGGACTAACATGAAAGAGAGGAAAATAAAAAGGTAGAGGTAAGAAGGAGTGAGGTGCTATTAATTTCCCCTGTCCCAAGGAAGGAAAGTACAGAGAAGCAGACTCATGAACTTTATATCATGACCTGTAGAAGCTCAGTCACAGCTGAGTCCAGGGACCCTAGCAGTTACTGAACACAAATTTCATGATAGGGAAATCCACCTGGATGTTTGGTAACAAGAAGCAAGCCTCTTGTTATTGATGAACATCCAAGAAAAAGAGTTTCTAGGCTCAAGTAATGATGAGGTGGCCAACGGTAAGTTAGCCCTTGAGCTAAGTCTGCTCACTACCATAGGCTCTTCATGTTGGAATGTATGAGGTTCAACTCCAACTTGGTGGGTTGAGGCTGCATGGGGTTAATAAAGGTAGCTAGAGAGCTAGACCTCTTGCTGGTTGAGGCTATACCTATCCCTTTGATCCTCTGCCGTCTCTCCCCTTCCTGCTAGGCTGAATAAGCAAAGGAATGTTGATCCCTGTTCCTTCCTGCCTTTCTCAGTGTTCTCTTTCTCTCGAGAGGGGAGCAGACATCTTCTCTTTGTCTCTCCTCTCAATCAGGATGAGGGCCAGCCCTGGGACCAGTGCAGGCTGCTCCAGCATAGCCAGTTAGCTAGATATAGAACTCTTTCCTATCAAGCATGTACTTCCAGAATAAAGTAGTTGTTTCTTATTTTAAAGCTTAAAGTCTCTGTCTGACTAATTTGCAGGGAAGGTAGAATCTTAGCAAAGATTGAAACACACACACACTAAGCTCGCTCAATACTCTCCGTTCTGCAGAGCTACACAACTCTGCTACCCAACTCAATAAAATTCCGACACTTCAGAATCCTCCCAATAAAGTTAAAAGGAAAAGCTTCCTTTTGGGGGTTTTCCTGCAAGTTTTTGATGAGTCTGAACAGATGTGGTTATATTATAGAGTTTGGCTGTAGACAATAGTCTGTGATGTGATTCCAGGTGGAAGCTGGAAGCATGTTATATGTAGCAGTCAGTGAGTTTCCTATATAAGGTGGTGCTTGATGGATGATGGACTGCCTTAAAGTCGATTCCGACTTATAGCGACCCTATGAATAGGGTTTTCATGGTAAGCAGCATTCAGATGTGGTTTACCATTGCCTTCCTCTGAGGCTGAGAGGCAGTGACTGGCCCAAGGTCACCCAGTGAGCTTCATGGCTGTGTAGGGATTCGAACCCTGGTCTCCCAGGTCGTAGTTCAACACTCTAACCACGGCGCCACACTGGCTCTCTTGTGTCCATTATATATCTGCACAATTCTATCCAGAAAGAGCAGAGGTACATAACTAAAAATGTTATAAAAAAATTATTAGCCTAAAGTGCCACAGGACTCTTTGTCGTTTCTGTCACAGAGTGGCTACAATTATTTAAATAGAAGCTTCCATTAATGTGAGATTTATTTACCTGATTCTGAATATTTATACTCTTCTTCTAATGTTTCAGGAGAAAAAAACCTCCTTAGGACTGTGCGAAGACATCTCTGATCCCAGGCATCTGTAACTCGTCCTCCATATGTAATTTCCCCTGCAATAATTAGTTTTACAAATTATGATTTCATCTTTTGAATGTAATAATAGTGTTTATTTTATCTGAAGTATATATTTTCACATTATTGAACTGATGATTAATAAAATACATCTGAATTTTCTTTGACTACATATCATGAAAATACTAATCACCCCTCCAAATTATTCATATAATTAAATAATTCAGTGTAACTTGCAATTATTGAGTATGCATATTTGAACTGGTATATATGCTGATTTATTAATGATTGGTGCGTATAATTAGACAATTTGCTATTTAACACGGGGAAGCGCAAGTGTAAAATAGGCATCCCAGTGCTAAATATGGAAATGGCAATTCATGCAGTAACATGCATTTGTTACTTTATATTTTATTTCTTCCTTAACTGCACACACTGGGCTGGAAGTTTGGGATTATGAAAGTTCAACAAGGCATTGATTAGAGCCATACTGTCATCAAAGACCTCCAAGAACATTTAAGATTTACACAGATGCACAGACAAAAGATAAACACAAGAGATGATGCTAACTTTTCTGGCATCCTTTCTTCAGGCAGGATTTGGGAGTTCTGTTTCAGGAAGCTCTCTGCTTGAAATGGTACCAGAAAATACAAGTGTATGGCCAGATACTGTGGCAACTCCAATATATCTTTTTAGATGTGGTAGGTTACATGTACTCTGAGGTCTTCAGTGAATTGCAAGGTTGATGACATAACTGACCTTACAATGCACTGGGAGGACTTCCTAGCATAAACAGTGAGGGTGGCCTGAGGACAACTATGGGCTGTGCTAAGGTCATGCCACACGCACGCACAGAAGCCCTCTGGCACACTACAGGATTAGTGACATTATGAGTCCATCATGCATGCACAAGGTGTACCTAATACCCTTATGTAATAAATAATATTTGAGCATTGATCAGAAAAAGGGTTGTATCCAGTGTCAGTCTTACTCAGAGTAGACCCACTGAAATCTATAGATATGATTAACTAAATTTCAGTGGGGCTACTTCTGAGTATAACTTAGCTGGATACAATCCTGTGCCTTTATTTGCTGAGTGGTTGTAGAATATGGGGAGGAGTGGATCAACTAGGGAAGCTGGTTCTGCTCCTTACAGGAACTTCACTGTGTTCAGGTGGTGCTTCTCAGCAGGTTATTTCCTAATTGGGGTGTTTTGGGGGTGTTTTTCCTGGGGAAGAATTAAAGGGACTCATCTGATTTCTCCCTCTAACCTAGGATGGGTTACTTTCTATCCTCAGTGGAACTTCATAAGGCTATAAGGTACTTCTGATTTGGGGAAGGGGTGGGAACAGTTTCAGCACTGAGAGTGTGTATGTCTGGGGTGAATGTTTGTGCAGCATTGTTCCTCTCCTGTTCCTTTTTCTTCAAAACTTAGGGCAGCAATTCCCTTCACTCATTAAAAGTAGACATGGGAAGGGTTTTGAGAAATTCAGGTTTGAGTCATGCAAGGAAAGACAATTAAGCATTGGGGAAATGGTAGGGGAGAAGGCTAGCCAAGACTGCTGCTTTGTATTATGTGTTGAGAAACCTCTATTCCAGTGCTGTGCAAGGAAGAAGTTAATGAGCTTTCAGGCTGGAAAGAATGCCCAACATTCCTTTAATAGGGGAAGGGAGGGAATCTGGAATGGTGTAGCCCTTGTGAGAGCAGCTATGGGGCTCCGAAGAGGTTTCCCCACCCTGCTTGTACACTCAGCCAATGGCAAGGGGGTTGAATATGTGGTGAGGCAATGTTACTACTTGGGCATCACAACGTGTGGAGAAGACAGTGGGAAGAGAAGCCAAGTTGTGATATAGCAAGCCATGGTTTGCTTGATTTTTTTCTGGGACAACCTAAGCTTTAGCCATGGTTTATTAAACAAACCACAGCTAACACAAACCATGACTTGGCCATTGTGTGCAAATGAGACCATTATCACCACGTTAGCAATCCTGAAAATGTAGACTTCTAGGTCTACTTTGGCTCATATAGAGCGACCACTGCTGTACTGTCAAAAAAGAGAAAATGCATCACCAAACAAGAAGACACAGATTTGCACATAATTTGCATATGCTAATTTATAGGAAGAGAGAGTTATATTTAAAAAAGAATTCCTGTAATTTAAACAAAAATAGAATCCATCTTCCCATAATGGGGATGACTGTGACCAGGTATCCTATGTGCCTGCTCAGTCTGCTGTCCAGGTGCTAACTGTTGATGGGTAACTTCCAGGCCCCTGCTCTCCATTCCTATGGTTTTTTATGTTTAAACAAGACTTGGACCAAACATCCCTTCAAATAGACAGCTGTCCTCTGCAAAAAAAGGGCACATGGCTTCTCTAGGCTCATATTGTAAAAACTCTGTGCAATCAATCATTTGGCACATTCAAATGTTTGACATTTTCAAATAGACACATTCAGTAAACAAAATCAGTACTGGCCAAACAGAACCATAGGTTTTTCTCTCCTCACGAAAGCTCCCCAGGTTACCCATCCTCACCTGATGAAAACCAGTAAAATTGTTCTTAATTCAGTAGGTGTTCAGAGAAGGAGCTGATCGTTGATGCTTAACTGAATTAGAAATATTTTATCGGTAGCTGTTCACTATCTTTAAATTGGTTTGGAGATTGATTTAAATCTCCAGATCTGATTTTAATCATAGACATTTTAAAGTCTGTTCAGTTGGGCTTTATTGTTGTTAACAACATTGCTGTCATCATTTTTGTTGTAAGTCACTTTGGTCTAGGGTCCACTGAGCCATGTGATAGGTATAAATAAAATAAATAACAATAAAAATTGTTGGCCCTATACAACTCACAAGGAGCCTCCATGAGACTGCCACTGAAGTATAACAAATTAGCTGTGAACAAGTGTTTGACAGACATGGGTGAATGAACAAATCTTCACAACTCATACTGACAAGAGTACTTTCAGTTGCCGTTTGTGTCTACTGAATAGCCTTCACTTAGCAAGCAACCTTGAAAGCACTTGTATTCAACTCAAAGATTTTGCATAATTTTAATCTTCAGCTTGGTAGAACACAGATTAGAATAATAGGAGCTATCTGCCATTTACACTGCAGGGAAATGTTTTATTTTGTGACACAGGTAACAAATGGCAAAAAATTAAAATCAAACAAAAATAAATATATTGACATGATAATTAACAGTTAACTTGAAATGTTATTACTTCTTGACAGAGACAATTCGACCTCTGGGCAAATTAAATAGCATTTGTACAAACAAAATATTAAGTAAAACACAGTAATGTATGCAAAATGCCATTTCAACTTCAGTATAACAGAAATAAAATCATTATCCTAAAAGAAAATATGTGTTGCCTAAACCGCTATAAACAGGATTCTGTATGTTTTAACCACATAGTGTAAACTTAATATATATTCTGTTCTGCACAACTCTTCATAAATTCTTCTTCTTAACATTCTTTATTTTTAAAAAGAGTGTTACCCCAATCCAAATACCTACTGGGCAAAAAAGAGACCTTTGGTTTTAGCATGAACTCTCAGGTGGGGACTTGTGTTCCACCTTGTGGTCAAAGGCAGAATAACCAGTACTTGATTTGCAGACAGCTCTAGCCCTCCCTTATGTAGAGACGACAGTTCTTCCTTGCCAAGCCAAAGAGAGAGATAAGACATAACAACAGTAAAACCAACAAACCCACACAAAACATTGCACTGTCTCTATCACTCACATCCTGGAGAATATTGACACAGCTCAGATAGAGAGTGGTCCCGAGACTTTACATGCACATAGAAGACTGTTTCACGGTAAGACCAAAGGTCTCTTCTCCCATGCATATAAGATGATCTCAGGTGGGACATACCAAAGCTGGCCCTTTTAGGGTGGGAATAAACACTATAACCTGAGCTGCTACTGTATTGGAAGAATGTGCTGTAGCACTCGCCTCCCAAATGTGGGATCAGCTGATATGTAAGTATTGATCCTATAACATTTAATGAAGGTATTTGGTCTGGCCCACATAGCCGCCTTACATACCTCCTCCAGGAGGCATTGAGGGAAAAAAGCTGCAATTAGCCACTGACCTGGTGGAGTAAGCCAAAATTTTGGATGGAGCTGAGATATGTAAGGAATGATAAGCCAAGGCTATGCAGGCCTTGATCCACCTCGATAAGGTGGATGGGGAAACCTGCTTCCCTAAGTCTGACAGATGGAATGACACAAACATGGCATCCAAATGACATAAAGGCTTAGTCCTGGTAATATAGACCTTTAATGCTCTTCACACATCTAAAGAATGTCAGGCCTTTTCTGAAGGATGGACGGGAGGACAGAAAGATGGGAGAATGAGTTCCTGCTGACAATGGAAAGTAGAGGAAACTTTAGGTTGAAAGGAGGGAATTGTGTGAAGTATCACTTTGTCTTTATGGAAGGTACAGAATTATTTGTCCACTGAGAGGGCACTGAGTTCTGATACCCTCCTAGCTGAAGTGATTGCGACAAGGAGGAGAACCTTGAATAATAGGATTCTGGGGGAGACTGATTGAAGTGGCTCAAATGGAGGTCATTGCAATGCCATTAGCATCTTATGTAAATCCCATGTGGGAAACCTGTGTTGAGTCAGGATTGCAGATAACATGGCTCCTTTGAGAAAACATTTAATGAACGGGAGCAATTCCAAAGGCATTTTAGTAGTCTGGGAGAGAATCAATGACAAGGCTGAGGCTTGATGCTTTAAGGTATTTGGCCAAAGTCCCAAGTCAATGTCGTTTTAGAGAAAACCCAAGACATCTGTAATGCCTGCTTTTGAAGGGCTGATATGCTTATAAGCACACCACACCAAGAATACTCTCCAAGTGCATTCATTTATGGGGCGCATCAAAGGTCGATATGAAGCCAGCATAGCAGAAACAACAAAAGGAGAGAGACCTGCCCTTAGCAATCTTTTCCTATCAATAGCCAAACGTGAAGGTCCAACCATGCTTGATACAGCCGCCGCCCCTGTATGAGGAGATCTGTCCTGTGAGGCAACTTCCATGGTGGACCTGCTGCTAGGTTGAGGATCTCTGAAAAACATGGTCTGCATGGCCAGAGGGGAGCCACTAGCAGGACGTTCATCTTCTTGTCTCGGATCTTGTGAAGAACCCTGGAGAGAAGTGGAATTGGGGGAAAGGTGTATAGTAGTCCCTGTGGCCACTTCGTGGTGAGGGCGTCCACTGCCTCTGCGTACCTTGAGAAGAACTCCTTCACCTGATGCTTCTAGTGGGATCTAAATAGGTCCACCCAGACCTTCTGGAAATGAGAAGTGATGGCCTGGAACACTTCTGGGTACAACTTCCATTCCCCTTGCTGGAGATGTTGGTGGGTGAGCCAGTCCACTGGATGCTGTTCTCCCCCTTCAGGTATTCTGTTCCCAGGGATTCCAGATGATGTTCTGCCCACTCCATGAGTATGGAGGACTCCCCCTGAAGGGCCACCAACCGCATGCCCCCTTGATGGCTCACCTGAGCTTTTGCAGTCACATTGTCTGTTCTGACCTGAACTGCACAACAATGAATAATGAGAAGAAAGTGTTGCAGTACTAAGGGTATTGTCTGAAGTTCCAGAAGATTGATGGGAAGCAGTGTTTCTTCTGGGGACCACCTCCCCTGTGCCATCTCTCCATGTCAGACCACTCTCCAGCCTAAAAGACTGGCATCCATGGTGAGGATTCATTACAGGTGGATCCTGTAATGCCACCTCTTTGTGGTTTCCCTACTGCAACCACCAATGTAGGGAGTGGTGGACAGAACTGAAGATAGCTACTCATAGGCGATGTCTCACTGCAGTGTTGTGCTGGAAGGGGAATCTTGCCCACTGCAAGACCCAAGAATGATGCCTTGCCCATGGGGTTATATGAAAAGCAGAGACCATTAAGCCTAGGGCTGTTGCTAGACATGAGGTCCACTATGGGGGAAGACAGGATGAAGTGAATTGCATTCTGAATCTTGATAATCTGTTCTGGGGATACTGCAACGTGTCCCCTGACCATGTCTAAGATAGCTCCTAGGTGCTGGAGTCTTTGGGATGGATGCAGATGACTTTTTTCTGATTGATGAGGAAACTGAGGTATAGAGGTATAGAGTCAGAAAAACAGCATGCCTGCAGCGGGCGAGCCCATTCTTCCTTGGCCAGTTTGTCAATGGGATCTGGAACAGGAAGGTAATGATCTGTTGATCTTGGAGATTTCAGAACCTTGGATGCTTTCACAGGGGGAGTGGTAGATTCAGTCTGTAAGGTTGGAGGCCCAAGGTGTCCAGAACTCTACGAGCGATGGGAAGATAGTTGGCTGAATCAAAAAAAAGATAGGATGAATCCTCCTCCAGTTTTGAATCACCGTTCCACTCATCACCTTCGGCTTGAAGAGAATATGATGGATCCTCCAAACCGGTAACCTCAGAGCCAATCTTGCCTCTAGTGACATCAAATGGGTTTGGAGAGGATGGTGAATGAACATCATTGCAGCCGCAATGACCCATAGTGCCACATTGTCGGTGGACACTGCTGAAGCAACGGATTCGCCTGTGACCGTGACTGCACTTGTGAGAAGAAGCTCAGTATGTCCTGCAACTGAGACAGAAATTCCGGTGTCAACTGCAACCCCAGGAGAGGGGCAAGAGCAGCCATCTGAGGATCTGAGGACACTGGCTGCACTTGGGGGAGCAGAGATGGTTGCCCTTGTTGAGGCAAAATTGCAGGGGTCTTATCAGGCTGGTGAGATGTATGAGCCCTAGTCGTTGACATGGGTTGGGACGTACAGTCCAAAGGTGGTTGGCTAGGAAACCCTTCAAACTTGTCCTCAGATGACCTAGCAGGAGAATGAAAGAGGGCTGTTAATCTCTCTTGGCCAGCATCCTCTGAAGTCGGGACAGACATGTATCTTGCTTGCTTGACAGAGCTGTGGATAGACACATGCTTGGTTTTAGAGATAGCCTTGGAGTGGAGTCTGGGTTGCTTGTGCTTAGTAGACTTGTGTTGCAACGGGGCTTTGCGTAGTTGGTTTGCCCCTGTTGCATAAGCTGCCTCTGGCTGTTGATCGGCCATCATATACATGCACAAAGGTGGGGGGTGCGGTATCTGTCACCAACACACGCATAGAGTTGTGGGGTGCTGTGTGGAGAGGGGCTTCAGTACACACCCACAAGTGGGGGAAGTGGTACAAGCCCAGTGCACTACTGGCAACTAAGTGCAAGGCAACCACGCTCAAGTACATATGCAGTGTGAGAGTCGCAGTACTGTTCTTGTCCAGTTAATATGCAGAAGCCTGTCTGTTCAGAGCATCTGTAATTTATTTATTTATTTTAAACCTTAGAACAATATAGTCTAAATATCCACTTCACTGAAACAATACACACACAGAAAATGTGAAGGAGTGAGCCAGAAGGAGATAAGCCAAAAGCCTCAATAAACTGAAAGAGCAGGGGAAAGACAATGGACAAAATGGCATCTGCTGAAAAAGAGCAGGAAAATTTAAAACAAAATGGCGACCATCCCGTAGTCAGGAACAGGTCGCTTAACAAAGGTGCAATGGCGGCCGTCACTTAGCCAGAGAAACTCCAGATGGAGCAGGGGAAGTATGCTGCCTGCGTAAAAACAAACATGAGGAAGACGCCGCTGCAGCGAAATAAAGAGCGGCTGCCGCGTCCTCCTTACAGCCGCAGTAGCGAGCCAGGAGGGCGCAGCCGCGTTCTCCTTATGGCCACAGTAGCAAGCTGGGGGGTACAGCCGCTTTCTCCTGATGGCTGCAGTAGCGAGCCGGGTGGAGAAATCCTCACCGAGGGAGACTCTATGCAAGCACCAGCAAAGGCTGCAATAAAGGGAGCCGCAACTCGAGCTCCTAGCATCCAAAAAATACAAAGCCGCCTCCACCGCCACCTGGGTAAAAAGGAAGCTGTCAGAGCGGGCTCAGTGGACGAAGAAACATCTCCACCTGAGGGGGAACGGCAGCCACCACTGCCCCAAAACAAAGAAAAAGCAAGGAAAAGGTAGGGCGGGAAAAAATGGGGAAGACCAAAACAAAACCCCCAATAAGCCCCAACTATCAAAATAAGAACAGTGAAAGAGAGGGGAGGGAAAAGTGGAAGCACAAACTCGCAAGCACAACCCAGTCTCACACTCTCTCACTCACAACATTCACACACGCTTAGCTACAAATGCTACCCTAAGCATGGATATAACTGCCTCGGACGAAGGCAAGAATGAACTGGAGTGGGAGGGGCTTGATGCCCCAGGTCTTGACTTCAATACATTTTTGCCTTCGGATGCTAGATGGCGCTGTTACCCACGTGATGGCATGCTACCTGGGGAAAAAGGCTGAGGTGAACAGGAATGCTTAAGACAAAGGGGTAGGCTATCTCGGGAAACGCTGAGAAGCAGGAGCGGGAAAACAGAGGCACAGCTTTTTATTTTTTTAAAGAAAGACAAATAAGAAGAGGTCAGGATCACAGAAGACAGGACACAGAAACCCATGAAATAATACAGGCCTTAACCCTAGCAATTGGAGAGAGCGCAGATATGACCACAATGGTGAAAGCCAGAATAAAGAACTGTCCTCTCTACATAAGGGAGGGCTAGAGCAGTCTGCAAATCAAGTACTGGTTATTCTACGTTTGACCACAAGGTGGAGCTCAGGTCCACACCTGAGATCATCTTACATGCACGGGAGAAGTGCTGTGTGTATGTACATTAGATGTGGATAATGAGATACATAAAGCAGACACAAAACTGGAGTATGTGCTTGTTAGGAAAAATGGGGCACCAACTGTGAGATTAGATTGTAGCTTTGGTGGACTGCCACAGTGTTCTGTGGTTTTGCGACTATACTGACATTATGTTCACATGCAAGGATACTGACATGTGGAAATGTAACACTGTATCTACTGTTTATTTCCATGCAAAGCAGGAGTTTATCTGCCACAGAGATTGCATTCCGGCGGCATATACTGGGGGGTTGCTGTGAAACATAACTGTATTAGCAAGCTGAACACTTGAAAATTAGTATTTAGCATCCAAATTAAAGCTCTTTACATTCATTTTATCAATAAACCCAAGAAGCTAAAACTCTGAAAAAATGTACCTAACATGGTCTTAGAAAAGCATATTCTACATTCCTATTTTACAATGTCAAAAATTCAAATACTTAGCTCATGGGGTCACATTCTAACAACTTATCATTGTGTAATACAATGTAGAGTGACAATGACATCATAACAGCATCTCAGCAATCACTGAGCAATGTATTTGTTTTGCTAGAAAATGGTGAAATATAAAAACCTATTTTGAAATGGAATCAAGAAGTCACTGACTTCTTGACATTGTAATGTCATCTCAAGTGAACATTATTTTTTACAGTTAAAATATTGTTGTCTTTTAATTGTTATTGATGATTAATTGACATGTCTGAACCAACATCTGTGGTTGCCCAGATTTTTGTTTCTAGGGCACTTCTACAATCTACATGATATACCAATTGTCCTTACGTATTTGGGGACATTAAAAAGACATGACAGTTGCTAGATGGTACCCTTATATGACAATGGGTTGTGAATGAAAATAGCATTTGGTCCTATGTTATTGTATATAGTATGATTATTCTATCTGAGTTACTCTGTGCAAATATATTTTCCTTGATCAAAAGAAATGTGTAGCTAGTTTCATGCACCAAACGGGATGAT
Organism: Rhineura floridana; assembly: GCF_030035675.1. Taxonomy (NCBI): domain Eukaryota; kingdom Metazoa; phylum Chordata; class Lepidosauria; order Squamata; family Rhineuridae; genus Rhineura; species Rhineura floridana. Next base: position 139,575,327 of record NC_084480.1, read on the forward strand.
GGGCATCTGTTTTCTGAACGAGTTTTCCTTTGACACAAATTAAACTATTTTCAGAACTGGCAGAAATTCGAAAAATAGTCTGTGATATGGTACAGAAGGCCTGGTGGTTCTGTGTGTGTGTGTGTAAGTTAAAAACCGCAGTGAGTTCTTTAGAACCCAGCCATTGTTTTGGTAATCTGCACGGATAAGCATTAATATAGCTATTATTAAATTGTTAATATATCCTACCTGTTATATATATAAGGGCATCCCAGGGTACTTTCCCCTCTTGACAATAAAGATTGAAGTTCAACAAGGCACATTCTCTGTCACTGTCATTAAATTCGTAACAAATGTTCCAACCAAGAGGTCCAAATTTTTTCCTCTCCTTGAAGATTAAGAGACCACAATGAGATTCAATTAGTTTTGTTCAGTGTCCTCTGAGCTTCAGGATGCAATTTTTTGTGGATGTCTTCTTATTGTAACAATTATTTGCCTCCCTCTACCATCGGTTGGGCTAGTTTTCCTAATGAGTACCATTTCATGGATTATTTCATTCATTGATCCTTTTAAATGGTGATCATTCTGTCAGGCAGCACAAACTTGTTCTAGAAAATTGACTAGAAGGGTCCCTACTGTTCTGAAAAATGTAATTACCAGATTTGTTTCCTATTCAATAATTTATTTCAGACTGCACCTAGTTTGTTCCTAAGATATGTGCTATTGAGGATGCTTATTGATCTGGAGACTTTAAACTGAAGGGCAGGGCTTATAGACACCAGCAGTGCATAGCTAGTATTTTGAAAATTGGAAGGGCTAACCAGTAAAGTCTCTATGTTCATAAATAAGGATTAGGAACCCAACCAGTTTTCATGGGTTTGAGTGGGGGCATGTAAAGACTTGGCTAGGATGTTCCTCTTGGCTCTCTGACTTCTGGAAAAGCAGTTGTTTCTGGATTGCTCAGGAGTTATCACAAAACAGAAGGAGCTATGAGAAACCTGGGCTAAATGTTAGATGTAAACAGTGATAAGCAGTTTGTAGCATCTGTGCTGTCTACATGAGTTTTGGTGACTTTTTCTACAGGAATTTGATTAGCTAATACACTGTATAAATTTCTAAAACAAAAATGTAAAAATTAATTTGGGCAGAATCACAGTGCAATCCAGTGCATGTCTATTCAGAAGTAAGTTCCATTGCATTCAATGAAACTTACTGCAAGGTTAAGTCTGTATAGGATTTCCACTTAAGAAAACTTTCAGGTCTGGTGTATTCAAGGAGTCTGAATACTCCCAAAACATAGGGCCCATTCCTTCATTTCTCCACCTTTGGATTGTACTTAGACTGAGATTGAGAGTTGGGCTTGGATTCACACGCTCACTCCCTTTCTCCTCTAACACTATTACCAAGGGGAGGAGTCTATCTAGAATTTCAAAATTAGAAATGTCCATGTTTCCAAGGCTAAGCTTTCTGGGGACAATCCAGAGAAACTGAGGCAAACCTGAGTTTCACTGAAATCCATTTCTGACTCAAATGATTTAGAATTAAAAAGAGTTTTTTTCATAAATGGAGCTATTATTAACTCATTAGAAATTGAACTTCTGATTAAGTCAGACTAGTTCTGTTCTAAAATCTGTGCATTTCTACAATATTTTATTGTACAATGTGAGCAATAAGGCAAAGTTTATACAGTAGATTATTTTATTTCACTACAGGAAACTTGGATGCAGCCCCAGGTACCCACAATCTATCTCCATCCCTAGCTCTTTGTGAATAACAACTGTGAAGCAAAGAATACAGAAAAAAATTAGGGGAGAAAAAAAGAGAATCTTGCATAGGGGGAGGCTCTCTTTATTCTTACATGGGGGACACACAGAGTGATTGAATAGCACATTTCCCTCTTCTTAATAGCAATGTGCCCTGTGGATTAAATTGAAACATTAAAATATGCTGATCAATTCTTTTTTTAAAGCAGAAAATAGGAATTATATTTTCTGTACTGAGAAACATTTGATGTTTGCTCCTTTAAATTTGCAATAATTAAAACAATTTTTTTAGTTAGAATCCGGTTTATATATTGAGACAATATTTGTAAAATATGAATATCAGAAACTAATGCTTAAGAGAAAACACTGTTATGACATTAAGATTATGATAAAAATGAGATAGCCTCCATTTGTGCTGCTACCTGGAGCAGTATGGAAGAAAGTCAAGATACAAATGTGATACATTTTACACACACACACACAATGTGCTTTCCAAATGGTATATGTATCGAAATGATTGTTACTACTACCTATGTCTCCTGAGAATAGGTTGTGCTATTTATTATCCGGACTAAACAAACAAATTACTTTGAATATGGCTAAATTTGTATATACGGCTCAATTACAACGCTTGGAAATTTAGTAGACCCAGATCATGTAAAAATAATGTCGCTGTTTTTAAAAAACTTACTGTATTATTTTTAACTCTATTTTAACTAAATTGTCTGTACAATGTTTTGATAATTGTTGGGTCCATGACCGCAAATAAATAAAGTAAAAAAAAAAATGTACTACTACCTCTCTTCATATTCTTAAAATAACAAGGAGTACCTGAATAATTGCATGGAAGAAACAAATGCCAAATATTATTTTTCTCCAGGTTTTCCCCAGGATATTTTCTTCAAAAAATGAAGCTGTCATTTCTGTGAATGCTCGTCTGATATTTGCTCTTAGACCTTTGGGAGGTTCATTAGTCACCTGAAGATATACATATATATTGTTACACACTTACTAGACTGTTCCCAAAACATCTGTACTGATCAATTTGCCTACAGCATCTTACAATATTAGCATAACATTATGGTGTGTGAAGCTGCTATAAAGCAGTGGTCACACATACTAACCCCAGTGCATTTATTTACTTGTGCAGCTACAGCACTGGGCTACATAGGTTTGCCTTCTAGTTCCTTACTGTGCAGTCAAGTTAATGCATGAATTAGTAGCCATTTGTATGCAAATTACATTTTTTACTCAGAAGAAAGCTCTCCACATTTAACCACGTTAATACACTGATGGTTACCCCAGGAAGCATATGGAAATAAAAAGCAATATTATTAAAATAAAGAAATTTGGAAAAGAAATCTGCTTATGCAAGTGAGAAAATATAAGCAACGTATATGCAAATAAGATCATTAAAGTAAAAAGTGAAACAATGGAACAACTCTTATGGTTTTTATTTAAATATTATATTGGGCTGACAGAAAACTGCCTCAATGGTAGAAGAGAAATCTAGCCACAGGTAGGATTACTAAAATCAGTAGAAGTGGTAGAGTTCATGGTAAGACAAGTTTTTTGCAGAACCATAAGGATTATGAAATGCAGAAGAAAGAGAAGTGACTAAAACCTTTCTCATGTAGATGCATGTCTCATCAACAAATTCAGAATGGTTTAAAAACATTTAACATATGGGGCCCTCATTTAAATGTACAAAACAGAATTTGGATCTGTCTGGAAGACATGGGAGCAGTTGTAGTGGATTTTAGCAGCAACAATATGGTCACATCTTTTTGCAGTACCAACGGCCATGGATTGGGAGAGGCATTTTGAAGTATGCACAGCTCTCATGGTCACTATAATGCATCACATGTAAATGTTTACCAGTATGAATGTACTCTTAAGGCAGGGATGGCTAAGCCATGCCCTGTGGGATGTTTCTGGTCCCCAATTTTTTGTGGCCCCTCAAATATGTCATTTTAAACAATCTAGTTTTTTTAAAAAATGCATTGACTGCTGCAGCGCAGAAATGTCCCAAAACTGAAACCAAAACAGTATTTGCAAAACTGTGAAACAAACTGCAACCATTAATCTTCTCTGTAATGGAAATATAGTATTTAATTGGCTACAGCAGATGTTTAATTTTCTCTCCCTAACTTTTGGTGCCACTTTTGAGACTATTCCCACAAGCACAGAAATACTGAATGAGACTGTGAGAGGCACTGTTAGCACTGTGTGTGATAATAACCATAACTATCAAAGAAAGACAGTGTGGTGTAGTGGTCAGAGTGCTCAACTAGGACGTGGGAGATCAATGTTCAAATCTCCACTCAGCCCTGAAGCTCACTGGTGACCTTGGCCCAGTGATTGCTTCTCAGGGTTTTTGTTTACAAGGTTCCTGTGGGGATAAAATGAAGAGAAGGAGTTTGATGGGCACCACCTTGAGCTCCTGGGGGGGGGGAGAGAGAGAGAGAGAGAGAGAGAGAGGAGGGAGGGAGAGATGGCATTCAGCAAAACTAAAAGGAAGAAGTGCCCTTCCTAGTCTTTGCCTTCATCTCCCAATATATCCCCTGCCCCTTACTGCCTTATATCTGAAATTCCCTTCCAGGACACCTATGTGGTGCCACCTTTCTTCACATCCCCTTAGTCCTCACCATTAACTGAAATGAAACCTAAGTACATGTAACTCATTTGTGCAAATTCATTCTCTGTTATCCTTGTCTCTTTCTTTCTCTCTTTCCCCCCATCCATCTGTTGTCTCTTCCTCTGTCGTAAGTTAGACTGTATATTCCACCAGGTCCATCTGTTCTGGGTTTTTTTGCTTATGTTATTCTATAGCAAATAACTTAAGCATCAATAACAAATAACAAGCAAATAACTTAAGCATCAATGGAAGTAGATGCCTGAAGTCGATCCAACTACTCACATGGAGGTTCTAGCAGCTATTCTAGCTCTCCTATGTTCCTTATTTCCCAAGTTGAAACAATGTTGGAGACAGCTAACTGCTGCCTTGGTGAATGCAAGTCAACAATGTTCTGGATGCTGACAATAATTTATTCTGGATTTGCATTTCCCATTTTACTAAGATGTTCAAAAAATACTACCTTGACAGAATTTTGAAGGACAGTAACAGGGAAGATATTACATGGCATGGAACTCAAATAGAGTCGAAAGCTTTCATGGATAGAGACATCTGAAAAACAAAACATTTTACAGTCACACAACTATGTAAGGTAAATTATATTTCAGAATAAAGTGATCCTCTAAACTGTTTTCCAAAGGAAAAAATATTTTTAAATATTATGGGCACTATCTACCAATCAGTTCTCTCGCTGACTTTAGTTCATTTCAATAGGTTCTGCTAAACATCTAATTCATGTGATATAACTTCTGAAATAGCAATATTTCTAAAAGACATAGAGACAACAGCATACAACTATCCGCTCAATTGCATGACTTGGTTAGCTAAACTGTTGACTGAGATCATTCCTCCCCAAACCAAAGAACAAACCTTGGCTAAAGCTTGTGCTTAGTGAGGAGAGAGCTTAATCACAAGTCCCTGTTTGGCCAACATGCTAAGGCAATTTTGGTTTAGCTCAATGTGGTACAGCAGCAAAAAAGGAGGGGGGAGGAGCAAAGCAGCTTGGTAACCCTTAGTTTGGCTTATTATGTCATGTGAACCAGTTCTTTATGTATTTCTGTAAAGTGACACAGCAGTAAAACATACAAGTACAATTTTGGGCTATGTATGGAGAAGATTTATGCCATATGCAACAGTCCCACTGGCAGTTTCTTGCAGCTGAAAACCCATGAAATCAATAGGTAGTGTAGCATAGTGGTTAGGTGGCAAACTAGATACAATGGGGCATTTTGTTCACACACCTGCCCCATTATGCAGCAGTGAGGTAAAGCAGGTGAGGGGGAATGCTTTCATTTTCACTCATATGCTCCTATTCATGTAAAGAATAGACCTCTCATCATCACCATTCCTGCTTTATATGTACATAGAGCAGACATGGATGTAGGTGGCTGCCACATCTTATTTAGTTTTGTCCTAACTCACTGACCTATGAACTAAGAAGTCCCTGATTCAAATATTGTTACTGAGAGACCATCCCATCATCCTCAGGCCGCATGGGCAATGGTCTAAATGCATGGGAGTTGTAGTCCAGCAACACCTGGAGTGCTGTAGGTTTCCAATTCCTACCCTGTTAACTATTTGTTTGTGTTTTAAGACTTTTTCCTGAGCAGGACCCATGAGTTGAGGGAGGTGATGTGAGGAACAGAGTAAAATAGGTAGGAAAAAATTAGTCTCAGAATGTGAGTGGAAGTGATGAATAAAGATCTCTTTAAGAATCACTAAAATCCATTTCTTATGGATAAGGGGATAGATACAAAACTAGGCTTTTATCTCACTCAGCTGCCTATTTCCAATATAGGGAAAATGATGGTAGCCCACTTAAAAGAATTGTTGTAAGGATAACTAATATAATGGATGTGAACAATTTTTAAAATGCTAAAGGTCATTATTATCATTATTATGAGTGACTATTGAAATACCCAGAATGAGTACACTCTGGTTTTCTAAGCCATTTGAAAAAAAAAACTATCTCTCCCTGCCCTTTTTAAAAAGTTCTGAAATTGCTCTAACACCTTTGAGGGATACAGCATGCCTGAAAAAGAAAGGAGAACAAATCATACTTGGCTCTGTAAAACTTTTTATAAGCTCTTCCATAGCTAACATCCATGAAACGGCTAGATGACAGTTCTGCAGAAACACCCAATTTCCTGATTTCAGTGCATCCTTAATCATTTTTTCTGCAATAGGTCCTTGCCCTTGTCCTAATGAAATTGACTGCACTCTGAAAGACAGAATATATTTTGTTGATTTCACATCACATGTATTTTAGATATATTATTTAGCTTGTGATCCTATGCACACTTACCTGGGAGTAAGTTCCACTGAACTCAAGAGGATTCAATTCTGAGCATACATGTATAGGACTGCACTTCTAAATAGCTTGGAGTCTTTATGTCTAGTGCCATGTCTATGATTTAAGCTTTCAAATAAAAAGAGATCAACCTTCAAATATCTTGAGCATCGATGTAAAGATCAAAGTCAAAATCACCTGCCTTTTCCTAATATCTCTTTTGAAAACCAGCTTTGGTAAATCATTCCCTGTTCAAAGTTTCAGTCACCAGTCAATTTTTATAAATGTTTAGTAAGACATTTTTATATACGCTACTGCTGATAGGAACAGCTGCAGACCTTTGAAATTTTACAGTGGGAGATCCCTCAGACTAGAGATGTGACTTTTCCTTGTCAAGTGAACTTCTAGTCACATATTGTTCAGAACTTTGCCATATTCTATGGTAGATTTCATGTCACTGCCCTGTGAAAGATGGAAGTGGAAGGGCAAGGCCAAAATCAAAGAAATGGTTATTTCTAAAATCCCATTTGGTTTTTTTAACCTATGAGACTGGCAACATTCCAAAGCAAATAGATTTCTGTGGTTCCTAGGTATGACAAAAGAAAATGCCACATTGAGTGTCCTTCTATCACCTCAGGGTAGGGAATGTGTCCCTGTTGCTGAGACAACCATACTGACAAACTATGTTTGCTGTGCTGTGGCAATGAATCCACAACAGTGCAGTTAAACAGACTGTGTCTGCTTTATTGTATTGGTAATAAGGACACATGTCTTCATCTTCATTTGTAGGGACAAACAACTAATGTAGCCAAATCATATAGCCAAATCAGGGCCAACATCCTCAGGTCACATTATGTTTGAATAGTATCAAAACAGGCAGCCTATTCATATATCACCTGATATAGAAATCAAAATTTTTTTTTCATGAAACATCCAAGTAGAGATTCTCAAGGATGATGAATATGTTGGAATTACTAAGCACTGATAAAAGAAACATTTGGTCTTACTGTGAAAAAGTCTTCTCTGTGCATGTCAAAGATGACCTCAGGTGGGTAGCTAGCTCCACCTTGCGGTGAAGGCAGAAAGAGCGCTGTTCAGTTTTGCAGGGGCTTCCTGCTCTCCATAGTTCCTTGCCACAGTTCCTGATGACAGCCAATAGTACAAGTAGAGGAGATGATAGCAACCACACAAAAATGAAGAAAAATGAACAGCACTCATACACTCTTGCCTAAAGGCGTACGCTGCAACAATAATGGCAGCCCATCCCTCCTAGAGAGTGGCCCTGAGGTCATCTTTGACATGCACAGAGAAGACCATTTCACAGTAAGACCAAATGTCTCTTCTCCTGTGCATGGACAGATGATCTCAGGTGGGACAAGCTGACCCATGTAGGGTGGGAATATCGCTGGCATGAAAACATTATTGGTCTGAAAGATATGTGTTTATCTTGTAATGTTTAATAAACGTATTAGGAGTGACCCATGTAGCTGCTCTGCAGATCTCCAGGAGAGAAGCATTGTGGGAGAATGCTGCTGACATGGCTGCCGCTCTAATGGAGTGGGTCATTATCCTGGCCAGGCAGCCCAGTCTCAGGGAAATGTACGTCAATGTGATACATGCCTCAAACCACCTAGCTAGTGTCAAGGTGGAAACCTTATTACCCAACGATGCTAGGTGAAAGGACACAAACAGGCTATCTGTTTTGCAGAGGAATTCTGTCTGAGATATATACTTTTAGGGCTCTCTTCATGTCTTCTCTGTAGAATTAACTGGATTAGGACAAAAGGAAAGGAGCACTAGCTGTTGCTGACCGAGAAAGGTAGACAGAACCTTAGGTCAGAATGAAGGAACCGTGCAGAAAATGACTCTATCCTTATGAAACACACAGTAACACTTATCGACAAAGAGGACATTCAGCTCAGGCACTCTACGGGCCGAGGTAACGGACACAAGGAACAAGACTTTAAAGGACAATAGATGAAGAGGTACTTTACAGAGTGGTTCATATGGGTTTTTTTTGAGTGCAGTTAATACTTTGTGCAGGTTCCTCATCGGGTAGCGATGCACTGTAGGTGGTGCTGAAATAGTTGCTCCGCAAAGGAAACACTTCAGATAGGGGTGAGATCCCAGTGGGTTGTCTGGGAATTTGGACAGGATAGCCGATAGGGCTGAAGCCTTGTGTCTCAGGGTGCTTGGCCTGAGTCCCAATGATAAGCCATCTTGCAGGAAAGAGAGGATCTCGTTAATGCCTGCTTTCCAAGGGAGTATCTTCATCTTCTGCTCCCAAGCAGAGAAAACCTTCCATGTACCCTCGTATATCAAAACGGTGGATGGATACCTGGAGGCCATCATTGTTTCCACTATTTGAGGTGGAATGCCCTTCCTCAGAAGACATCACCTCTCAACTTCCAGACATGAAGTGCCAGCCACCCCGGGGCTGGGTGGCAAAGTTGCCCTTGCAATAGGTCTTCCCTGAGGGGGATCTGCCATGGAGGATCAACTAATAGGTTGAGGAGCTCAGGGAACCAGGGTCTCCATGGCCAAAATGGGGCTACCAGTAGAACTGTTGCTCTTTCAGATCAAATTTTTTGGATCACCTTGGGAATGATTTGAATTGGTGGGAAGCCATATAGTTGTCCTGGAGGCCACTGGGACATCAGAGGATCTATTCCTTCCACCTATGGCATTGTGTACCTGTCGAAGAACCTTTTCACCTAGCAGTTGAGGAGATATCAAAGAGGTCCACTTTGACTCCTCAGAAGCAGGCCACCATTTCCCAAAAGGCCACTGGGTGAAGCTTCCATTCTCTCTGATGGACTTTTTCTCGACTCAGCCAGTCTGATTGTCCACTCTCAGTATTCGGCCAGGATGGAGTCCAGATGTCTCTCCGCCCACTGGAACAGAAGTGAAGTTTCCCTCTGGAGATGGGCTGAGCGCTTGCCTCCTTGATGGTTTAAATGATATTTGGCTGTCAAGTCTGTTCTGACAAGCACCGCCCCCAACAACATCGACTCCCCAAAGTGTCTGAGCGCCAGATGAATCGCAAGAAGTTCTAGAAGGTTGATGGGGGTGTGATGATTCCTAAGCTGACCATGTGCCTTGTACCATCTGGCCATCGCATATGGCTCCCCAGCCCATGAGGCTGGCGTCTGATGTGTTGACAGTCTGTGAGGGATTCCGGAATGGTATGCCCCTCAGCAGATTGGGTTTGTGTGCCCACCATCGCAGGGATTGATGGATCACTGGTGATAGTGCCAATCTGCAGTGTTGTCTGTTCACTATCTTGCTCTGGAAAAGAAGTAGCACCCACTGTAGGGGGCGAGAGTGGTGACATGTCCATGGGGTAGTTAGGAAAGTTGAGACCATCAACCCCAGAGTCACCACCAGTTGCATGAGGTCCACTGATGGGGAGGACAGGAGATGTGATACTACTGTGTGATCTTGTTTACTATGTCCTGTGCCAACCTTGTAACTCCTTGCTGTGAGTCTATAGTGGCCTCCAGATGTACTATGCAATGAGGTAGATATAGCTGGCTCTTGGCTAGGTTGATCAGGAAGCCGTGGTCCTTCAGGCAGGCCAAGGTGATGTGCAGGTTCTCCCAGGACTTGTGTAGTGATGGGGACTGAATAAGAAAATAATTGAGATAAGGGAAGACATGGGCTCCATACGTCCTGACGTGTGCCACCAGGGTAACCACAATCTTCGTGAACACCCTGGGGACAGATGACAAACCGAAGAGCATGGCCCTGTACTGAAAGTGGTTTTCCCCCACTGTGAACCTGAGGTAGCGCCTGTGAGGTGGAAAGATAGGGACATGTAGATAAGCCTCCTTCAGGTCGATTGAGGTGAGGAAGTCTCCCCATCTCAGAGTCTCCTTGATTGCCATCAACGTGTCCATGTGAAACCTGCAGTATTTTATGCACTCATTCAAGTTCTTCAGGTTGAGTACTGCCCTGAATGAACCATCTTTCTTCGCAACAGTAAAGAAGAGTGAGTAATTTCCCAAGAATCTCTCCCCTGCCGGGACAGGTTCTATTGCTGCAATTTGCAGTAGGTGGAAAATTACCTGTTGGATTCTCTCCCTTTTGCCTGGAGACGCTGAGATGGGGGATGGTATGAACCTCATCGGGGGGATGTGAACTCCATCTGTAACCTGTACCAGAAGGTGTGCAGCACCCATTGGTCCAATGCCTTTGGAGGTGGCCTCCCTTCAGAGCGGTGCTGGCATCAGAACTGATGTTAGTTCCTCATGACTGGGTTCCAAACCGTGATCTGTTGGAGAAGTGCTGTTGGCCCTTGACCTGGTTACGCTGTCTATACCAGAAAGGATGGCTGGAACAGCCCTCCTTTGTCCTCTCCAATGGCCTGGAGCCTTGAATGGACTGTGCCATTTAGTAGGGATGGAATATTTTCAAAAGAATCTTCTGTCATCCCTCTTACTGGTGGAAGGCATTGACTTTTCCTTAGACTCCAGGATACTCACTAGGGCAGTATAGCTGAACAACTTGCCTCCTACATAGGGTTCTGAGGCAAGATTAGAGCAGGCCGTAGTGTTAGTGTCCCAATGGCACAACCACAGGGTTCTTTGTGTACAAACACCAGCTGCCAGTGACCTAGATGAAAATTGCAAGGTGTCCATAGGTGCATATGCCATGAAGGTCACTGCTCGAGAGATTTTCAGTAGAGACTTGCAGATTTGGGCTGCTTCCTACTGCAAACCATCTAGGTCTTCCAACCAGAAGAAAGCTCTTGAGAACACCGAGGAGGCTGACACTGTACAAATGGATAGTGCACTAGCCTTGTGGAGCCTCCTGAGGCCCTGATCCATTTTGCCTTCTGTCGGGTCCTTGAGATGGGCATCTGAGTCCTTAGGATTCAAGGACGGATTTAGTAAATGCACAGTAGGGGTGTCCACCAGCGGAACTTTCAGCTGATCAATGATGTGCTGTTCTAATGTATAATATTTGTTAGCGGTTGGAACAGACTTCTTAAACTGCAACAGAACATCAAACTCAGATTTGATTACTTTGGGTAGTAATGATGGGAGTTTAACTACCCTTGTCTTGGGCTTTGGGTCTGGACATACCGCTGAAACTCTAGATGCTAAGGCGGCTGGGGGGGGTCTTCCGGGGAATTTAGACTTAATGCTTCCATTGCCTTGCATTAGAGAGGAAGAAAGTGAGCTTCCTGGAAGATCCTGTTAGTCAACACCTCTTCAGATTCTGAATCTTCACTCCATTTTTCTTCATCTAGGATGATTAACTCATTGTCTGGGTCAACCCTGGGATTGTCTGGAGGGCTAGGGTGTGTGCCTTGAGCGGTGGCATAGGGGTCTGGTGATCCGCAGCTAGTTGGTGGTCACATGTTTGAAGATGAGTGGGGGTATGGAGGGATCCTGTGCAACTTGCACCCTTGATGGGGCCTGGGTGGATAGTCCTGATGCAGTGGTATCCCCTGGAGGATGTTGTGTGGGGGCTAACAGGTCTCTGGCTAGGTCCATCAAAAGATTCCCTCAGCTGATCCTTCAGTTGTTGGAGTATCTGAGATGATAATTGAAGCTGTATAGGCTGAGCGTGAGAACAAACGTGCTGATGCGGGGGTACCCCCTCTTGCAGTTGATGAGTATGGGAGCAAGAAGGTTGAGGATGGGGAATTCCCTCCCTCCAGCCTCTTGCAGAGCTTGAAGAGACATGGGTGCAACTTGAAAGCCTGAGAAAGCCTCTTGAGAGAATGTTGTAGAAAAGATGGAATGTAAGGGAGGGGGTTGGATGCCTTTCTCCTCAGACAGGGATACTAGGTCCCTTTGTGCTCTGCAGATGGTGCTGTGGGAGTCCTTTCCTGTGGCTCCACACTGGTTATCTAGGTCTTGCCTGTTAATGCATTCCTGCCTGTTCCCTTCCTTTGTTAGTTCATCTGAAGTCACCATGCCCACAAGCATACATGTCTCAGCCACCTCTTCCTGCTGGTAGAGAGGCAGGCTATCGCTGACTCCACCTCTGCATTACTCCTTAAGGAAGGCCCTGACATTTATCCTGATAATGGAGCTGTCGCTGGGTCCAATCTGGGCAGAGGTGGGAGTGGTTTTGATATTTTTGTGGGAATTGCAGATTTGCAGGTTGCTTTCCCCAGTGGGAACAACCAATGCAGCAGGACTTACAGGGGCAGGCGGCTGCAAAGGCGGCTAGCTGAAGACACTGTGATGTTAGTGGGGGGTGGGTCGGCAACAACCACCCCTACGAGTGGAAACTACCTCCGTGGCAATCCCCTGTGAACAGGGGTGAGTAGCTGCAGGTGATGACGGAGAGATGGGGAAGTTCCGAAGTGGCATGCTAGGCCACACTGCTGCCCATTGCAGAAGAAATGTTGGGGCCACTGAGCACTCGCTGTTCGCCGCTCACTGCTGAGGCTCAATAGAGGCTGTTGCATGCTATTTTTTTTATTGTTTTTATTGATTTCATAGTAATTTAACATGAATAATATAATGATACAAAAAGACATCAATTTAACTTTAATACCCTCCCCCCTCCCCCCACTTTAGAGCCAATTCCTGTTTTGATTCGGTTTATGTGCTATGTTATGGAAAGTATATTGGTAAGTATTGGTATACAGGTGATTATTGTAGTGAATGAAAATTAAATACAATATTAACATGAGATGGTTTAAAATTGTAGGAGTATTATTCGTTTAGGAAAACCAGATAGTTTTTGCAGATGAAGAAAGCTGGGTATGTAGGTCTCGTTGTGAGGTGTATTCCATGTAGTTCCACCATACTGACGTGGGCTGTTGCATGCTATGAGGCTAGCAGGGGGGTGCTAACTTGCAGGCAGCAGGAGCTGGACTGATCTCGAGGCTGGCAGGGCAGTCCTCCTTTATGAACAACCTCACACCATGGTTAGGAGTCCAAGGGAGCAAGGAAAAAACACCCTTTTTGAAAAACACTAAACGTAAGGAAAAAGAAAGGGGGAAAGGGAACACAAACACTGAGATAGGGAAGGTAAAACCACATAGGAAAGTCAACACAAACACAAACGATACAGGCCTGAACCAATGGAGCAGAGAGAGGAATCAACCGTTCTTAGTGAAGGCAGAAAGAGAACTGTAGCAAGGAGCTATGGAGAGTAGGGAGTCCCTGCAAAACTGAACAGCACTCTTTCTGCCTTCAGCCGCTAGGTGGAGCTAGCTACCCACCTGAGGTCATCTTTCCATGCACAGGAGATTATATTTTCTCCATTCTAACGAAAACCATCACTTTCACTTTAAGTAATTTAGAAAGCCATAAATAAAATGTTGGGACACAATCTTGCCACCAAAATTTGGCAAAGGTTTTGCAGTAAATAATAAATGAATTTCTCATAAAAGCTACATAAGCAAGAAACCACTACGGAGCTCCTGGTAAATCAGTGTTGAGCATCTTTTTTATACCTTACAGATAGGGATGGATGAATCTGTCAATTTCGGTTCTCATTTTTCAAATCCTTCATGCTGACTTTTGGGGTCCATACGGACTCCGGGGACACTTTTCATTGTGTAATTTACATATAAGTAGACCTATAGGATTGTCCTTTTAGGACACTGATACAAATTTTAACCTGTACATCATTCCCAAATTTCAGCCAGTTAACACTGTTTTCCTTCTGAAAACAAAAACACATGGTGTCCAAATATATCCCAGAAATGTGTGGGCAAATTTCTGCCTCAGGTGAACATTTAATGTGTAATTTACATTTAGACCTGCAGGGTTGTCCTTCTAAGACATTGTCACAAATTGTCACCTGTATAATGTCCCCAAATTTTAGCCAGTTGCCACTTACCATTTTCCTTCTGGAAACAAAAAAACCACTGGGATCCACATATACCCCAGAAATTGTGTTGTACTTAGTATGCATGGGGAAGGAGACAGTGTATACCGCTCAAAAAAATTCTACCTCCTCTGAATAAGTGTTTTTTGGGTCAAGGTGCTTTGGTGTTGTCAAGCACACTTGTGCTGACAACACAGGAAAAAATGCTCTCTGGGGACAAAATTACCCCATCCTTCCATTGGAAATCGCATTGAGGCACAAATATACCCCAAAGAAGGCCGGTGTGATTTTTTTTGTCAGGTGTGCCTGAAGGTTAAATTCAGTTTTCCACATTTCTGCAGTATTTTGAATTTTTTTTTTTTAAATCATTGTGGAAATTATTTAGCATTTTGGAGCAAATTTCTTCTACTAAGTACATTTTTATATGCAGTTTTGACTAATGTACACATTTTTGCCAGCAAGTTCCCCTAATATAATGCATGTTTGTATTTTATTTTTATTAAGTTTTTTTATGCTCGCTTTCCCCTAATATATGCATTTTTGTAAATACTGTTTCATTGGAGAACTGCATTGCAAAATTCAGATGAGTGTGAATTTCTAAGGATGGCTGTGTTTTAGTTCTCATGTTGTTTTGGAAAGTGCCAGTTTGATAGATTCAGCTTTAAATGTGAACTGAATCAAATTTCTCCTCCATCCCTACTTGCAGGACAACCTTTCAAAAATCTTCTACCTTCAGAGAATATCACCATTTATGAATGGAATGTCATTACTTATTTTTGTATCTCTTAGAACAGAATCATGATTAAAACTTAAGAGAGAAGGATGTGTACTTTCATACCTAAACATTATGTTATACAGAAATCAGCATCAAATAGTACATATAATGAAAAGACACAATTTATACCGTTCTGAATATCCTCGTTCTTTTGCAAATCTCTGGAAAGCCCCCATGGGGTCAGAGCCTGTACTCAAAATGAACACTAGTGGTGTGGAAGGAGACATATCTTGGTAAAGAGTTGCCAGATCAACTGGAGGGTTCTCTATGAACTGTTTCCCAAGGTTCTCCATTACAAATTCAGTAAGTGCAGAAACAATCTATAAATGTTAAAACAGACAATTTACAAAAGCAAAGACTGATGAAAAAAGAACTATAATTCTGATATGAACAATAATTTCATTTACTTTACAGCACAGTTAATGTAATATTAATCATTATGTGGGGCATATTTCTGTGATATATCATGTCTTCTATTTCCTACAGCCTAATTGTATACACGTTTACTTGAAAATGAATTCAATGGGAGCTACTACGTCCAGGTATTTGTGTACAGGATTTCATAATCTTAATTACCAGAGTTTTCTGTTTTGACAGATACATATTCTGGATTTGCTTGGGACAAAGTGTAAACATTTGCTTAGGACAAACTGACATATCCTGGCTGCATTTTACTAGCAAGTGGAATTCAGTGTGGATTTGAGAATACTGATCTTCAAGAATTTGGGATAGGTTTTTCAGGGAACATATGTCATTTATTTGCATATTTTCACAGGTCTTCCATTCATGCTGAGTCTTGGATGAAGTTTAGAACACCCATGTAGACTGATAATATTACCAACCCAGGACCAGTGTGTACTGTCTGTTACTAGTAGCAGTGATACAACAGTGAAGATGCTAAATTGTGCACATCTATCATCATCCTGAGCTTAAATACGACTATTTGTGTGTTATGTGCCTTCAAATCAATTATGACTTATGGTGTACCCATGAATCAGCAACCTCCAATAGGAAACCACCCAGATCTTGTAAGTTCAGGTCTGTGGCTACCTTTATGGAATCAATCCATCTCTTGTTTGGTCTTCCTCTTTTTCTACTCCCTTCTATTTTTCCCAGCATTATGGTCTTTTCTAGTGAATCATGTCTTCTCGTTATGTGTCCAAAGTATGATAACCTCAGTTTCATCATTTTAGCTTCTAGTGATAGTTCTGGTTTAATTTGTTCTAACACCCAATTATTTGACTTTTTCACGGTCCATGGTATCCACAAAATTCTCCCCTAACACCACATTTCAAATGAACTGATTTTTCTCTTATCCACTTTTTTAACTGTCCAACTTTCACATCCATACATAGAGATTGGGAATACTATGGTCTGAATGATCCTAAAGTTGGTGTTCAGTGATACATCTTCGCATTTGAGGACCTTTTCTAGTTCTTCTCATAGAAGACGTTCTCTCATAGAAATAACACTATACTTGGCCTTAAGTGCCTTTGAAGTTTCACAGTTTGTTCGTTTGTGGTCCTTTAAATGAGTATTAGGATAAAATTCAATATTCCTATGTATGATACCTGGAGCTCCTTGGAGGAAGGGAATGATACAAATGTGTTAGAACTATTTACATAATGAATACTAATGAGTGTGTGTGTTGTGGTGGGAAGTGCTTGAAGATGCATGTGGGAAGGAGGAGGGATGAAGAGGGTCCACAGGTATCAGTTATCCCTGTGACTGGGGGGATGGGAAGGCATGGCCAGGGTGTGTTTGAGTAGAGAGTTTACAGATGCTTGCATCCTGTTCCCTGCTCTGCCCCCTCCCATCCATGATATCACTGGAGGCTAATCTACTGTGCTGAATAGCTGGTGATGTCATTAAATGCCAGGTTGTTTTACCAGGAAACCACTCTGTCTTGGAGCTGGCTGTGAGGGCCTGCACCTGGTAAACTAGGGTTGCTGGTGGTATACTGTCCATCCTGCTCCCCAGCAGGTTCTTTGAATGAGCTGGCAGAGGCCACTTTGGCTGTGGTATTGGAGGAGCCCAGAAGGATAGTCCTTGGTGATTTCAATATCCATGCTGAGGCAGCCATAGGTGTTCCAGCTCACGACTTCATGGCCTCCAAGACATCTATGGGGCTGTCTCAAGTTGTCACCGGTCTGCCATGTAGGGCAGGGCACACCCTCGTCCTGGTTTTGCTCCAGATGGAGGAAGGAGTGTTCTGGAGATTGGGGGGTGGTGGATGTCACCCTATTGTCATGGTCAGCCCACTTCCTGGTCAAATTTCAACTTATGGCTCTGATCCTCCCCTGCAGGGGTGGTGGACAGATTAAGATGGTCCACCCCTAGAGACAAATGGAATCCAGAGGATTCCTGGATGCCCTGGGGGAGTTCCCAGTAGATAGAGAAGGTGACCCTGTTGAAGCCCTTGTCATGCTGTGGAACAATGAGGCATGTCAGGCTCTTAACACAGTTGCCCGAGTGCACTCTCCAGCATTGTGGAGCCCAGTTTGCACCTTGGTACACCAGTGAACTAAAGGCAATGAAACTGGCTGGACGATGGATAGAGTGCAAGTGGTGAAAAATGTGCTGTGAGGCTGATCAGGCACAAATAAAACATCATAACAATGCCCACTGTGTGGCAGTGAGGGTGGTGAAGAAGGCCCACTTCTCTGCCTCCATTGCATCCTCAAGTAGCTGTCCAGTGGAGCTTTTTTGTATTGTCAGGGGTCTGTTGACATCAACTCAAGGAAATGGAGTTTTAGACCCTTCAGAGGCACACTGTGTATTGTTTGCAAGGCTCTTTGAGATAATGTTGCCTGCCTCCATAGCAATCTTGATGCCCCATCCACACGTATGGGCCGGGATAGCCTGACCACTGTTGTCCACGTACTGGTAACCTCCAGGCTGGATTACTGTAATGCACTCTATGTGGGGCTGCCCTTCAGGTTGGTCTGGAAGTTGCAGCTAGTGCAAAATGTGGCGGCGAGACTGCTCACTGGGGCAGGGTATCGCCAACATGTCACCCCGCTGCTGAAAGAATTGCACTGGCTGCCCATTTGCTACCAGGCAAGTTCAAGGTTCTAGTTTTGGTGTACAAAGCCCTATACAGCTTGGGACCAGGATACCTGAAAGATCGTTTTACCCCTTATATACCCAGTCGGTCACTGAGCTCTGCAGGTGAGCATCTCCTGCAGATACCATCTTATCAGGAAGTCCGTTCTGAACAACATAGGAAACGGACCTTTAGTGTGGCAGCACCTACCCTGTGGAATTCCCTCCCCTTAAATATTAAGCAGGTGCCATCTCTGTTATATTTTTGGCGCCTATTGAAGATTTTCCTCTTTTAACAAGCCTTTTGAGACCTATCCCAGTCTGTCTGTGTTGGAATTGCTTTTTAAATTTTAAACCTTTTTTTCCTAAACAATATGTTTTTTAACCCTTTTTATTTAAGATGTTTTTAAAGCTTTTTAAAAAAAATTTTTTAAAGTTGTTTTGTTTTAATGTATTTTGTCTGTTTTTATGATGTTTTAAAGTGTTTTTAGTGCTTTTGTTTTGTGCCCTGGACTCCTGCTGGAAGGAAGGGTGGGATATCAATCAATCAATCAATCAATCAATCAATCAATCAATCAATCAATCAATCAAACAAACAAACAAACAAACAAACAAATAAATAAATAAATAAATGTACTTTAGTCTCCAGTGACAGGTCCAGTGCAACGTCTACTGCAACTTCTTGGGATCAGTTTCAGTTGATGCAGCCTGATGATGTGGACAAGGTGCCTGTGATGATGTGGCCAAAAATGTGTCCTCTCAAAGTTTGCCCTTCCTAGCTTATTAAAGCTTGTTTAAGTGCATCTGGAGCATGGTCAATGCGTCTTTGCAGGAGGGAGTGGTCCAAGTTGCCTTGAAAGAGATGGTGATCTGACCGCTCATGAAAAAGCCCACCTTGGACCCATTGGTTTGTGACAACTACTGCTCATTCACAAATACCCTCCTTTTAGGGAAGGTGATTGAGAGGGTTGTAGTGCAGCAATTGCAAGTACTCTTGGATTATCTTGACCCATTCTAATCTGGGTTCAGACCTGTTTATGGGACTGAATTGGCCTTGATTGCCCTGATGGATGGCCTTTATTGGGAGAAGGACAGGGGAGTGTAACCCTGTTATTCTTACTTGATCTCTTGGTGGCTTTTGATACTATTGACTATGGTATCCTTCTGAGCCAGCTTGGTGAGATGGGTATCAGAGACACTGTTTTACAGTGGTTCCAATCCTACCTCCAGGGTTGTTTTCAGAGAATAGCATTGGGTGATTGTCTTTCAGCCCCCAGGCAGTTGTGCTGTGGGGTGCTGCAGGGTACCATCTTGTCAGGGCTGGCCCCAGGCATGCTGTGGCCCATGGACACCAGACTGCCCTGGGCCCCTCCGCTCCCCTTCCACGATCCATGGAAGCAGCTGCGGCTCGCCGGACAGGAGCTTCCGAGCCACCCGCCATCCCTCACTTCACCTACCTTTCTCTAAGCTGTTTTTTGCAGCTGCGCACACTGCGTGCACAGGTTTGCCATCAAGATGGTGGCCGAGTTTCATTAAAGGGCTGAAGCCTCTGCTGCCATCTTGGTTGTGCATTGCTGCCATCAACCAAGATGGTGGCAGAGTCTTCAGCCCCTTAGGAAAACCTCAGCCGCCATCTTGATTGATAGCAAACCGCAAAAAACAGCAGAGAGAAAGGTAGGTGAACTGGGGGGATGGCGGGCAGCTTGGAAGCTCCTGTCCGGCAAGCGGAGGGGCCCCTGTAGCTCCAGGGGCCCTTGGGCCAGTGCCCCATCTGGCCGCCCTTTAGAACCGGCCCTGCATCTTGTCCACAATGGTGTTTAACATCTATATGAAGACCTTGGGAGCAGTCATCAGGAGATTTGGGGCGAGGTGTCAGCAGTACACTGATGGTACCCAGCTCTATTTATCTGTTACATCTGAATCAAGAGAGGCTGTGCAAGCCCTGAACTGCTGCCTGGACTTGGTGGTGGGCTGGATGAGGGCCTGTGGGTTGGTGGTTCCTGAGTTCAGATAATTGGTCAGTTACCTGCTTTGGTTGGGGTTGTACTGCCTCTGAAAGAGCAGGTTCATAGTCTGTGGGTGCTCCTGGATCAATCTTTGTTGCTAGAGGCCCAGGTGACTTCAGTGGCTAGGAATGCCTTTTACCAGTTTTGGCTGGTAAGACAGCTGCATCTGTTTCTGGACCAGTATAGCCTGACCACCGATATCATGCACTGGTAACCTCCAGGTTGGATTACTGTAATGCACTATATGTGGGGCTGCCCTTGAGAATGGTCTGGAAGCTGCAGCTGGTGCAAAATACAGTGGTATGACTTGCTCACTGGGGCAGGGTATCTCCAACATGTTAGCCCGCTGCTGAAAGAATTGTACTGGCTGCCCCTTACCTACCAGGTCATGTTCAAGGTTCTAGTTTTGGTGTACAAAGCCTTATACAACTTGGGACCAGGATATCTGAAATATCATCTTATATACCCAGTCGATCACTATGTTCTGCAGGTGGGGGCCACCTGCAGATACCATCTTATGAGGTCCATTCTGCACAACATTAGGAAGTGGACCTTTAGTGTTGTAGCACCTACCCTTTGGAATTCCCTCCCCTTAAATATTAGACAGGCACCATCTGTGTTATCTTCTTGGCACCTACTGAAGACCTTCCCCTTTCAACTAGCCTTTTAAGTAGCAACCTTATCCCAGTCTCTGTGTGTTGGAATTGCGTTTTAAGATTTTTTTAAAGTTATTTTTAAGTTGACTAGTTTTAATAGGTTTTATAAGATGCTATGTTTTAATAGGTTTTTTAAGTTGTTTTATTGTAATATGTTTTAAAGTCTTTTATTTTTAAGACATTTTAGAGTGTTTTAGTGTTTTTGTTTACTGCCCTAGGCTCATGCTAGGAGGAACGGCAAAATATAAATATAATACATAAATATATAAATACTAAGACCATGGTGATCCATGATCTTATTGTGGATGAACAGGCCAATCTGGCATGCATAACTGAGGCCTGAGTGGAAGAACTGGGTGGGCCTGACCTGATGCAACTTTGCCCATCTGGATACTTGGATGCAACACCAATACAGATTTGAGTGGGGGTATTGCCATAGTTCACAGAAGTTCATTCTCTCTCATCAGGCATCCCCTCTGTGTAGGGCTATGGAGATAGTCTGGGGATGCTGTTGGTGTACTGCCCACCCTTCTGCCCAATAGGCCTCCCTGACCAAGGTTGTTTCCAGTGTTGTGTTGGAGGAATTGAGAATTGTGGTCCTGGGAATTTCAACATTCATGTTGAGGATGACTCAGGGCTGGCTTGCAATTTCCTCCATAGGAACCATGAGACTGCCCTAGATAGTGAGCAGCAGTGGGGAGAGGAGTGAGCTAGATATAGGGCAGCGTTGTAACACAGTGGTTACAGAGAGCACTTCCTACTGAAATTTGGACTTTTGTCAGCAGCCACACATTGCAGGGGATCAATTCAGATAGTCTGCTCCCAGAGACTAATGGAATCAGACAGATTTCTGAATGATTTTCCAGTGAATGGAGCCAGTGATGCTGTCCAGGTCCTGGTCTTGCTGTCAGATGAGGAGATTAGGTGGGCTATTGACAATACATGAGGAGTCCTCTCCAATGCTGCAGGACCTGCACTGTGTATTGGTTTACCAAAGAGTGGCATGCAGATCAAGAGACAACTGGAGCACAGGTGGCAGAAAACTCACTCCAAAGGTGACCAAACAATGAGGTCCCACAACTCTGCCTAAGCAGCAAAGTATTACTTTGCTGCCAGCATCGCATCCTCAAAGAGCTGCCCAGCAGAGTTATTTCAGGTGGTCTGGAGGCTAACCATGCTAGAAGTGGTGGATGACCCTCTAGAGCACTAGTAGCATGCTATGAGCACTCTGCATAGCACTTTGAGGATAGTTGCTAAGCTCCATCGTGCCTTAGATGCAAGTCCAGTCAAGGTGTCCGATGCAGAATCTTTACATATTTTATAGGATCGATTTCAGTTTATGTGCCCTGATGATGTGGACATGACCCTTGCAATGATGTGACCTTCTCCTTACTCTCTTGACCCCTGCCCATCCTGGCTGGTGAAAGCCATTCTGAGGTGGGGAGCTGGCTGGGCGAGTCCAGGGTGTGGTGAACATGTCTCTATATGACAGAGTGGTGCCTGCTATCCTTAAACAAGCAGTAGCGCCTCAACCGAAGAAGCCCACTCTGGACCCTGGAGTTTACAATAAGTACTGCCCAGTCACAAATACCACCTTCTGGATGCACCTCTTTAGGATTTCATCACAACACTAGCACAGTCATGATTAGTGCAGGACAAAACCTTGCCTTACCATAGCTCGGTGTACCACACATGCTTTGCATGCAAATGGTCCTATATTCAATCCCTGGCATCTTCAAGTACGGCTAGGAGAGAACACTGCCTGAAACCTTGGAGAGCCGTTGCCAATCAGTGTTGAGCTAGATGGACCAATAGTCTGACTCAGTATGAAGCAATTGTAATTCCATTATTGAAGAAGCCCTCTCTTGACCCTACACTTCTCAGTAACTTTTGTCCAGTATCTAACTTATCCTTCATCAGTAAAGTCATCAAACGAGCTGTAGTCACACAACTTCAAACATTTATAGATTCAAATAACTGTTATGATCCCTTTCAATCTGGCTTTAGGCCCAAACATGGGACCGAAACAGTGTTAACAGTACTGGTGGATGATCTGTGACTTGAATTAGATAGAGGAAATCTAACTTATTTAGTGTTGTTAGACTTGTCAGCCGCATTCGACACTATCGACTATACCATCCTTCTGCACCGCCTCTCTAATTTGGGATTCCGTGGAACGGTACTACAATGGCTTCGCTCCTTTTTGGAGGGCAGACTCCAGAGAGTTGTCCTTGAGAACTTTTCATCTAAGGTTTGGCCATTACGATGTGGTGTTCCCCAAGGCTCCGTATTATCCCCTATGTTATTCAATATTTATATGGAGCCCTTAGGAAGGATCATCCGTGAATTCGGAATACACTACCATCAATATGCAGATGATACCCAACTTTATTATTCTTTCCCGCCAGATGTTTCAGATGCGGTTCATCCCTTAAACCAATGCTTGGCTGCAATACAGCAATGGACTAACAAGAACAAACTGAAACTTAACCCAGAGAAGACGGAGGTTCTACTAATTGGACATAAACCCTCTCATGAATTTAAAAACGTACTTATTTTAGATGGGGTTCCACTCCCTCTGAAGTCCCAAGTTCGGAGTTTGGGTATTCTTTTAGATTCTGCTTTGACCCTTGAACCCCAAATTGCAACAGTATCCAGAAGTGCTTTCACCCAATTAAAGCTAGTCCGCCAACTTCGTCCGTTTTTAGGAACGTCAGACTTGAGGCAAGTGACACAGGCTCTTGTGACCTCAAGATTGGACTATTGTAATGCTCTTTATATAGGACTATCTGCTAGATCGCTTCGTCCGCTTAAGTTGGTTCAGAGAGCGGCGGCCAGAATGCTGACCGGAGCTGGTCCACAAATGCATACTACATCTCTTCTTTATCAACTTCATTGGCTACCGATTTTATTTCGACACCAGTTTAAAATTTTGGTATTAGCTTACAAGGCCCTACATGGATTAGCACCAATATATCTATCAAATCGTATTCTGGAATTTAAATCTCAACGACCGACAAGAGTACCCTTCGAACATTCTCTTATCATTCCATCTACCTTTATAATCCGCCGCTCCAATACTAGGAACAAAGCTTTTTCGCGCATAGCTCCCATCTTATGGAATAACCTGCCACCAGAGATCCGATGTTCCTCCTCACTCACGGTCTTTCGCCGTCAGTTAAAAACATTTTTGTTTCTTCAAGCTTTTAATGTTAACATTTAAATTGTTATAACTATTGTATTATTGATTTTCTTAATTTTATTTTTTAATTGTATATTGTTTTGTATTAGACATTGTCTTATTTGTTCGCCGCTCTGAATTCTAAGAACTAGGGTGGGATATAAAATGTTTAAATAAATAAATAAATAAATATGAGAGCTTCCTATGTCTCTGTCTCCTACAACCACAATCAATCACACACCTAGAGGGAGACAGGTAAAGGCCATCTTGCCTATATAATTATTGTTGAGAACAAAGAAGACTAACTCTTCCCTCTCTAAAAATCTGTGTTCCTGATGGAACATTGTCTACATATTGTAGCAGCGTCACCTCTAAGATAGAGACTTGAGTTGTTAGTAGACAAAGCTTACCTTTTCTTCCATAAAGCATTTCACCACAATTAATTTCTGAAACATGGTCAGTCTAGTATCCCAGGGAATGTATGGTTGGTCATCTTTTTTTTTACTTCCTTCAGTTTCAGACTTATAGCCTTCCCATTGTTCTGGGTTAATATGAATTTCAAGTTGTCCTACAAAAAAGTATTATAATTTCAAGCCATCTTAGTTAACACCTTCCTAGAAAAAAATCATTATTCAGGTAGCACTGGAAAATGTGTAGTTTTAACAGATGTGTAACATTTCAGAAAATACTAGGGGTTATTTCTTAGCAATTGTCAACTTTCTGAGCAGGATAAGCATATTGAGAATACTGCTATAACACTGATGGGCTGAAGGAGACTATGCTTGGGGAAAATGGTAAAACTAAAAAACATTCATTTAAAAATTGGAAATCTTGCATACAATATTTTACCAGCTGGCGGGTGATTACAAGTAAATAATTTGAAATTCTATGGAATTTCTGATGAGTATTTCACTACATCTGGAACCCACTACAGCAGAGGTAGCCAATGTGGTGCCCTCCGTGTTTATTTGCACTACAACTCCCATCAACCCATCATAGTGTGGTCAGTGGTGAAGGATGGTGGGGGGTGTAGTCCATAACATCTGGTGAGCATCTGGCTATTCCGGACTATAGACATGGGCCATGTTCAGATAATCATATCTTGGCTTAATAAACTGAGATATGAGCAAGGCTTAGAGACCCATATAAAGCCGCTTTGCTCCTTCCTTTGCACAAGCCAGGAAATAAGGCAGGAAGTGTAACTTAACTATAGATTCCTGGTGCTTCTAAACTAGGAAGCTATGGTTAATGGCTTCCAAACATCTCAGAATATACAGCCATGGTTTAAAGTGGGCTTAATACCCTGGCTTGTTTGCAAACCATGAATCACAATTTCCCAGTTCAGACATACTGGTAAACTGCAATTAATGGACACTTCTTGGCTTGTTTGCTCACTCACATGAAAGGAGGAGTGAAGCAGCTGTATGTGGGAGAACGAGTATCATTAGTAGACATGGTTTGCAAATGGTACTATGAATGTGGCCTCTTCTCCTGTTCTGTTCTAACCATGGTTTTCTGTTTGTCTCCATAGATGCCAACCATGTTTAAAGCTAACTTTCCTCTTAATCTGGTTTCAAATCTGGTTAAGGCAGAAACCCTAATAACTGTTAACTATTATTAGAATAGGTACAGATGTAATGCTAAACAATAGTTAAGGCAAACAAGGGAAGAGAGGAGTAAAAATTATGTTGTTGTTGTTATTGGTTTTAATGTTCCCCCCCCCCATAAGGTGCCTTGGGAACTATTGGAAGATTCGACTTTTTTCCATAATATGAAGTAATAAATGGACCAGATCTTCATCTCCCTAATGCCTGGCAGGCCAAAGTTGACATGTGGGTGGGGCTGCCCATCTGGCAATCACCTGACATTATAGTGATGTCAGGTGATGCTTCCCTTTGAGAACCCATTTTTGGGACTTCAGAGAGAACCATGAGGCTTTCAAATGCAGAAGGGACTGAAGACACGCTCCAATTGGCCAGGGACAGGAGTGCACCTTCAAAGGCCAACCCATCTGTGCAGAGAAGTGTGGAAGGGAATGAAGAGGCACTCTGATTGACCCATCTGCTGTTGGGCAGATGGGAACACACCATCAACCCCACCATCCGTGCTTCTACTTCAGACCTCTGTGATCTGAAGGAGGAGGGTGGAGGGGGTCGAAGACTGCTCTGACTGGCCCATCAGCTGATGGGTGTATGCAAGAGGGACTTCCCACACACAAACACCCACACTTCTATTTCAGATCTGTGCAGTCTGAAGGAGAAGGGTGGAGGGGATTGAAGGCACACTCAGCTTATGGGCAGATGGCAGCGTACCTTCAAATGTCCCCCCTGTGCTTCTACTTCAGACTGCACAGGTCTGAATGAGAAAGGTGGAATGGATTGAAGGCACACTCTGATAGGCCTATCAGCTGATGGGTGGATGGAAATGCACCTTCAAATGCCTCCCCCCATGCATTTCTCTTTCAAAGCACAGACTTCACTAGTGATGTCAGCTGGTGGGTGGGCTTGGTCTGGAGAAAATGCGCCTCATGGGCCAAACTGGACCCCTTGGGGAGGCCATGATTGGCCCAGAGGTTGGAGGTTCCCCACCCCTGCACCAAGGTAACTGATGGAATCTTCTAGCTCTGGGAAGTAAATGAGATGATAATGAGGCTTTCAAGTTTGTGGCGGATTAGAATAAAGAAAATAGAGAATGAGGAAAATTATGAAGCAGCACAAGAAAAATTACCAAATTGATTCTACTGATGTGTAAACTAAGCTGGGAACTCATGACACATGTAAATAAGCAGAAAAATATTTGTTTACTCCAACTTCTCTGATAATCCAGGAACCAACATGAAATTATACCATATAGGCAAATGGTAATCTTAAAGCCTTGAAGGGAATTTCTTTTAAATTTAAATCCTTTCCAACTCCTCCTATGTCACTATACCCCTCCCTTTTCCATATATCCCTATGAGATCCAAAATGCAAGAATAGGAGGAGATTTTGCTCCCTTAAACACCCACCCACACTTCTCTTCACAACTGGAATCTTAACACTCAAGGAACAGCACAGCATGGGAAAAGCAGAGCATGAAGCTATAGGTAAGGAGTTTTATTGCCTTGTTGTGTGAAAAGGTCTAGTGAGTTTCCAAAAGAGCTGAAACACTGAAAAAAGCACAGAATTCCTACTCCTTTACAGTTCTGGCTGGCTGGCTTGCTTACATGCACACATAACAGTTGCAGGAATGCTCTTCTGAGCCGGGATAGGTCACTTTGAATCTCTATCCTGTCTTTCTGGAGTCCTACACTAAGGATGGGATCCGTGGGCTGGTGCGACTTTGAAAGCATTCTGTCGACCTAACATGCTGTTATTGATTTAAGTTCATTTTCTGTGCGCTTTGTTGTTATGTGCCTTCAAGTTGACTATGACTTATGGCGACCCTATGAATCAGTGACCTCCAAGAGCATCGGTCATGAACCACCCTGTTCAGAACTTGTAAGTTCAGGTCTGTGGCTTCCTTTATGGAATCAATCCATCTCTTGTTTGGCCTTCCCCTTTTTCTACTCCCTTCTGTTTTTCCCAGCATTATGGTCTTTTCTAGTGAATCATGTCTTCTCATTATGTGTCCAAAGTATGATAACCTCACTTTCATCATCTTAGGTTCTAGCGATAGTTCTGGTTTAACTTGTTCTAACACCCAATTATTTGTCTTTTTCGCGGTCCATGGTATCCGCAAAGCTCTCCTCCAACACCACATTTCAAATGAGTTGATTTTTCTCTTATCCACTTTTTTCACTGTCCAACTTTCACATCCATACATAGAGATCAGGAATAACATGTCTGAATGATCCTGATTTTAGCTTTCAGTGATACATCTTTGCATTTGAGGACCTTTTCTAGTTCTCTCATAGCTGCCCTCCGCAATCCTAGCTTTCTTCTGATTTCTTGACTATTGTCTCCATTTTGGTTAAAGACTGTGCCGAGGTATTGATAATCCTTGACGAGTTCAATGTCCTCATTGTCAACTTTAAAGTTACATAAATCTTCTGTTGTCATTACTTGAGTCTTTTTGACGTTCAGCTGTAGTCCTGCTTTTGTGCTTTCCTCTTTAACTTTCATCAGCATTCGTTTCAAATAATTACTGGTTTCTGCTAAGAGTATGGTATTGTCTGCATATCTTACATTATTGATATTTCTCCCTTCAATTTTCACACCTCCTTCATCTTAGTCCAATCCTGATTTCCGTATGGTATGTTCTGCGTATAGATTAAACAAATAGGGAAATATTTTCTATTGGTAACCAATTGGTTTCTCCATATTCTGTCCTTACAGTAGGCTCTTGTCCAGAGTATAGGTTGTGCATCAGGACAATGAGATGCTGTGGCATCCCCATTTCTTTTAAAGCATTCCATAGGTTTTCATGATCTACACAGTCAAAGGCTTTGCTGTAATCTAAAAAGCACAGGGTGATTTTCTTCTGAAATTCCTCGGTCCATTCCATTATCCAACATATATTTGCAATATGATCTCTGGTGCCTCTTCCCTTTCTAAATCCAGCTTGGACCTCTGACATTTCTTGCTCCATATATGGTAAGAGCCTTTGTTATAGAATCTTGAGCATTACTTTACTTGCATAGGATATTAAGGCAACAGTTCAATCATTACTGCATTCCCTAGGATCCCCTTTCTTTGGAATTGGGATGTATATGGAACGCTTCCAGTCTGTGGGCCATAGTTTAGTTTTCCATATTTCTTGACAAATTTTTATCAAAATTTGGACTGATTCAGTCTCAGTAGCTTGTAGCAATTCTATTGGTATGCCATCTGTTCCTGGTGATTTGTTTCTTCCAAGTATTTTAAGAGCAGCTTTTACCTCACATTCTAACATTTCTGGTTCTTCATCATACGCTTCCTCCATGAATGAATCTGTCATCCTGGCATCTCTTTTATAGAGTTCTTCAGTGTATTGCTTCCATCTTCCTTTTATTTCATCTCGGTCCGTCAGTGTGTTCCCCTGTTGATTATTCAACATCCCTACTCTTGGTTTAAATTTGCTTTTCATTTCTCTAATCTTTTGGAATAGGGCTCTTCTTCCCTTTTTGCTGTCCTCTTCCATTTCTATACAATAACTACTGTAATATTTGGCTTTGTCCCTACATACTAGTCGCTGTATTGTTGCATTTAGGGTTCTGACCATGTTTCTATCTCCTTTTGCTTTTGCTTTCCTTCTCCCTTTAACCATTTTAAGAGTTTCTTCAGTCATCCATTGAGGTCTTTCTCTCTTTTTAACTAGAGGTATTGTCTTTTTGCATTCTTCCCTGATAATGTCTTTGACTTTAGTCCATAGTTCTTCTGGTTCTCTGTCAACTAAGTTGTTCCTCAAATCTGTTCCTTATTTGATCTTTATATTCTTCTGGGATGTTATTTAAATTGTATTTTGGCATTATGATTGGTCTTCTTTAGCTTCACTCTGATTTTTGATACGACCAGTTCATGATCTGTACCACAGTCTGCTCCTGGTCTTGTTTTCACAGAAAGTATGGAACTTCTCCATCTTCTGCTACCAATTATATAATCAATTTGATTCCTATGTTGACCATTTGGTGATGTCCACATGTGCAGTCGTCTTTTCGGTTGCTCAAAAAATGTGTTTGCAAGAAACAAATAATTGGCTTCACAGAATTCAATAAGTCTTTCTCCTGCTTCATTTCTGTCTCCTAAGTCCCATTTCCCCACAATTCCTAGTTCTTCTCTGTTCCCTACTTTTGCATTCCAGTCCCCCATGATTATCATCATATCTTGTTTTGGTGTGTGATCAATTTCCTCCTGTACTTTTGCGTAAAATCTCTCCTTCTTCATTTGACTTTGGAGCGTAGACTTGGATGATGGTTATGTTAATAGGTTTCCTGTTTAATCTCATTGATACCAGTCGCTCAGACCTTGTGTTCTCGCTCCTAGTTGCTGTTGCTATAACACGTCTCACTATTAAAGCAACCCCATTTCTGCTTGATTTCTCATTTCCTGCATAAAATTTTTTGTAGTTGCGTGATTGAAAAGGTCCCATTCTCGTCCATTTTAATTCACTCACGCAAAGTATTGTAATGTTGATACATTCCATTTCTTGCTTGACAATTTCTAACTTTCCCTGCTTCATGCTTCTCACATTCCATGTTTCTGTTGTGTGCATTGTACAACTCCGGACTCTCTTTTCACATATGTGCACATCATCCTCTGGGCTTCCTTTCGGCTGTGACCCAGCTGCATCATTAGTCACAGCACTATTTGTACTTGTCCTTTGTTCTTCCCCAGTAGCTCGGTGACTGCCTTCTGACCTGGGGGTCTCATCTTCCAGCATTATCTCGTGTTGCATTTTGGATACTCTGTTCATAGGGTTTTTGTGGTAAGAGGTATTGAGAAGTGGTTTACCATTGCCTTCCTCTGAGTTTGGATGCATCTTAGTCTGGTGTCTCAGCTTTGACCATTCCACCTTGGGTGTTTCTGCTAGGAGTCTAGCCTCTGGTCTAGACTCCCGACGGCATTGCTGTCAGCTTCTTAAACACTCTCAAACCCCCTCACCACGTTAAGGTGTGTATCCTAAAGGGGGTTCTATGCACTAGCTGCTGCTTTTATCTGTTTCCCCTTCCAAAAAATACTGACATTAATATCAAAATATCGATACATGAAAGAAAATATTTTTGGAAGGGGAAAACGGATTGGAGGGAAACTGAAAGTTGCTTTCCTCCTTTCCTTTCAACATGAAAACTGACCAGCCTCAGTCACAGAAGAGGAGGAGGCAGTGAAGTTCCTTTCCTTTCCTGTATCAATATTTTATTTCAAATTATCAATATTTTGAAAGAAAATATTGATAATTTGAAAGAAAATACTGATAAGATAGGCTGGACTCTGGCAAGGAGCTCCCAAGTTGAGAGTGGGGGGGGGACTGCTGCAGAAGCCCAGTTCAGTAAGGATGCTTGAGGGATGAAGTAGGCTAAGGAAATTGAAAAGGGGGGGTCCAGGAGTCAGGGCAAGAACAGTGGGAGGGGAAACCCCTCTTCTATTTCCCATACCCCCAGCAGACACACACACAGAAACATTATTGATCAATATTTACTCATCTTGCTGACTGACCAGCCTCTCTTTTTTGCTTCACTGTGTGAAACTGACAAGCCTGCTATTTGCTTTGGGGCATGAGTAGGGTAAGATAGAAGGAGGATGTTGCTTTAGCAGAGGGGGGGGAAGTAAAAAGTTTTGCTGAGCATAGCCTCACCTCACAGCTGTTGGAAGAAAAGAAGAAGCAAGACTCTTCTTGCAGGGCTGGGGCTGGGGCTTTGTTGTGCTGGGCTGTGGGTTGGGTTAAAATGCAGCTTTCTTTCTGAAGGGTGGGAGGTACTAGATCAGGATGCTGCTGCAGTTTTAACTCCTCATATTTGATGCCCCCCCAAAAGAGGCTTGTCAGTTTCACACAGTGAAGCAAAGAAGAGAGGCTGGTAAGTCAGTTTCTTTAAAGCTGGTGCAGTTTAATATCCAGTGTCAAAAAAGCTGCAGAAGCTCATAGCATTCTGTGCCATTTTGCAGAGATTTCAAATATATGGATTGTGGGGGAATCTGGTTTTATTTTTGATTCCAGAAAAAATCCTTCTCGATACCTATCCCACACCAAATCGGTGTGTTCCTCCCCTTCTCTCTCTCTCCCCTTAATAAGAACACTCTATATAGAATGTATTTTTAGTCTTTAAGGGCTGTGAATGAATTAAGGAATTTGGATTAAATATATTATATTGCATTAATTGAATGTTTTCCTCCATCCTGCTGTAATCAATAAACATTATTGTTTCAATTAAGAATTCTTGTGGATATGAATTTCTGGGTTTTAACAACCTTAGATGCATTATCAGGGTGGCTTGCAGTTGACCCACGTAAAAGATCTCCTCTCTCTAGAGATGTGTTTTAGGGTCATATGTGAATGCACACACACACAGGTTCTTAGTGACACGTGTAACAGTACATGCCTGCAGGATGTTGCCACTGTCAACCCAAAGCTCCCCTTACATTGCTGCTGCCTTGCCCTATCCCTGCAAACACAGTACTGCCACTGCTGAGAAAACAGCAGTGCTACTATGCCCTCCTGCCTCATGAACTGCTGCTGGCAACAGTTATGGCTTTTATAGGGTAGGACAACAGAGGCTGTAACTGGATGGCAGGAAAGTTTCTGCATTTTGAAAATCACACTTCTATTTGAATTCCTTTTTGTAGATTTAAAAAAATATGCACTATACTTCAAGACAGGTAAAATATCTTACTATGTCCTGCGTCAATCCTTTTTACATAAGATGCTATCTAGTGTGAAAAAAACCATGTATGACATATAATCATTGTCAACCCTGGAGCAAATATTAAACAGAAGAATACAAAATTCAAGCACAGAAAATTAAATAACTGAGAAGTTTTTAAAACAGGCAAAGTATCAAGTATCAAAGAAGTAAGCATAAAACTCTCAGATTTATAGATACATGGCAAGAAAAATCCTTTACAATCCGATTTCATATTTATCTTGTTACCTAATTTAATGAAAATGTGCTTGATCAGTATGTCCTTTTGAATCCCCTCAAAACATGGAAGTGTTTCTTCTAAGTCACAGCACATAAACCATGTATTGTCTTCAAGCCATGGAATATGAGGTTTCTCAGGCCGCTCCTATTATAAAGAAGACAGACTATGTCAAGTAATATGGGGAAAGGTTAATAGAGCATTCAGTCAAATAAATTATTAGTTCAAATATGAGTACAGTAGAGGAAACCTCAAAATAAAGACATGATTTGTTTCAGAAAAACTCTTGATCAATATGGAAACAACTGCAATAATCTACAACAGACCTACTTGAAATGAAATAAACTTCTTTTCAAATAAATATAGCCAGGACTGTGTATCAAAATTGCTGATTTTCTTAAAGCATAATTGTGGTTTTCAATAACATTTTCTTTCTGATTGTCTTTAGGCTTACTTGGTAAGGTGGGATATAAATGTAGAAAATAATAATGACAATCATAATAAACAATAATAAGCATAATAAAAAATTAAAACCGACATTTGCAATATTATATTTCAGAACACTGGAAAAATAATTAACTTTTTCACTAAAATATTTATGTTCTTTGATATTTTCAGTCTGTTATAGGCAGAGGTATGGTAGCCCCCAGTAGCCTGCTGTGACAAATTTTCTTTTTTTTTTTAATAATTTTTATTCAAATTTTTCAAAAAACAAACAAAACAAAATAAAAAAAACATAACAATACAACAAAAAATAAAAATAAAATGGTTGACTTCCGATTTGTCGCAGATCAGCTATAAGTATATAATATACATCAAACCTGTCCCTTAATATATACATACAGAATCCCTTTTCTCCATAGGCTGTCTTAATTAGTCATCAAATCCCAGTATCATCATTTTATTTTGATCTTTCAACAAAAAGTCTAAGAGAGGCTTCCATTCCTTAAGAAATGTATCTGTCGATTTTTCTCTAAGTAAACATGTCAATTTATCCATTTCTACTAAGTCCATTAATTTCAATAGCCATTCTTCCATTGTTGGTGTTGATTCCATTTTCCACTTTTGTGCATATAATAATCTTGCTGCCGTAATCATATACAATATTATTCTTCCATATTTCTTTTCTATTTGTTTATCCATAAAACCCAATAAAAAAAATTCTGGTTTTGACTGAATATTTATCTTTAGAATTTTTTGCATCGTCCTACCTATCTGTGCCCAAAATGATTTTGCCTTTTTACACAGCCACCACATATGATAAAATGATCCTTCTTGTTGTTTACATTTCCAACAAACATTAGAAACATTACTATACATTTTTGACAACTTTTCTGGAGTCATGTACCAACGGTACATCATTTTATAAAAATTTTCTTTAAGATTATAGCATAGTGTAAATTTCAAGCCTTTTTTCCACATATTTTCCCATTGATCCATTTGTATGTTATAACCAAAATTTTTTGCCCACTTTACCACTTTACACTCTTTTACTTGTTCTTCCTCCATATCCATTTTCAGTAAGAGTTTATACATTTTCGCAATTATATTTTCATCATTTGTACACAATCCTATTTCAAAATCAGATTTACTTATTTCAAACCCATACATTTTCTTGCCCATTTTATATCTTTCTAACAATTGTAAATAGGCAAACCATTGAAAACTATATCCTTCCTTTATCAGTTTTTCTCTCTCTTTCATTATATATTCTCCATGTACATTTTCTAATAGTTCTTGATAAGTTAACCATTTCTCTTTTCCAGCCATTTCTCTTCTGTAAAACGCTTCTTGACTTGAAACACATAATGGTATTTTCGAATAAAACCTTGGTTTATATCTATTCCATATTTTCAACAGAGGACGTCTTATAAAATGATTATTAAAGTCTACATTTACTTTTACTTTGTCATACCATAGATATCCATGCCATCCCCACTTCAAATTATGGCCCTCCAAATCCAATAGTCTTTTATTCCTCAATAAGATCCATTCCTTTATCCAGACTAGAGAGCAGGCAGCAAAATAAAGTCTCAAATTTGGTAATCCCAGTCCTCCTCTTTCTTTGGCATCTTGTAGTAGTTTAAATTTAACTCTTGGTTTTTTTCCTTGCCATACAAATTTAGAGATATCTTTTTGCCATTGTTTAAAAGGTAAATCAGAGGATATTACAGGTATTGTTTGAAACAAAAACATCATTCTCGGTAGTACATTCATTTTTATCACAGATATTCTACCCATTAATGACAGTTGTAGTTTATCCCATCTTAGCAAATCTTTCTTAATCTCTGTCCATAATTTTTCATAATTATTATGAAACAACTTTGAGTTTTTATTTGTCATAATGATACCTAAATATTTCAACTTTTTCTCTATTGTAAAATCTGTCTTGTCCATTAACTCTTTCTGTTCCCTTAAAGTTAAATTTTTCACCAACATCTTTGTTTTTTGATTGTTGATCTTAAATCCTGCTAACGGTCCAAATTCTTTTAATTTGTCCATCAATACATTAATTCCTTCCAAAGGATTTTCTAGTACAATTATCAAGTCATCAGCAAATGCTCTCAATTTATATTCTTCTTTTTTTATCTTTAATCCCGAAATTCTTTTATCTTGCCTTATATCTCTAAGCAGCACTTCTAAGACCAGAATAAATAAAAGGGGAGATAAAGGACATCCCTGTCTTGTACCCTTTTGTATTTCACATGAATCCGTTAAATCTCCGTTAACAATTATCTGAGCCTTCTGAGATGTATAAATCGATCTAATCCATTTTATAAAATTGTCTCCAAAATCCATTTGCTCCAAAACCTGAAACATAAATTTCCAATTCAAATTATCAAATGCTTTTTCAGCATCTAAAAAAATCAAGGCTGCTTGTTTATCATTTCGTTGTTCTAAATATTCCAAGACATTCAAGACATTCCTGACGTTGTCACGTAATTGTCTTTTAGGTAAAAACCCTGATTGATCTTCCTGAATAAATTGTTGCAATATTATTTTCAATCTTTCTGCCAAGATCATTGTAAAAATTTTATAGTCATTGTTCAATAGAGATATTGGTCGATAGTTTTTTGTTTTAGTTAAATCTTGCTCCTCTTTAGGTATTAATGTTATGTTAGCATTTTTCCAACTATCCGGTATCTTTCCCTCTTGCAAAATAAGATTCATTGTAGACTGTAAAGGTAGTAAGAGTTCTTCCTCCAAACATTTATAATACATTGCAGATAACCCATCTGGTCCTGGTGCCTTTCCTAATTTAATTTTGTTTCTGGCTTCAGATATCTCTCTTGACGTAATAGGGCCATTAATAGCTTGTCTCTGAAAGTCTGTAATTTTAGGCAAATTCTGTTTAGATATATACTCTTCTATTTTTTCAGATGGAATTTCCTGACATTTGTACAATGTTGAATAATATTGATGAAAAATCTTTTTAATTTTTACATTACCTGTCAACGTCTCATCTCCTTCTTGTATCTTTAAAATAATATTTTTTTGACGTTCTTTTCTTAATTTATATGCTAACCATTTCCCAGGTTTATTTGCAAATTCAAAAGTCCTTTGTTTAGCAAAATTTAATTTTCTTTCAATTTCTCTAACTGTCAGCATTGATACTTGCTTCTGTAACATTTTAATTTGATTTACAATAGAGACTTTAGTTGGATTCTTTTTCAATTCTTCCTCTTTTTGTTTTATTTCTTCCAAAATTAATTGCATTTTCTGTTGTTTCTTTTTTTTTTAATTCAGAGTTACATTTAATAAAATATCCCCTCATAAATGCCTTACTTGTATCCCAAACGATATTTTCACTTGTTCCTTTATGTAGGTTATGTTCAAAAAACTCTTTTAATTTCTTCTTACATTCTTGTACTACTTTGTCATTCTGTAATAAAGATTCATTTAGTCTCCATCTAAATCCAAGATTTTTTTTTTTAAAGTTAATATCACAGGATTATGATCCGAAAAAGTTTTTGGTAATATATCCATTTTAAAAGTATCCTTCGCTAAAATTTTTGACATCCAAATCATATCAATCCTCGAGAATGTTTTGTGTCTTTCTGAAAAATAAATAAATTCCTTTGCATTGTCATTTATATATCTCCAGGTATCCACCAATTCTAAATGTTCCATCAGTTCAAAGCAAATCTTCGGTAATTTACCCTGTGTCTCTTTGATATTTTTTTCAGAAAGCCTATCAATTTTTGGTGAGATTACCCCATTCCAATCACCCATGACACACCAATGATCATATGAAAACTCTGACAATTTTTCCATAAATCCTGTGTAAAACCTTGTTTTATCTTCATTAGGGGCATAGATACCCACTATCAAAATGTTTGTACCCTGTAGAGTAATTTCAACCCCCACAAATCTACCACTATCATCCAATAATACCAATTTAGGAAGCAATTGTGGGTTAATGTAGAGAACAACTCCATTTTTTTTTTTTGGTCCAGCCGAAATAAATTCTTCACCCAAATTTTTACAAATCAAATATTTGGAATCTTTCTCCTTAATATGAGTTTCTTGTAAACAAATTATATCCAATTTTAATTTTTTCAAATAATGAAACACTTTCTTTCTCTTCTGCGCCGTGTTAGCTCCATTTATATTCCAAGTTAGATATTTGTAATCCATCTTTAAGCGTGTATTTTAAAATGTGCCTGATGCTCCTTTTAATCCATCATCTTCCTTCCCTTCCTCTGCATATCTTTGTTGACTTTGTTCCCCAGGAATTATATCCATATCTTTAAGTTTATCTTCATCCATATCTTTTAAAACTTTTCTCAAGAAGTCCCTTGCTTTTTGAACAGTATTCAATCTATATTTCTGTTGTCTGAATGTAAAAATCACTCCTTCTGGAACATCCCATCTAAATTGAATTTTGCGTTGCTTAAGTTTCTCTGTAAGGAAAGCATATTCTTTTCTCTTACGTAAAAGTCTAGTAGGAATTTCTTTCATCACCAGTATTTCCTTACCATCAATTTTAAAGGTATTTTTAAAGTGTTGCTGTAATACCATATCTCTGGTCGTCTTCTTTATAAAATGAACAAGCACATCTCTTGGAATTTTATTCATTGTTGCATATCTGGAATTAATTCTATACACTTTGTCTATTTCAAATTCCATCCTATCTTCATTCAAATCCAGAAATTTTGCTAGAGCATTAACAATTTTATCTCTGATGTCTTCACCTGTTTCCTCAGGGATTGCACGGAATCTCAAACAATGTTCTTTATTTCTCATTTCAGTCACAGCCATATAGTCCAAGTTTTTTTCTAATTCCAGATTTAATATATCTGTTCTATTCTCCAAGATTTGTACCTTTTCTTTAGTGTTTTTTGCATGCTCCTTTATTTGCCCAATTGTCCCTTTAATCTCATCCACTTGTGTTTTAATATAGTCTTTTATATCTGTCAGTTCAGTTTTCATTTCCTGTTTTATATCATTAATCCCTTCCATTATTTTTTGAAACATATCTGGGGGTATAGCCCCTTCCTGTGGTTCAGTAGAACCTCTTCGCTCCTGGGCCTTAGTTGCTCTTTTAGTTGTCATTTTCAAGAGAAGCCTTTAATTTCTGTTATTAATCACTGTTCCAAAACCTAGAGGCAGTCTATTTCTTTTTTTTCCCCTCCACCAACAAAAGAGTTAATATTCCAGGCCTGTTATTGTAGTCCAGCCAGCACAGCACAGTTCTTATCTACATCCAAGAATGCAAAACAATTCTGGTTCCCAACACCAAACGTTTAGTAACATATACGAGCAGCAGATTCGTCCAAAAAGAAATAGTCCAAGGAGAAAAATAGTCCAAAATATATTTCCATCAAATAATAATTACCTCTCATTCGTTTTTAAACTTTAAAACTCCAAATTCAGGCCAGCTTTTTGTCGTAGAAAAAGTATATAAGTTGTTTACATTTTCTTTCTTCCTTAATTATATTTAAAAGAGAAAAAGTATGACTCACCCAGGTTTCTCAGTTGCTGATTCGTAAACAAATCCCTTTTATTATAGTAATTTAAGCCGAATGATAAGATTTAGACAGAAGTAGGCTCGCTGGTTAAGGACGTTTTTTTTAAGAAGAAAAAAAAATGCTTCGCTTTTTTCCAGTACAGCTTGCATGGAAATCCTGACTCCGTCTTCAGCCGCTCGGCATGCCTTCTTATCTCAGGGATTTCCTGATCAATTCCAGCTGCCGACAGCTCAACGAAGTCTTGTGGAAAATGTGATCGGTTCTCCTATACCTTGGAGAACATTTAAGCCAGTCAAAGTTTCCTCTTGACTGGCTTTTAACCTGAAAAAAGCTTCCTCTGAGACAGAGATCTCTCAGAGACAGTCACCAGCTGAGCGCTCACTTCCGGGAAGACGCCTGCTGTGACAAATTTTCAAAACACTCTGAATATAAAGTTGCTTATATGACTTAGAGTCCATAGCTTATGCAGTTCCATTAATAGTTACAACTAGAGCACTGATTGGTCTAGTTTAGTTTATTAGTTTTATTGGAGTATCAGGATTTGGACAACATATGCTTGGCCAAGTTCAGTCAGTCACCTGTGTGTATGACCCTATCCCTTCAAAGCTTATTACATCTAATATGGAGGGGATGTCTGGCAGGGTCCAGATGGTTATAAATTGCTCTTTGATCACTTTTTGAGGGAGTGATTGCAAGTATATAGCATCAATTAATTTTACAGGTCATGGGAATCCTACAGGTCTAAAGGAACATTGGGAGTCAGATATTGATTATCAACTTGAGGAAAATGGTGTAAGCCATTTTGTTTGATTTCAGCTATGGCTAAACCAGATTAAAGAAGCTTTAACAGGTGAGATATTGTTGCGCTGCAGCCAACTCAGAAGGGACAGGAAAGGGGGAGGCATGAGTTTCAGGCTCCTCCGCAGTCAGAAGAAGCAGAGTTAGGGATTATTGTGTCTGAGCAGGAACGTGCGGGAGGGGGGCAGCCTGATCTCCAGCCAGTTCCCATGAGTAACACCCTTCCCGAGGAGCCGAGCGAACCGCCCCCAGTTGAGGCAGAGGACTTGTGGGGGGAAGCTTCAGAGTTAGTGCCAACTCCTCCTTTACCAGGCAGTTCCCAGGAGAATTCCAATGTGGCACCGCCCCCTGACCTCAAGCCTGTTGCTCAGGAGAAGGTGTCTTCTGATGAGCCGTTGGATGCATGTCCCGTCTCCTCGTTCCCGTCGCCGCCAGAAATGGACAGGGCAAAGACAGGAATTGCGACGGAGTCAGAGATTACGTTCGAGAACATTTCCTATTTAAGCCTGCCGCTCCCAGTAGGGGGTCGTTGAGTCATCTTCCTTCACACGCTGCAGAGCATGTCTAGAGTATAGTTAGGGATTCTAGTGAGTTAGTGTAGAATTTCCTATGAAGTGCAATGCCTTTGATGTATCCATCACTCTAATAAAACAAGATTTACTTGCACACACACCTCAGCCTCATTCTTTCGGCTGTGAATGGGATAGTTTGACTCAACCACCATCCCTACTTGAACCTGTTCCCATGGCGGATGACATGGATCAGAATGGAGCAAGAGGGGGAGTACCTATCACCATGGAAGCCTTGTATGCCGAGATCCAGAACCTCCGAGTGACTACGCAAGCCCTGCAAACCAAGAACAAAAACCTCAGAGCCGCAATGCAAGCCTTGCAAGTGGATAACCAGAATCTCCATGCCTTGGTCGCCCAAGTCCAGGCTGCGCCTCCCGGGGTGGCAGCCCCTGTGAAGTCTCCAGTGGGGCTCCCCGTGCGATACGGGGGCCAGAGTGAACAGTTTGCCACATTTCTAGCCCAATGTGAGTTGTACATTCAAGTGCACAGAGCTGAGTTCCCAACAGATGACGCGAAGGTGGCATTCATCATCAGTTTATTGGAAGGGGAAGCAGCAAAATGGGCCACCCCGTATTTGATTCACAATGACCCAATATTGCACCAGTTTGACGCCTTCAAGAATGTGATGGGGGACATGTTCTGAGACCCCCAGAGGAAGGAGATGGTTGCCCGCCAGTTAGGGACCCTGAGACAGGGAAACGGGTCTGTAGGGCAATACACGAATGCTTTTCGTGTTTTGTCTCAGGAGACGGAGTACAATGACCCAGCCTTGATGCACTTCTACAGAAATGGACTGAGTCCAGAAGTGTTGGATGAACTGGCGCGCTCCACACACCCCAACTCACTGAGGGGTTTGATTCAGCTGAGTTTGCAGATACACAGCCGCTTAGAAGGAAGAAAGTTGGAGCGAAGAATGGAGCCTTCATGGAGTCAGGTTGCTGCTCCGCTGCCCCTTGCACGCCCCGTGCCCAATCCTGGCATTCCTACTGTCTCGGGAGAGGAGCCCATGCAGATTGGGGGGGGCTAGACCGTGATTGACAGAGGAGGAGAGGGAAAGACACTGGAGGGAAGGACTGTGTCTCTATTGCAGAAAGTCTGGACACCTCGCCAGAAATTGTGCAGCCAAAACCGGAAGATTCCAGCTGCCGGAAAACTCCACATCCCAGTTCTCGTAGAGGCTAGAGAGTTGGGGGGTGATCCAGACACTGAGCCTCCGTTACGACCCCTTCCCTCCCAAGGGGCCCTTCTGTTGCCTATTCGCATCACCCTATCCTCAGGCAAGAGCTTCTCAGCCAAGGCTATGATCGACAGCGAAGCATCCTCTTGTTTCATAGACCGAGAGTTGGCGCTACACCACGCTATTCCCACAAGAGAACTGAGCCAGCCGTTGGCAGTGGAAACTATAGATGGCCAGCCTCTGAAGTCTGGGGGGTGTGTGACTCGGGTGACTGAGTCCATGGAAGTGAAGGTTCCTGGGCATCAGGAAGACCTGTCATTCTATGTGGCGTCCTTGCCGCATTTCCCGGTGGTGTTGGGTATGCCTTGGCTGGTTAGGCACAACCCCACAATCTTTTGGGATGAAGCTGTGGTGGTTTTTACCTCCAAGTACTGCCATCAACATTGCCAGCCTGAAGAGGAGCCACAGGTGTTGGCAGGGGCATCTCCTCCAAGGGAGATAACTTTGCCTGCCAAGTATGGGAGTTTTCGGGATGTCTTCGATAAAAAGGAAGCGGAACAACTCCCTTCTCACCGGCCCTATGATTGTGCCATAGATTTGGTGCCCGGAGCACGCATCCCCACCGGGCGGATTTACTCTCTATCTAAACCAGAGTTGGCAGCGTTAAGAGAGTTTCTGGACACCAATTTGAAGAAAGGCTTCATTCGTCCTTCATGGTCCCCAGCTGGTGCACCCCTGCTCTTTGTGAAGAAGAAAGGGGGGAGCTCTGTCCCTGTAATGATTATTGAGCCCTAAACAAGCTCACTATCCCCAATAGTTACCCGCTGCCGCTCATTAGGGAAATGTTGGAGAGGTTGCGTTCCGCCAAAATTTTCACAAAACTGGATTTGAGAGGAGCTTACAACTTGGTAAGGATTAAGGTGGGTCATGAATGGAAGACCGCTTTTAAGACCCATTACGGTCAGTTTGAGTATTTGGTGATGCCATATGGGCTGTTGGGAGCACCTGGAGTCTTCCAAAATTGTATGAATGACATCTTTCGGGACTTTGTGGACCGTTTCATGATAGTTTATCTGGATGATATCTTGATCTATTCGAATACTCCCGAGGAACACGACTCGCATGTGCGTGCAGTGCTGCAGAAGTTACGGGAACACCGTCTTTACGCGAAGCTGGAAAAGTGTGGGTTTGACCTAACCACGTTGGACTTTCTGGGGTATCGGATCTCTCCAGCAGGAGTTGATATGGACCCAGAAAAAGTTCGTTGTGTACTCATGTGGCAACCCCCCAAGACCAAGAAGGATTTGCAACGCTTCTTGGGCTTTGCGAATTACTACCACCGTTTCATAGCCAACTACTCCCATCAGACCGCACCGCTCATGGATTGCCTGAAGGGCTCCGGACCTTTCAAATGGACAGAAGCTGCACAAGAGGCTTTCGAGAGCCTGAAGCGGTTTGCTACCAAACCCATACTACAGCATGCCGACCTGGCGCTCCCTTTTGTGGTAGAGTTGGATGCGTCGGACGTCGCGATCGGAGCGGTTCTTTTACAACTGGCCCAAAAAGGGGGAGAACTGATGCCTTGCACCTACTTTTCCAGAAAGTTAACCGACTCTGAACAAAACTACACTGTGTGAGAAAAAGAGCTACTAGCCATTAGAGATGCCTTTGAAACCTGGAGACACCATCTGGAAGGGGCGCAGCATGAAATTGAGGTGCGCACGGACCATCGTAATCTAGAGAGTCTTCATACCGCCCGTAAACTCAATCAGAGACAAGTGCGCTGGGCTCAGTTCTTCGCACGGTTCCATTTCAAAATTCATTATATCTCCCAAGCACAGAATAAGTGGGCTGATGCCCTCTCGAGGAAGCCAGAATTTCTGAAGGATCCCTCCCCAAGGCCGTTACAGTACATAATCCCTCCTGAGCGGGGAGTAGTAGGGGCCTGCCAAGATTCTTGGGAAGCTGAAGTGCGTGAAGTGCAACAACAGGACACTTTCGTGCAGGAGCAGCGGGCCGAGGAGGGCGCGTCACCCCAGGCAGAACAAAAGGACCTTACATGGAAGGATGGCATACTGCACCATCAGGAAGCCGTTTATGTGCCCCCTGGAGAACTGCGAGGGAGCGTACTATGACAGTGCCATGACGCCCTCACGGCAGGCCACTTTGGGGTTTTTAAGACCATTCAAGCGGTTACTCGGGAGTTCTGGTGGCCCAAGGTGAAGAAGGACGTAGAGCATTACGTTCGCTCTTGCCCCACTTGCATGAGGGCTAAACTTGCCACTGGGAAACCACCGGGACTACTAGAACCCCTCCCTACTCCTGGAGGACCTTGGCGAATGATTACTATGGATTTTATAACAGACCTTCCACCTTTGCAGGGAAAAACCACAGTTTTGGTGGTCGTTGATACCTTCTCAAAAATGGCTCACTTCATTCCGTGCGCAGCGCTCCCAAGTGCGCAAGACACTGCCAAGTTATACGTGCAAAATGTGTATCGGCTGCACGGTCTGCCAGACAGCCTGGTTTCCGATCGGGGCATACAATTCACCTTGCGTTTTTGGCAAGTGTTGTGGAAGTTGCTGCAAAGTGAGCTGAGACTGTCGTCTGCCCATCATCCCCAAATGGATGGGCAGTCCAAGAGGGTCAACGCAGTGTTGCAACAATATTTACGTTGTTTTGTGGGGTATCAGCAGGACAACTGGATGTCCTACCTGCATTTAGCAGAATTTGCCTATAATAATGCTGTGCATTCGCACACGCAACAGACTCCTTTCTTCGCCAATTTTGGCTACAACCCCCGAGCCTTCCCTGCCCCAAAAGACAATCTCTCAGTCCCAGCCGCTGAGGATTACTTGCAGGAACTTCACGCTATGCAACAGCTACTTCAAGAGCAACTAGAACAGGCCAAAGCGGATTACAAACGCGCAGCTGATCAGCATCGGAGAGAGGGAGACCTCATATGAGTAGGAGACCAGGTCTGGATCTCTACACGTTTCCTAGCTATG
The DNA here is from genome assembly GCF_030035675.1 of Rhineura floridana. Lineage (NCBI taxonomy): Eukaryota > Metazoa > Chordata > Lepidosauria > Squamata > Rhineuridae > Rhineura > Rhineura floridana. The sequence goes on from NC_084480.1 coordinate 139,619,515, forward strand.
CCTGGCCAGTGTCGTAAACTGCAAGATAGGCGTATAGGACCCTTTGAGGTGGAGGCACAGATTAACCCCATGGCTTACAGACTAAAATTGCCACCCTCCTTCAAGATGCACCCTGTTTTCCACAGGGCATTGTTGATCAAGGACGCCACCCCCAACCCTCACCGTCCGCGAATGGAGCCCGCGCCGCCGTTGTTGGTAGAGGGGGAGGAGGAATACGAAGTAGAACAGATTTTGGACTCACGAATTTATTCCAGGCCTAAGAACATAAGAAGACCCTGTTAGATCAGGCTAGTGGCCCATCTAGTCCAACATCCTTTCTCTCAGTGGCTAGCTAGATCCACATGAGAAGTCCAGAAGCAGAACCTGAGTGGAAAAGCACTCTCCCCTTCTGCAGTTTCCAGCAACTGGTATTCGGAAGCATACTGACTTTGACTATGGAGATAGAGCATGGCCGTCATGGCTAGCAGCCATGATGCCTGATGGTAAAGTTGAAGCCTGACCCCCATTGATACCACAATGGAGTCAGAGGCATTATTGTTGCCTGCCTATTATAGACTGGGCTACAGAGAAAATTGCTGGACTGGTGACCCCATTGCTGGAAATGTGATCTGTCCCATGCTAGTCTATTGGGATGAAAATTGTTGACAAATTAATTTTAGACACTGTGTCCACTTTCCAGTGCTGAAGCCATAGTGTCCTTCTGGCAATTATAGCTGCCTCCATGGATCTCAGTATCTTTAACAAAGTTTTGCAAACTGTCTGCAGCCTCCTGTAAGCTGTCCAGTAACTCATACAACCATAGCAATGATGTTCTTGTAAATCCCAAAGCTGTGTGTGACACCTGGATACTCAGAGCAGCTGCTTCATGTGCCCTGCACAATGCAAAATCCATCCTGCAGTCAGACACATCTTTTAATGGCACATATTCATCCTTAGGGAGAAGTATGCAGGAGACAAGTGATGAAACTGGTGCATTCAACACTAGAAGCTTTCATTGTTCCATAATAGAAGACTCTAGAGTATAATACTTGCTAGCAATTGCAATAGAACGTTTGTTCTATATTAACCCATCCCATTCAGCCCTCATAATTTTAATGGGATTTTTAAAAAGTTGTAATAGTGGATAAAACACAAGAGAGAAACACTGAGGGCTGCAATTAAAATGGCAGCCAGCCTCTCTCTCACGCACACACGTGCTGAGGCAAAATAAAATAATTCTATTCTCAGCACCCTCAGAATAAATGACAGAATACACTACCCACATAAACAGAAATACTACAGACAAAAACCAAGCACAGCAAAGCCTGAGAAGAGAGAGTTTGGAGAGTCAATGGTTTAAACAAATGCTTCAACAAAACCAAGAAAGCAAACTGGAATCTGGGAGACCCAGAATACTTTCCTCAGTTTGTCTTTTCTGTCTTCAACCACAAAATGGAATCAATACCCATCCTGATGAACTTCAATACCAATGGGAGAAATGATCTTCTTTTATACAATCACTAAAAGGATGCAGAGATTTAAAATCTCATTAATTATAAACATGTCCTCACAAATACCTTATCTAAACCAGCAGCTCCACGGAGGAAGAAGTTCCATTCGATGTCTGTAAGTTCTTCTTTCTGTCGCATGATCTCAATACATAGCATAAAGCTGTAGATGAGTTTGTGCTGCTCAAAAAGGCCTCGGGAGACATTGGTATAAGTTGCATAGAGTGTCTGACTAAGTAGTATAGCTAGTCGCATTTCCAGGTCATCATTTTTTTCAGATGTTTCAATAGTGATATTAAATAGCTGCAAGGAAAAAAGGTAAATACAGTTTATGACTAAGGCTCATAAGAGAAGCTTCTTCACTGAAAAGGGTTTTTAAAGAAGTATTACACTTACTACTTATTGGGCTGTTTCACACATGCATGTAAATTAATTGATTTATCATCACGATTGCCTAACATTGGATGACTCAACTGATGATGGATTCTTTTCAGCTTGTACAACCCGAGGATGTGGACAGGATCCTTGGAGAGGTGAGGCCCACCACATGTCTGTTAGACCCTTGCCCTTCCTGGCTTATTAAAAGTGCCAGAGGGGGCCTAGCCGAGTGGGTGAAGGAAGTGGCCAATGCCTCCCTACAACAAGGCAGAGTTCCAATGGGCCTAAAGAAGGTAGTTGTAAGGCCTTTGTTGAAAAAGCCCTCCCTGGACCCCTCTATTATGGATAATTATCGACCAATGTCTAATATCCCATTCCTGGGCAAGGTAATAGAGTGTGTGGTGGCCTCCCAACTACAGGGATTCCTGGATGAAACGGATTATCTAGATCCATTTCAGTCTGGTTTCAGACCTGGTTATGGGACGGAGACGGCTTTAGTCGCCTTGGTAGATGACCTACGCAGAGAACTGGACAGGGGGAGTGTGTCCCTGTTGGTTCTGTTGGACCTCTCAGCGGCTTTCGATACCATCGACCATGGTATCCTTCTGGGTCGCCTTACCGGGATGGGACTTGGGGGCACCATTTTATGATGGCTCCGTTCCTTCCTGGAGGATCGAACCCAGAAGGTGGTGCTGGGGGATTCCTGTTCGACTCCTTGGCCATTGGCCTGTGGGGTCCCTCAGGGTTCAGTTCTGTCCCCCATGCTATTTAATATCTACATGAAACCGCTGGGAGAGGTTGTCCGGAGATTTGGGGTTCAGTGCCACCAGTATGCAGATGACACCCAACTCTACTTCTCCTTTCCACCTAATTCCAAGGAAACTGACTCGGTTCTAAACCAGTGTCTGACAGCAGTGGTGGTCTGGATGAGGGTGAACAAGCTGAAGCTTAATCCAGACAAGACAGAGGTGCTCCTAGTCAGTCAAAAGGCGGATCAGGGAATAGGGGTTCAGCCTGTGCTGGATGGGGTTACACTCCCCCTGAAGACACAGGTTCGCAGTTTGGGTGTGCTCCTGGACTCAGCCTTAAACCTGGAGGCCCAGGTTTCTGCGGTGGCCAGGAATGCTTTTGCACAGTTAAGATTAGTGCGCCGACTGCGCCCGTTCCTGGAGTCGTCTGATCTGGCTATGGTGACACATGCCTTAGTTACATCCCGCTTAGACTACTGTAACGCACTCTACATGGGGCTGCCTTTGAAGACTGTTCGGAAACTTCAGCTGGTGCAACAATCTGCAGCCAGAACGTTAACTGGGGCTGGTTACAGGGACCATACAACTCCCCTGCTGCAACAGCTCCACTGGCTGCCAGTCTGTTTCCGGACACAATTCAAAGTGCTGGTTATGACCTATAAAGCCCTATACGGCTTAGGTCCAGGCTATCTGTCAGACCGTATCTCCCTATATGAACCTGCCCGGGCCCTGAGATCTTCCGGAGAGACCCTTCTCATGATCCCAACACCTTCACAAGTGTGACTGGTGGGGACACGAGATAGGGCCTTTTCGGTGGCTGCCCCTAGGCTCTGGAACTCCCTCCCTAGGGAGGCAAGAATGGGCTCCTCTGTGCAGTCTTTCCGCCGACAGCTAAAGACTTTTTTCTTCCGGCAGGCCTTTGGAACTGAAGGTTTTAAGGGTAGTGACTGAAGAGGATGCTATATGTTATTGTTTTGCCTGTATGCTCCTAAATTGGGTTGCAGTATTTTAAGAGTAATTGGTTTTAACATCTTAATAGTTTAATCCTGTTTTAATGCTGATTTTATATGTTTTATATTTTTATAGGTTCTTAATGATGTGTACTTGTTTTTATCTGGAAACTGCCTTGAGTTCCAGTTTGGAAAAAGGGCGGGGTATAAATAAGGATAATAATAATAATAATAATAATAATAATAATAATAATAATAATAATAATAATAATAATAATGCTTTCAGTGAAAACTATTGTGTTTTAGTTGACATCAAGTGATATAAAATTTATGGCAGTGGTAATTAATCTGATGGTTTCTTCACGCCTGCAAGTATGGAACATACATATGTGAACTAGCCCATTGGTGGAGACCATCTATTTCAAAACCTTCTAGTAATAATCCAATTCCATTGTTTCTACTATATTTTGTCTAGTATTTTGAACACAAAGAGTAATAAGGAATTAAGCTAAAAAAAATGAACCCATGAGGCTTTGTTTTAGCAAAAGGTTATTAAGTGATTCATTATTGTAGTCTGTAAACAAATGTTGCAAATATAGTGCTCCTACTATTTTATGGGTCATCTTAAGAAGCAACGAGCAAGATAAATAAAATAAGAACTGAACTGTACAAGGCTGCAGTTATTAAGTCATTCTTGGCTAGCAACACGTAATGTATAACAAAGAGTGGGAAAGTGAAAACCTGAAGGGGAGGAGTGTTAGTTTGTGCAGAGGACTATCTGATCTTCACAGGAAAGAACAACATATAAGGAAACAGTTTTGAAAGCAACAAACAGAACTTCACTCAAGCTTGCTCTGGATCCCTATAAGGATTCCGTTAATCACATAAAAATATATGAACATAATTGTGATTAACAAAACAGAGGTTTTTTTTTTATTAACAAAAAGTTTCAGCTTCTGCCTTCATCAGCTGCTAACATACAAATGATGTCACCAAGGTGGCAGTTATAGAACTTTGAGGATGGAATGCTCAGAGGGGCTTCATTTGCAGAATCTAAGTAGTGGTGGTACTGTCCTCCAGGTTCAGGCCATGTGGTGCCAATGTATCCACAGAGTATATCCAAAAGTTCTCCCTTTTGGTCAATGCTGCTGGATCTGCTGGCATCTCTATCGCTGTTATGGAAAAGTCCAACAGGCTGTGACTCTCAGTGTTAAAATGCTTTGCACCTGGTTGCTCCACTTTTTTTGTTAAGATTGCCAACTTGTGGTTCCTGAAGCGTGTGCATAGGTCAGTTGTGGTTTTTCCTACGTATTGGATATGGCATCCTGGTCTTCTGCATTCAATGATGTAAATTATATTGCAGGACCTGCAGGTGATATTCTGTTTGATGTAATATGTCCTGCTTGTCCTAGTGCTTGTAAAAGTAGCTGTCTCCCTGAGGTACACACAGGTGATACAGCGTTCGGAGTGACAAGGATGAGACCCTGGATTGGTGATAGGTGGCTTAAGCACAGCTCTCACCAACAGTCTGTGCAAATTAGGAAGTTGGTGAAATGCTATAACAGGAGGCCTGCTGATGGCTCTAGTAAGATGTTCATAGTTTGCCAGCGATGGGTAGCTCTCCCTGATTGCTCGGTGATAGTTAGGAGATGCTGGATGGAAATCTACCACAAATGGAATCCGTTGCTCTCTGCTCTCTGTCACCTCAGCATGATGGAGGAGGTTTTCTCTGGACAGAATGGAGGCTCGGTGGATGTTGCAATTGATAATATGTGTAGAATATCCTCTTAGAAGAAGGTGTTCTTTAAGTTCACTGATCCTTCTCTGGTATTTATCTTCAGTGTTGCAAATAAGTTTGATTCTAAGAGCTAAGCTATACACAATGTTTTTCTTTATATGTTTAAGATGGCAGGATTTCCAGTTTAAATAGGTGTGGGCATCAGTGGGTTTGCTGTAGATATCAGTGGCTATTTTGTTGTTTTCAATGGTGAGAAGTATATATATTATATATAAGGAAACAGATATAAACAGTGATTCCGCAAGATAAGCAGATGAACTGTTACCTGAAGTCTACTTGTTGGGATAAGTGTTGTGGTGGGTGATGAATGAGGGACTTGAGTGGTAACAGAATGACTTGTCTAGGCAGAAGTACTTCATTAAGAGGGGCATGTAGCTTTTTTTTTAGCATTTGGCTAAAAATATGCACCAAGCCATGTGTGCAGTAATCAGGTAGGAATGTCAGGGAAGAGTAAGAAGCAATACATTGCATACTAATAAACTGGATGGCTATGAAATTTACCCACAGAAGCTACGGAAAAAGCCTTAGTCTATGTCACTAAGGAAAAAAAGTATAGGTTATTGGAAAAAGACAACAGCTGCCATTATAGAAGCCTCATTCTCCTTCCTCCCCCAATGTGTCTGGGTAGCAGGAAGCCGCTTAAGTGTCAATGGTCACTGCAGCTGCACACTATTTTCTTCTGACATGTACTCAAGGAAGCACGGCCATGTTCTCTCCCACTGTCCATCCAGAGTGAGGTCAACAAGATACAGAAAGCATTGTGCTAGCATTGGTTAGGTTTGGACTCACTGATGTTTCCACAGTGCCAAATGTGACTATTTGGTATTGTGATACCATCACTCTCACAATGGGTTCTTATTGTAAGAATAGGGAGCAGACCTAGAAACACGCCTCCCAGCAAAAAAAAAAATTACACCAAAGAAGCAGTTAAATAGGTTTTTTAAAGGTAAGCTTTGGGTGTCTTAGGGAGCATCTTGAACCTCTCAAACCTCCCTTTTTATATTCAAAATATTTATCCTAGAACATTTAGTATAACCCTGGTACTATTGACATATTGCTGAGGGAAGGAGCTGAGACTGAGAGATGGTGGCTTGCCTAACGCAACATAGTGAGCTCGTGACTGAAACAAGATTTGGACCAAGGACTTCCTCAGTCATAGCTCATACTAGTAGGACCTGACTAGTATATCACAACAGAACCAACAGCAGGGCTATTCATGGGAATTTGCATTTTGCCATATATTTGTATTCAGGTTACTTATATTTGTGTTCATTTGTATGTCAGTGCTAACAGAGCTTTTTTAGGTTTGGCACTCATGGAGGAGGCAAGCAAGATTGTCAGCTTGGCTGCAAACTAGGGATGGGTGAGGATTCTGCTGAATTAGGATTTAGCACTGGATTTTTCAGTGGGTCTACACATTCATCATCTTTGTGGACTGATCCAGTTTGCTTTGAACTTCAGCAACTTCCCCCAACACTGATTTTTCCCTGAAAACATACTGACTTCACTCAGTCAGCACAGTAGCAGCACTGGTTTCTTGGCATGTTGAACCCTGTAGAACTACTAAATTATGAATAACAATACATATAACAACTTGGCTCCCTGCCATGTAGTATGGCTATCTACCCACTGGACTATGAACAAGCAACAAACTAAGATTATGCCCACACTGGTGATTTATCTTTAGAACTCTTCTAAAAATTATCAGATTTGTTCACTATAAGGAAACAAAATGAACAACTTCTTGGAGTAATAAAAATAACGCTCAGTTTGGATAAACTGTTCCCATAACATTCAAACAAACCAGTGACATTCATAGCCTTTCAAAGTATAAGATTAAAATTTCTACTGCCAGAATTCAAGTATGCAATTATTATATGATACGGCAATAGTTCTTCAGACAATTGCTTATATGCAGAGCCCAATGGGCAGGATCCAAAGAACTGTACTAGTTCTGTAGACCTATCGCACTTGGTGTTCTTAAACAACAGCCACATAGCAAACCACCTTTGAAAGTGAGCCTAATTTCAAAAGCAATTCATGATATGGCATAAGTGTGTCTGTTCTTCAAAACAGAAAATAAATGACTGGGCACACATAAACCTTTGAGAAATCTAAAGTAGCTCTTTGAATCTTGGATTTTGATTTCAATGGAATTAAGAGATCTGTAGTTAAGTGGAGGCTTGCAGCCTTAGAAATATATGGTTGTTTGCTATATGGAGAACACAACTTTATAATGACTCAAAAGTAAGAGAAATCCAAACCTGTTTGAAATACTTTAAGGAAAATTGATACATTGGATCAATCTCCGAAAGACTTGCAATCACAAAATACATGACTGATCCTCGTGTAGCAACAGGGCGATATTTTTCACGGGCTGCATTTATCTTTTCCTCTGTTGTTTCTGCTTCCACAAGCCTTACTTTAATGGCACCGGATGTAACCTAACAACATAGATTTCAAAGTGTCATTTTGAATACAGATATGAAACTGACTATCTCAAATATGTGGAACAAATTTCACCCAGTCAGAACAAAACAATCAGTAAAGCACAACAAAGCTATAAAGTAAATCAGTATTACTATCCTATTGTAAAAGAGTGATATTCAATTAAGTCATACTCAGAGCAGACCCATTGGAAGCAATAAATCAAGTTTGTTGATTTCAGGGGGTTTATTTTGAGTATGACTAACATTGGTTAACACCTAGATTTGGGAATAAGCCTCATGAGAGACAGTAGTTTACTTAACACTGCCTAGTGATTAATGGCAGAGATAAGATCCAAACTAGGGATTTCCTGATTCATAGCTCAGCCTTTTAGCCACTATGCTACACCAGCTCTCATGATGAATCTGTATGACGAATCATTCTCTAAAAATGAAAATATAAAGGCCTGCAAAGAATATACAGATTCAAAAACCTGAATAATAATTATATATATATATATATACTTTATGATATATATATCATACTATAAAAACAAAACCATAAAACAACAACAGAAGAACACCCCCATGCAGCCACAGAAAGCTTTGGCAGCATACTAATAAAAGACAACAACATCTCAGTTTATGCTTGGGGAAAAAGGTACATCTTTACCTGGTGTCCTTACCTAGCACTGAAAAAGATGTCAAAGAAGGGCCTCAGAAGAAGATGTAAAGGTCTAGGTAGGTTCATATTGGCAGAGGAATTCCAAAAAATATTGGGGTCCTGAGCTATAAAGACTTTTATAGGTCAAAACGAGCACTTTGAATTGGGCTCAGAAGCATACAGGCAGCCAGTGTAGTTGGAACAGGATTGGTGTTATAAGTCCTGTTTGCCTTGAACCCATCAATGATCAGGCATTCTGCATTAAATGAAGCTTCTAAACCATTTTCAAAGGCAGTCCCATGTAAAGTACATTGCAACAATCCAACCTTGAGGTTACCAGAGCTTAGATTACTGTAGCCAGGTTATCCCTGTCCAGATAGGGTCTGAATCCTCCAGGCTTCTAATTTAAAAAAAATTATCTGGCTTTTAATAGAATATGATGATGACCCAATCTTAGTCAGTTTAGAAAGAGATTATATTTTACTTTGTTTTTAATTGCTGCTTTTGCAGTCTCAAGGCTGCCCTGCAATATGGTCAGTAGAAGCAAAAGGGTAACATCTCTGATGCTGAAAATTCTAACACCCATTTTTTTCTCTTTAAGTGGTAATGAATGAAATAACAAATTGATTGCATGTTATGCGCTTATCTTCCATTCTTCAGCATAATTGGAAGCTGGTATTTTAAGTGATGGGAAGAAATGGTGAGCACAAACCTATAGGTGGAGATGTTGGAACTAAATGGAAGTGTTCTTATTTTACCATGTTAACAAAACTGATTGATGGGAAAGGACCTAGCTGATTATCTGCATGATTTTAAATAGGAAATTGTGACTCTAAACTAGGCTAACTATATTCACTGATACAAATTTGTAACGATATGTGGAGAGTAAAATGTAATATTATTGAGACTTTTTTTTAAAAAAAACACAACTCTGCTGTATCTGCCTATATATTCTGTAACTGTCATAATACCCCTGGTAACACTAGGCATAATACACTGGTTTGTGATCTTGCCGTGGCACTGAGGTTAGTCATCCTATCCTATGCATTTCATTGTTTACATGATATTTACACCCACAATCAGAATATAAACATTTAAAAATAATTCCTCTCCATGATATTTCCTACAGTCCCATAGTTGTAGTTGATTTTTTTTAAATCCTCCTGCCTTTGATTCTTGAAGTGTGTTGATGAGTTCTTCCTTGTCCAAAATATTTCCTTCTGATGTAAAAAGCATTTTTAGAATTTTGTCTTCAATTGCTTTCAGTTGATTCTTATCAGCATTGATTCTCACAATGAGCTGGGTTCTTTGTTCCTCTAATTCAGGCCTCTCTAGTCGCACCACATCACTAAAACAAAAGTTAAAATATATAAATAGTAAGATGAATACCAGGACTTTTATACCTTTACTGGCTGGGTGTCCAATCCTGGCCTCCAATGAAATGTTAGCATGTTTATGTGGGTGTACCCCATATGAGAGGCACAGCCACTGCAAACAGAAACTGAGCAGGAACAGCAAACTGTCTTGTGCATTGTGGAATTTTTGAGGAGATATTTACTGAGACCTTTCATGGGAGCCCAAGGGTGCCTTGTTAGACTAGATAGGAAAATAAATAAGTAATATTAATATATTAATTTAGAAAATTACTAATTTCATCATGAGAAAGGGACAGCACCTTTTTGGTGATGGCCCTGCACTTATGAAACACTCTCCCCTAGGAAACACATGGCCTGATCTTTGGAAATGTCTAAGAAAAAAACTTTTTATTTTACTATTTACTTTATCATTTATTTCTTTGACTTTTATTTATTTGTTTATTTATTAAATGTATATCCTGCCCTTCCTTCCAGAAGGAGCCCAGGGCTGCAAACAAAAACACTAAAAGCACTCTAAAACATCTTAAAAACAGACTTTAAAATATATTAAAACAAAACATCTTTAAAAATAGATTAAAACTAAACTTCTTTAAAAATATCTTTTCTTTAAAAAAAAAAGCTTTTAAAAAATCTTAAAAAGCAATTCCAACACAAACACAGACTGGGATAAGGTCACTACTTAAAAGGCTTGTTGAAAGAGGAAGGTCTTCAATAGGTGCTGAAAAGATAACACAGATGGTGACTGTCTAATATTTAAGGGGAGGGAATTCCACAGGGTAGGTGCCACTACACCAAAGGTCCGTTTCCTATGTTGTGCAGAACGGACCTCCTGATAAGATGGCATCTGCAGGAGGCCCTCACCTGCAGAATGCACTGATCGACTGGGTATATAAGGGGTAAGATAATCTTTCAGGTATCCTGGTCCCAAGTTGTATAAGGCTTTGTACACCAAAACTAGAACCTTGAATGGGGCCCGGTAGCAAATGGGCAGCCAGTGCAATTCTTTCAGCAGTGAGGTCACATGTTGGCGATACCCTGCCCTAGTGACTAGTCACGTCACTGCATTTTGCACCAGCTGCAGCTTCCAGACCATTCTCAAGGACAGCCCCGAACAGAGCACATTACAGTAATCCAGTCTGGAGGTTACCAGTGCATGGACAACAGTGGTCAGGCTATCCCAGTCCAGAAATGGCTGCAGCTCTCTTACCAGCCAAAGCTGGTAAAAGGCACTCCTAGCCACTGAATTCAAGTGGGCCTCTAGTGACAAGGATGGATCCAGGAGCACCCATAGATTACAAACAGGCTCTTTCACAGGGAGTAGAACCCGATGGAAAGCAGGCAATTGACCAATTATCTGAACTCGGGAACCACCAACCCACAGTGCCTCTGTCTTGCTAGGATTCAGATTCAGTTTATTAGCCCTCATCCAGCCCACTACTGAGTCCAGGCAGTGGTCTAGGACTTGCACGACCTCTCCTGATTCAGATGTTACAGAGAAATAAAGTTGGGTATCATCAACATACTGCTGACACCTCGCCCCAAATCCAGTGACTGCTCCCAAGGGCTACATATAGATTTTAAACAACATGAGGGACAAGATGGTACTCTGCTGCACCCCACAGCACAACTGTAAGGAGGCTGAAAAACAATCACTCAATGCTATTATTTGAAAATGACCTTGGAGGTAGATTGGAACCACTATTAAAACAGTGCCTCCAATAACCAACTGACAAAGTCAGCTCAGAAGGATACCATGGTCAATAGTATCAAAAGCCGTTGAGCGATCAAGTAAGAATAACAGTATCAGACTCCCTCTGTTCTTCTCCTGATAAAGATCATCCATCAGGGTTACCAAGGCTAATTTTGTCCCATAACCAGGCCTGAAACCAGACTGGAATGGGTTAAAATATTAGGCCATTGAACAAATTCCGTTATGCCTACTGATTAAGGCAAAAGAAGTCAGAATGGACAGTTGGTCTCACCTGAAAAGTGGTTTTCCCAGGTATCATGACATCACATGGGTTATAGCGCCATCTAGCATCCAAAGGCAAGAATGCACAGGAGTCAAGACCCTAGCTGCTCCTTCAGGCCCCACTCCAGTTCATTCGAGACTAGGCCAAAGTGAGATATCTTGACTGGCGTCACATACAGAACAGCAAGGAAAAGGGCACTGCCCAAACAGAGAAGCAGCAATAGCCAGAACACATTCAAAAAGGTCTTGACTCATTAGCACATTTATAACATAGCTGAATTAAAAGAACCTTACAATGAAGGCAGCCTCTATCAGGGAGGGCCATGATGGCATGATACCAGGGAAAACCAACTTTCAGGTGAGACCAATGGTCCATTTTTCCCAGGTAGCATGACATCACGTGGGCAGCCCTAGTAGGGACTACCCAGTGCCTAAACATGAGAAAAAAAACATTGCAGAATATGCCTCCCAAAAGAAGCATCATAAGAGGCATAGCAGTCTATCTTATAGTGCCTGATAAATACAAGAGATGCATTAGTTGTGAATGCTGCTATGGGGGCTGCAAACCTAGTAGAATATGCCATGATACAGCGAGGCACCTGAAGCTTGAAGGAGTTCTAACAAGATGAATTGGATTTTGTCACTTTATTGAAAGGATATAAACAAGGATTCAGTTAGCCATATGTCTTGGGTACGGCAAAGGTAGACCTTGAAGGTTCTGCGGCCATCTAGAAAATGCCCTTGAAGGCTCTGCAGGCATCTAGAGAGTGCCATGTTTTTTCGAGCAGGTGAGCAGGATTAGGACCAAAGGATGGCAGTACAATGTCCTGGTTATTATGAAACCCAGAGCCTATTTTGAGTTGGAAGGATGGATCAGAATGTAAAATGATTGAGTCCTTATGAAATACACAGAGATGACAGCCAATGACAATGTTCCCAGTTCTGACTCCACTATAGAAAGAACCTTGAGAGATATCACTCGCAAAGGCACTGTTCTGAGGGTCTCAAATGGGGGACCTTGCAGTACTTGCAGCACCTTCTGTAAGCTTCAAGATGGAAAACGATTCCATACTACCAGAGCGAGAAGCAGCTCCTTTCAGAAAATGTTTAACTAGAGGATGAGAACTCATCTGCAAACCTCTGTGAATGAATTATAAGACTCATTGGACAGTGGCTTAGAGAGTTGTAGTCCATGGGAGGCCCACCAGCTGAAAAATGTCAACCACATACTCAGTCTACCAGGAGAACAGGAGGAACACGTATAGGATGCCATCTGGCTAAGGAGAAGGAGAGTGTCTAGAGACTTGTCCCTTGTCCCTAGATACCTCAAAGAAGAGGAACACTGTTGGATGTAGCCTCCATTCCCCTGGAATCACTTGCTGCCTGCTGATTCAATCTGCAGCGCCATTCAGGGCCCCACTGAGGTGTTCTTCCCTCAAGAGTAGCTGGTGTCTCTCAGCCCAATAGAATATTAGCAAGGCCTCCACCTGAAGGGTTTGAGCCTTGCTGGTTCAAGTGCGATTTCATGCAGGCATTATCTTGACTGGAAGTGACACAGGGCCAGATGGATTGCCCTCAACTCCAGCCAGCGTGCCTTGCGGCAGGTTACACAAATTGATAAAATGGAGTTTTAAACTACTGTAAGTCGCAAATGAAGGTCAGGACTTGACTGAACAAGCACCACCTTCTAGGAGCACTGCACCTTTGTGCACATATGCCAATGTGAGTAACCTTGAGTTTAGTTGCACAAATCAAAACGGTGAAGTAAGCCTTACCAAAGGCTAAATGGAATTTTAAATTGTCTTAAGTCGCCCAGGAACCTGCTTGTGAAGGGCAAGACTTAACTGAGCAACCAGCTTAGTTTACATTATTTTGCTAAATTATGTTTATCCCAAAGGATAGCCACAGGATCCTTAGAGCTTCCATGGAAGTCCCTGGATAAATCCAAATATTTACTCCAACAGTTATGAAGAGATGCAACTGTTCAGAGAAGCAAACTGGAGCTTTGCATTGATGCCCTAGAATTAGATAGGGCAGAAACTCTTGTGTAGTTGATATCAGAGCTGTATTCAGTTTAATTCACATCTAGCTTATTTACGTTTTTCCACCGGGATGACAATAAGATCCTAATCTGTAAGGAATATTATGAAGGGCTGCCAAAATTTACACAGAGCTTTGTGAAGGGCTGCAACTGTTCAGAGGAACAGACTGGAGCCTTGAGCTAAAGCTCATTAGGCAATTCATATACCTTCTCTACACTGAGGCCCCTAAGGGAGCCATCAGATGATGAAGGGGTGCAAAAGTTTACACACACAGTTATGAAGGATTGAATAAATTTACACAGCCAGTTATGAAGGTCTGCAACTGTACCAAGAAACAGATTGGAGCTTTTGAGTTACAGCTCACAAGGCAGTTCATATACCTTCACTACCTTGAGGCCCCATACAGGAGCCACCAGGTTATTTTACAGTTGCCTCTGGAAAGTGCCTACTGTGGATCAGGCCTTTGGAAAAGATTTGCCTTTGAAAATGGGCTGCTGCTGTTCTGGCCTTGAGAAAACTGGAGCTTTGAGCTGAGACTCATGAGGCCATTCACATTCTTTCACTCCACCAAGAAAAGCCACCAAGTTATTCTACTGTTGCCTATGAACATGGCCAGCTGCTGCTCAAACCTTGGAAGAACTGAAGCTTTGAGCTGCAACTCATGAAGCAATCCATATGCCTTCACTACACTCAGGTCCCTTGGAGGAACCAGCAGGTTATTCTACTGTGCCTTAGAAATGGCCTGCTGCTGTTCAGGTGTTGCTACTCTGAGGCCCCCTAGAGGAGCCAACACATTATTCTATTGTTCCTGGGGACAGTCTGCCACTGTTCAGGCCTAGTAAGAGAGGTAATCAGGTCTCTTAGGAAGAACCTACTGTTGTAGTGCCTCCAATAAAAAAGGCCAAAATACTGCTCACCTGAGGACTATGCCATATCCTTTCATAGTTGCTAGACAGACTAGGACCAAGTGGGAACAGAGATACCATAAAAATGGCGGGTAACTCCTCAGCAGAGGACTATACCAGCCCTTTCCCAAAACACAGCGGAGGGTGATAAGACGCTGCCAATTTCTCTCAACCACAAGCGGCGTCTACACGAAATGTTGCTGCTATGGTGCAATTTTTGAGGTGGGATACTTGGAAGGCCCAAGTTTGGCTGCCCTGCTTACCTTAGGACCTGAGGTGACCAAAATGTCACACCTAGGGAGAACTGTGCACACATGGTGAAGCCCAAATTGCAGTTCAACATTCCTCCCAGTAGGAGATTGATGGAACTAATGACCACTGAAATGGCTTCTGCTGCATATCACTGCACTTAGCCTCAATAGTGATATCCATAAAAACAGCACAGGATGGCCCAGCCATGTTTACATGCACATAGTAGAGGGAAGCGGTACCAGGCGACATATATGGAAATATTCCTGATTAATCAACGCATGCACAGGTAGAGGGGTGCGGTAGATTAGCAAGGCCAAAACTAACTGCACACAGTAGAGGTGAGCAGTTTGACCTCTAAATGCAGCCAAGAAATCCAGCTAAGGACAAAAATAACTGCACATAGTAGAGGGGAGCAGTTTGAGCTCTAAATACAGCCAAGAAATGCAACCAAGGTGTCGTGAACCATGCAGGGAGGGGGCGGATAGATGGGGGTGAAATAGATGATGAGGACTTGGTCTGGGAACCTGGGGAGGGGGCAGGCAGCAGGGTTGACTCACAGGGTGCTCCAGCCCCCATCTTTGACAGCTCAGCCCCCTCAGCTCCTGACCCCCTTGTGGAAGCACCACCTGGCCTGTCGGATGCTCTCCAATTGTACACACCCCTGCCGCCCAAGCCAGAGACTCAGCCTTGCACGTCAGACATTTCCCAGCCGAGCGCTGCCCAGCTTCCATGCCTGAACTGACTGTTAGCAGTCCCCCTCTGTCGGAGGGGGAAGTTGAGATCAAACCACCTTCACCCCGTGCTTGGAGGCACTTGTGGCAGGAAGTTCAACAGTCAGAGCTGAGGTGGAATCTTCATTTATGCGCATGATCCAAGCCTACTTAAACTGACTCAGGGAGGAACCCAGTTGCTAAGTCAGCATCATAGAGTTGTGAAGTCACACTTAGTCAGTGCTAGAGCAGAGGCAATTTCCTAGAAAGAGTAACTAGGTTAATGAGGCGAACTGCTTTGGATGTATCTGTTACTTTAATAAAAAGAAAAAACCGCAGCTGAGTCTGATTCTGAATCCCTCAACTTTGGGCAGGACACAACGGCAAAAATACCGCAGTCAACCAAAAATGCCACCAAGGGCAAGTGTAACTGCACACAGTAAAGGAGACCAGTTTGAGCTCTAACACACAGTCAGCTGAAATGCCACCAAGGGCGAGAGTAACCGCCAACAGTAGAGGAGAGTGGTTTGAGCTCTAAATGCAACCAAGGAATGCAGCCAAGAACAAAAATAACTGGACACAATCAACTGCAGCCCACACAAAGGTACCTGAGTGGTTGGCAGAGGGCCAAGTCATGTATCTGTAGTCACTAGATGTGCTGTTGAACTAGTGACATGACAGCAGAATCAAACTGGTAATTGGGAGCTGAGGAGGGCTCCAATTCGTCAGTACCAGAAGACTGAGCCCTAGCCTTTGTGATGGGTTCAGTGGCAGTGGAGGACAACACCAGCAACTGGCGAACCAGCAGTGCAGCCGCAGTGCCGGCACAGGAGGCTGGTGAGCAATGGAGGGTTGTACTGGACAGTGGAACAGGGCTGCCAGTCTTTCTTGACCAGTAACAGAGATCTATCCTGCTCCACAGCAATAGTGGATGTAGTAGAGAATACTTCCAGTGAACTTGGAAGGGAAGCCTACCAGCTTAGAAGGGGAACCTACCGTGCCCACCTGGCAGCCAGCTGAATAGAAGAGTGCTTGGTTTTGGCAACAATCTTAGAGTTGAGATGTTGAGGCAGAAATGCAACACAGTGCTGCTTCACCTCAGATAGAATATCAAAATGCTGCTCCACCTCAGATAGCATATCAAGACACTCCACAATTGGCTATGGACCTGACATGGTATACATGCACACAGTAGAGTGGTGTGTTACCTTGTGAATCTAACACTGAGGCATCTGCACACAGTAGAGTGGTGCAGTAATTAGGGGTAAGACCTGGTATACACGCACACAGTAGTGGGGTGCAGTACCTTTTTTTTCCATTAATTTTTATTCAAATTTTTAAAGACAAAAAACAAAACAAAACAAAAATTATTAAACAATAAAATAAAATGTTGACTTCTGATTTATCGCAGATCAGCTATAAGTCTACAATATATAACAATCCTGTCTCCTAAATTATGTTATAAAATCACTTTCCTCCAGTAGCTATCTTAACTAATCGTCAAATCTCATAAACATTACTTTATTCTTCCCACAAAAAGTCAAAGAGAGATTTCAATTCCTTGAAAGATATATCTTTCAATTTTTCTCCAGATAAACATGTCGACCAATCCATCTCATTCAAATCCACTAGGTCCAATAATTTCAATAGCCATTTTTCCATTATCAATATTAATTCCATCTTCCATCTTCAATAATCCTGTTAAATCCAATAATTTCAGTAACCATTCTTCCATTATCGATAATCCTATTAAGTCCAATAATTTCAATAGCCATTCTTCCATTATCAGTATCCCATAATAATCTTGTTATCATAGCCATAGTCCAAATAAACATATAGATTAATCCATCTCGTCAAACCAGTTTGATCCAATGATTTCAATAGCCATTCTTCCAATATCAATATTGATTCCATCTTCCATCTTCAATAGTCTTGTTCAGTCCAGTATTTTCAGTATCCATTCTTCCATTATCAGTATCCCATATTAATCTTGCTGTCATAGCTATAGTCATATAATAAGAGTCTGATGGGAATCTTCCTCATCACAAATCTTTTCTTGCCATCAATTCTGAATATGTTGCTGAGATATTGTTGTAGAGTCACATCTCTACTCTTCTTTTTTACAAAATGCACTGGCTCATCTCTTAAGAATTTTTCCATTGTCCCATATCTGTAGCCAATTCCATAGATTTTTTCTATGTCAAACTCCATCACATCATTCCAGTCCAAAAAATTATCCAAGACATTGATAACTTTATCTCTATTATCTTCATTAATTTCTTCAGAGACAACGTTAAGTTCCAAGCAGTAAGCTTTGTTTCTTGTATCCATAGACTCCAGATCTTTTTCCAATTCTACATTTGTTCCAGTCTCCAGAGCCTCTCTCACAGAATCCACTATTTCTTTAAACTCCTGCGTCATTTTGCTAAATTCATTTTTCATCTTCTGTCTACCCTGTCTCAGGGTTTGTTTCGTTATCTCAATCTCATCCATTATTTTCTGAAACATGATTTCTTCCATGGTCTCAGCCCCTTTCCTGATTGCCATTCTTAGAACCACAAAAACAAAAATTATTTCAGTCACAATTGGGTTAATATTCCAGGCTCGATGAAGTCACAATGTAGACAGTACAGCCTGCCTTATCTCTTATGTTCAGGAATACAAAACAAATTTAGTTCCCAGCTTCAAAAGAATTAGTGGCGTCGTGAACAAGTAGATTCGTCAAAATGAAATAGACCAAAAAGAAAATAATCCCAAACATATAATGCTCCAAAGTTCATAAATCAAATTTATTTATTTTTTTCCCCTCCTCGAAATAGAATTCCCTCTTCCGTTTATATCTTTAAAATGCACTTCCAGGCCAGCTTTTTGCAATAAAAACTAAGATAGGCTTTTTCAATTTCTTTCCTCCTTAGTTTCATGAATAAAGGAGAAAATTTTTAACTCACCCAGAAGATCTTTATAGCTGATACATTGACAAATCTCTTTTTGCAGCAACGATTTAAACCAAATGAAAAAAAAAATATAGAAAGAAGGGTGCTTGCTTGTTTAAGTCCGTTCTTCTTTAAAGAAAAGATAAACGTGTCGTTTATTCAGCTAGAGCGTGATGGACGTCCTCCGGCATTGCTGGCTGAACCTTCTCTCATAAATTAATGAGATCCAGTCCTCCCAAAGAAAAACAGGCTTTTATGGTTAATCTCTATGTTTCTCCCTTCCCGAGAGAAAATCTTCATCAGTAAAAAAGAATGTTCTGACTGATTTACGCTGAAAAAACTTCTTCTGAGACGAGAGCTCATCTCGAAAAGCAGGCACAAGCGAAGTCACCCTTCCCGGAAGTCAGTAGTGGGGTGCAGTACCTGAAGTCCAACACACGCACAGGAGGAGGGGTGTGGTGAATCTAACACTGAGACACAACACACGCACATGAAGGGTGTGTGTGCGGTGAATCTAACCATGAGGCACAACACAAGCACAAGAAGGGTGCAGTGAAACTTACACTGAGGCACATGCACATGGTAAAGGAGTGCAGTAGTCCAACACATGTAGTAGACGAAAGGTGCAGTGATTTCACGCACACAGTAGAGACATGTTGTACTTGAAGTCCAACCCACACTCTAGAAGAGGGGTGCAGTGATTTCAGCGCTTCCACACCCACACATGGTAGAGTGGTGCAGTGAATTGACAGACATACGCACACTGCAGAGCGGTGTGGTGAAATGATACTTAGACACAAGTACACAGTAGAGGAGTACAGTGAATTGATACTTAGACACATGCACATGGTAGAGGGGTGCAGTGATCACATTTAGCCCCTGTAGAGAAGAGCAGTGAATTAGGGCGCAAGCCCACATACAAGGTCTAGGGGTGCGGAACAGCCCTGACTGCACGTAGTAATTATACTTTCTTCCTTTAGTATTTTTTTACTATATATAATATAATATAAATATATACCTATATATGCCCTTCAAGGGATGGGCCGTCAGAGAAAGGACCAACTAATATATGCCCTTCAGGTAACTGAGGTGAGTAGAAAACCAAGACGGGCTAAAAAGCCTTCAACAAAAAAAGGTGGGGAAATTTGAAACAAAATGGAGGATGGGAATGCTGAAGGAGGAAAGAAACTGCCAAAATGGCGGTGATGCAAAAATGGTGGGAAAGCACCAACCAGCCAGAGCTCCAAAAGGCTCATCTCAGCTTATCCTAAATAAAGTGAATGCAGAGGAGTGCCGCCACCCCCCCCGATCAACCGGAGTTGCAACCGCAAGCTCCAGATGGAATGCACCAGCAAATGCTGCTGCTCCAACAGCCAAGCACCACCTCTCCCAGATACAAAGATCCTTTGGGGCCGCAGCTGTGAACCCCACGAGGTAAGGCAGGTGGCTCTCTCAGCTAGCAAGGGGGGTCTATGGAGCTGCAGCCTTGAGCCCTGCAAAGGTGGAACCCGGGTAAATCTCTAGCAGCTGGCTCTGGCAGCCAGCTCTCCCTGCTAGCAAAGGGGGGGTCTGCAGAACCACAGTTGTGAGCCGGAAAGGCTGAGAGGGAGGAGGGAAGGTGGAGAAGGACAGGATTTATGCTAGGGCTTGCATTTAAGAGCCAAGGAAAGAAAAAAGCCCCTCACCAAAAAACACTCTCATACTCCTCACACCTCCCAGAAAAACATACAACCCTAAACACACAGAGAAAAACTCACTACAGTAAGGATAAAGAGATCAGCCTCAGACGAAGGCAAGAATGAACTGGAGCGGGGCCAGAAGGAGCAGCTAGGTCTTGCCTCCTGTGCATTCTTGCCTTTGAACACTAGATGGCACTATAACCCACATGATGGCATGCTACCTGGGGAAAACTACTCATGTAGATGCACCAGTTCTTCTCAGTTACTTCATTGTGTGGGCAAGATGTCTGAGACACTGAATTAGAATCACAATCTTGCAGGCATATCTACACAGTACTATATCATAACATCATACTCACAGTGAAATGACTTAATCAGATTTTCTGACAGCAGCAAACATGTAGTGTGTGTGTGTGTGTGTGTGTGTGTGTGTGTGTGTGCATGCGTGTGTTTCACCCCATAATGCATGCATGGCCCCACAACTGGAAGTTTTTCAGCAAACTTCTAAGTTTTAAAAATATAAACAGCATTACATATCAAACACCTACTAAGATTGGACATAGGTAAATAATTTTTGAAATCTAACCTCCTAGGCATAACACAGTGTAAAAATGTACAAAATTATTCAGTGTCTTATGTAACCACTTCCAAGAATAACTAGAAAACTGTATGTTAATATTGTAGTGCAATGCTTCCCAAACTTCTTCTAGAAGACACACACTTTTTTTCTGAATTAAAATTGGAGGCACACTTCACTTTTACTCCTGAAAAGAAACCCATCTTCTATATTTATGTTTCCAGACTGGAAGGAGGAAAGCCAAGAGTCAGCCAGAGATGAAATTGACTTCTTCATCTGGAGGCAGGTAATTCTGCTCTAATTTTGCACTGGAAACTGGGTCAGCAGGAATGCTTTGTGACCAACACAGGGTAGGCACAGAATGAATAATTGTTGAAGAGGATTGGACAGGTATACAACCAGCTATCAGCATGTGGCTGCTTCAGTGGCTGAGTTGCACTGCTGCGTATGGAGCCTGTCCACAAATGAATCACCTTGCTCTATGCCATGTAGCCAAGAGAGGGGCTCACTGAGCAGACCAGAGTGGAATCTTTCTCCTCTAATTCACTCCTATGTTATAAATTGGTGGCCTGATCCAGATATTTGGTCACTACTTATCTGCCTGCCTTCCCTCTACCCTATTCTTCTAGTTACCTCAAAAGTATTTTGTTTGGTATGGACCAGGAGTCAGGTTCCAGTTCTTGGGGCTGAGCAAGAATTTTATCTGGATCCTTGATTGGTAGCCAAGAACTATTCTCATAGGAAAACACTGTACTATTAAAACATCTTATCTGCTTTGCTCTGCTACATAACAACTGAGCCTAACACTGAGTCAGGCAGAGACCACAAGGAATAAGTGGGGGTAAGTTTCCAGCCTGTTTCCAGCAGTAGACCTCAAGGGTCAGCTCACCTAGGAGGCTGGGATGCCAGTTCACACCCCCTTTGTTGGTTGTAGTGGTCAGGAAGAGTTGTCTATGCTATCAGCTGTTGTAAGCCAGCCTTCCTCCTGAGGTCCAACTGAAAACAATGTCACTGTCAGTAACACTATGGACTCCTGCCCAGGTAATGCGAAACTGCCTAGAAGCCAGAAGCAATAACATTGTTGCCTGCTTTAATCCAATCTAGTGTTGGTTTCCAACTTCTGTTCCCAATTACCTGCTCCATCCCCACTATGAGCACAACTGACTGACTGACCCATTACAGCTGATCCAGGAACATGGCAGAATTACTATGGAAGGAAACAAGAGTAGAAGCATGCATCATGCAAATATGCAGTGGAAAGCATTCTCTGTGCCTGGGAGCTCTGGGACACAGGAGCATTTTATTATTTCATTGCACTATTTAGTTGATGTATTTCTCACAGTAGATTAGCAGCTCTCTCTCATAACACACTATTGTGCCCCAGAAAATTGTTTGGGAATTTCTCCTGTAGTGCATGTCAATGTAAAACACCACACTACAGCAAATCATGTATCTACATTATTGGCCAGTGTAACTTGACCATTTTTCTATATATACTATTTGCACTGGTCTGTTGTCATGCTGTAGTTTGCATGACTGCCAACAGTTAGTAATTGCATCGGGTGAGAAGATCTATGGGGTTACATGGGGTCTGTGTTGCAAAAAAGTAGGTAAGACAAGTCATAGCAATGGCGGTGAAGGTGAAAACGGGTACAAAGGGATCTGCAGAATAGGAAGTGTGGTGACTTCAGAAGTGGGGGGGAAGGTGAAAAGGGGGCTTTATAGTTGAAATGTGTGGAAGAAGATCCAGGATGTTACCATGGCAGTGGTCTGTTTGCAAAGGTTTGTGGCAGAAAAAGAGGTGGAAGAAGAGACATGGAAAGAGGACAAAAGTGAAAACTGGGGTGCGAAGTAGGGCTGCAGAATAGCAGAAACAGTTTCAAAAATGGGGGTTGAATTAGGTGGACAGGAGGTGTAGTAGTAGGTGCATGGCGTGGGAAGAAGGCCTGGGGGATTATCTTGGAGGAATTGTGAGGGGTTGGTAAGTGGAATGAGCTGTTAAAAATATGTGGAAAGAACAATTTCTTGCCATTTTATCTTTAAGTAATTATAGAATGTACATGGTGAAAAATTCACTTCCCAAACAGGGTACACCTGAAGGACTTGAAAGACAGGTGCCAAAGTTTACCATGACAAGTGACTTCCTGTCAGTGTGGATGCCATTGTAATCTCACTATAATTTCCACTCCTTTTCCATGGCCAACCCCTATTCTAGCATAATTATGTTAATGCAAGCAACATGGCTACATTGCCAAGTACACAAGGTCTATCTTAAAAAAGCAGTCACCAATAATCTCAGAAATAAGACAGAAGAAACTAATCATTGTATCTTGCACTCAAACCATAAGGAAGTTCTACAAATCTAGAAGCTACAAATGGCAAAAAAGATGGAGGCACCACAAACTCGATGTAGACCAGCCTTCCCCAACCTGGCACCCTCCAGATGTTTAGGACTACATCTCCTATCAGCTTCCCGCAGCTGTTAGGGAAGGCTGTTGTAGACCTTTTAAATAGAAAGCAGGGTAAACATAAAAGATTAAATTAAAAACAACAATACCTTAGCAGTTGATCTTCCAGGCCAGATCTAGTAACAGTGAAATTGATAATTGTTACTTTGATACACACCTGTAGGGGAAACACAGGAGACAGGTGGCTAACATACCAACAATTTTTTAAAATTAAAACATAATCCAAACCTCAGTTATGATCTATAAGCCATTCAAAGGCATACATTCATCCAAATAAAAGATCTTTTCAGGTGGAGGGAATTATATTTTAAATGTTTTATCTGTATCTTTAGTTTTTTGGGGAAAGGGTTTAATACACTTGGAGATATGAGACTGACAATTCAATCATATACTTGTTCACTGAGCAGTAAGTCCCACTGAGTTACATTGAACTTACTCCCAACTAAGCATGCACAGAATTGTAATCTTAAAAACCTATATTTTATACATTGTAAAAATATCTTATTTTCAAGACCCTAAATAAAAATGAACACATGAAAAAGTGGCAATTGAAACAGATTTAGGACTACTATACATATATGGAAGACTGATGTGTGATTACAAAAGCTTTAAAATAAGCCTGGATCCAGCAGAGCAACCAGGTTAAAAACTGTTCAGTTCCTCAGCTTGTTGCCAAACCAGCCAAGCTAATGCAATTTGATGGGGCTTGACATTCAGGAATACTGACAATGCTCATACTAGTTTCAGCTGCAGTTATATTACTAATTAATTCTGAAAAGTCACACAGCAACCATGAGCTGGAATTGATTTCTCTATCTCACACTGAGGCTGTGAAACATTAGTAAATACTGTCTTAAAATGTTACTGAATGGTTAAAGCAGACATCTCAAATCATGGCCACAGCACATTACAGTGACATGGGGATGCCATCAAAAACAACACTCCAATGTCAACATCTCTTTTTTCCCTTAACATATACCAACACAATCCCATTTTGTGATGCCATTATGTTGAGCGTTTCCCTGCCCCAATCCAAACCATTGCCTTCTGCTGGCAGGGGCTGTGAAATGTACACAATGATGTTACAACACAGGTAGCTTTATAGAGAAGGGAGAAAACACTGGGTGTCATTTTCATCAGCATCTGCACATCACTTGTAACATATAGTTCTATGCTTATTGTGGTGCAGTGAGTGCTTGACTTCAACATGGAAAACTCAAGTGCAAAGTGCTGCTGAACTATAAAGCTCAAGGCCAAACTATATGCAATCTTAACTGCATAATTCTTCTGCTCAAGTGCTGGTCTCCCACCCCAAATTGCTAGCAAGTGGGGCCCAATCCAAACTGGGACCCTAGTGTGGAGGATAAGGAACTTTAATTCTTTGCCACTGTAACCCCTGCTGTAGTCTTCATCTGGAGGACACTCACACTTGCAATTTATTTTGCACAAAAACCCACCCCAAACCAACCATGGGGTTCTAAATTACACTGGTTAGTTCAGCCTCCAACAAGTGGAGGGTTATGAGAGCAGCAATGGCAATGCAAGGGAGGGCCAAGGCCAGGAACAGCACTTCTACTCTTCCACCTCAAATGCTTAGAATTGCCTTTAGAGGAATGCCTAAAGAAGGCTGGTATATTTCACCAATATAGAATTTTTCCACCAAACAGAGAGAAATTGCAGCTTTAAAAAATAGAAAATACATGAGTGATACCTAATATGGTTTTGAAAAGATGAAAAATAATGTATCTTTTAAAACTCTTAATTATGACATCTGGCTATTTTCCCATCAATTATAAGGGTATACCTCGGGCAAGTAGTGTGGATTTGGCATTTTTGTCGTCATGTAGAACCTAAAGTTTCTATCGTAATCAATGTCAGAATCTCCAAGGCGAATGAGCACTCTTCCACCAGAAACAAAAGTCTGTTTCAAAAGAATTGGCTCCAGAGCTGGGTCAAGTGTTTCCTTAAGCTATTAACATGAGGAAAAGAGATACAATTCATTTTACGTATTATGTTTGGCAAAAACACTTCAGAGTTAAAGTACGCACTTACACTTCTGTATAATAGGAATATTATTTTCTTGTGCTTCTTTATCTCCTCCGTTTTGAATAACATTTGGGGTGGAGTTTTGGTTTGTACAAATTAGCTTAGGAACGTGATCCAATGAACCATGAGCAGAAAGAAAATAGCTGCTAGTTCTGCTCTACAAATACTTGTGCAAGAGATTGCATCATGATTTGAACAGAGCTATATGAAGCAGCATTTCTCAGGTTTATGCAAATGAAAGAACACTTTTCTCCCTTCAAACTAGCACAAGTTGTAAAAGCAGCTTTTTTATGAGTGGAAGACACCACCCATACGGATAAGAGCACCACTGGATCTAACTCTGTATGTGTTAAGAATATAACAAGTGAGCAAAGCTAAGAATGGCACAGATCCTACTATACTACCATCTAGTTTTGGTTGGTTAGCACTACTTCTTTACAGTACAGTGAAAAAAGCAGTTGAGATGTCATTGCTTATTACTATCTGTCAGGGTAGGCAGCTGTCAGAGGTTTGGCAAGAGTTATGCCAGGGAGTCAGAGCCAAGAGACCAAGTCGAACGCCAGAGCTGAGGGGACTCGCTATATGGGGCAGCTGTACACACAGCAGAAGGTTCCCAGTTCTAGCTCATATAGTTCCTGAAAATATCTTAGTAATAAAAATGGCCACCTGAATATATGTGAACAATCTCTGTCATGAACTGAAGTAGCAATATGAGTATAATAATTCTGCCTACCATATATATAGATGCTTTTGGGATGGAAGAATTTGCCAGTTTCAGTTTCTCTCAGTTTCTCATTTTTCCAATCTTAAATTCAGGTCTTCATATTTCCACAGAAATATTTGATTTTCCTTATGAAAATTTGTCAGAATTTAGTACAAATTTCTCCTAAATACTTATTTTTGCTTGTGGTTTTGACTAATATACACATTTTTGCAAGCATTTTCCCATTATATAATGTATTTTGCATGTTATTTTCAGAAATCTTTTTATGCACATACTCCTCATATGTGCATTTTTAATACTTTGTTTGGATAACAAAATTCAGAGAAATGCGAATTGTAAAGGATAATTGTGTGTTGGTTCACATATTGATTCGAGAAGTATGAATTAAGCTGTTTCTCATTAGAATACAAACAAAATCGAATTTCTCCCCATTCTTATGATGCTGTAAGGTTTATTAAAATAACGTAGGTGAAATGCTTTGAAAATTCAAAAAATTATATATAAACACTAAATATTATTATGTCCACAACTGACCATATAATACAGTTTTCAAATGTTCTCAGCTTGGAAGTTAGACAGCAATCTCAGCAGCCACACCAGATTTTTGTCTGTAGATTTTCAGATTTATTAAGCAACCACACTGTGAAAGGCCACGATAAAGTACATAATACACATAACACAAGATAAAAAGTTATAAAAAGTGATAATCACCAAAGAGTGCAGGGAAGACAACAATGGTGCAAAATTGCTATACAGTAGGGCCCTACTCATACGGCAGGTTAGGTTCCAGACCCCTGCCGAAAAGCAAAAACCACCAAGAAGCAGATCAGCTGTAGCACGGGGGTCTGGAACCTAACCCGCTGATCATGCAGGAGGAGGAGAAGATCAGCTGTAGAATACTACAGCTGATCTTCCCCTCCTCCAGTGTGATCAGATCAAGCGCCGGAGTCTGATCACACCAGAAAAGATCAGCTGTAGCACTCTACAGCTGATCTTCCCCTCCTCCGGCGCAATCAGATTGCGCGTGGGAGTCTGATCATGCCAGAAGAGGAGATCAGCTGTAGGTCTCTACAGCTGATCTTCCCCTCCCCCAGCGAGATCAGCTGGAGAGCAGGGAGCTCCAGCCCCCCTCCAGCTGATCGCCCCTCTGGCCGCCGTATTAGCGGAACACCAAAAAGTGGGGTGCCAAGAAGCGGGCCCTACTGTAGTCCTTTCTGCTTGAATTACAATTAATTTTCGTTCTCTGACAATTAAACCTTGCATTTGGCTACAGCTAATGAAAGAACTAATGCACAGATAACTCTTTGTTATAGTCAGTACATGCAGTGGCTGAAGAAATTCTTCTCAGACAATTAGCTATATACCATTACCTCACAGCATGGGTGGCAGTGTATATTTTCCATTATGGTTGTTCTTTAAAAATTGTATTTTGCAAAACTACTTCATGAATTTGGGTTGAAGTGGGATATAAATATAAGAAATAAATAAAATGAGATAATTTCTTACCAAAGAAGTTAGTCTCTGTCAAAGTTATGAACAGATAAACAACCAAGCCTTCCTAAACTGTACTTCTGGACTTTAAAAAAGAATCTGTTTGTTAAGGAAAATACATAACAATAATATTCACAACTGAAAGTACATACGTAAATGGACTTATTTTCTAAATAATACTGACTCCAATGCACAACATGTTAGTTACAATCAAATTATCCTATTGATTTTGACATAAGTATGACTTTCTGTTTCATGATATAATAACCATGCATACAAAGACATGAAAATTGAGATATCTTGCTTTTAGCTCTTGTCTGTCTTCAATTCTAAACAGATTAATATGTTGCCTAACCTCTCATTTTAATCTCAATCAGGACTACCTCTTTAGGTGCATTTCTTCCTCTGTAGATAGAAGGTAGCAAAAAACTATCTTTTTGCATGATAGTCTCTCTGTTTCTCCTTCATTTGCTTACATAAGGCTAGAAAAATACTTTTAAATTTCCGGGCACCAGGATTTTTTGTACCTATCCTGCTCATGACAGAATACTTAAGAACCTAACAAGAGCCTGCTGGATCAGGCCAATCTAGTCCAGCATCCTGTTTCCCCCCAATGCCAACCAAATGCCTCTGGAAAGTCTGCAACTCTCCCCTCCTGCAGTTTCCAGCAACTGGTATTCAGAAGCATACTGCCTCCATCCATTGCCAACATCAGATTTGTGGGCAGTTAGTCCGAAAGCTACAATTAATGCAGAATGCTGCAGCACAATTGTTGATAGGAGGGAGACCCTTGCTCAGAGATCTCCACTGGCTGCCAATTTGTTGTCAGGTCAAATTCAAGATATTACTATTGGTATATAAAGCCCTCATTAACTTGGAACCAGTTTACATAAAAGATCACCTCACCCTACAAATGCTCAGTCATTTTGCTCTGAGGAACAGGCACTTTTACAAATGCAACATTTTCGTTCCACAAATGCAAGAAATTGATCCTTTAGTGTGGCAGCACACACACTTTGGAACTCCCTACCCATTGATATTAGGAAGGTGCCTTCACTGTAATTCCGAAGAACTCGTGTATGCAGACTAGAGATGAACCAAATGGTTTTCATGTCAAACTTTGGATTATGAAGGGTAACTTTTTGGTGAACAGCTAAGTAAGTGGAATGAAGATTAAAAGTGTTTCTCTGCTTTTTATCCAGTTTCTGGATACTTATCACAGATCAGACTGAACCTGATTCTTAAAAGTTCAGGGAATTGTGCAGTCCCTGAGCTAGCCCACAAGGTGCAGCTCAGGGAAGCTAATGAGCATTAAGAGGAAAGGAGAAACACAGTCACTCAGTTTGTCTAAATTCAGAATCTCTCCATTCTGAATGAACTAAAGCTTGAGCAGAGTTTCTTTATATACCATTTGTAAACCCTTTCCCTTAGTCATGCTGAGAGTGGGACTAAATCAAGGCTTTTAATAGTCAGGGGGAAGAGTTATGGAGAGTAGAGGCAGATGTTATTGAAAACAAAGTCACATCCATTAAAATGGCAAAGGCCAGATCCTACAAACAACAACAAAAGTAGGTGTGAAGAAATTGCCGTTAAGTGGGTTTACTGAAGGCTGTTATATATACAGTGTACAGGTTGTTTTATATACAGTATAAGAGTCTACAGTGTATGCGGGGTTATGCGAAGGGTTAAGTTTGAAATACTAAGTATCTCTTGGTGGATGGCATTTGACAGTTGCATGAGACAAGCTTGAGGGAAGCTAGGCTCTTTTTATACTGCGTTAGAGGATTGTAAAATTTCACTTCTGATTGGCTAGTTGGGTAGAGGTCACTCATTGGCCTGATCAGAGGGAAGAATTCCATGCCACAGTAACCAATTTAAGTATAGTATTTACCTTGTTTTAACTTTATAGTTAATAATGAATAAAGAATATTTACTTGTATTGCGAGTCTTCCTTATTTTACACCATGTCTAAAATACCATAACTACTGGGTTACAGATTTTATTTATTTATTTTTATTTATTTCGATTTCTATACCGCCCACAGCCAAAAGGCTCTCAGGGCGGTGCACAACATAGAGTAAAATACAATAAAATTACAAAGGTCAGTAAAAAGCATACATATTAAACAGTAAAACAGCCTGGTATAGATTGAAAGCTAAAAAATAAATTAAGTTAAAATGCCTGGGAGAATAAAAAGGTTTTAACCTGGCGCCGAAAAGATAAAAGTGTAGGTGCCAGGCGTACCTCATCGGGGAGACTGTTCCATAATTCGGGGGCCACTACTGAAAAGGCCCTGGATCTTGTTACAACCCTCCGAGCCTCTCTGTGGGTCGGGACTTGGAGGAGGGCCTTTGATGTTGAACGTAGTAAGCGGGTAGATTCATATTGGGAGAGGCGTTCCGCTAGGTATTGTGGTCCCGCGCTGTGTAAGGCTTTATCAGTCAAAACTAGCACTTTGAATTTAGCCCGGAAACAAATAGGTAGCCAGTGCAAACGAGCCAGGACAGGTGTTATATGTGTGGACCGCCTGGTCCTCGTCAACATTCTAGCAGCTGCGTTTTGCACTAGCTGTAGTTTCTGAACTGTTTTCAAAGGCAGCCCCACGTAGACCGCATTGCAGTAATCCAATCTAGAGGTTACCAGAGCACGCACGACTGAAGTGAGGTCATCTCTTTCCAGATAGGGGCGTAGCTGGGCTACCAAAAGAAGGTGGTAGAACGCATTCCGTGCCACCGAGGCCACCTGAGCCTCGAGAGACAGGAATGGATCGAAAAGAACCCCCAAGCTACGAACCTGTTCCTTCAGGGGGAGTGTAACCCCATCCAGAACAGGTTGAACATCCACCATCTGGGAGGAGAAGGCACTCACCAACAGCGTCTCAGTCTTGTCAGGATTGAGCCTCAGTTTATTAGCTCTCATCCAGTCCATTATTGCGGCCAGGCAACGGTTCAGCACATTAACAGCCTCACCTGATGAAGATGAAAAGGAGAAATAGAGTTGCGTGTCATCAGCATACTGGTGACAACGCACTCCAAAACTCCTGATGACCGCACCCAGTGGCTTCATGTAGATGTTAAAAAGCATAGGGGACAGAACCGATCCCTGCGGGACTCCACAATGGAGAGTCCAGGGTATCGAACAATGCTCCCCAAGCCCTACCTTCTGGAGGCGGTCCACCAAGTAGGAGTGGAGCCACTGCCAAGCAGTACCTCCAACTCCCAACTCTGTGAGTCTCCCCAGAAGGATACCATGGTCGATGGTATCAAAAGCAGCTGAGAGATCAAGGAGAATCAATAGAGTTACACTCCCCCTGTCCCTCTCCCGACATAGGTCATCATACAGGGCGACCAAGGCTGTTTCAGTGCCAAAACCGGGCCTAAAACCGGATTGAAACAGATCTAGATAATCGGTTTCATCCAAGAGCACCTGGAGCTGGCTGGCCACCACACGTTCTAAGACCTTGCCCAGGAATGGAACATTCGCTACCGGTCTATAGTTGTTCAAATTATCTGGATCCAGGGAAGGTTTCTTCAGGAGTGAAGACTTTAGTAAATATCAGACATACTAAAGATATGTGATGGCAATGGTTACAAGGATTTGAAATATAAGCATGATCATGGGATTAAATTAGGAACTCTTCCATATATATGATGAATCAGCAGCAATAAATAGAAACTGATTCTTCACGTACTTAGTGGTGCTGTGGTAACAGTATAGTGGTCCTGGTCAAAAGGATTTTTCCACAGTGGGGTGAACAATGCAGTTTCAATTCCAAACGTGTGCACACAGTCACATAGCATATATAAAAATGCATACATAATGCATATTTTAGGGAAGAAAAGCACAGAAAAATGTGCATACATAATGAGTATAATTTACATGTGGATTTATTGTGTGTTCTTTCTGAAAGTCTGCAAAAAATAGGATGGAATTATACAGCCACGAGAGGGGCTGTATACTATAGCCAGAGTGGATTTTTCACATTCCACAATGTTAAATTGAAAATACCCCCATGCCATTCTGATGTTTCCCATAAGCTCATTTCAAAACAAAACCTTACAAAACTTATAGTCCTGAACTCAGAAATGCTTGCTTAACAACCCCCTCAATTTTCATAGCGATACACAAAACAGTCAGAGAGAATTGAGAATTCAAAGTGTAAAAAGAGAGACAGAAAAAACAGACCCCTTTTGGACTTTTTTTCTGCCAGAGTTCTCATAATCTGTTGAAATTCATTAAAAATCAGCCGTGTTCACAGAGTACCTGTGATCCTATTACTGACCTTGCCCGATTCTCTGACCTTCATCTTCTGCAGTTTAAAAGTTTAAAAAATGCCTGGCTAATTTTTAATTAATTTAAGAAATTTTGGCTTGAACCCAATGATAGTGTCAGGCATGCTCAGTAAGAACCAGCTGACAGTGTTCTAAAAGCCAGACTCACAGCTGCTTGGCTTGGCTAATCAGGGGGCCACACCCACACCAGACTTTGATTTCATTTGAGACACTGGCTTCTCCCAGAGAATCCTGGTAAGTGTAGTTTGTGAAGGGTGCTGAGAGGAGACTCCTATTCCACTGACAGAGCTCCAGTGGCCGGAGTGATTTAACAGTCAGCCACTCTGACTGAAGGTCTGTGAGGGGAACAGGGCATCTCCTAGCAACTCTCAGCACCCTTCACTAACTACACTTCCCAGGATTCTTTGAGAGAAGCCATGACTCTCCAAAGTGAAATAAAGGCCTGGTATGAATGTGGCCAGGGATAGCTTTGGTTTAAATTTTAGTGGGAGGCTACATGTGCCTGCTGTAGAATAAAAAGGTGGGGGAAATGCTGAAAAGCAATGATACTGTTCACAATGTTTTCCTTTTGGAAAGGAAAGGGGCTTCCCCTGTGCCCACCCATCCAATCTTCTCCCCTCCCCCTCCTCCTACCCTCCCTGCCCCTCCCCTGGATCAGTGTTGGACTACAACCTGGGAGACCAGGGTTTGAATCCCTACACAGCCATGAAGCTCACTGGGTGACCTAGGGCCAGTCACTGCCTCTCAGCCTCAGAAGAAGGCAATGGTAAACCACCTCTGAATACCGTTTACCATGAAAATTCTATTCAGTGGTGGCAACACCTGCAATCAGCCCAAATAATAGAAAGAAGACATGTGCTGCGCTCATCTTGTTTTAGCAGGGAACAAGCAACATTATTAAGACAGTTGATATAGATCAGGTCACTTTAAATATGTCTGATTTATTTTGCAATTTTACTGAAATTTCCTATAGAAAATTATTATCTTTTGTTTCTATTTCTGTGAATATGTGAAGTACAGCATCACTTTGCAAAATTTACACTAAAAAATAATTGTGGAATAATGGCACTGACTATTCTGCAGAATGGTCTCCAGTGGACATCAGGAATGTCTCAGTTTGCACAAGATAAAACAGTGAGAGGTAAAATATATTCTAGCAAAATTCTAGATGTGCTCCATGTTTTTAATTGACCGTGCCCACCTTGCCTTAAATGAAGTGATTTAAACATAGCAGGCTCAAAACATGCATCCTCTTTTTTCCAACAGCTAGAGTCATTGCTGAAGTAGCAACATATTGTAATCAGTCTGATTTTACATCAAACTGCAGTTTCAGATTCAACTGTTAATGCACCCAAAATAGCAATACAATAACCTCCAGTTTGAAACATAAAAGGTTATCTTCACCATCATATGACACTGGCCAATAAAAAGGCTTTGAATTTAATAAAAATAAATTTGACACAGATTTGTAGAATGAATAATGAGGGACATAAAATATTCTAGATTAGATTCTCTATAGAAACATTAGTAACACAGGAAAGAAGCAAAGTAAGAACACCAACAAACATACAAAAATGTAATTCTCCATCTTTGGAGATAGCAGGTGTTGCCACCACTCACCATATGCTCAGAGGCACATGTTACCAAATTCTTCCAAGCTACACAGCAAGTGGATAGTACTGTGAAAGATCAACCCAAATTGTCTTTGCATTTTGACAAATTTGTAGGGCAGTACAATATCTCAGAGAGGAGGTCAGGTCTCCTGCTCCCCTGGTGCATTCACTATAGCTGCCCAATTTCCCTGCTTTTCAAAGTTTGATAGAAATATCTGTGGGCTATAGGTACATTCTTACACCGCAAGGTTTTTAGCCTATTAGTGAATAAACCTATGATTGAGCACCAGTAAAATTGACAAGGTACAGAGTCTGTTCATCCTATCCAGTTGGCAGCCCAATTTGTTAAATAGATAATGGCTAGGGAACACCTTGATTTTTTTTTTTGCATTCCTGCTATACACACAGTGGTGTCATGAAGAACATTTAAACTCTTCCAACCACTACAAAAACATAATTTCAAAAGTTTAGCTTCTAGATTTAATTGATCATTCTCCCATAAGCCCCTACAATCACTTAGGCAAAAACTTCTGAACTCGGAGGGGGAGACTCTGACCCATTATCAAGCCATCACCAATGTCTTAAAACCTTGGCTGACCCAGAAAACATCCTTGGAGTCTCCTAAGTACTGGGCTAGCACCTGGTTCGATACAGAATGCAAATTGGCTAGAAAACATTTGATGAACTATGCTCGGAGAGCAACTAGAGATCCAGCAACATTCTCCCGTGAGAGTTTAATATCTTTAAGATCAGCATATAAGGCTCTGATAAAACACAAAAAGGAGACATTTGCCAGATTAGGTTGGTACCAACTGGCACATGCGGTAATGGATAGAAATGAAAGCCGTTTCTGGGAATTGGTGACAAGAGGGACTTGTTCAAAAAGCCCTATGATATCATGCTTGATTCCTGCTAGGGCATGGTATGACCATTTTGCTAACTTTCAATTACCTCAGTTTGCAGACTGGGAGTCCCTTCCTTTGTTACGGGACCCATCGCTGCCCCAATGGCCGCCAGTTTCAGCTGCCCAAATAAAAGAACTTATCTCTGCCCTCAGGCAGGGTAAAGCGCCAGGCGAGGACATGCTGCTCCCAGAAATCTTCAAAAACTTCCCCGATTGGTGGGCCCCGGTTCTGGCCAGTCTGTTTACACAGATAAATAACACTGGAGTGTTCCCTGAAGGGTGGAGCCAGAGTATTATCATCCCAATTTTTAAGAAAGGTGAGAGACAAGACCCAAATAATTCTGGTCCTATTAGCTTGCTGGATGTAGGGGCTAAGCTATATGCCAAATTCCTTTTGCGGAAACTGGAAGAGTGGGAGGAGGCCAATCAGGTCACCTTCCCCGAACAAGCCGGTTTCCGGAAAGGTCAAAGTACAATAGACCACTGTGCTTCCCTCTACTTTATAGCCAAACAATCTGTGCATGGCCCAACCAGACATTTGTATACCGTTTTTGTCGATTTGGCAACTGCCTTTGATTCCATAGATAGGCCAATGTTATGGGAAAAATTGGTGAAAGCTAATATCGACAGACGGCTGCTGTTTCTTACTCATTAATTTTTTTTATTCAAAGTTTCAAAAAACAAAACAAAAACAAATTAATAACTAATACAATAAAATAAAATGTTGACTTCCGATTTGTCGCAGATCAGTTATAGGTCTATAATATATAACAAACCTGTCTCTTAATATATTACAAAATCACTTTCCTCCAGTAGTTATCTTAATTAATCATCAAATCTCATTAACATCACTTTATTCTTTCCGCAAAAAGTCAAAGAGAGGTCTCCAGTCCTTGAGAAATATATCCATCGATTTTTCTCCAAATAAACATGTTGATTAATCCATCTCATCAAGTCTGCTAGGTCCAGTAATTTCAATAGCCATTCTTCCATTATCAGTGTTAATTCAATCTTCCATCTTCCATCCTTGCATCCATAATAATCTTGCTGTCATAGTCATAGTCATATAATAAGAGTCTGATGGGAATTTCCTTCCTCACAAATATTTCCTTGCCATCAATTCTGAATGTGTTACTGAAATGTTGTTGTAAAGTCATATCTCTGTACCTCTTTTTTACGAAATGCACTAGCACATCTCTTGAGAGTTTTTCCATTGTCACAGATCTGTAATTAATTCTATAAATTTTCTCTATTTCAAGCTCCATCACATCATTCCAGTCCAGAAATTTTTTTGAAACATTGATAGCTTTATCTCTGATATCTTCATCAATTTCTTCAGGGACAACGCTGAATTCCAAACAGTAATCTTTATCTCTAAGGTCCATAAACTCCAAATCTTTTTCCAGTTCCACATTTGATATTATCTGTTGCAATCTCCAGGACTTGCATCTTCCCTTTAATTTTTCTTTCTTTTTCTATTGCTTGTCTAGTTATATCTCTGATCTCATCAACCTCCTCTCTCATAAAATCCCCTATTTCTTTCAGCTTCATTTTGCCAAATTCAATTTTCATCCCTTGTTTGCCATGTCTAAGTTCTTGTTTCGTTATCTCAATCTCATCCATTATTTTCTGAAACATATTTACTTCCAGGGTCTCAGCCACTTTCTTAATTGTCATTTTTAAAACCAAGAAGAAGAAAAAAACCCTTCAATTTCCAATATAGCACTATTCCCAAGCAAAGAGCAATTTATTTCTTTTTCCAGCAACAAAGGAGTTAATATTCCAAACCTGATGACATCATAATGTAGACAGCACAAACTGCCTTATCTCTTATGTGTCCAAGAATACAAAACAAATTTAGTTCACAGCATCCAAATAGTTAGTGGCATAAAGAACAAGCAGATTCATCAAAATGAAGTAGACCAGAAAAAATAGTCCCAGACATATAATACTCAAAAGTTCATATAAATCAAAATTTTTCTCCTCAGATTAGATATCTCTCATCCGTTTGTATCTTTATAATTCTAAATTCCAGGCCAGCTTTTTGCAATAAAAACAAAGATAAGCTATTTCGATTTCCTTCCGCCTTAATTCCGTGTATAAAAGAGAAAAGTTATAACTCACCCAGGGATTCTTTACTGCTGTTTCTTTTAACAAATCTCTTTACTGCAACAATTTAAGCCAAATGATAAGGATAGAAAGAAGAATGCTTGCCTGTTAGAATCTGTTTTTCTTTGAAGAAAAGAAAAACGTCTCGCTTAATCAGTTTGAGCTTGCTTGAAATTCCTTGGCTCCGTCCAATGTTGCTGGCTGGTCCTTCGTTCATAGGCAATCCTAATGAATTCAAGTCCCCCAACAAACACAACGAAGCTTGTGGATGATCTCTTCGTTTCTCTCTTGCCTGGGAGAAAGTTTTTACCAGTCAAAAAAAACATTTTGACTGGTTTTAAAACTGAAAAAGCTTCCTCTGAGACGAGAGCTCGTCTCAGAGGCAGGCGCAAGCGAAGCAATCCTTCCCGGAAGTCCAGATGGCTGCTGTTTCGAATAAAGACACTATATTCTAATAACACTGCGAGAGTTAGGGTGGGCATCTCGGGTTCCCTAACAGATCCGTTCCCAGTTAACAAAAGGGTGAAACAGGGCTGCCTCCTAGCCCCAATTTTATTCAACTTTTATTTAAATGATATCGTCACAGCAGTTTCGGGTCCAGATCTTTTTTCTCCCTCTGTGGGACCAAGGAAAGTGTCTATGCTCCTATATGCGGATGATATGATTTTATTATCTATCACCCACATAGGCCTAAGAAGGTCTCTGGAAAGACTCAATAGTTACTGTGACTCTGAAAAGCTCCAAATCAACTACTCCAAAACAAAGATCATGGTTTTTGGAAATAGGCCCCACAATCTTAAATGGTCAATAAATGGCCATCCGATTGACCAATGCCGGGTATTCAAATATCTGGGTGTTTATTTCACCGATAACCTTTCCTGGAAGTAGCATATTGAATTTACCAAAATTACAGCTTTAAGAACTTGCGGGGCTATTCTTAATTTTTCCCACTCAGCAGGGGGTAATTTAGTTACACCTGCACTGAAAATCTTCCAGAGCAAGGTATTAGCTCAGATCTTGTATGGAGCTCCCGTCTGGGGCTGGGAGGATTCTCATATACACATTCTTGAGACAGTCCAAAACAATTTCTTGAAAAAACTCCTGTTACTGCCTATCAGTACACCAGCGGCCTTACTGCGTGCGGAGGTGGGTCTCCCCTCTATTAGAGCACGGATCCATATTGCTCTGCTAAATTATTGGAGAGCTACTGCACTCGCCCCAGCTAGGCTAATTTTAAAAACCTATGTCGAAAGAGTCCTAAAGGATAAATTCTGGTCTTCCCAATTTGTGAAGATCTGCCATTCTTACCACATACCCCTACATGTCCTCTCAACTTCCATCAACAAGTCCAGGCTTAGAGAGGCCATCTTTCAGCATAGTGCCTGGCTCAACAGGCTGGCAATAATTAACTCTAAATTCTCCAAATGGTTTGGAGTTTTTAAATGTGATCATTTTAGAGCAAGATATCTGGACCAATTCCTAACAATAAACCTCAGGCAGGCATTTACAGCCCTTAGGTTCCAGACAATGCCAAGTGCAGTCCTCGAAGGCCAATATAATCAGACCCCCTGGTCCCAGCGGCTATGCATTTGTGGGGGTTTGGTGGTGGAAGATCTGCCCCACTATTTGCTAAAATGCTGACTTTATATCCACCCACATGCCAAATTTTTGAAGGGCCTTTTGCCCCATGTGGACGCTGAACAGATAGCTTCCACCATTGCTCTTCTCCTGTCCGATACTGACCCAATGGTCACGTACCGTGTCGCTCTTTTCGCTCTGGCAGTGCAGAAGCTCCGGACGAAATTTCAAGCAGACCAGCTGCAGGATAGCCAGCCTCCTGTCAGGATACTGGTAGTCAGCAAGTTTGTGGTAGATATGTTGAACTGAAATTCTATACTGGACTTAAGGATATACCCCCGACATTTTAATGAAAGTGCTTCTTTTAATGAGTTTTATGTCTACAGATTGTATGATTTTATATTGATTGTATGATTTGCAGAGGCCTATGGCCAGGCAATAAAGTTTACAATTACAGTTAATTGATCATTCAGAGAAATCTGCACCTGATTAATCAGTGGAGCTGAAAACAAACAAGGACTCTTAAGACTTAGTGTTCTTTAAGGATTTGCTGCCAGAGATTAGAGATGGCAGTTAAATTTCATTCAGTTCTCATTCAAAGGTGAACCCACCTTATTTGCACTTTCCCAAACAATACCCAGGCGAAATGCACCCATTCTTTGAAATCTGCACTTCTCTGAATTTTGCAGTGCACTTCGCCAGGTAAATAATTTGTACAAAAATGCATATGCTAGGGTAAAGTGTGCATAAAATGCATATATTAGTGAAAATAACATACAAAACTACATTATATTAGGAAAAATTGCTTTATGAAATAATACGAGAAATTTGCACTAAAATGCTGATAATGAGTTTTTAAAATATTGAACAGATATGGAAATGTGAAGAAGTGAACTTATGAATGGAAAAATGAGAAATTGAGAGAAACTGAAATTGACAGATTCATTCATTCCTACCTGAGACTGCATAGAAGTGCTATATTCTACCACCTCCTCATTTCAGAGTTTTTGAAAAAGAAA
Organism: Rhineura floridana; assembly: GCF_030035675.1. NCBI lineage: Eukaryota > Metazoa > Chordata > Lepidosauria > Squamata > Rhineuridae > Rhineura > Rhineura floridana. Next base: position 139,658,657 of record NC_084480.1, read on the forward strand.
CATATAACTTTTTCTTACAAGTTGCATCCAAAGCTGGTACAGGTTGCCTTTTGAAATGAAACTATTATTGTTTTATTTCAAGCAGTTAGAACAAGTGAGCCAAAACAGTGCCATTGAGAAATAAGTATTAAATGTATCTTTTTAATCTATGAAACATAGCAGCCATGATCCAGTGCCCCTCACTCATATAGGCTTCCTCAATGTTATATGAGAAGAAAAATATCTCACAGGATAGCAGTATTTTCCACTGGATGTGCTAAGTGCTTTGCTTTTTTTTGAAGGCATCAAGGATGAACCTGCATATGTGGTGCCCTGGGTGTGCAAACAGAGCTTGTGGATCATGTCTTACAGTTAAAAGCAAGAGAACAATAAATACAAGGTAAATATATTTTAATGCAAAAAGATCCAAACCTCTTCTAGAAGAACAGGTAACCCTAGACGAATAGCATTCTCCAGGGTGCGCAGGAAACCAGAGTCTGTAAGCTTAATTATCTTTAAACCGCTTTTTGTTTCTTTGTTTCTTATCCAGCGGTTTGCCTGTGTATTAAAAGAAATTATAATTATGATGATGAATGTCAAATCTCACTAGAAAAGCAATTAAAATGTTTCAATTTTAAAAAATCAAACCCTAATGGATAATGCAAACTTCACAGTTCTTCCTAATTTCCCCCATCTTTGTTGAAGTGGAACTACAGACCAAAAATTTCCCTTTTCTTTTGATGTGACAATTAGGACTACAACAAGAATCTAAAAGAGGAGTACTCAACCACACTTGAGTTCTTGCAGGTAGAACCAAGTTAGGTACAACTTGCTGTTAGCAGATCCCTGGCTTTTATTCTGCTTTCAGACCCAATTCGCTCTCCCACTACTACAAGAACCTCCTATAGGAAGAGAAGGCACACTAGGAAGGGAATCAAGGCAGCAAGCAGGGGAAGGCTCCCTTAAAGATGTAGCAGGTGACGGAGGATGATGAAGGGCTCCCTCCTTCCCAGAGGACAAAAGTATAGTGCACTGCCAAAATAGTAAAGGTGGCAGTGTGTCCACCAGGGATCATGGCAGCTGAAAAAAATGCTGCCAGTGTCACTAAGCTGAGCAGATTTTACTTGGAGCTACCAGGAAAAAGGAGTCTGGAAAGTTTCTCCCATCGACAAAGGAATGCTTCACTACTAGTATATCACCTGACTTTGTTGTTGTTGTTGTTATATGCCTTCAAATCGATTACGACTTATGGTGACCGTATGAATCAGTGACCTCCAATAGCATCTATTATAAACCACCCTGTTCAGATCTTGTAAGTTCAGGTCTGTGGCTTCCTTTATGGAATCATTCCATCTTTTGTTTGATCTTCCTCTTTTTCTATTCCCTTCTCTTTTTCCTAGCATTATTGTCTTTTCTAGTGAATCATGTCTTCTCATTATGTGTCCAAAGTATGATAACCTCAGGTTCATCATTTTAGCTTCTAATGACAGTTCTGCTAAATTCTTGGAGAAGGGTCAATGTAACAGGGGGCAGAGGAAATAGAACCCTCTGAGCATGCACATTGAATATTTGGAAAATGATTAGATAATTTTCAAGCATTCAAAGTATTCATTCAATGTGCAGCCTTCAACTTTTGAGACATAGAACAGTCCCATCCCAGAGCAGAAAAGACACATTCTCAAATCAAAACCACCTTCTGAAAACAGCCACTGCCAATTAGTAAGCATCAATCAAATAATGTCTAGTAAAGGTATACAGAGACTTCCATACCTTACAGTGCCCTTTACAGCCCTGGGGCAAGTCCCTTCAGGGAATGGGCCATAATACTTTTGGGTGCTAAGCATACTACAGCCCTAGATGCCTAACAAATGCAATCCTTTTGCCAATGATCAGTGGTGGAATTTGAGACCATGTTTCCCTGTAAGACCCAGGGCTGGTTCTAAAGGGCAGCCAGGTGGGGCACTAGCCCAAGGGCCCCTAGAGCTACAGGGCCCCCTAAGGGGCCCCTCTGCCCCCCTTCCACGATCCGCGTCAAGAGCCACGGATCGTAGGGCAGGAGCTTCTGCCTGCCCATCATTCCCTCGCCCCACCTACCTGTCTCCTGCCTTTTAGCATTGTCCTTAATGAAGATGGCAGCCAAGGTTTCCCTAAGGCGCTGAAGCCCCTGCTGCCATCTTGGTTGATGGCAGAGATGTGTGCACGTAGTACGCACACATGCCATCAACCAAGATGGCGCTGGAGGCTTCATCCCCTTAGGGAAACCATGTCTGCCATCTTGGTTAATGGCAATGCTAAAAGACAGGAGACAGGTAGGTGGGGTAAGGGAATGGTGGGCAGGTGGAAGCTCCTGCCCTGCGATCTGCAGCTGTTGCCACGGATCACAGAAGGGGAGTGGAGGGGCTCCTCAGGGGCCCCTGTAGCTCCAGGGGAAGGGGAAGCGGAGACAGGTAGGTGGGGGTGGTGGAGAAGGGGAGCAGACACAGGTAGGTGGGGGCATGGGGGCCCTGCACGCATGTACACACATGTGCACACACCAGGGCCAGGGGCAAGCTGATGCTTAAGGGCCCCGGCATATCTGGGGCCGGCCCTGGTAAGACCTATCAGAAAGACGCAAACATAAAATCCATGTTTTAATGTAGAGACAAATGGCCCTCATCAGATCTAGAATATGCCACTGTTTCGCCTTCAGATGAGAATAACTGAGGCGGAAGGAAGACAATTCCTCTGACCTATGGAACAGTTTTGGTGATAAATGATGGGTCCAATCTCAAGACCATGTTGTCCTTGTGGAAGGTGCACAATTACCTATTGATGGAAAGAGAATTAGCTGAGAAATCTTGCAGGCTAATTTGATCCCCAACAGGGCATCATATGGGATAGTTCTTGAGAAGACAGATAGCCAGCTGCTCTAAGGTAGGCTTTGTGAGAGCAGGAAGAACCACATTTAAATCCCATGTGGGGAAGCAGTGAATGGTGGGATGATTCATAATGCTTCGGGCACCCCTAATCATCATGTCTCTGCTATAGATTTGCAAGAGAAAGGCACAGAGTGCCTATTTTATGATCCTGAGCTCCAACCAACTGCTGCTCCCTGGTGAATTCTATGACTGATCACATGCCGAGCCACTACAATATGCCAAGGCTGTGCAAACCAACACCAACCCTGCAAGGTAGAAGATAGGCTGCCATCACCCCTTCTACTGGTTCACACTGAGTCAGGGGAACCCAGAGCCCAGATATAGGTACACCAAGGATTTCTAAGGACAAGAGCCACACTCCTCGTCCAGAAGCCCTCTGGTAAAGCCAAAAGACACTCTTGGTAGTTTGTGGTCAGTGGTCAAGGTACCAGATTCAGAACCAAAGTTATTCTCACTCAATGAACACACCAGGGTAAATAAGAAGTAACTTTATTAATACAAATATAAGTGCACAATTAATAGCAGCAAAGCAATTCCTCAAAACCCACATCCAACCAGGGATTTAGGTAAGACATACGAGAGAGTTCAGACACAACCAAAAATAACAAAACTAACTGACCTATTCTACTTACTTGAAGAGGTAGTTGTTGTAAATCTCATCCCTCCTTCAGAGAGACATAAGTAGGGTAGTGAAGGCAGTGGAACCCCACTCAGGTAACCACCCATCTAGATGGAACCCAGGGGAACAAAGACTATAGGTGTCACCCCCTATACTTAAGGAAAAAACCCTAGCAACAGTTCACAATGATTCAGCCAATCGGGGCTTTCTAATGAAGTAATTTTCCCGAAGCTTCTTCACTTTTCGCACCTTAGCAGGGCCCCCTCCCTTCCTGATCTCAACTCTTCTCAGGCCCGCTTGTCCTTGAGTACCAGGCTCTCACCAGATAACAGAGATAACCAGGTGTGCATCTCCAGCTCTTAATTGGCGACAGCTGAAAAAGTTTTCCACTCACACAGAGGCCCATCTCCTCCCAAGATGAAATCCCCACAATTCTCTGCATCTGAGCCATGTTGCAAAAAGCATTTTAGACCATTTTACAATTTCATGACACCACCCATCAGGCAATCCACTACCTGACTCCCGGTGAGGATGTCTGGTATGATCAGGCATGTATTTATCTGCCATGCAATCTGGCCCTGGAAGGGGAGTGAAAAACTGTCATGAAATCGTGCCTATAGGATTACATTCTGACAAAACACCTGCAAGATAGATAGCTTTGCCAGCATCATCAGGTCTGTGTGATGGATGAAAGCATGGTAATGGTGTTAATAATCTCTAAGAGCTTCTGTATCCCTTCCTGTGAAAGGAACAACCTATGTTGAATTGTATTGTTCCTTACTTCCAGGTTCTGGATCTGATGGGGTGAGCCTCTTTTCTCAGTTGATCACGAATCTATGTGACTATATACTTGTGAGAATGTGCTGAACATCCTGAACTCTTGTTAGTAGCTGTACACTGTGCATTGACCGGCGAGGCGAACAGGATGATCGTTGACAACCTTAACCTCCAGAGCTGCTGGGTCAGCCAAAGAAGAGAAAACACCTCCAGGTACAACTGGACACCCCACTGCTTGAAGACTGCTTAAAAGCAAGTAGCATGTCTAAAATCTTGGGTCAACAGATGGGCACCTTGAACATCCAAAGCCTAGGACTTCAGATCAGGACAAATGATCTGAAACCATAGGCCACCATCCCCAGGGTGACTACCTGGATGGGAAGAGCAGCCCAACTGAACAGACTGGCATCTGTGGTCAGCATCAGTATCCATAGCTCCTCCCACTCACTCACTCCATTAATTGGAGAGAAAACAACTACCATTGTAGCTCCCTCTACACCAGGTCTGGAATGAACACTGGAATTCCCACCTTATCAACCCAGGACAGCATGTCCACTTGTCAGGGGAGTCATAGTTCAACAACATCTAAAGGACTAGATGTTTCCTACCCCTACACTAAAACAACATCCAGAGATTCTCTGAAAAGCTTGAAACCTGTGAATATGATGCTAGTGAGGTGGGAGTGAGGGACCAGGTACATTTTCCAATGCCCAATGCTTCTGTGAGCAGGGACATTACAGCCCTTGGCTCTCATTGAAAATTGTAATAGGGAAATGAGTTCGCTTTAAAAAAAAAAGAGTCAGTGATAATCTTGCAATACTAATTTGCATCTTGTAGTTTATTGGCAAACTTTAAAAAACAGGTCTACAATTAAGGCTAACATTCAAGTAAGGTTAATTTTGGCATAAACTGGTCTGCATTACTTAACTTCTGAAGACTAAAAATCTGAATAATCAGTGGCAGAGATTATCATCCTGAGCACTTTCCAAAAATATGTAATACGTACGTGTTTCTGGGACTAGGCAGTTTGAAAAAAAATACACAGCATGTCTGCTGTGAATAACTGATTAAAACAAAACATAACATTCTTTAAGTGAGTACTTACTTGATCTTGGGGATCAATCATGAGTGGCCAGCGTCGCCCACGTGTAACAAGAATGCCATTCTCAGTGGAAACATAGTCACGTGGCAATCCATCAGTGTTCCACTGTCGAATTTCATAAGGATCTCCCAAAATATTTATGAGACTGAAATCAGGACTAATAGGAATATCTAGATCCTGGCATTGTTTGATCCAACAATCTATTAACTAAGATGAAGGAAAGAAACAAGGAAAGGAACAGGTACTTTTGTTATATTATATAGCAAAGGTTAGTTGATCACAACTGAGTTTCTATGAGCATCAATAAGGGTAAGGATCAACTGTGAAACCTTACCAGTCCCCAAGACAACTAGTATGATATCCAAGAATGTTATAGAAAAGAAATGTTACATAGCACTAAGGACAAAGGAGGTGTGTCTTGCTGGTGAGATGGACAAAGTGAATAGGGTTTGACTTATGAATCTGCAAGAATGCTCAACTCACGTCCCAGTGTCTGGTTATGGTAGGTGAAAATTGTAGTATCAACCAGTTTTGTGCCAGCTGGGCTAAATTAGAAAACTAGGAAAATCTTTCCACTTATTTTTATGGGTTTTCACTTTAATGTTTTTTTTTTTATTTTTAACAATTGTCATGGTGTGACAGTGTGGACTATAGCCTGTACCATGAGAGGGAAGGGAGGCAAGCCAACCAGCCAAATGAACCCTCTATTTGCTTAGCTTAATCACTAAATAGATATTTTCCTCCTGTCTGGCTGCCTCCACCAAACAGCCCTATAAACATTTGGACCAGCTCCTATACTGGGAAGAAAGATATGTTCCTCAGGTATGGAGTAAATAACAAGGTTTCAAGACCTCCTCCCCCCCCCAAAAAAAACAGACTATGTTTTGTTTAAGGTTTCGGTAAGGCAAGAAATTAAAATGTTTTTACAGTCTGAGTTGTTACCCATAAGGGCAAATAATAATAAAAAACAGAGAAATGCTTCTGCCTATACCTACGTTCCCTAACCAAGCCAATAATTATCAATGTATTACTCATTTCAGCTTCTGGCTCCCTCTGTGGTCTTCTACTGGCTTCTTTCTGCTGTAGTGTCCATCTGTGCCGTATGACACTTTCCAGTGTTCCAACTCCCTTAAAAGTGTTTCAGCCATTTTTCTCTCTTGTAGCTCTTCAGTTCCAGGTTCACAACTTTTTCAACTCTCTCTCTCTCTCGCCTCTGACTATACTATATTTTTCTGCTTAACTTATATACAATATTTTCACTCCCATGAATTCACACAAGCAACCAATGTGAAGATAAGCATATTTTCACTATAACCTTTACAGAGGGTGCCATTTTATCATTCTGTTAATTTTTCATAAATCTTTTCATTAGCACAAACACTTTTCTAGCTATCATTTTGAATTCTGAAATATTAGTGAAATACCTCTCAAACATAAGAGTGCTATAGCATTCACACTATAATGCTATTTAAAAAAAACCACTTTCTGACCACTGACATATTAGCAAGGTGATAAGAAAGTGTGGTACAGTGGTAAGAAAGTGTTTTTTAAAAAAATAATGTTATATTGTTATAAGTGCTAACACTATAATACAACTTTTTAATGGCCTGCATCATTTATTTAAAGCATTATAGCACTATAACACTTTCATTTAAGTGGTATTTACAGGTAATTAAAAGATCTATTAAAAATGAGTGATAAAACCTACCAAAAGATTATAGTGAACATGTGCTGAGCTGTGATAAGTGACTTGCCTGATTAGTCACTCCCCATATCAAAACCCTGCCCTTAAAAACATGGAAGATTAGCAATAAGGAAAGCTACACTTGGATCTTCTGAAATAACTTTCTGCAGTGAGAATAAAACAGAAGAGCCATAGAGAAAAAACAGGATGACAATGATTAGATGATGGCATTGTATGGCTGCTCCATAAAAAAGTGAGTGAAAGTATGGCAATTCTACACTAAGCGTGTAGTGTGGAAGTACCCTGAATTTCTCTTTTCACTCTCAGAAATGAACGTGCAGCTTCCGTTTATAGATATGTTTCCTCCTGTGGGATCTGGACCAGTTTTATATACATCCCAATAACCAGTTCACTAAGGCACTCTTGACCACTGGCAATGAAGAAAAGGGGAAATCACTACTTGACTGGAGCAAAGGGCCTATTATGCAGAGTTGTACAAGTTCTTCAAATCTGCCTAGACTGTCTTACTTTTATTTGGAGGATTATGTCTTGTTATAGAATGTACAACTGCTTCTCTAAAGTATGCAATTTTTACAATGAAATAAAACCCGCAGGCATATCTATAAAATTCACACTACAGAAAAAGAAGTGTTGTTGTTTTTACTCACCAGTTGCCTATAATGTGCTGTAAAAGCTCCATAATAGGCTACACAGGCTGCAGCTATAAACACATTTCCAGTGATGTTTGAAATCTCTGCCTCAAAATTTAAAATACTCTCTTCCCATCGGACCTGTTCATCTCCTAATGCAGCTGTAAGTTTTCCGGCTCGATTAAGGCGAGCTTGAGTCAGTGCCATTGTCCTGGCTAAACAGAGATAAACAATTACCATTGTCAAGTAATGTTATTTAAAAAATAATAATTTTGTAAGGCATTATTTTGCCTTTTTCAGTTAATAAAGGATTGGACGGCCAGAGTTAGGAATGTCACACGAAAGCTTACATAGTGCAACTTTTCTTAGTGTATTTATATTAAGAAAACCAGATTATTGGCAAGTGAATTCCTTGCTAACAGCGTCTAGCTTAGTTTCCTACTAACACTGCTCTGTCCTTGGGTAGCTGTCTTTATCTGCACCCTAAAATAAAATGGTCAAGTCTGAGATTCCTCAAAAAACTGTATGGCAACACTCCAGAGATATAAAGGCCAGAAATAAAATGAATCCATCAGATGCCCCTGTGTCGTTCCTGTGTCTCTGGGATTATCACCTCCAGATTCCCAAATGCCTGGATCAGGAAATCCCTAGGAATTCCACCTCAGCTTGAGTCAGATATGCCTGCTGAACCAAAAGCTTCAGCCCCATTACCTTTTCCCCCAAAAGGTGACCACTGGTGTAATCTGTTTGTAAAACTGGTATAGATATAGGTACAGAATAGGACCTTAGTATGGTAGCACTCTTGACCAAACTGACCCATGGGATTGTGAATCAACTAAATGTTATATACAAGATGTTAAATGTGACAGTAAATGAATGTTATTATTGCCCCATCCTACCTACCTATCCTACCCTACTAAACCCAATGAAATCCTCCCCCAAACCCCAGCCCTTCTAACAAGATGTTCGCTTCTTGATCCCTAATCCTATCTGACTCTAATTGTCAAACCCCTCTCTTCAAAACTCCCCTTGAAATTCTCACTCACACCCCTCACACCTGTCAGTCATACCTCATCTACACCTACTAACATTCTATTAACACTTTCTTACCTGAACACAATTTCAAAACAATTTTAAACGTGAATCTGATTTCGTTACAACTCCCACCCCCCATTATAAATTCAGAGGATGGAGCTTGATGTAGCATGTTCTATCCGGAGGGTTTACAAGAGAGTCCAATCTCTCAATGAGAACAGTCCTTAACAAAAGACCTTGATGGTAAGATGTTCCCTATAAAAGGGGAAAAAATCCCACCCAAAACTAAACCAGTACCATAGTCCAGATTATCAGTACTCAGTCCTGAGTTGATTGAAGAATTTTACTTAATTGTAGAACTTGCAATCTCTCTTTTGGACAATCCATCCACAACAACATTTTCTTTTCCTGCTACATGTCTGCTTGGTATTCTTATAGATTCCAGGACCAACACTGCAATAGTCGATTCTGATTCTTCATCATTTGAAGCCACATACGAGCGTAATGATCTGTCTGTATGATGAACTTCTGGCCCCACATGTAAGGTTGGATCTTCTCTAGCACCCAGATGACCGCTAAACATTTTTTTGTACGGAGGAGTAATTTGCCCCCCTCTCTCTTTGTACTAAAATAACCTACTGGGTGCTTTATTCCATCTTTCTCTTGAAGTAAAACTACTCCAGTTCCTATTTTGTCAACACTGGGCACCATAAGAATAGCAGCTTTACACAGAGCTTGCTTTAGTTGTTCAAAAGCAAGCGGACAACCTTCAGTCCATTTTACTTTTTCAGGACTAAACGTTTTGATTAGCTCATGCAGTGGAGCTGCAATCTCACCATACTTTGGAATAAATCTGCGATAATAACTGGCAAGTCCAAGCAAAGCTCTGACTTGTTTTTTGGTTGCAGGTGTGAGCCAATTTTTATAGCATCCAAGTGATCTTCTAGTGGGACTAAAGATCCACTCCCCACCTTGTGACCTAAATATACCATTTATCTTTTGCCAATGGCACTTAGAGGCTTTTATATTTAAACCTGCTTTCCCAATGGCAGTTAACACATTTTGCAGATGGTGAAGATGCTCCTTTAATGTTGCACTATAAATGGCTATGTCATCAATATATTATTTATTTATTATGTATTATGTATTAGATTTATACACTGCCCTTCCTCCCAGTAGGAGCCCAGGGTGGCAATATATGCCCGTTTATAGTCTGACATGCTTCTGAGCACTTTGTTAACTAGCCTCTGAAAGGATACTGACCTATTCATCAAGCCAAAAGGGAGCACAGTGAACACAAAAAACCCATTTGGCATTATATACAAATTTTTCTCTGGACCTTTCTTCTTAATTAATCTGTCAGAATCCATTACATAGGTCTATGGTAGATATCACAGAGGCTGAACTCAACAGATCTAATAAAGTAACCATCCGTGGCATAGGATAGGCATCCATAACTGTAATTCTGTCCAGCTTTCTATAGTCTACACAGAATCTAATTGATCCATCTGGCTTATTGACCAATACTATTGGTGAGGCCCATGGGCCATTAGATTCTTTGATAACATCCAACTCCAGCATCTCCTGAACCTCCCTCCTTATATCTGTAAGCTCTTTCTCATTCAACCTACAAGCAGCTATTTGTATGGGAGGATGTTCCCCTGTGTTAATAACATGGCTTATGAGGTTGGTTCTCCCTGGCTTAAAACTGAAAAGGTGTGAAAATTGTTGCAGGAATTTAAGAATGGCTTTTTGGGTATCTTTAGGTGCACCTTTTGCTCACTTAATTTGATCAAGGCCTTCTCCCTCTTTGCTTTCTATGGTAAAATAGTTAGATGGTATACAAGAGCCTCTCTGCTATAACACGGTTTCAGCATGTTAACATGTACCATTTTCTGCTTTCCACCTTCCACATTTGAGACTGAATAGGTGGTAAAGTCATATTTATCTCTAACCACATAAGGCCCCTCCCATCCAGCTTCCAACTCATTACGTTTCCTAGGCTGGAAGACCATAACCTTGTCTCCTGTCTCAAAGCTTCTAGTCCTGGCTTTTTGATCATACCACTGTTTTTGCTTTTTTTGTGCTGTGTCCAAATTTGCATAAGCCAATTCCATTGTTTCCTTTAACCTTTGTTGAAGCTCCATAATATATTGTAGTACTGTCACTTTCTTCTCAGAAACTATTTATTTATTTATTATTTTATTTATTTATTAGATTTATGTCCTGCCCTTCCTCCCAATAGAAGCCCAGAACCTAACCTTCCCAACTTTCTCTCATAAGCTTTTGCTTTTGTTTGCCACCTTGCTCTTGTTTGCCGCCCTGGGCTCCTGCTAGGAGGAAGAGTGGGATATAAATCAAATAATAAATAAACAAACAAACAAATAAAATAAGGTCTAAAGACTTTTCTCCCTTCTCCCAAACATCAATTCAAACAGTGAAAAACCACTGAATAGTGGGGCACTTCGCGACAAGCAAATAACAAATAAGGTAGACTTTTGTCCCAATCAAATGGATGTTCCGCTACATATGATTTAATCATGTTTTTCAGAGTACCAAAAGCCATTTCTTTGGTGTGATATGCTATAGGTCTGAAGTGCTTTATACCATAACACCTCCACAAACATTTAATTACATCTGACAGGGTGGTGGCGAAGCAGTTGTAAGCGCATTTGGAGGAAGTGGATTTTCTGGATCCATTTCAGTCGGGCTTCAGGCCTGGACACGGGACTAAAATAGCCTTGGTCGCCTTGGTGGATGATATGAGGAGAGCGTTGGATAGGGGTGAATGCACCTTCCTCGTCCTCCTGGATCTCTCAGCGGCTTTTGATACCGTTGACCATGGTATCCTTCTGGACCGCCTGGAGAGGTTAGGCATAGGGGGCACTGTACTGCAGTGGTTCCATTCCTTCCTCTCTGGTAGGCACCAGAGAGTGGCATTGGGGGATGAGGTTTTGGACCCTTTGCCTCTCACTTGTGGGGTGCCACAGGGCTCCATCTTCTCCTCGATGCTATTTAACATCTATATAAAGCCGCTGGGGGCTATCATCAGGAGATTTGGGCTGCGATGTCACCAGTATGTGGATGACATGCAGCTCTATCTTTCATTTAAATCTTCACTGAGAGTGGCTGTAGAAACCCTGTCCAAGTGCCTGGAGTCGGTGAGTGGCTGGATGGGAAGAAATAAGCTTAAACTGAACCCTGACAAAACCGAGGTACTGTTCGTGGGAGACAAGGGAAGATTGGGGGATTTGGAGCTGGTGCTGAATGGGGTACAATTGCCCCTGAGAGACCAGGTCCGCAGCCTGGGGGTCATTCTTGACTCCCAACTGTCCATGGAAGCTCAGGTCTCAGCTGTAAACCGGGTGGCGCTGTATCAACTCCATCTGATATGGAGGCCGCGCCCCTACCTTCCCAATCATCTGCTCCCATAGGTGGTACATGCCCTGGTCACCTCTCGCCTAGACTACTGTAATGCGCTCTATGTGGGGCTACCCTTGAAAATGGTCTGGAAGTTGCAATTGGTACAGAATGCAGCGGTGTGCCTGATTAAAGGTAGCAGCCGATGAGATCATATCACTCCAGTGCTAAAAGAGTTGCACTGGTTACCAGTTGCTTGCCGGGCCCAATTCAAGGTGTTGGTTTTGACCTTTAAATCCCTACATGGTTTCGGCCCAGTCTATCTGAAGGAGCACCTCCAGCATCATCAGCGATGCCGCCCAACAAGATCAGCCTCAAAAGACCTTCTCTCCATCCCACCAGTTAAAACAGCTAGACGGGTGGGGACTAGGGAGAGGGTTTTTTCAGTTGTGGCCCCCACCCTGTGGAACTCCCTCCCAAATGATCTCCGCCATTCCCCTTCTATAATGAGTTTCCGCTGAGCCTTGAAGACCTGGCTCTTTAGGCAGGCTTTTGGGGTGGCCTAGATTTTACTATTATTGCTTCAGATTTTTAACGTTTAATGTATTTGTACCTTTTATTTTGTATGTCGCCCAGAGTGGCTGGACAACCAGCCAGATGGGCGACTAATAAATTTAATAATAATAATAATAATAATAAGAATAATAATAAGAATAAGAATAAGAAGAAGAAGAAGAAGAAGAAGAAGAAGAAGACAGTTCCCCTATCAGATATCAGTTCATGGGGGGAAAGGCTTTCCCAATTAAGGGCAATGGCTTTCTCACTCTTTGACATACCTTACAAGATTTACAGTACTCCATAACATCTTTAGAGACATTTAACCAATAGAAATTGATTGCTAAATGCCTATTCATTTTCCCAGTTCCCATGTGCCCAGCCACAGGCACATCATGGGCCAATTTCAACAGCTGAAGTCTGTATGTCTTTTGAATTATTAGCTGTTTTTCAGCCTCACAACTCCAAACTCTGTTAGCTGACAGCCATATTCTGTACAATAAGCCATTCTCCCTGAACATTTGTTCTCTTTGGGATTCATTAAGAGAGATATCTTTCTTCTGTGCCAGGGATCTTAAAAATTCTAAGCTTTCATCACTCAAAATAGCATTTTTTAAACTCTGTCTATTTGAGCTGGGGCTTCCGAAGGTACCAGGGCAATTGCATCAAAAGACTGGGCCTCTCCTTGGTTGCTAGGCAACAGATCAAATGGTATATTTGCTTCTGTCACACTGTTAGAGGCCTCATCTTTCTCAGTCAACATAGGAGTTTTCTCCACCATTTCTTTCTGGGATCTGGTAACAATTTATTTATTTATTTATTTATTTATTTATTTATTTATTTATTTATTTAATTTATATACCGCCCTAAGCCCGAAGGCTCTCTGGGCGGTGTACAAAAAGATAAAACAAGCACAGTGTATAAATACAATAAATACAATAAATCAAGAAACAAAAACAAACAAACAATAAAAGAACCAAACAACGTCCAAAATACAAAATAATAGTGAAATACTGTTAAAATACACTTTAAAATGCCTGGGAGTATAAAAAGGTTTTCACCTGGCGCCGAAAAGATAGTAGCGTCTTATGAGACATGTCTTTCCCAAGAATAAAAGGTTCACTTTGCTCACTGTTAACCCATACCTCACATTCTCCCTCACAACCTCTCCAGTTTACTGTGACTCTGGCTAAAGGTATTTGAACAGGGTCTCCCATTATACACTTGAAGGCAATGATTCTGTAAGGTAAACTATTTTTGGAATTAATCAGATTTGCCCGTGTCCAGAACTGCTAAAAAATCACTTTATTCCATTTCAACATATGACACTGTAACCCAGTGATTCTCAAATGGTGCGCTGGGGCACACTGGTGCGCCGCAAGAGGTGGCTAGGTGTGCCGTGAATATTATGAAAGTATATTATTATTAAGTTATTTTTATTCATAGTTTAAAATATATTAATATATTTTTAATTTTGTACACGAAGTGTGCCAGAACATTTTTATATGTTTTACAGTGAGCTGCGAACCAAAAAAGTTTGAGAACCACTGCTGTAACCACTCAGGTTTCTCTAAAAAAGTGTTATTCTGGACCTGAACACACCTCACTGATGTGGTTTTCCCTTTATTTACTCCCATTCAGGGACAGGTAGATTTAACATGCCCAATTAATCCACAATTAAAACAGACTTTGTCTGTGTTGCCAAACAGAAGTTTGACAACTGTTTCTCAGGATTGGAATGTGCTTGTTGACTTTTGCCTTTGTCCATATCTCTCTTAAATTCTCAAGTTTTTTCAGAGTATTTTTTGTTTAGGGTTTGCTTGATCTACTAGTAAGATTAAGGCCTCTACTTATAGAAAAATGGTCATAGAATCATACAATAGTAGAGTTGGAAGGGGCCTATAAGGCCATCAAGTTAGCAGCTTCTCTTTTGGATTCTGATCCCTTACAAGTAGTCTGATTTCCTGAGGTAACGGAAAAATAAATTGGTCCAAAATCATAAGATCTCTGATGTCTTCTTTTGTTTTGCATTGACACACCAATCCATTTATCAAAGTAGTCAGTGAGCTTACAGCCAAATTCTGCATATATGTTACTGTGGCATTTCTGATTTTTTTTCCTGAAAAAATCAGATCCAAATCTAAGTCTTTGATAGGCAGCAGCCTTAAAGGTGTCGTAATCTACTGCCTCATCAATGCGCCTTTTCTCACAACAGATACCCTTAGGTGCCAATAAGCATGAAAGGGGAGAGTGTTAGTTACTGAGAATAAATAAATAGTCTTCTTAGTGGCTGACTCACTCCCCTTTCATGCTGATTGGCTCATAGGCTGCTGGAGACATAGGGACCCAGCAGGGACCCTGTTCCCCCAAAAAAGAAGAGTCTAAGACCTCCCAAAACCTCAGATGACAACACCCATGAGGATCTCTCTTCTTGTATATTCATAGTTGTTGTTCTTATTTTTCACGTAAAAATCCACAATAAATATGATTATTTTAAAAAGGGGGATGATGCCCTGAGAAAACAATTTGGAGTGTAAATTGACTAAATCCTAACCCCACTTATCCCATGAAATTCACTAGGACTTACTTCTGAGCAGACATGGTAAGGACTGCACTGTAAGGCATAAACCAGATTGTCGCTCTCTATTTCCTTACTGGTATGTGGTAAGATAACAAAAGGGTACATCCCCAGCCTGACACTAGGTTATATGTAGGGCTCCAAGTTATGACTGCACATCTTTTAACAGAATTATAGCCTCCATGAGGGTTTGGGGACTATTAGTCCCCTACAGTGAAAATATATCTCTGCAGCATTATTCTAAAATTCTCATAAACTTTAAAATAGCCACTTACCAAGAGCCTCTTTTTCATCTAAGCTTTTCTCATATTGGTCTTGTAATTCCTGTATTTGCTCTTCCACTTGTCTCAATTTTTTTTGTTTATCTCGAAGGGTAGCCAAAGTCGCATCAAGCTCTGCCTAATCAGTATTAAAAATGGATGTTCATCACCACTCTGCCAAATGCTTTGTGTGTCTTATTTTATTCATTTATTTGTTATTATTTATTTATTTATCTATTAAATTTGTATCCCACCCTTCCCCCGCAAGGAGCCCAGGGTTACAAACAAAAACACTAAAAGCACTCTAAAACATCTTAAAAACAAAAGACTTTAAAAACATATTAAAATAAAACATCTTAAAAACATCTTTAAAAAACAACTTTAAAAACATATTAAAAAGCAATTCCAGCACAGACACAGACAGGGATAAGGTCGCTACTTAAAAGTCTTGTTAAAAGAGGAAGGTCTTCAGTAGGCACCAAAAAGATAACAGATGGTGCCTGTCAATATTGAAAGGGAGGGAATTCCACAGGGTACATGCCACAACCCTGAAGGTCCACTTCCTAGTTTGTGAGGAATGGGCATCCTGATAAGATGATATCTGCAGGAGGCCCTCATCTGAAGAGCACACTGATCAACTGGGTATATGAGGGATAAGATGATCTTTCAGATATCCTGGTCCCAAGCTGTACAGGGCTTTGTACACCAAAACGAGAACCTTGAACTTGGCCTGGTAGCTAATGGGCAGACAGTGCAATTCTTTCAGCAGCAGGGTGACACATTGGCAATACACTGTCATAGAATCATAGAATCATAGAGTTGGAAGGGGCCTTGTAGGCCATCGAGTCCAACCCCCTGCTCACAGCAGGAAATCCACAGCTAGAGCATCTCCCGCAGATATCTGTCCAGCCTCTGCTTGAAGACATCCAGCGAAGGGGATCCCACCACCTCCCTAGGCAGTCGGTTCCATTGCCGAACTGCCCTTACTGTCACTGTCACTGTCACTGTCCCAGTGAGCAGTCACATCACTGCATTTTGCACCAGCTGCAGCTTCCAGACCAACCTCAAGGGCAGCCCCACATAGAGCACATTACAATAATCTAGCTTGGAGGTTCCCAGTGAATGGACAACATTGGTCAGGCTGTCCCGGTCCAGAAACGGCTGCAGCTATCTTACCAGCTGAAGCTGGTAAAAGGCACCCCTAGCCTCTGAGATCACCTGGGTCTCTAGCAATAAGGATAGATCCAGGAGCAATCCCAGACTACAAACCTGCTCTTTCAGTGGGAGTACAACCTGATCTAAAGCAGGCAATTGACCGATCATCTGAACACAGGAACCACCAAACCACAGCACCTCCTCGCTAGGATTCAGATTCAGCTTATTGGCCCTGGTCCAGGGCTTGAATGGCCTCTCCTGATTCAGATGTTACAGAGAAACAGAGTTGGGTATCATGAGCATACGCTGATACCTTGCACCAAATCTCCTGATGACAATTCCCAAGGGCTTCATGTAGATGTTAAACAGCATGGGGAACAAGATAGTACCCTGAAGCACCCCACAGCACAACTGCCAGGGGGCTGAAAGACAATCTCCCAGTGCTATTCTCTGAAAACAATCCTGGAGGTAGGATCGTAACCACTCTAAAACAGTGCCTCTGATACTCATCTCATCAAGTTGGCTCAGAAAGATACCATGGTCAATGGTATCAATAGCCAATGAAGATCAAGTAAGAATAACGGGGTCATGCTCCCCCTGTCCTTCTCTCAATAAAGATCATCCATAAGGGAGATCCAGGCTGATTCAGTCCTATAACCAGGCCTGTACTCAGATCAGAATGAGTCAAGATAATCTGTTTAATCCAAGAGTACTTGCAATTGCTGTGCCACAACCCTCTCAATCACTTTCCCTAAAAAAAAAGGGGGGGTATTTGCAACCAGGTGGTAGCTGTCACAAACCAATGGTTCCAGGGTGGGCTTTTTCAGGAGTGGTTGCATCACTGCCTGTTTCAGGGTGGCTGGGACCACTCCCTTTTGCAAAGATGCATTGACTACACCCTGGATACTCTTGGTCATACCCCCTTGGCAAACTTTAATAAGCCAAGAAGAGCAAGGGTCAAGAGAACATACTGCTGGCTGCATCATCGCAAGCACTGTGTGCACGTCATCAGGCCGCATCAACAGAAACTGATCCCAAGAAGTTGCGGCAGATGTTGCATTGGACACCCCACTGGGGAGTACAGTAGATGTAGATGAGGCATCAAGATTGCCACGGAGGCAAGCAACTTTACCCTCAAAGTGCCTTGCAAAAAATTCACAGTGGGATTCCAAAGGGTATAAAACTCCATTTCCTGGAGTTGATGTTAACAGACCTCTGACTATATGAAAAAGTTCCACTAGACGACTACTTGAAAATGTGATGGAGACAGAGAAGTGGGTCTTCTTCGCTGCCGTCACAGCCACATAGTAGGCATGGTTATGCTGTTCTACTCTTGCCCGATCAGTCTCACAGCACAACTTTCACCACTTGCACTCTAGCCTTTGTACAGCCTGTTTCATTGCCCTCAGTTCACTGGTGTACCAAGGGACAAGCCAGGCTCCACAATGCCAGAGAGGGTGCTCAGGGGCAACCGTGTTAAGAGCCTGACGTGTCTAATTGTTCTACAGCATGACAAAGGCTTCAGCATGGTCACCTGCTCTGTCTATGGGAAACTCCCCCAGGGCATTCAGGAATTCAGTGGATTCCATTGGTCTCCCAGGGCAGACCATCTTAATCTGTCCACAACCCCTGCAGGAGAGGATTGGAGCCGTCAGTCTAAACTTCACCAGGAAGTGATCTGACCACAACAATGGGGTGGTGACCACCCTTTCCTCCATCTGGAGTAAAAACCAAGTCAAGGGTGTGTCCTGCCATGTGTCAGGCCAGTGACAACTTGAGACAGCCCCATAGTTGTCATGGAGGCCATGAAGTCATGAGCTGGAACACTCAAGGCAGCCTCAGCATGGACATTGAAATTGCCCAGGACTATTGTTCTGGGCTCCTCCAATACCATAGCCGAGATGGCATCCACCAGCTCGGTCAGAGAAGCTGCTGGGCAAAAGGATGGACAGTATACCAGCAGCAACCCTAGTTTACTAGGTGCAGGCCTTCACAGCTAGCTCCAAAACAGAGTGGTTTCCTGGTGACAGAGATGGAAGTTCTGTAGACCACAGCAACCCCTCCCGCCTGTCCCTGCAGCCTGTGCTGGTGTTTCACTGTGTATCCAGGTCAGCAAAGCTGGGTCAGAGCAACTCCTCCCAGCTCAACCACCCAGGTCTCAGTAATACACACAAAAATCAGCACCCTCATCCATGATCAAATCAAATAATGAATGAGTGTGGTCTTATAGTGTGTTAAACAACAGCATACACAGGGCAGTGGGCACAGTAGATGAGCAATGAGGAACCCATCTATGGAAGTGCGAATGTGAAACAAGGCATACATAGAGTTGCCGTAGTCTTCACAACAGTTTGCACAACAGTTCTGTGAAAAAAGACCTGCAGCTCTTCATACTATATAGGAAAAACTACAAGTGATACTTGGGATCAGTCAGCACTTCTTAGTATTGAAATGGACTTTGAATTTAGGCCTCACATGTCCATATCTCATTCAAGAGTATTGACTCTTTCAGCATTTCATGTAACAATTAATAAACAGCAACCAAAATAAGAGTTTAGCAAAAATGTATTTTTAAAAAATACAAACACTCTAATAATAAATCTCTACTAGACCAAATCCTATGCAGTGTATTTCAACATATTCCAAACATATTTTGACACTGAAAACTTACTAATGGCTGAAGGAGCAAAGGGTTTTACACATACCACCAGAGGCTTTTTTGCCTGGGGAAAGAAGATAAATTTGTATGGAAGATGTAGGTTTTATTAATTGGTTTGGGAAAGTTTGTATTGATAATCACTTTAACGAATAATAATTTGTTTATCCAAGGCAGTTTGAAATTGTGTTTTATATTCAAGAATGAAAGCCTATTGATTTGTCAGGTTTAATTTTTGATTAGGCCATTGATGAAGACCTTTCTGTGTCAAAACACATTTGGCATACGTTGAAATAAACCGCATAGGATTTGACCTGTTAAGGTTTTATTACTGGAGTGATTGTATATACGGTAATTATTTTTCTGTATTTTTAATATTTTTCTTTAATTCTGATGTTGGCTCCTAATTTTTTAGTGTAACTTAGGCCATTTGTATATCAATTATGAAATATACAAAACACTGTTGTGAAAAACTTCCTTGTCCCATTCACACGCAACAAAAATAAGGCAAGTATGGGTGCAATCCAACTCACATTTACACCGGGCTGAGGGGAATTGGATGTTGTGGACCCACTGGAGAAACCCAGCCTGGCGGAAGGGGAGCTGATGAAAGCTGGCACAAGGCCTGAAAATGGGCCGTTATGGGGGCATGTCAGAGGATGGGCTGGGGAGGACTTACGCAACATCCAAGGGTGGATAATAATAATGTTATTATGTTTGGAGCACTCCTGCTGGTCCTGATCCGGGCCAAAGTTATGCCGAGAAAAAGGTTGGTCTAAGAAAATAATTATAATGGAAGTCAGTGGAGAGTGCTTACGCGCTGGTAGGGGTATTCATGAGAGCTGCTTTTTTCTTTTCCATACATGTGTACAGCTCCTAGCTGAGCTGATGTTCTGCCAGCTCGGCAGCTCCCGAACAGCAAATGGATGCTGTAGACCTTCCCGCGGGCTCCTCCTCCATCGGCACCCCTTCCACCAGCTTCCCCTGAGTTGGATTGCTCTGTGTATCAGCAGTTTTCTAGGAATGTGAATATTCAAAAGGTTTTGGAGGGGAGGCTTACCACTGGCAGCAATAGTGGGTTTTTTCCCTTCTTTGTAATTTTACCTTAATTGTTGCCCATGGCAGCAGCAGAACTCTTCTTGGGACATGATGACTGCGGGTGGCTGCCAATCTTCTCTCCCTTGCCCCATTCATAGGCAGCAGTTGAATGATGGTACATCATGACATAGCATCATTCTATGCCAGGGGCAGTGAGGGAGGGGGAAGAGTGATGGCAGCTGGCAACTGAGAGGAGCTCCATTGCTTCAATAGGCAATGGCAAAAATGAAATTTAAAAAGATCACCTCACAAAAACAATGCCACTACTAAGCCCCTTCCAAAAACTTCACTGTCCCTCAAAAATCAGCCTCAGTTTTTGCACAAACAAGTGTTGCTGTGACAGGGCATAGCAGGTCCCTCTTGAACCAGAGCAGCAGCAATAGATCCAGCCCTGCGGGTCAGGAGGAAAGATATGACGGGGGGGAAAGGAGAGCACATGTTAGATAACCTGTCAGTCTACCTTCCTCCATAAAGGAGTCAATCAGCAGGCTGACTGTACCTCCTGATGGATGGGAGGGATAATCCTAAAGGATGAGGAATATTCACTACCTCTACAAGCAAAACCCATTCTCATTAGCAATGTGCCTTGTAGCAGATGACAGAGATGAAAGAGATTTCGCTTTTCCATTCAATAATAAATAAAACATACAAAATAACTTTGGGGGGGGGAACATAAGCACCTGTGCAGCATTTAACTTCTGCCTTTTGGGCTCCACAACCTTGACAACTCGAGAGTATAAATCCATGGCTCTCACCCACATACACATAGACTTGCATGCCTTCGATACTTTCTCTACTTTTTCTGGCACAAAATCGGGATTGTTCATATATTTCTGAAGCTTAAGCAATATTTGACCCTTTATATTTTCTTTATCATATTCCAAAAGCTTTTTCAGGAAATTGGAGTCTCCAAGAAGCTGTTTTGCTGTTGCCCAGTCAGGCCTGAAAGATTAAAAGAAGTGGTGGGATTTAGAAATATTTGCCTCAGAGAATATATTAACCAATACACTTTCATATATTTTTGACATTTCCATGCTTGCTAGGATAAAATTCATACTCGATAAAGACTATTGGCAGTTACATTTCCATAGTATACATAATTAACCAGTATGGAGAAAAGAAACTCAAAAGCAGCAAGTTAGGCCTTAAGAAGAAGATAGGGAACAAAGGAAGCCACTTTGATGCCTCGTGCTTCAGCTAATGTTTTGTGATAATGTGAATTCAACTTCAAGTGGCACCTCTATGGATTTCATCTAAACCACGGAGATATTTGCTGAACAGACTGCCAAAATTGCTATTCTTCCAGATGACTGAGCCTTCTAGATTGCTAGTATTAAAATTCTAGCCAAATCACTACTGTTATAAATGTATAATTTCATTATCTTGAAGTAGTCAGTTAGACAATATAGCATGAACTTTTTTCTCTCTCAACATGCACAAGACAAGGTTGGGTCTTTTAAAATTATGATTTGGTATTTTAAATGCAAAGCTTTTTCGTACCTAAATTCTGAGCAGCTCATTAAAATAAATGAAAAACTTTATATGGTATCCTATTGACATTTTTGATGGTCTACACCAGTGGTTCTCAAACTTTTTTGGTTCGTGGCGCACTGTAAAATATATAAAGATTTTCTGGCGCACTTCGTGTACAAAATTAAAAATATATTAATATATTTTAAACTATGAATAAAAATAACTTAATAATAATATACTTTCACAATCTTCACGGCACACCTAGCCACCTCTTGCGGCGCACCAGTGTGCCCCGGCGCACCATTTGAGAATCACTGGTCTACACTATTGTTTCTTGAATAGAAATGACAGAAGGAGAATTCAGAAGGTGAGATATGCCATCAATTATGATCTACATTTTTGTAAGGTCTATTTATTAAATATCACAATTCGTGGTCTGCTTACAATCCTATACTACTTTATTTACCTGGGGGTAAACCTCACTGAATGCAATAGCTCACTCGTGACTTAGCTCAGCCATAGAACATCTAATTTGCATACAAAAGGTCCCAGATTCAATACCCAGTGTTACTGAATATTTATTAGATTAGTTACCTGTCACTGACAATAAGGTCCCAGGGCAGGTTACAACAATACACAATTTCAAAACAAATAAAACAGTTACAACCATAAAACAAGTATAAAAGCGATTAAAAAGGTTCTATCTATAAAACAATTAAAAATAATTCCATATCAATGCAAACATTTAAAAACAGTCCCACATATAAAACAGTTAAAACTAGTTCCAACAGAGATGCAGACAGGGATAAACGTTTCCACTTAAAAGGCTTGTTGAAAAAGGAAGGTTTTCAGTAGGTGCTGAAAAGACAATAGAGACAGTGACTGTCTAATATGTAATGGGAGGGCATCCAAAGGGTAGGTTCCGCTCACAGCTTGGAAAGTTCATTTTTAAAGAGTTGAACTAGTTCAAGTTCAAGTTCAGGAAGTCCCCAAACAAACTAATTGCAGTTCATGTTCATCCCTTTACAAAACAAACTAGTTCAGTTCACAGTTCTATTCAAATTCATCCAAATGATCCTCGGGGGGAGGGGGGAAAATAATAATTCAGAATGTTACCAGCTGCTGTGCTGAATAGAAAACATACTTAAGAAGACTAAGAAAACATCAAAGTGCACACACATTGGAATGTGAACTGTTAATTTATTTCCCCCCAACAATTGTGATCTTTAAGCTTAAAGGCCCATAGAGTCTAAAGGGTGAAAACAAATGTAAGTGGATGATCTTGAAGTTGAACTAGAAACATTCAAAGCTCTACCTCAAAATGAATTTAATTCACATTCAGTTCAGCCCACAATTATGAGAAGTACTTTCAGGTGTAGTTCAGAGATTCTTTAACTAATTCACTGAATTTTGTTAAAATGAACTTGTTCAAGCACTAGTGCCACCACACTGAAGACCTATATTATACAGAATGGACCCCACCCCTGATAAGATGGTATCTGCAGGAGACTCTCTAATGCAGAGCACAGTGATTGATTGGCTATATAAGGGATGAGATGATATTTTAGGTATCCTAGTCCCAAGCTGCATACACCTTTGTACACCATGAGCAGCCAGCTCAGGGGCCGGTGACCTTCAAGGAGGTGGCCATATATTTCACCGAGGGGGAATGGGTCCTGCTGGATCCAGGCCAGAGAACACTTTACAAGGAGGTGATGGTGGAGATTCATGAGATGATCACCTCTCTGGGTAAGGATCCCCTTTAGGTCACTGGAAGGGTGTTGACTGACTTACCCTGGACATAAGAGTATAAGAAGAACGCCACTGGATCAGGCCAAAGGCCCATCTAGTCAAGGATTCTCCTCTCCCAGCAGCCAAGAGATGGCTCTGGGAAGTCCATAATCAGGGCATGAGTGCAACAGCACCTTCCCCACTTGTGATCCCCGTACTGCCCCAGATACTGGTGATAACATAGCCATCATGGCCAATGGGTGCATCTGGTATGACTTATTTATCTCATGTCTTTTCTGACCAGACAGGTCTCTTCTTGGGAGTGGGGGAGTGGGACTTGCCATTTTATTCAGAGTAGGCTGCACTAAGCTGGAGAGACCCAGGAGCAGCAGGCGGGGAGTGCTACGTTGAGGCTGTGTAGGGCACCTGAATGGCTCTGGAGGTTTCCCCACAAAGCCCCGACTGTCTCATTGCTTTGCTCCTCCCCCTGTTCCTCAAGGCAGGCAGCATGGATATCAACACTGGGAGGCCAGGGGCATAGTGCAGCTCCTCCCAGCCACTCCTGGATAGGCCAATGGACTGGCTCTGTTTAAGGCAGATTCCTCAGTTTCACAAAAGACATCTGCGTTTGAAACCTAACCCCATCTCCCAGCTGGAAGGAGGCAGAGGAGAAGAGCTCTTAGTCTGTGGCTTTTCAGGAGAGGAGAGATCAGCAGGTAGATGCTCAGATGTGTGATGGAACCCCTCTGTCTCTGGGCATTCTCACTAAATTGGCACAAATGTAGAGCTTGAGGTGCCCCCCACCTTGTGCAGGGGTCTCACACCCTCTAACCCCAGTGCTCACTTGAAACACCTGAAGATTACTGAAGCCCATCAGTCTCCAAATATTGGTGCATGTGACAAAGGGAAGCAAAATATGGCATAATCAGATGGCAGTTGCTATTTTCTACTGATGCCTAGTCCATTTTTGCAAATTGCTGTATAGTTTTCAACAGGATTTACCTTGCAGCAAGAAGTTTAATATGTTTTTTAAATAATGTTTTTAACCCTTTTTAAAATTGTTTTTTTAAAAATGTTTTTAATGCTGTTTTGTCTTAATGTATTTTAAGACCTGTTTTTATGATGTTTTAGAGTGTTTTGGTGCTTTGTTTGCCGCCCTGGGCTCCTGCTGGGAGGAAGGGCGGGATACAAATTGAATAAATAAATAAATAAATAACTTAGCTCAGTAGCTAATTGGCAGCCAGCTAATCTCCAGGAAGGGCTGGCAGAGATCCCTAGCTAAAATCCTGGAAAGCACTGCCAGTCAGTGTAGACCATGGGGTGGTTCAGCCAACAGGTTCCCCCACTCCCAGAGGGCCACTTTGACAGATGGGCAAGGCCCACCCAGTTATCAATCACCTGAAATAACTATGATGTCATTTAGGCAAATTTTCCTTTGTAGTATAGCAACCCATTCTACAAAAGAAAAGCCAAGCAAAGCCAGGCTTAAAGTCACCATTGGTGACTACGACCTGGGAGACCAGGTTTGAATCCCTACACAGCCATGAAGCTCACTGGGTGACCTTGGGCCAGTCACTGCCTCTCAGCCTCAGAGGAAGGCAATGGTAAACCCCCTCTAAATATTGCTTACCATGAAAATCCTGTTCACAGGGTTGCCATAAGTCAGAATCGATTTGAAGGCAGTCCATTTCCATTTCAGGCAGTGACTCCAAGCCTGCTTTCTGCTGGGATAGGAGGTGCTACAGAATTGCATAAACAATCCAGTGGGCTTGAAGTAATTGCTTATCAGCAGTGACTCCAAGTCTGTTTTCTGCCAAGATTGGCTGAATGAATGAGTTCCCCATGGGTGATAGGTGTAGCTGATAGATTTTGACTTCAAGCCCGCTGGAATTCCTCTTGCCAGACTTTGGGTAGGGGTCAGCTGCACTACTGATCTCAGCAGGCGTGCTTTGATCAGTAGTGACAGCAAGCCTCTCTTGTCATGCCCAATCTGGAGTGTATTGGTAGCCACATCTCTATCCGTCCCACACCTGATGCCATGTGTGGGGCAGATGGGTGTGGTTTGGGGAAAACAGCCTCACAGGTCAAGCTGGGACCCATACTAGGCCTAAACAGGCCAGTGGGACAAAGGTTCTCCACCCCTAGAATAGACAATACTTAGCTAAATGGACCAATGGTCTGTCTCATTAGAAGACAACTTCCTATTGAACTATTGGTGTTGTCTCTTAAGCAACTTTGGTAAAATATTACATTTAAAAGCTTCTCATATTACAGGATGTGACAGGATTGGTTGTACACCATCATGACTGAGATGCTCTTTCCCCTAAACTGGGAAGGAAGGACAGGTTTATTTATGAGACATTTTCACTCACCAGGAGAGCTCAAAGTAACATACAATATATACATGAGTAACATTTTTTAAAAAAATCAGTGGCTTGGATCCAGAACATATTAGCTGAACTTTGGTCCTATTGAAATCAATGGAAGAAGTTAATCATGATTTAACCAAAGTCTCAATGATTTCAGTGGGAGCTAAATTAAACTAACATAAGCTGCAATTATATGTATACTTACTTGCGACTAAATTCAGTTGAACTCAGCAAGACTTTCTGGTTCCAGCCCAGTAAGTAACAAAGCCATAAACAGCATAAGTGTAATAAAAGTTATCAGCAATCAACAAAGACTTGGAAATGCTATTGTGAAGATAGATTATGGCAGCTAGTGGCAAAAACTGTATAAATAGAAAGTCACTAGATCTCCTTTTGGAACAAATTTCCAAAAGGTGTGTACCACAAATGAAAAGGCTATATGCTGCACTTCAATTTTTCACTACAGTAAAAAAAGGGCTATGAAGCACAGCTTTCCAAACTGATCTCAATGCATGCTGTGGGGGGTACATGTAGTTTCTGTGATATGTATCTCAGGCTATTTAGGCACAGTTTTAATATTTAAAATGTGCAGTACAATTCTATGCATGTTTACTCAGGAGTAACCCACACTGTGTTCAATAGAGCTTAGTCCCTGTGACTATTTTAGCAGCCTTATCATACTACTACTCAATCAATAGAAAAGTATGCGGAAAGATTAATGTTCACATAGCTACCGGGATATGCAATGTTTTGTGAGAAGAGCGGAGCCAACTGCTAAATCCATTAGAAATGGTTACTCCCAAATAAAAGGCTAACTTCATGGTGGCTGAAATGCCTATAGGATTCCATTATGATAAATCTACATAAAGTGTCCAGTTCTTCACCCATCGTCCAACATGCACTTTCCCACCTAATTCTACACCATACAACAGCTCTGCACATTGACTAGATTGTTATTACAAGGGTTATTTCAAGTGCAGTATTGAAGACTTGTGCTGCTGTGCTGGTGTGATATTCTGGGTCAACTTGTGATCCTAGTGAAACAATAAAAAATTGTGATGTTGTCCCGGTGCAGTAAACTTCCCAAACTTTTGACAGTTTAATGGCTCATAATATTGAGGCTGGCATCCTAAACACACAAAAGTAGTGTTTACTAATAAATACATATATAATCAGGGAATTAGCATGCTATTTTATGTCATTTTTAAAATCAAAGAGAGTTACACTTTGGAAAACTTTGAAAGGGTAAACAAATTTACCTTTGTTATGTTTAACTGAAAACTGGACTATTTGTCCTTTCAAATATTATATCAATATTCAATGTGAGTTTCATTTGCTTTCTGATAAATGTACTTGATGTAATACATCTGTAGATTCCTTTGGGACTGACTTTGCTTGAAGCATATAACAGCAGCAAACTCCATAATAATTAGCTCATTTAGAAGAAAACATCAGAATTTGACCCAAGTATATCAAAAGAGTTGTGTTTTAGGGAGTTCTTACTATTCCCACATATCAAAACCATATCAAAACCACAATTATAGTTTGTCATGCCTAATTAAATTTTTATTTTCCCCCTTCCCTCACTAATTAGTATCATATATAAGTGTGTGTGCGTGCGTGTGTATGTGTATACTAGGGGCTGCGCTCCTGCTTGCTCTGCTCACCATCCCCCTCCCCCCATAACTCCTTAGACGAGGGGTGGGGAACCTTTTTGGCTCCATAGACTAAATCCTTATCAGTACTGGCCTCATGGGTCAAATTTGACAGGTGGGCAGAGTTGTTCACTTGTCAATCTCATGATGTCATTATGACATCACATGATTGACAGGCAGGTGTGCCACCCACCTCTCAAAATCCCTTGCAGTGATCCCAAATGCCTACTGTCCCTGAGGGAAACCTGACAAAGAAGCCTACATTTTAAAAGGTAGGCTTTTTTCTCTCACTTTTAGCAGCCACAATGGCAGCAGCAGGTGGATGTGGGGAATGAGAGAAAGAAACTTCTCTATCCCTCCTCGCTGCCGCTGCCTCTGAAAGAAGTGAGAGACTACATTTTAAAATGCAGACCTTTTTCTCTTGCTTTCCACAGCAGCAGCAACAGCAATGGTGGTGGCAGCAGTGGAGTAGGT